>NC_059131.1:72308389-72916223 GCF_020740605.2 Lemur catta
AAAATCTTCCATAAACTTGTTAACAGGTTTCAGAAATACATACTAAAACTTCGAAGTCCCAGATCTCTGCTGTGTCCTCATCCATCCAGTGTGGATTACACTACCGGTAAAACATCCCAAGGAGTTGGAGGTGGCCTCCCGCGGTTAGGCGAGAATCCAGAGGTGACAGGGGGACTTGGCTGCTTTCTTGCTCCTGACTCACCCCGTCTTCCTTTGGAGGGGATAGGGGTGTGAAGGAGAGGCTTCTACCTCTTTCAACCGCCTTTGAGGCTGCAGAGCCTCACCTGACTTTCCCAGAGAGAGGGAGGCAGCAGGCTCCTTCCGCCGTCCCCAGCGGAGAGTCCCGGGGCGGCCGTGGGGGAGGGAGCCGGCCGAGCTGCCGCCCAGAGCAAGAGGGAGCGAGGAGGACACGCTCCGCCAGACGGAGGCGCGCCGCGGACAAACCAAACTTTGGCGGGGTAAGGATTTTAGGGTTTTGAGCCAGGAGTTCTTGGGACGCTGGGAGGTGTGCTGGGGACTCTGGCCAGGGGGTGAATTAAAGAACTACACGCCAGGGAGTGGGGTGGTGGCGCGCAAGGGCGGGAGGCCGCTGTCCGCAGCCCCCGGTGCTGAAACGGGAGGAGTCTTGGCTGAAGAGAAAGCGGAGAAGTAAGGGACGGCCCCGGCCTCTGCTCCCACCCCGAGCCCCTCCAGGGCGGTCGAAGGACAAGGAGGCATCCTCCATGCTCCCCAAACCTCCCGCACCCCCTTTACTCACGTCCCGAGCCGCGCTGGGTCGAGCCCGCTGAGCCGTCGGGGTGGAGGGCGGAAGGAACGGGGCTGGCTCCCGCTTGGGACAGGACGGGGGTCCAGCTGCGATCCCCCCACACCCGTGACACCTGCTCCAGACACGTCGTACCCGGAGGTTGCGGCCCGCGCCTTCACGGTCTCCAGTCCGGGAAGAGGCTTCCCAGCCCCCACGCTCCCCTTGCTCCAGGTGGGGGGTGGGATGCAGAGTCTCCCCAAGTCCGTGCCACGCGGGGCTGCGGGGGGACAAGTTGTGTGCGCGGCTCGGAAGGAGCATGGACCCAGAGGAAGCAGCGAGGTGCGGGTGCAGGGCTGCATCGCAGGCCCCTACTCAGCCTTGGGCATCCAAAGAGACAGGTGGACTGAGGAGGGCGAGGAATTAAAATTCTTTTGAGGAGTGAGCAGTTACTTTTTGTTGTTATTGTTGCTGTTGTTGTTAATGATAAAACCATACCCCCGGTCTTGGCCTCTCGTGGCCTCAGGGCTTAATGCCAGGGTAGCTAGGAGAAGGGGCGGCGGGCCCTCTGATCCTTCGCAATCCCCTAACAGGATAAAGGCGCAGGCTCTGACTCTTAGGCTTTTCTCCGAAGCTCAGCAACCACCCCCCCCCCCCGCCACCCTCCCGACGCCCCCAGGGGGCTGGGCCCGCTGGCACCTGCGCTCTGACCACCCCAGGCTGCGGCTGGGGCGCTAGGGGTGGAGAGAGTCGTTTCATCTTCTCCCCTTGCAATCTCCCTACTTTATGCTGCTGTTGGGACTTTAAACTTTGTCACTTTGAGGTCAGCATCTCTGGCTAGACGTGGCATGTGGCCTAGGGTGGGGGACCTGGCCCTGGACGCAGCACTCTCCCCACCGGTCCGGGGGCGCAGCCTCCAGCCGCCCGCGAAGCCCAACAGCCCAACGGCGGCAAGGGACCGCTGGCGTCGGTGTCGCGTTCCCTGGTACTTCAAACCCTTGGGGAGTGGTCCCCGACCTGGGCTCGGACTCCATCCCGGAGTGGACAGCTCAGTTCCCCCTACCCCAACCTTCCCTATCTGCCCCTCGACACACTTTCATTCATAAAAACGAGCAACAATATAGTCGTCTGGGCACGGCAGTCACAGTTTGCTGCGTGCTTTCCCACACCCCCTAAGTGAGAGCTGCCGGCTGGCGCGGAGCGGGACGGTGGAACGTCGCGGCAGAGGGGAGACGGTCACTGGCGTGCTACAGCCAAAACAGGTCTTCTACGCCAGAGTCTCGGTTGTAGAAAAGTCTACCAGGTCTCGGGACCCAGTGGGATTTCACCGAGCAGGTGGGAGCTCCTTGGGCCCGGGTAGGACATGAACTGTCCTCTGCTTCACACGAATGCCCAGACACACACACACACACACACACACACACACACACACACACACACACACACACACACACACACACTTCTTCAGCCTCTGCTCAGCCACACAGGGGTCCTCACTGGCACCAGCGCCGGCGCCGGGAGGGGGTGAATGGCGACTCCCAGAGTCACTCACTGGTCAGCGTATAATCTCAATCTCTTTAGCAGGGACTTTGGCCTTGACTGCGCGTGCCCCTTGCCTTTGATGCTTCTGTTTTTATACCTTTTCTGTTCTCATTCACTGCCTGCCAGTGATCACTGCGTCCGGTTCCTAATGGGGTTGCCATGGTGATCAGTCTCTCCAGTCGCCATGGTACCCAGGAGGTAAACAGTTGGAAGCTATCAGGCTCTTCTCTGGCTCTCCCTGATTGCCTGTCGCTGGTTTCCCGCGGGAGGGAGGGGAAGTGGCCAGGACTACAGTCCAGAGCCTGTCTCCAGGCCCGCCCCCCCACCGCCCCGCCCCTCCCCAAGGCGTGCTGCTCACCTGAGACCTCTCTAATCCCACACCACCACCCAACAACACCGAGGCCTCAAGGTTGAGGTGGGTCAAGCTTTTTTCTCCAACCCCATTACATACACGGAGGCCAGGGGGTAAATAGTTTTCCCTCTGACCTAATTCATTTCAATTGCATACTGACTGCTCCTGAGTACAAAGCACAAGGCTAACTCCAGTGGGAGAAACAGAGCCTTTCTCTACTGAGAGGGGTGGGAGTGACTGGTTCCTGGTCAGGGATGCCTCCCAGGGAAAGTCATGTTGGAGTTGAAACTTGAAATCGGCTTGCCAAGAAGAGGGAAAAATTCCCTCTAGGCAGAGGGCCCAGTGGGAGCAAAGATGTGTGAATTAGCTGGGAGAGCAGGCTGTGCTGTGGTAGCACAGAGCACATCTCCGTGGCTTAGCTCATCGCTTATTCGAAGTCTGAGGTTATGAGGTTTTGCAAATCCTACATCAGGGAGGAGTCCACTGGCCAGAGCCTGTCACTCAGCCCTCACCTGGCCCGGATGTGGGGCTGGGAAAACCAGGAGACATAGGGTGAGCTTTAGGGAGCACTGTCTCTGCCAACAGGTGGGGAAGAAAATTCATGACACGTGTAAGGAAAGGGTGAGGAATTTGGCATAGATGGAGCATCCAGTTTAGGCTGATTTGATCCAGGTTATGAAAGTCAGATATGCTCATCTTATCAGTTCCTATACTGGCAATGTATTCTTTTATAATCATACCACAAAAGCTAATTCAGAAAAATAAAAACCCTCCTGTGCTTGCAGCTAGGCTTGGTGAAGCAGGTCCTTGGAGAAGGAAGGGAGGTCCTTAGCTTGGCCTTGCTGGCCCAGGTTTTGTGGTGGGGGGAGTGGGTTGGGGAGAGAGCGTCTATAGGACTGGCTACAGAGATCTAGGTTCCCCAGCTCCAGTACGATCTGGAAAGTACTTTCATCCTCTTGGAATCTCAATCTGAACAGCTGAATCTTATTATAAAGCATTAATTTCAAAACTGAGTACACTCAGAGCTGAGGAACCCTGAGTCCCATGAATTCCAAATCGCCTCTGCAGAAGACCAAGACACTTTCTGGGCATGAGACAGGCCCTTGCCTCCTCCTTAAGTAATATAATTATATAATTGATAACTTGGTTCCAATTTTGGTGCAGCTAAATCCCTTCCTGTTCTTGGGAACAATGTGAATTTTTCTTCTGAGGCAGGAATTGAAAATTTGCAGCTGGCATTTGGAAACTTCCTTTTGCTTATGTCATAGAAATGCAGAGTTGGGAGAGAGAGAACTTCACCTTTCAGGCATGAAAAGATTTCTTTGGGAAACAAGACTCAAGTCCCCTGACTCAGACTCCTTATCTCCATCTTAGTGCAGGGACATTCCTGGGTTTGGGGCCGCCTCTACTCTACTCCACAGAGAGGGGAGAATGGGATTCTGAACCGTATCTCCCCTCATCACCTCACATCTGGATACAGCCTCGTTGTCTGAGGCCTGAGCTACCCTTTGGGTCCTTTCTCGGGCAGGTAGAGAGAGCCTGATACCAACCGGTCCCACAAGTTGGCCTTGTCTCTTGAAAGGCAGGCAATTAAAATCTTGCAGACTCTAAAACTAGATTGTATGTTAAAGTCCTGGCTGTGTGAACTGTATCTCAGTTTGCTCATCTGTAAAATGGAGATTGTAATAGTACTTACCTCACAGGGTTATTGTAAGGATTAAATAAGTTCCTATAGGTAAAAATCTGTGGAGCAGTGACTGGCATGATGTAAGCCCTCAGCAATGTGAATTAATTATTATTAATGTGATATTTTGACATTTCTCCCCGTTATTACGTTTATATTTTGTGAGACTTCCTTGTAGCTGACATCGTGAGTTTTGCATTTTAAAAAGTGTTTTTATTTTAGATTTAACATTAATTTTCTTTTTAAGATATAATTCACATTCCATATAAGTCACCCATATAAAATGTACATTTCAGTGGTTTTTAGTATATTCACAGTTGTGCAACCATCACCACAATGTAATTTTAGAACTTTTGAACTTCAGCACCCGCAAAAGTAACCTGTACCCATTAGCAATCACTCTCTTCTCTCACTCCCTCCACTCCTGCCCCAGGCAACCTCTAATTGACTTTCCGTCTCTATAGATTTGCCTGTTCTGGACATTTCATGTAAATGAAATCATACAGTATGTGACCCTTTGTGTCTGGCTCCTCCCACTTAGCATAACAGCTTCAAGGTTCATCCACATCTATGTATCAATATTTTCTTCTTTTCGGCCCAGCACAGTGGCTCACGCCTATAATCCTAGCACTCTGGGAGGCCGAGGCAGGTGGATTGTTTGAGCTCAGGAGTTCGAGACCAGCCTGAGCAAGAGTGAGACCCTGTCTCTACTAAAATGGAAAGAAATTATATGGAAAACTGAAAATATATATACAAAAAATTAGCTGGGCATGGTGGTGCCTGCCTGTAGTCCCAGCTACTCGGGAGACTGAGGCAGGAGAATCACTTAAGCCCAGGAGTTTGAGGTTGCTGTGAGCTAGGCTGATGCCATGGCACTCTAGCCTGGGCAACAACAGAGTAAGACTCTGTCTCAAAAAATAAATAAATAATAGTAAAACTAAAATATTTCCTTCTTTTCTGTTGCCAAATAAGATCCCACCTCAATAGCGTTCCATTATGTGGCTCTACCACAGTTTGTTTATCCATTTATCAGCTGATAAGCATTTAGATTATTTCCACTGTGAGCTATTATATATAATGCCGCTAGCAACATTCATGTACAAGTTGTTGTGTGGACATATGTTTTTATTTCTCTTAGGTATGTGCTTGGCAGCAGAATTGCTGGGCCATGTGGTAACTCTCTGTAGCATTTTGAGGAACTGTCAAACAGTTTCCCAAAGTGGCTACACCATTTACATTCCCACCAGCAATGAACGAGGCTTTCGGTTTCTCCACAGCCTCATGGTGATGGTTAATTTTATGTGTCAACTTGACCGGGACATGAGGTTCCCAGATTAAACACTTTCTGGTGTATCTGTTGAGGGTGTTTTTAGATGAGATAAGCATTGGAATCGGTGAACTGAGTAAAGCAGATTGCCCTCTTCAGTGTTGGTGGGCATCATTCAATCCGCGGAGGGCCTGAATAGAACAAAAAGGTAGAGAAAGGGGGAATTCACTCTCTGCCAGACTGTTTGGGCTGGGACATCACCGGGCTTCTCCTGCCCTTGACTGGGACTCACACCATTGGCCCTCTGGTTCTCAGAACAGCATTGCTGGCCTTTCTGCTCTGCAACTTGCAGACTGCAGAGCATGGACTTCTCAGCCTCCATAATTATCAGCCTCCAATTCCCTGTAATAAATCATATGTTTATACAGTGGACCCTTGAACAACATAGGGGCTGGGGATATTGGCACCCCATGCAGTCAAAATCCACATATAATTTTTGACTCCCTAAAAACTAACTACTAATAGCTTTCTTTTGACCTGAAGCCTTACCAATAATATACAAAGTAGATTAACACATATGTTGTATGTTATATATAATGTATACTGTATGTTATATGTAATGTATACTGTATTCTTACAATAAAGTAAGCTAGAGGAAAAGAGTTGCAAATCTCAAAAAAAATTTTCAATATATTTATTGAAAAAAAATCCGTGTATAAGTGGACCTGTGTAATTCAACCTGTGTTGTTCAAGGATCAACTGTATATATATGTATCCCATTGTTCCTGTTTCTCTGAAGAACCCTAATACAATCATCATTTGTCATTATCTACTTCTTCTATTTAGGCCATCTCAGGCAGTGTTGAGTGCAGTCATACCTCAGTAGCCATGGAGGATTTGTTCCAGGACCCATCACAAGTATCAAAATCCATAGATGTTCAAGTCCCTTATATAAAATGGCATTGTATTAATATCTGCAAATAACCTACATATATCCTCCTGTGTCCTGTACTTTAAATCATCTCTAGATTGCCTACAATGCCTAATACAATGCAAATGCTATGTAAATAGGTGTTGTTTCACCGTTAACTATGGTAGCTGTGGTTTTCTCATAGATCCCCTTTATTAGGTTGAGGAAGTTTCCTTATCCTTCTAGTGCTCTTTAATTGTTTTCGTCAGGAAAGCATGTTGGATTTTTGCCAAATGCTTTTTCTGTGTCTACTGAGATGATCATGTGGTTTTTGCCCTTAATTCTGTTAATATGGTATATTTACATTGATTTTGGATATTGAATCAACTTTGCATTCCTGGGGTAAATATCACTTGGTTTTAGTGTAAAATTCTTTTTATAGGTTGCTGGATTCAGTGTGGTAGTATTTTGTTGAGGATTTTTGCATATTCATGTGGTTCTCAAAGTGCCCTCTCATCTAAGTTCTGACACTCAAGTTGTTTTCACTTATATTGTATAATTTCCAAAAAGTATTAATATTATATTTCTTCTTTCTGTTTTTGAAGCTCTAGATTATTTTTATTTTGTCCACATAGGTTCACATTCACCCACAAAATATGAGAGAGGACCCTCAAGTGTAATAGTTACATTGTAGTGTTTTGCTCCATCATGAAACTTATGGAACAGAAGGATCTTTAATAATCAACTGGGTCCATGGTTTTCAACTCTGTTTCACAGAGTTTCTTAAGGTGTTTTGTATACATCTTAAGTTTTTTAAATGTATACTTAAATATTTTCAAATTCAAATATATATGTGGGTCCCATACCAAATTTTAATATACTGGGTATCATGTTCAAAATTAACTTGCGTCTCCCTGATTATCTTTATAAAAGTTACAAAATACATTCAAATAAAATAACTACAAGTGAATGTTTTATGCATTAGGGTTCTGTGTAAGATGTCATTTGCAATAAGGCCATGTCTGTCATTAGATGAAGAAACTAAAGTGCTGGTCACTTACCCAAATGGAGGCTGAGCTGAGAAGAGAATCCGTCTCTCCTTTCTCTCAGTCCAGCACCCTTGATCACTTATCCTATCTTTCAAATGTCATTAGTGTCAAACAAAAGATATTCCACTCAGGGTTTTCTCTCCACATATACCTAGAAGTCCTTGAAATCTCCAGGCCTCGTCGCTGGGTGTAGTAATATCTGTTTTATGCCCTGTGTCTATTCTGAGGACTGGTTCACAGGTCTCAAAGTGATTAGGTGGTTCAGTGTTGGAGAATTTCCCTTCCACCCTGCAGTTCTCAGGTGAGATGGGGAGGAAGGGAAAGGCAATCAGAAGTGTGCTTTAGAAAAGGTTCCAAGGCATGTAGACCCTGTGGGAGTTATTGACTTGTCTCTGGAGTCTAATTTGACAAAGTGAGCCTGTTCAGCCTCACATTTATGACAATTTGCTGAGTGCATTTGCCCAGGGTGATGCTGAGAAGGTTGAGTTTTGGAGGACTAAAATAGATGAAACTCAGAGAGTGATTACTTCTGAGAAGTAAGATCAAAGACCCCAAGTGGTAAAAGTGACCCATCTCAGCTGGAGAAAACAGTGGCATGGGCAAAGTGTGTCTGTCCCTCAAGACTCTGAGCTTTCCCTTGACTGGGGTTTCTGCATGTTTCCCCGTGGCTTTGTGTCCAGACTTGGTGCCTCACTAATTGGACCTTCCAAGCCCTGGCTGAATAGGGGTCTCATAACCAAGAACAGTGATAATTCGGAAAGATCCCTCAAGTGGGCTAGCGGTGCACCCATGGTGGGCTGTAGGCTCCTGTCCAGTGTCTCCCCATTGTCAGCTGAATTCAGGGCTTGACACAAATTGGACCAGGATTAGTTTTCATGTTTAAGTCATGATGGAAAAGAGGAGAGAGCACGGGCAGTATTTTGTGAATGTAAGTTGTTAGTCATCATGAGTGGGAACCAAGATTGTTTTCCCAGAAGCACATTTAGTACAGAGCAAAGGGCTGTACGTGTTTCGACCTCCTGTGTCGTGTTCTTGCCCTCTCCCTCATAAATGGCCATCCTTTTTCAAGTGGGATGGAAATTTTCAGTGTGACTCATTCACATGATTATTGTGAAGATCAAATGAGTTAATAACATATATTTAAAGTTGTTAGAACAGTAACAGGCAAAGAGTAAATGCTTGATAAATATGCTGTTGTCGTCATCAGTGTGATTACGCGCCCATTCCTCCAGTTATGCCACAGGCTTTTTGTTACCTACTATGTATATGTGGTGGGTGTTTGGAGAATAAAATATTTTTTAAGCAAAAAGAGATCATTCTTGCCTTCAAGTTTTACAGAGTTAGTAGAGGAGCAAGAAGAGTACACAAATAACTGGAACACAGGTGAGCGTGTTAAATGCCTGGCTACTCAGGTGTCCAGGCCAATGACCATAGAGAGAGTTAAAGACGATCCCAGAGTGCAAAAGTCACAATCCTTGGCTGGGCGTGGTGGCTTACACCTGTAATCCTAGCACTTTGGGAGGCCAAGGCTAGAGTATCACTTTAGCTCTGGAATTCAAGACCAGCCTGAGCCCTGAGCAAGAGTGAGACCCCATCTCTACTAAAATAGAAAAAATTAACCAGGCGTGGTGGCACGCCTAGTCCCAGCTACTCGGAAGGCTGAGGCAGAAGGATCTTTTGAGCCCAGGAGTTTGAGGTTGCTGTGAGCTAGGCTGATGCCACTGCACTGTAGCCCAGAGCAAGATTCTGTCTCAGAAAAAAAAAAGTAACAATCCTTGAAGGTACACAGCACAATGGTTAATACATGGTAAATGTCAAAGGTTGTTAAGTAAATATTGTGATTGCTTCTCAGCTGGGAAGGCTCTTCCATGGTCCCTGAAACAGAATCAGGGGTTCCCTCCCCTATCCACATTGCACCCCGTCATGCCTCTGCCTTTGCTCCAATACCTCTTGCACTCCCCTAGCCCTATGTATTACACGCCTGTTTCCCCCATGCAATTTTGTGCTCTCAACAGCAGAGACTTGTCTTCATTTTCATAATCCTCAGAGCCAGGTACAGTACCTGGGACATTATGGGCCAAGTCAGCAATGGAGTGTGGGGGACATGTCAGATTTAGTCATGTAAAAAAAAAAAATGGAAATTGGAAACAGTGTGTTCTTAGTTCCCCAGTCAAGTCCTAGAAAACACACATTCATTTGGTAGGTGCTCACAGACCACTCCTAGACTCACGCCTGAGATCCACTTCAAGGTCACCTTCATTGCCGGCAGAATGCATCTTCTTGCTGTTTTTGAAAATTAAAATTATATTTGTGCATTTCTAATTCCCTGCAGTGGCTGTGATAAACAAAACAAAACAAACCCAAAGTGGACTTGAGAGTCAGACAGCCCCCAGCCGCCAATCCTCATCTGCAAAGTCACATCACTGTTCCCTCTTGGGGTTCCTGAAGATTAATGAGCAACGGACTTGGAAGTGCCCACACTCAGGGGCCTGGCTGATGGCAGTTCTCGTTGTCAGCAGAGCTTCAGGATAACTGGCTGTGATTTCATGATCTCACTTGTGAGTTCTCCTAGCGCCTATCAGGAACAGGAGATGGGAAAACACGTAGCGGGGCGGGGTGGGGGTGGGGGGTTGAGCTCTTAAGATGTCATGTTTAAAAAACCAGTAAATAAAGGGAAAGAATTAAGTGTTTATTCTGCCTTTCCCATACGAACTGTACCATTGACCAACCAAACAATGAAGGAGTAAAATTTTCTCTTTTAAAAATACCTCAGCTACTTGAGGAAAGAATGATAAAATTACCACCAACTTGCAACCTCTGGCCAATCGATGGATCCAGTTAATGATCATCCCAAGAAACACAGTCAGATATTATGAGCCTTCTGATGGCAGAGCACAGCACCCCCTATGAAATAGTCTTGTCAAAACACAAAAATTGAACCCAAATTTGACGAAGGTTCTAACTTCTAGAACGTAGGAAATGTTTTTAGAGTTGGAATCTGCACGAATCCATACTGTAGGAAACTCTGTAAGGCAAACAATTAAATCTCTGCACAAAGAGAAAAAAGGAAAATGGATAGAAAACTTTAAAGATACCAGTGAGATATATCAACTAAGCAAAATATGTCGACATTATTTGGATCCTGATTTTTAATGTATTTTTCTAAAAGACAGTCATTTATGAGATAATTGGGGAAAAAAGATCTTATGAGTTATCTTGAACTTACATTTCCCTTTAATGATACACATTTTCTCCTGCCCAACCCCAATACCGTTCTCCTGGATAAAGAACACAGAATTGAAAGGGAAATTAGGTCATTCCTAAACCTTGAGGGGCCTGGGCTGAGAGTACAAATATCCCACTTAGCGTATGCCTAAATATCTAGAAGTTAAACATGCTGTGGTTAAGTTGTTTGCACCCACCCTGCCCCACCCCCAAAAAACAGAGCCTTGGAGAGAGGGACGCCATTGTGAGGATTAAGTAAGAGAGTGTCGCACAGCATCTACCCTGTGCCTGGCACCGGGTGGCCCTCTCCAGGAGACAGATCTGGCAAGGGACAGAAGTGCTGCCTCCATGCAATGGGACCAGGGCCAGGCTTTGTGCCCAGGGCAGTGGATGCAGCTTCAGGGACTGAGGGAAGGGGCACAGGCTAAAGGTAAATTACCTTATTTGGTGCAATTTGCCTGGAAATGTACAAAGGAGAATAATTTGATAGCTTTCCCACAGAGTCCCAGAACTTCTTCTATAAGACTTGCTCTGCACCAGACTGGACTGTAAGCGCCTTGAAGACAGAGCTGCATATTTCTCTGATAAATCCCCCGCTCCTAGCATATAGCCTGACGCATAGTTAGTAAAGTGCTCAATAAACAATTTCAAATCGGGTTTATTGCTTTTAATGGAAGATTGTTATTTCATATGTTGGCCCTAAGGTCTCACAGGCATCTCAAATTGGAATCATTTTCTTCCTCAAACCTGCGCCTCCCCCAGTTCCCTGCGTCAGAGGGCGGGCAGCACTGCCCCGCACCAAGCCAGCACCTCCTCCTCACCACCCCTTACACCCATTGCCATGTCCTGGTGATTCCACCCACCTGGTAGCTTTTGAATTGATCTGATTCACTGCCGCAAAGCTAGTTCAGGCAGCTGTTCCCTCTCTCTGATACTGCGGCAGCCTTTTAGCTGCTCACTTCACACCCACTCATGTTCCCTGAATGCGTCCTCCCGGGGGCAGCCAGAGTGGCCTTCACACCTTTGGCCCCTTCCCTCCTGGGCTGCAGGGAAAGGCCCACGCTCCTTGGCACAACCTGCCGGGCCCCGTGGTGTCACCCGCCCTGCTAGACCGTCAGATCCCTGGGAATAGGCTTTGTCTTATTTCTCTTTGTATGTCCTGTAATCAGCCAGAAACTTACTCATTACTACATAAATGAATAAAATGTTTAAAAAATTTTTTGATCTGTTGAGAAAATTGGAAATTTAAACTCATAGACAAACTACCTAACATCAGAGATGAGTCAGGCCCCAGCAGAGCGGGTGGTGCCTGGAGTAGCACGTGGTGAGTCGGCCGTGCCGGGCAGGCCCACACGCACAGGGGCTGCTTTGGTGCCGTGCCTCGGGCTCCTTGCCCTGACCTTCCTTTGTGTATGGAATTAATTTACTCCCAAAGTGAGCCACTAGGCTATTTCTAGAAATTGTCATCTTTCTCTGGAGTGATCTCTACTGATATCTGACACACTTAAGACATGTGGCTGCTTGGGGAGCCTATGCTAGTCTATTTTAGAGAACCTGTCCTCAGTTCATCTTCCAGCTGGAAGAGTTACCCAGAAATCATGGAACTGGCCAATTACACCAGCCCTGCCTGCACATAAAGTTTCCTTTCTCTTCAATCACGGGGGCACTTTCCAGTGTTTGCTAAAGGGAAAGTGTTCGTGGCCTGATTTCTGGTACAAGGGTCCTGCCACACTGACAGGTGTTATCTGTGTGTCTAATTGGACAAGCTACTTAACATCTCTGAGAACCAATTTACTCACCTCTGAATGGGGGTAAAAATCATAAATAGGTTATTGCGAGGATTAAATGAGATGAGTGTGCACTGGGTTTAGCATCCCATTGTAAAGGTTTTCTGAATGTCAAGTATTATTGGTTATATTTTTACACTTTGTTTTAAAGAAGGATTTGGGGGAGCTACAAAAACGTATGCCAAATTAGTATAAGATAAAAGCAAGGAAATGAGAAAACCAGGATCAAGAGGGACATTGCGTCATCCCAGAAAATGATAAGGGTTTTAGATTCCTTACATCAGATACCCACCTGGCCGTTGGTGCATTCATTTGCTCGGTCAGCACTTAACCCTGAGCAGCTGGTCCGTGTGGTGGCGTATACAAAGGAGTGAAAGACCCTGTTTGTGCCTCTGGCTGGGAAGAAGAGCCCAGAGATGTCCAACTAGAACACAGTACAGCAGGAACCACAAGGGACGGAGGACAGTGCGCCTGCCAGGACTTGCTGGGAGGCCACGTGGAGTGGCCCTTGTCCGTGATGAGCTGGGTTTGTGGTTACTTCCCTGTCCTGATGACATATCTGCTTTGTGTTCACGTTTTAGCAATCATCTTGGAGGCTAAATGTGACAACCAAGAAGATGGCCAAGATCAACACCCAATACTCCCACCCCTTCCTGACCCGCCCTGCAGTGAAGACCTCGGACAGAGATCTAGATCGCGCTGAAAATGGCCTCAGCAGGTAAGACGGCTTTTCATTCTGCACCTGGCATGGGTCATTTCCATAGCTGGTCCAGACTGTGGGGAAGAAGGCCTCAACGCTGGCCAGCCACACGTGGAAGGGCGGAGGGCATTCACAGAGCTGCCGACTTCCTTTTTCAATTCATTTAATCCTCACAACCCTGGCAAAGTAGTTTTTATTCTTATTTTGGAGATGTGGAAAAGGAGGCTCAAAAAGTTACATAATTGCTACAAGGCAAGAGAATGAAGATTCGAATGCAGCAGACTAAATTCTACTGTATAAACTTCCCCAAACTGCCACACTCCCATGTATACATCAAAAATGTGTTGGACTCTGGCTATGCCACCGTCCCGGGCACCAAGTGTGTAGTATAAATCACAGGCGCTGCCCTCACTCCCAGGGGATGGTGAGGAGGCAGGCTGTGCTCAGGGCCTGTGTAGGGAGTGGGTCATGCCTTGCCAGCCAAGCCATCAGCCCCAATGACGACATCCTGACACAGGCCGCCACATGGAAACCTGGGGCCTTAAGATCTATTCACAAATGAAGTCTCCACATAAGATTGATTTAAACAAAAGACTCCAGCACATGCACATAAAAATTTTAAAGTTTCAAATTACTATCGGGGGTGGGGGGGCAATAGAGTTTGGACAAGCCACACATCTTTGCCTTGAAATTCTGTCCTTTTAGAAAGCTTTGCAGATAAATAATAACTGTGTACATAAATATGAATCACACTGTATCTTCAATGGTGTCCGGAAGCCTGCCTTGGGAACCTGCGTGTTGGTGTGGCCCTCTGCTGAGTGCCCCCGGGAGGAAGGAGCCACCGTGTCTCTGTCCCCTGAGACATCGTTGCCCTCGAGTTTTTCACAAAATTGGAGGCCCAGTTTTGTGTTTCTCTCTTTTAAATTATTGGAATTATTTTCACAGTGGAAAGTCAGAAGGAAGGATGAAAACACTTCATTTGAATGAAAACATTTTTACACCCTGAAATTCCAAAAATAAAAATGTCTTGAGTTTTTCTTTTCCACTTAGATCTGTTTAGTTGGCTCAATTATTTAAGAGCTGTCTGGCATATTTTTGAGGATAATGCAATAGAGACAGAAGATGCTCTGCTGCAGGGACTTGCAGCTGGGACCAAGGACACCTCAAATCCCAGATCCATCTCCTGGTGCAGCTATTTTGAGTGAGCTTTTGGGCATAGGGGTTTGTGTCCTGCAGAACAGAGGCCTTCGTGCTACTCCTGGAGAGGATCCCAAAGCAATTATCACCAAAGAAAGCCGTTTTCGGCCTGCTACTCCAGGACCAAAGACTTAAAAATGCATTGGCTTCTGTCCCCGGGTCACACGTGGCCACTGAAAGTGGATTCTGATCATTCAGGTTCCTCAGGGCTTGAAGAGGAAAAGAAAAATAAGGTGTCACCTTCTCCAGTGCTAAAAAGTCACCTCTGTTGACTCTCATGTTCCCAAACCCACAGAGGAAGACACTGGTTCTCGTAAGAACCTCTGCCCCCACCCAATGACAGGAAAGCCTCACTGTACGAACATTAAATCTCTCTACAAATAAACTTAGAAGTTGAGCATCACAAGTTGAAAATTATCTCGTCTTTCAAAACAGTCTCTCCATCGCACTAGTTCTTGTTCTTGTTCTTGCTAATTACCAACTTCAGAGGGGCTCTTCCTTCGAAGGCATCACTCCCACGTCGAATTGGAGGGAAGTTTCCGGGTTAGCCTGACCCAGTCGGCTCATTTTACAGAGACTGAGGCCCTACTGAGCCGTTGCCCCAGGCCCCCGAGCCTGGCCCCCAGCCTCTCGGCCTCTCCACATCCTTGGGAGGTCCTGGCTCCCCATTCTTGCATTGGTGGCCAGAATCTCTCCCTTTTCCCAATGTTTATGTCCCCTTGGGGGCTCATAATGTCACTTCAGATGTTCGGCTTGTCTCCTGTCTTCCCATCTGCTTGGTAAAATCAGTTTTTTAGAGAAGTAACTAATTGGTTTTACTATTTAAACACTCCCAGGCATTTAACAAGGGTAAAGACTCTGGGGCTAAAAGAAAGACATTGATTTGGCAGAATTTCAGGCATCAAGAAACAAGTGGTGAGATGCGTCGGGAAGAAAAGTCCCCTTGAGCCCCCGGTACTTATGTCGGTTGCTTAAGGCTCTCCCTATTCTTCACAGCCAAGTGTGCCTTTCTGGGCACGGGTGTTTGAGCAGTACTTAAATCCACATGACATGGCTAATTTTTTCTTTATTTCCTTTACAAAGATCAGAAAACATAAGCTCAGAGAGGGAAGTGACCAGCCCACAGAACACCCAGCCAACAGGTGCTGAGGTAGGGATACGAACCTGGGCCCGCCGGCTCCCTCTCAAGCGAGCATCATAGACCCAGTCCACATGCAGGAGCTCTTGCTGCTGCCAGTGCAGGCCGGCTTTGAAATCCCCACCCACCCACCAGCTCAGATGTCATGGCTATTGATTCCTTTTCTCTGAATGCAAATAAATCTGGTCTCAGGGTGTGCCCTCATGCAATTAACAGAGACCAGACTAGGCCAAAATGCTGGGCCGACTGCTTGGTGCCCAGAGCTCTGTGCAGAGCTGCTGGTGGGGACAGAACACTTCCATCCTTGGGATTGCCTCCATATCTTCCAGGTTCACATGCTGTGACAGAGCCCCAGCCCAGCTGTCAGCTTCCACCACCAGCACCTGCATGCCAGCTGCTCAGATCCAAGCACATGAGAGATTAACTCCTTTTACCCCTGCCACCTCCTCCCGTTACTGACCTGGGCACCTTGGAACATGCATCCCATGTTGTAGTATGGAGAATATTAGCAGGGCGAGGGAATCGTAGCTTCTGAACTACAGCAGGGCCTCTGACAGGGTCTCTTATGTGTATACGAATGAGATGTGAGTGAGTCTCTTGTGTGTATAGGGGGAGAATTCAACCCGGTGGTTTGGAAGTAAAGAGCCATGCCCACACAGTGCGGCCACATGGATCAGAGCAGTCTTTAGTGGCATGCCACAGGGCTCAGTCCTCAGCCATGTCCTATTAGCTTTTATCTGTGCCATATATGAAAATACAAAGGGCCTTCATAGAGTGAGTGAGAGCTGGTTTTGAAATGAGATGGAATAACATTGGAATCTCAGCTTTGCCACTTGGCTGTGTGACGTCAGCGAAGTTACTTAATCTCTCTGAACTTCCATTTCCTCTCTCATGGGATTGTTATGTGCATGAAGTGATAAAATGTATGTGCTTGAAATCCAGTAAACAGTCACTAAAACCATGCCAATGTGGTCTGTGTATGCATTTGTGAATAAGATGGTTTTGTGAGGAGAGGTGAGTATGATTCCTCTGCATACATACGGTCCTAAAACATCAAGTGACTCAAATAAATGGGAAGGCCCAACAGTTAATTCCAAAAAAAATCAATTGCACATGCAAAAGCTAGAGTCATCTGGCTCATCTGCAGCTTGTGTTACAAGACTTTGGGTTTTTGCTGACGGTAGCTGGTGACCACCAAAAACACACAAACCAACAGTCTTCTGAGCTTGGGCTCCACTAGCAGTAGGGTGGTCTCAGTCTCCCTTCCCAGTCGAGCAAGAACCCAGATATCTGCTCACAGGTGAATGATCGTGATGGGAAAAAGACTTGAACCCAAGGAGGAATGGCTGTTGAACTGGGAGTTCTGGCCTGGGAAGCCAGGCACAGTGCAGGTCCCCATGATTGAAGGGGGATGAAGCTACTTAACTCCATGTGGTTCCAGCAGAAAAGGTAGCCCTGATGTGGGGAAGCTGAGGGCGGGGAGAACCTACAGGCAGCTGAGGCCGTGCAAAGATGGTCCCCGGCTGCTGGAGATGGCAGGGGCACTTCAAAAAGGAGGAGGCAGCAGCTCAGCAGCTGGGATTCAACAACCCTCCCTTCTAATAACTCACCGGGGAGACTGAAGCTTTCCCTGACATTCATCCTGCCTCCTGCTTCAGCCGTGTCACCGGCTTGTTAAGAAGGCTGATTAGGTTGGGATAGGCCACGTGATAGAATTAATTTGTCTTGCCTGGGCTCCTCAGCACTCGGAGGATGAAGTGCAAATCCCTAGAGGTCAATGCCTGAATGACTTTTAATCAAGCTGATCAAACATCAGCCCTAGGAATTTTTTAAAAAAGAAAAATCTTCCCAAACACATTCCCAGTTTTATTGCAGGCAATTCAGTAAACACCAGGCTCTGCTGATGTGACTGGTGTTTGTTTTGAGCTGTGGGCACCTGTCCTATCTGTGCCCACACTTTGCACTCTGAATGGCACACGGAAGGTCACCACCCCTTACCTCTGCATTGTGGAGGTGAGCGTCTAGGGTTTGGCAAAGGGCCAAGTGGAAGTGCATTTTTATCTGAAAGTACTATACAAATTATTTGAACTGTATGTGGAGGTCTAGGCCTGTTCTGTACAATATTCTAGAATATTAACCAGTGGGTTCCCAGGAAGGCTGCCAGACAAGCACACAAATATCTGCCCAGGTAGTGTGACTGCAGCACACACAGTGGGGAGGGAGGCCCAGCACGGCCTCTAAGGAGCTGACATTCACTCTGACCTTAGAAGGTGGGGTTCCAGTAGGCAGAGGTGGGTTGGAACCAAAATCCTTATTCTGGAATTACTTTGTGGAAACAGCTGCTACGGCTTGAGATGACAGGCACGGGGGGCCTCCCGCCACCCAGTGCTCTGATGAGGGTCATGCCGACATTTGCTGCCCCCTCCCTGCTTCCTCTAGCACATGGACAGCAGCTGGTCATGAGCTACCCTCCTTGGTCAGCCTTGCTCTAAGGGAAAGGCCACACTCATCCCAAAGGCCAGAATCTGCTGGATGTGAACCCAAGTGGGGAGCCCCTGAGACGGGGTCGGTGACAGTAGCTTTCCTCATGGAGCAGGGCATCTGGCACCTCACATCTGACTGTATCCAGGAGGCGCGTGAGCTTGAAATCAATTCAGCACGCTGCATATTTCAATTCCTAGGGCCCACTCGCCGCTGGAAGAGGCATCGTCAGTACTGCAGCCGGGGATCACCATGGACACCGGAGGACTGGCCGCGGCCGGCCAAAGCCCCTTCACCGGCCAGGGGCCCGCCAGGTAACCAACCGGGCTCAGCCCTCACCTTGGGTTGGGGGAGCCCAGGGAAGAAAGAAGGTAGATACATCTTGGAAAGAGGCGCAGGGTGGAGGTGGAGTTGAAGATTTGGAAAAGGAGCAGGATCAGAGCAGCCTGAAATCTATCAGTGAGTAATTTACTCTTGGGTCAGGTGTTCTGAGTTCAGAAAAGTCTGAGAAAAACTGCCTTCATCTGAAATTGCTTTAATAAGAACTGGCCCTGAGATGCTTGCTCAATTCTGGAAGAATTCAGAAAAGAGACAAGAGAAGTGGTGAGAGCAGCCAGCTGTGGGAGACCACTGGGTGGACACGGTGCTCTGCCGCGGGCAATGGTGGCACCAGCTGGAACAGTGCTGGCAGGTTCCCACGGGTGCATGTCAGTAGCAGGCGTCCTTGCAAAAGCATTTGAAAGATTAGCAAGACTCCAAGCTCTGTCTCCCTCTCATGACGTCGGTACCCCGGCTCCAACAGCTGCACCACCTTGAGGAAGTCATTTCACCTTCCCCAGCCTAGAAAAGGCACCTCCCAGCGCCTGCCCCCAGGTGGCTTGAGGGCTGCCTCAGGGCCAAGTGCACCCATGGCAGGTGCTCAGCAGACATCGGGCTCATTATTTCCTTCCGCCACAGTTTTTTACCAACACCACGGTTTTATGTAGTTGTGTCTTCTGTGCTTTTTACTTAAGATTATTGCAAAAAATTCACTTTTCTATTTATTCTTCATCCTTTTCATTGCAGAGAATACTACTCTATCATTATTTATTTAACTAACCCATTGTAGCTGGGCGTTTAAGTGATGTTCACTGTTTTTGTTTTACTAATAAAATGCTATCTTAAGGCTCTTTGGTTTCAAGGAAGGGAACACCTTCAAATCAGCTCACTCTGGGAGGCCTGCAGGAGGGGCAGGTGCGAGCCAACCGTACAGCCAATCTCGTGGAAACAGAGCCAACGGAGCTCACGGGCGGGGAGCTGGGGAGGCAGCCACCTTCTCCCTCTTATTTCTACATGGAGTTTCGTGGTCTTTGTGCTTTTTTCTGTGTGTCTCCTCCACTTTGCTTCTCTGTTTGCACATTAGCAGGCACAAGGCTGAAAATGGCCTTCGCCACATGATGTTGAGTTGAAACACCCAACCCCATCTTGGAGTGGCTCTCAGTTCAGAGGCTTGAGTGACTCGCTGTGGGTCACTTGTCCATCCCTGCTCCTGTTGCTGAGGCCGGAGGGGGGACATGACCTTGGCTCTACCCCTCAGCAAAGGAAGGGTGTGTGTCCAGAGTAGAGAGGTTGGACTGGGCAGACCCCTCAAGATATGTCTGCAGCAGCAGCTACAAGCTTCTGTCTACGTGGGGTATTTACTTGCTTCAAGCTATCGCCTTAGGCTAAGGTCACAAGTGTGTGCTTAGGGTCAACGTGTGTGACAATTCATGGCTTAGTTCCAGGTTGCCTAGTGCTGACTCTAACAGGGGAAGCCTTGTCAGTGGCGGGCACTGTAGATGCCAAATCAGGGACACGAGAAGCCAAGAAGCAGAGTTGAGTGTCTGTCCCTGTCCCCTGTGGCAGAGACACTGGCAGTGGCAGGCAAGGCCGAGGGAAGGCCCCTCACAGGCAGGCTGCAGCGAGGATGAGCCCCAGGCACTGGGACTGCAGTCTCAGGTCCCTGAGCCTGCCACAAGCTCCCAGTGGGGCTGGCTCCAGGAGAGGGGCCGGGACAGGTGGCAAAGGAAATTCTCCGCAAGCCTGGGGAGAAAACTGGAGCTTGTATAAGAAAAAATTAATAAGATAAGGGTGGGAAAAGACTGTAGGTTGCATCCGAATGCCTGTTCCTTTAAACCTCGATCTACATTTATCATCATTTGGACATTGTATTATTTTACTACCCTGTGCTTAGCGGGCATAACAAATCGCTCTCTGCTGGGCAAAAGGACGATGATGGAAGAGCTCACCAATTCCCCATTTGAAGGATCATGCCTTAGGCAGAGTCCAAGTTCACAAGGACAAAGCCATAATAAAGAGAGTGTCTCTCTTTAGGCGAAGCTCTGCCCCAGACTGCAGGGGTAGAGGAGAAAGCTGCGAGAGGCCCCCACAGGGTAGAGACGCAGGCTTGAACCGCAGCCCCCAGCACCCACACCCTGCTGGTCTTCTCTGCTTCTGCCCAGCGCCTCAGGGTGAGAGAGAGGGAGAGGAAGCTTTCCTTCTTCCTCTACTGCTCAGTGCCTATCCGTGTCCTTCCAGGGTGTCGCGCCTCATCGTCTCACTGCGCACATGGGCCGCCAGGCACTCACACCATGAGGACCAGAGACCTGACTCTTTTCTGGAGCGTTTCCGTGGAGCCGAGCTCAAGGAGGTGTCCAGCCAAGAAAGCAATGCCCAGGCAAGCATGGGCAGCCAGGAGCCACCAGACAGAGGGAGAAGGTAAGGGATGGAAAAGGAGGGTGGGCCGGTGGCAGCCATGGTGGGGCGGAAAGCACCCGCTTTGTGGGGTCCTGCTTGGATGCCCCACAGGTGGCCCCAAGCCTGAGCCATTCCTTGGGGAACATCACATGCTCCAAAAGCCTCCACCAGCAGCCAAGAGGTCCTGCAGGAGAGGAAAGCCTTGAGTCAGAGCGCCCAGCCTCATTTGTCCACTGCCCTTGTCCTACACGGAGTTCCCCTTAGGGCCTCCTAGAAACAGTGATCTCAGAAACTCATCTGGGGATGCTGGTCAGCAATCTCTCTCCACCAAAGGACCTTTGTCCTTTGACCCTGTACACTATGACCCATCTTGCTTGAAAACAGGACCTTTTATACCATGAGCCTTGGGGGGTACCTAATGGTACCCACAAAAAAGGTCCACAGGTTGGTCAGAATTTTCAAGGGGCACCATCCATGTCCCACTGGGTAAAGAATCACTGGGTGAGGGGAGGGGGGACACCAGCTAGGGGTGGAGTGGGGGGATGGGGAGAGTGTTTGCTTTTTGGTGGGAGGAGCTGCAGAACCAGGGCCTCTGCACATCTCTTTGCACGCCCCGACCCCGACTGGGAGACAAGCCTGCACCGTGGGACTGGTGCCCTCAGCCCCAGACACACAGGGCTGCTGCCTCCCTCCCTTCCTGGCTTGCTCTTAACAAGTGTCCCCAGCAGGAGGTCTGCAGAGAGACCCTTGGACCACCAGGGGTAGAATCCATTGTCGCTGGGCAGCAGAGGGTCTCTTTAGGACCCAGAACCTGTTTTCTAGGGAGGATGGGGGCAGGGTTGAAAAGCTCTCTTTTGGCTGAATCCTCTAGATAATGCTGAGATTTACAAGATGGGAAAGTGGAAATAAGCATGATTGCTGCAAGACAGTCCTAGATAATTTTCTAGGGAAAATGCCATCTGTTGCGATGTCACTGCGGAGAGGATGGGCTCAGGCTGGGGCTTCTCAGTTGGGCACTTGGGGGCCCTCGGGGGTGACAGTGATGGAGCCACAGGGGAGACATGATAGAGCTTCCTGGAGCTTCCATTTTACTTCCATATGGGGGGGGTATTTTTATATCATAGATGATGTCAGGTATTGCAAAATGTTCAGGCATTTTTAAGATAAAATAGGAGAATTTAAGGACATTTCTTGCTATCGACTGCTTTAGGAGATGCAGGTTCAATCTTTTCTCCCGGGGAAAGGTGTGAGAGAGACTCTCTGGCTGAGATGCGAGGGCCACTGAGGAGGCATCCCCCAGGCCAAAGTTTTCACATGAACTTGGACTGCAAACTCTCGGGCTCCCCGGGCTGTGGGGAGGAGACCGGGTGCTAGCCAGGACAAGGCAGGGCAGCCCCGGATCCCAGAGCCGGCACCCCAGACCCAGACGGGGTGCCGTGAGCACAAGGCTTGCATGCTGCTTGCTGCTGAGACAGAAAGACAGGAGGGACGGCAGACAGGTAAGGAAGAAGAGAGGATGGAGAAGGAGGAAGAGGGGAGGAGGAGGAGGGCGGGAGGGAGGAAAAAGAGGTTTCTTAGCAAGCCAGACAGACTGATTCAATTTCTAATGGAAAAACAAAGACTTCCTTAGCTAAGTTGATCAAATTATCTTTCTACATCCTTGGAGATGAATGTTAGACTCTTTGTCCATTTCCCAATGTGACTAGAGGAGCAGAGAGTTGAGCTAGGACTGCATCAGGGCAGGCCCGACGCCGCCGCAGACGCCCAATCACTTGCCAGAAGGTTCGGGGTGGGCAGACGAGTGCGATGGTGCAGGATGGTAGCTGCTCAATCAGCAAGGCTTCCTGGTGGGGAGGGTTTTAAACTTTTGGAGGCAAAGTCCCAACTGCAAAGCAAAGTGTATGGAGAGACAGGTCTTAGTTACCGTGAGAGCTTGGCCTTGCAGGATTACAGGCACAGAGGTGTGGTGAACATGGGCCGCTGCAGGCCCTGGAGCTCAACTTTCCCTCCATCACAATCTCACAGGGGTTTCAGCTCCTTGGGGGTTTTCAGAAGAGCAGAGCCAATCCAGAAACAAGCAGCGACAGCCACGTCTTAGACAGGGAGAGGAAGGCTGGCAGACAAGCAGAAGTAGCCAAAATGGCATTTAGCTGCATGTGCAGCATCATAGAAGAGACACCCTGAGAGCCAGGCCAGGGTGTCACTAGCCACGGGCTCCAGTCCCCGTGGTCTTCAGTGACCATGGACAGGCAAGCCACCCTCCAGCTCTATGAGGCCAGCTGGCTTTCTTAATGAAACCAGCCACGTCAAACTTGTACTGACAGTTGAGCACTTGGAGATATACCTTTTCCTACAGGGCACCATGAAATACACAAGATTCAACTTTAAATAAATATCCAGTTTGTGCAAAACCAACCCTACCTTCCACCAGATTCTCACATAGATCATGGGTGGTGGGCCCTGAGGTTATAAGATTTTGCCGGAGGGCAGGTCAGATAGACTAAAAGCTGAGATGACTCTTCCCCCCGTCAATTTTTGGCCCTGCTGACTAGAAGAGGTCACCATGGTTGAACTTTCGAGGGAGGGCACCCTTGGAGAGCCTTTCCAGATGACGGTAGCAAGCTGCTGCGCGGGATGTGTCTATTCTGGTGCAGAAAGCGTGAGACCTCCTTCACCTGAGAGGCAGGGACACACCCCGAGGGCAGAGGCCATGTCAGGTCCATTTCTGTGCCCTGTGTAGTGCTTGGCACCCTGCCCTGCACAGGGCAGAACGGAATGAAATCGAACGGAATGTGAGGCCGGGCAGCTGGATGGGATTCAAATGGTTAATCCTCATTTACTCAGAAGCCTCATGTTCATCCTCTCTTCCCCCAAGGCTTTTGCCAGAGCTAACTAGTCACAAAAAAATTTTTGGCCTTGACAAAAACAAAACCCTGTGTTCTTCAAGCTGTGAGCAGAAGGGCCCGGGAGAAGGGGCTAGGGGTACCCAAATAATCACCTGGGGAGAGATGGTCCCACCTTGTGGAAGCTGAGCTCAGATCGCCATGCTGTTCTCTCTGCCTCCCTGCAGCGCCTGGCCCCTGGCCAAACACAATGCCAACGCCAGCAACAACTCGGAGGAGGAGTAAGTACCCGGCTCCCAGCAGAGCCTCGCCTCCCCGTGCCGGGGGCCACCCTCCTCCCCGTAGAAGCCCCAGCTTTGCCTCCCTCCTTAAGTGCTCCTGCTCCCCTCTCCCAAAACACCAGTAGGCCGTTCTAGAATCCTGCTCCCTCCGTTGGAAATCCATGCCTGTGGCCAGATGGGGGAGAAGGGACGAGGTCTGTGTGACTTCTTTGGGGAAGTCATTTTATCTCTTTGGCTCTCATTTTTCTCATCTATAAATAGAGGTTGGATCAGATAAACGCTTTAAATTTTAACATTGTACATCGCTACATATTTGAGGGTATAAAACTAAGTTCCTTTACAGAGCCAGGGACATGTTCCTTAATGATGGAACAGATTTTTTTCATTCTACAACCTAGAGCTTCCATGTGCCAGTGAAATGCCAATTCTTAAGGATGATTCAGGCCAATTTTGAGGGCATAAGCAGGGCAGTGGAAAGAGGAAATTTAAATATTTGTAGCGAGCAGCCTCTTGAAAGGATGATCTGTTGTAATTACTTTCTATCACCAGATGCTGAGCTGCAAGATTAGTTTGATGTGTGATTTTCGCAAGTGCCACCCAAGAGCCCAGGAGTGTGTGGCATGTGTGTGAGATTGCACATGTGCATTAACACACACGTGTCATGTGCACACAATTCTCCATTCTCACCACTTTATGGAATACTATGATTGGAGGTCTTAGTTGGAGGTTAGGGAAAAAGCATCAATATCAGTGAGAAATGCCAATTTCTTGACTTCTGATTGACAGAGAAATGTGGCAAGGGTTTTTCTTGTTATTTCTCTCTTTGTTCTTTGGGTAGAATTTTTTCTGTTTCTCTCCATGAAGGAATCATGTATTTTGTTTGCATAAAGTTGGACATCAAATCCAGAGACCCAAATGCCAACCAGCAATCAAGAAAAATGAAATGATGTCATCTACAAAAGAATAGCTATTGTGATATGTGCTTGATTTAAAGTCAGACCTGAGATTAAACACCTTTGAAAGCCTAGTATTGAGTCTCTCGGGCAGGGAAAGGCCCAGGGCACTGGGAACTGTGGACAGAAATCTTGTGGATCTCTAGGCTGGGTTGTCCAGTGGCTGGGGTGTTGGCAAGGACGGGGTTGGACAGTGTTGGCTGCACCAGCCTCTTAAGTCTTTTCATGTACATGGCTCTCTCTTCATGGATCCACACTGAAGCCAAGGACCGAGGTACAAAATTGGGAACTGTCCCAAAATGAGGACATCTGGGCACAGAAAAATAACTCTTTATTGATGACTTTCCTCCACTCTTTCACCATATATCTGGCATTTTCACTTAGCCCTATGGGTTCTGAACAATTTTTTCCTTCCCCATCAAACTGTTCCCAGCCAAAATCAGCATCATTTTGCAACTCTGTGCAAGTTCTTTTAGGGCAGTTCTGGGTGGACTCAGGGACACGACTGGATGGTGCTTACTAGGCCCTCACGGCCTGGTAGCCAGAGGACAGGCCACGGTCTATAATCCAGGGCCACAAATCCTGGGCAAGGCAAGCTGAGCTTGGTATAAACACGCAGGGCTGAGCACGCCCAATAAGCTTGTGGGCAGCGCCCTCTTCTGGTTGATTGACATTAATTCTCCAGTAGCAGAAAACAAGACTCCAGGGTTCACATCTCGATAGAGTCAAGAAGACAGCAGATAGGTAACCGTCCTTGCTCTTCTCATTTCATAATTTTAATAACCTTTTATTCTATTCCACTTTATTGAAATACTCATTGCTGAAAACTTGGAAGACAAGAAGAGCACCTGGGTGCCTACACATACAAAAAGTACACTTTATGTTAACAGAATTCCACTGCCAGTGATAACCCCTCTTAATGTGTTGGCAAATGTGCCTCCAACTTTTTTCTAGGCATACATATTGTGTACCTAGACAGATACAATTATATTTAATATATGTACTTGTTAAGAGCATTTGTACCCCAATTTAGTCCCCCAAGAGCTTTGTGACCTTGGGCAAGTTATCTGACTTGTGTCAGTTTCCTGGCTTATAAAACAAGGACTATAATAGTGTCTTATTTTCAAGGGGATGTGAAAACTAAATGTGTTAATATATATAAAGTGCTTTGAGCACTGCCTAGTACATAGTAGGTGCTCGATCAATATTAACTAGTGTGGTTGGCAGAATAGCTCCCCATAAAGATGTCTACCATACTAAGCCCTAGAACCTGTAAATAGGTTGTCGTGTATGGCAAGGGGGACTTTGCAGATGTGACTGAATGTAAGGTCCTTGAGATGGGGAGATGATCCTAGATTATCAGGGGGAGAAACAATATAATCCCATGAGTCCTTAAAAGCAGAAGAGGGAGGTGGGAGAGTGGGTCAGAGAGATGAGATGGAAGAAGAGGAGAGAGTCGCATTGGGAGAGGGACTCGATCCACAGTTGCTGGCTTTGCAGATGGAGGAAGAGGGGCATGAGCTCAGGAAGCAGCAGCCTCTAAAAGCTGGGAATCGCCTTTCATTTATGGCCAGCAAGAAAACAGCGACTTGGGTCCTACAGCTCCAAGGAACTGAATTCTGCCAACAGTCCAAATGAGCAGGAAGCAGACACTCCCCTAGAACCTCTAGAAAGGATCGTAGCCCCGCAGACACCTTGATTTTAGTCTGGTGAGACTTCTGACCTACAGATCTGCAAGATGATAAGCTTGTGTTGTTTTGAGCCACTAAGTTTGTAATGATTTGTTCTGGAAGCAATAGAAAACTAATACAGCTGTTACTATGAACTCCTGCAGTCTGCTTTTTAACTTAGCAAAATATTAAAAACAATTTTCCCATGTCACCAACTATTCTTTGACAACATCATTTTTAATTTTTATTTTTGTTTTGAGATTGGGTCTCACTATGTTTCCCAGGCTGGCCTCAAACTCCTGGGCTCAAGCGATCCTCCCACCTCAGCCTCGTGAGTAGCTGGGACTACAAGCACACTCCATGATGCCTGGCTCACAACTTGGTTTTAATTGACTTTGTAGAATTTCATTGTTGGTAATGAATCTCCTACTGTTACATGATTAGACTGCCTACGCTTTTGGACTATTATGAACAATGGTAGTGATTATCCTTCTATAAGCACACTTGTACATATCCTCGATTATTTCCTTAGGAAGTGCTAGGTAAAAGTGGACTGGTCTTTTTCAGTGAGCGTTTAATTAGCAGACATTCATTTCTCACCCCTGCCTTCCTCCAGACTGTGGAAGAGCAAAATCAGAGGGGCCCAAAGGTGGTTCCAAGGGCGCCCCTTCAGCAGGCAAGGCCTTAACCTTTCGCTTTAGTTTCCTCAACTGTTCCATGGGGCATTAATGCCTGCCTTGCAAACCTATTACAACTATTCATTAGATAACTTTATGAGAGTACCTAACCCTTACAAAACATGCAATAAAGAAGAAAAAGTAGAGTAGAGTCATGTGTCGAGGAGACACCTGCACCAGCAGGCCCGTCCTGCACACACAGGCAGAACTGCCTCACAGCCCAACACAGGCTGAATACACATCCGACCCGGCTGCGTCTGCAAGCTTCGGACAGGGCTGAGATTTGCCACAACATGTGTCACAAACCTGCCTGTTTGGATTTTGCTTCCCTTCTGCCGTCTGGCTTTCTCACGAAGGCCGGGGTTTTCATTTGGTCCGGAGACAGGTTTTGAGAGCAGCAGACAGACCACACCCCTTGCTTCAGAATCAGGGGCTTGGCATGTGACTTCCAAAACTCTGAGCGACTTTTCTACCCTCAGTGTGTGGATTTAGGTTTATTTCCCATGACCTCAAAATATCTCCAGTCTCAGGTTGTTTATGACCTCCCAGGAATTCATGAAAACAGGTCAGAAATTATAGAACTTTAACTGGACCACTAATATGCAACATATACTTCGATGGGGTAGTTTACCTCACACTTCGGGAGCAATAATAATAATAATGGTAATGAAATCAATAACCTCATTTCATCGCAGTGCCTTGGAAATATCCACTTCCTATGCTGTGTCCTCTCGCATGCCACTGCCACCTTCCCTTTCTACTGTGGTAATGTCCTTGGTATATGAAGTCTGCTGAATGTCACCCTGCATCAGCCAATGACAAGCAAATAAAGGAGGAGCAAGAGAAACAGGAAGATGAGAGAAAGGACCGTCTGAAACACTGAGAGATGCTGCCTCCAAAGAGCGAATCCAGTGGTCACAGCAGGCCAGCCCCATCCCTATGGGGTCCAGGACTGGGTGTCTTGGAGCAATGCTGTCAGTTAGCATCATCCTAGGGTGGGAAGGAGCTGGTCCCAGGCTGGAGACCAGGCTTCCTGAGACCCTGTGAGGTCCTGTTCTGCAGGCCAAGGCCCCTCCCAGCTCTGGGAACCCAAGGGGGCTTCCCATTAAAGAGGGTTGTTTGTCTGCAGTCTTAGGCGAGCAGCTGGGGGCTGTCCCTGTGAACCTGCTCATGTGCCCCCCGCAAGCATTTTGTTTGCCCACGCAAGTGGGCCACACAGTCAGGATAAGCCAAGGGCTTCTCTCTGGGGCACTAGGAGATACTATATTCACAAACCTGCATCCAACCTCAAAGGCGATGAGAATTGTTGGAGACATTCTAAAGCCCTGACAATGAGTCGTTGATCTTGCACTTGCTGAGTCCAGGCCAATGCAGGAGGGCACCGGGGTCTCCTCTGGGACACAGGAGCAGCTCTGCTGGCCTGGGCCAGCATGTAGGACATATGGAATGGTGGTGGGGGGACACATGGACCCCTAGAAAAGGAAGAGTCTTTGATACTGCCTGTAAACTCGAATCCGCAGAAAATCCTGAAAATAAAAGCTAAGCACTCTAAGCAATGTCTTTCATTCAGTGTTGGCCCACGTAACCTGGATTATTCCTAGGAACATGGTTTCTAATGGAGAGGCAGAATCCAAGTGTTGGAAATGAGCCTTTGAGACATCGCACAAATGCAGTGAGGGTGTGGAGAGGGTTCCTAAGGGAATACTCCAGAGCTCCCTAATTCAGTCCAGAGAGGAGCTGCCTCAGAACTGCCTGGGCGATGTTTAAATGCACATTTCCAGGCCCCAGCCCTGAAAGGGGTGTGGGTGTGCCCTGGGAATCGGCATGTTCACAGAGCTGCCCCAGACCTCAGCGGACCTCAGGGACATTGCCATGCTGCATTTTCACCCCCAGCATCCTGAAGGGCATGGATGTTGCCATGGCACGTGGGGATGTCATCACCATGATCCTGTATCCACTCTGGCTTTCTGGGGAGTTGAGCTGGGAAGGAAGGACCTCCAGAGTCAGCCCCACCTCCCAGCCTGTCCTCCCACACAGGGACACCCCGTGTGACCTCCTGAGGCTGAGAGGCACTTCCTGAGCTTCAGACTGAAGTGCCCTGGGATCTCTAAACTAACCCAGGTCTCTCAACCCCTCCAAAGCTGCAGTGCTTGTGTGTGTCGCATCTCCAGGAAGAAGAAGGACCCGGTCGTGGTGGACCCCTCCAGCAACATGTACTACCACTGGCTGACTGTCATCGCCCTGCCTGTATTCTACAATTGGTGTCTGCTCGTGTGCAGGTAGCGGGGAGGGAACAAGGGCACCGGGCCCAGGACACAGAGTTCTGATTCTCACTCAGGAGACCTGAGTTCTGGTCCCCTCATGGCCACCTTTAGCTCTTATGCCTCAGTTTCTCCATCCATAAAAATAAGAGGTTCTCAAAGAGGATCATCAGGGTGCTCTGGTGGGGAACTGAGCTTGACATGGACAGCAAGGGTTCTGGCATTTGGGGGCCTCCTTGAGCCAGTTACAGGAGGAGGCCGCAGAGGCAGGCTGCTCCTCTTCCAGTAAGCAGGAGGGGTGTTGAGGGCCTCTCCTAGGAGGCTGCTGTTGGTGGATGCAGGGGCGAGATGCTGCTCCTCTGAGGGGAAGCCGGGGGCTTGGGCTTTCCCCAGCAGGCCTACAGGGTGGAGATACCGCAGGGAGCAAGGTCTTCTGAGGGCAAACGAGGCCTCGGGGCGTCCCAGAGCTTGCTGCCGGGCAACGATGCAGGCGAGCTGCCGCTGCTCTGCGGGCAGGCAGGGGCTTTGGGCATTTCTGAGCAAGTCTGCAGGCTGTAAGCTGCGGAGCCGGGGCCGGGGGGTGGGGGGGCTGAGCTGCTACTCTCTCAGGGCCTTTCCTAAGCAGGCCTGCAGGACAGATGTGCAGAGGCAGGTCACCGCCATTCTGAGAGTCAGCAGCGCTTTGGGCTCTCCCGAGCCAGCACGCAAAATGATACAAGGGCGAGTCCTACCCTTCTGAGAGTAGACATGTGGGCTTCGGGGTGTTCCTGAGCAAGCCTGCCAGACAGAGCCACTGCTCCACTATGCGGTGAGTTATGGGGCGTTTCTGATCACTCTGCACGACAGGGACGCAGAGGAGACCTGATGCCGTCTGAGCATGAGCAGAGGCATCTCCTGCTCATCTGAGGGTTTGCAGGCCAGGTGGACAGGGTGAGAACTTGGGGCCTGTCTTAGCAAGCAGTCAGGATGGGGTGCCCAGGCAAGCTGCTGCTCCCTGAGGGGATCCTGGCCCTGGGGAGGCAGGGGGAGCCAGGCAGGGGACTCGGGTTGCTGAGCAGGCTGCAGGGTGGGCTGCAGGGTGAGGTGCAGGGCGGGCTGCAGGGCAAGCTGCTGCTCTCCTGAGGCTAGCAGGGGGGCCTGTCTGTGTGAGCATAAAGATCCAGAAGGTCGAACATAGTTACTGGCCTGTTCAATTGTTAATCTCTCAGAAGTTCTCCTATTTTTGTTGCCATTTGACCCTAGAAAGGGCAAGTCCTTAGCCCCTTACCTGACTTCTCCCGTGAGGCCTGGGAAACTGCACCTCCTGGGGTTCCGCTCACTGCTGAGAGGAACAGGGCTGCTCTCTGGGGTCAACCCCAGCTTTTCTTCCCTGTGACCATGGAACAGAAAAGCTTCCCAGAGCCTGGGCCTCCTGGTCGGACGCTGGGGTGATTGTGCCTGTGTGGTCACACCGGAGGTAGGGCCGCACCCAGAGGAAATGATCCCGTGTTTGCGGCACAGAGCCGGTGCCCACACACGGTGGCCCATGCTCCAGACACGCAGCACTCAACTGTCCGTCTCACGCTTGGCTTGTGTAGGGCCTGTTTCGATGAGCTTCAGTCCAAGTACCTGATGCTGTGGCTGGTCCTGGACTACTCCGCAGATGTCATCTATGGCTTGGATGTGCTGGTACGAGCCCGGACAGGTGAGTGTGCCCCAGGCCTGGGGACTTCTCTGGTCCATGCCACAGACCCTCAGAAGGGGGAACCATGGGGACCACGGGAGTGTCCAGGGAGATCCAAGGTAGGTTGGACATTACCTACCTTAGGCCATGAGAGGCCAGCAGGTCTGGGGACTTCCAGCCTTGAGGGTGGGTGATGCTGCCCCAAGCCCTCTACACCGAACCCTTGGGTAGGACCCTGAGCACAGGTCAGCACACCTGGACTCCGGGCTCTGTTCCTCCCATGAGCTGTGTGACCTCCAGCAAAGCAAGCTGTCTCTCTGGGCCCTGTTTGTACCACCTGTGAAATAAGAAGGCCAAACTGCCATTTCAAAGACCCCTCCAGCTCTGACTACCCAACATCTGAGGGAGTGGGCGGGAGAGCTTGGTCAGTCTTGGAGTTTCTCTTCTCAGACGTTCAGGGGATCCAGGACATGTTACTCTGAGGCTTTCAGGAGAGTTTTAATATGTGGGGAACTGAAATCTAAAACCAGGCCTAGGCAGGTATGACTTCCTTTAAATGGCCTGTGGTTGGGGGTGGGGTATGACACCCACAAGGCTCCAAGTTGTGTGCCCTTGGGGCACCTTTTCCTAATTTGCCCACAGACATCATCTAAGCTGGTGGAGGCCTCGCTTGTCTCTTCAAAGATTTTTGAACTTAAAACTGTGCATAGTTGTCAATGTAAACACCACCAGCTCACAGCAACCAGCCTTGGCATGGCCCCGTGTGCAAAGCATTTCAAGTACATCTTGCTTTCTCATTAGAACAGCTGCTTAAGACAGAAAGCACAGGCATGATTTTATCTCCATCTTGCTGATTTATAAACCTGGGCCAGAGAGGCCGAGTGACTTGCCCAAAATCCACGGTCACTACCCGGCCATGCCAGACTGGCACCCAACTGCTTCCACACTGGTGCCCAGCATCATAACTTAGACGACCTTGAATGCACAGCTTGAGGCTTGCATGGGTGACCCAGCCAGCCCTGGCAGTCTGCCCCTCTGCCACGGTCACGTTAGCCTGTGTAGACACCAGAGCTCCCTGAGTGGCCCATTCGGCCGACTGTCCCTTGTCTCAGCCAAAATTCAGTGGGCCAAGATGCCCTCACTCAGATGTCTACCCCACCCTTTCTTGTGCCTGGGTACTATGCTTGTCAACCCAAGATTCAGCAGGAAGCGGGGTGGGGGGGGAGACACAGAAACCAAGTGGCCAGTAATCATAGGTAGATACCCCACAGGAAAAACTCATCAGAATTGAGAGAAGACATCTTAAAGAAGCAACAAGGAGGCCCCAGGCACAAGGAGGGCTACTAAGGATCTAGGCACTCAATAAACTCACCTGTAACAAAAGAATGCTGTGAGGAATGGGCCTGGAGACCAGGTGTCCCTTGTATGTGACAGCAAATGGATTTTCAATAACAGAGGGGAACAGTCCTGCCCTCAGTCTAGCCTCAAAGTGTGGCCTGGACCAGCAGCAGCAGCCTCTGCTGGAACTTGTGAGAAGTTCCGAGACCAGCTCTGAGGGCGGCCTGGCAGGCACTCTGTTTCACAGAGCCCTCAGGAAATTCTGATGCTCACCAAAATTGAAAAAACATTCATTATATTATTCTCTCCACTGTTGTGCCTGTCTGAAAATGTAAACAAAATAAATAAAAAGCATGCAGGCCACAGCCTACTTGACTGATTTCGGCAGACATGACCCCCACCACTCCCAGTGTCCAGTCCTCTTCCAGACCAGTCTGAGTCTTTGGGGTGGATCCTAGACTTTGTATGTTCTAAAAGCCTCCCGGGTGATAGTAATGTGCGACCAAGGAGAACCGCGTTCCTGTGCAGTGTTGTGAAAAGGCAAGTCGTGCCCATTGGTGACTGGTGAAATGAATTTGGTAGGCCATGCTTTGCGTTTTTAAAATTTCTATTATTAACATTTTGAAACATATAGAAAAACAGAGAGAACAGTATTATGAGTCTCGTGTGCCCTTATCCAGCTTCAACAGCTAACAACATTTTGCCCATCTGGTTTCATTCGTCCCTCTACTATCCCCTTTCCTTGGCTGTAATGTTTTAAAGCAAATCCCAGGCAATAAGCACTTTAGCACATATCTCTAACTTTAAAGGACCCTTTTAGAGATATATATATATAATTTCCATTTATCTATTAAAATTTAATAATCATTTCTTGCTATCATCTAATACCCAATCCATATTCAAATTTACTCAATTGACCTAATAGATTAGAACATCATAGAACAGAAAATATCAGAGTGCATTTCCTGTAGTAAATGGTAAGTGTTGTCTTTGGTATTATTTCTGTAAGTATCACTACATATTGTGTAATCATGATGTAAAATATCTTTACGTGGACTGTTAACTGAAGAGATAACGAGGCTCATAATTTGGAAAGGAGAGCTTTATTTCTCCTAAAGGGTTGCAGCCTGTGGCAGCCATTCCAACAGACTGGAGAGCAGAGCCCCAGCCAGATACTGGGAACACATGCTTCGAGGCAGGGACAATGGGAAGAGGAATTTATACTGAGCAGGATGGCCAAATATACATATTTAACAAGCCATAGGAGTAGTCATGAATATTTATGAAAGGAGAAACATATACCTGTGCAATTGAGCTTTATGCCCTTTTATGGGGTCCATGTTCAGAAATGGGGCCCTCTTCTGCCAAAGAGGTAAAGCAAGTACACAAAAACCCTCTCTCCTTATGCTCTATAGACTGGCTAAACCCACTTTGTGGTTGGTGGTCTCTTATCAGGAAAGAATGCTGGTCTGGATCATGAGACTGGTTTCTGTTTAGCCCTTAGGAAAATAGCCTGATGGCCATTAGCAAGGGAGGGGGTATAGTGATGCATGTCTGACCTGTCCCATCATGGCTAGGAATTCAGTTTTAAGGTTATTCTGGGGTCCCCTTGGCTGAGAGGGGGTCAGTTCAGTCAGTGGGGAGCTTAGGGTTTTATGTTAGTTTGCAGGACCATGGTCAAAAAAAGTTAGCTTCTCTGGTGCCCAAGTGACCTCCATCTTCTTCTTTAGGTTTCCTTGAGCAAGGCTTAGTGGTCAGGGATGTTGAGAGGCTGTGGAAGCATTACACAATGACCTTGCACTTCAAGTTGGACGTGTTGTCCCTGATCCCCACAGACCTGGCTTACCTAAAGCTGGGCATGAACTACCCAGAACTGAGGTTCAACCGCCTGCTGAAGATTTCCCGGCTCTTCGAATTCTTTGACCGCACAGAGACAAGGACCAACTACCCCAATGTGTTCAGGATTGGGAACTTGGTCCTGTACATCCTCATCATCATCCACTGGAATGCTTGCATCTACTTTGCCATTTCCAAGTTTATTGGTTTTGGGACAGACTCCTGGGTCTACCCAAACATCTCAATCCCAGAGTATGGGCGCCTCTCCAGGAAGTATATTTACAGTCTCTATTGGTCCACCTTGACCCTGACCACCATCGGTGAGACCCCACCTCCTGTGAAAGATGAGGAGTATCTCTTTGTGGTGATAGACTTCTTGGTGGGCGTTCTGATTTTTGCCACCATTGTGGGCAATGTGGGCTCCATGATCTCGAACATGAATGCTTCACGGGCAGAGTTCCAGGCCAAGATTGACTCCATCAAGCAGTACATGCAGTTCCGCAAGGTGACCAAGGACTTGGAGACACGGGTTATCCGGTGGTTTGACTACCTGTGGGCCAACAGGAAGACGGTGGATGAGAAGGAGGTGCTCAAGAGCCTCCCAGACAAGCTGAAGGCCGAGATCGCCATCAATGTGCACCTGGACACTCTGAAGAAGGTTCGCATCTTCCAGGACTGCGAGGCGGGGCTGCTGGTGGAGCTGGTGCTGAAGCTGCGGCCCGCCGTGTTCAGCCCTGGGGATTACATCTGCAAGAAGGGGGACATTGGAAGGGAGATGTACATCATCAAGGAGGGCAAGCTGGCTGTGGTGGCTGATGATGGGATCACTCAGTTCGTGGTCCTCAGTGATGGCAGTTACTTTGGGGAAATCAGCATCTTAAACATCAAAGGGAGCAAGTCAGGGAACCGCAGGACGGCCAACATCAGGAGCATTGGCTACTCGGATCTCTTCTGCCTTTCGAAGGATGACCTGATGGAGGCCCTCACCGAGTACCCTGAAGCCAAGAAGGCCCTGGAGGAGAAGGGACGGCAGATCCTGATGAAGGACAACCTGATCGATGAGGAGGTGGCCAAGGCCGGGGCAGACCCCAAGGACATCGAGGAGAAGGTGGAGCACCTGGAGTCCTCCCTGGACACCCTGCAGACCAGGTTTGCACGACTCCTAGCTGAGTACAACGCCACCCAGATGAAGGTGAAGCAGCGACTGAGCCAACTGGAGAGCCAGGTGAAGAGCTGCGGGAGTGGCCTCCTGTCTGACGAGGAGGCTCCTGCAGAGGCAGCAAAAACAGAGGACAAACAGCAGTGAAAATGCGTCTGTCTCCTGCTTCACAGGGTCAGCTTCAGTATGATGCTCTGTGGCCACAGCTGGGTGGCATGGAAGTTGGCCAGGGTTAATTCCAGCTTTACTCAGCCTTTGAAAGCTGTGTGGCTGCAGGAGAGAGCCTTGGTTTCCTCACCTAGAAAGTGCCAGGTTATTGTGAGGTCCACAGGAAACACTACCACAGGCAGGGCCGTGTAAAGTACTATCACCAATCCAACGATAGGAAAGTGTGCACACAGGACTCTAGTTATTTTTTATGGACTCCACAAGGAGTTTTTAGGCTTTTTAATCTAATTTTCTTATAAACGGAAGAGTATTTCACCACCCTCCTCCTCCCCAACCCCACTCCGCCACCATCTGATAACAGATATAGAACAGAACGCTGAAGATACAAAGTAGTGACTCAGTTTCCACCTTGCACAAAGCAGTCGGGGGTCATATTTCTGAATCTGGTATCTCCTCGTGTGCCCTTTGGGACCCTAGAGACCCTGGCCTTTGGTAGTTCCGTGGCAAGTAGAAGTTCTGTGGGATAAAGGAAGACCGCTCCATTGGAGGTCACTTCAAGTCTGTAAAGCAAATCTAGACTCCCTGACATGCAGCCCCCGTGAAACCAGGATCTGTTTCATGGAAAAGAGCAGCCCAGTGAGGAGAAGAGACATCCCCTCCTTCTCATTTGCCAAAGAGATTCAAAGACAGCCTCTACCCTCGCCCTGGAGTCAGGGCCCTGGGGCAAACTATTCTAGCTCAAGGAGAGGAGCTGAGTCTTTTATGTTGAAGGAAGGAATGGTGTCCTAAGCCCAGAAAAGCTGACAATTAGGACTTTTAAAAGATGAGACCCTCAGGCTGTATCTTTGCAATCTGCCCCTTCACTGATGAAGAGAAAACCTCAAGCCCCCTTGGAACTACATCCTGAGGCAAAGCTTTTAGCTAGCCGAAAGCTTACAGATTGCAGAAACTAGTTTTCTTTTTAACTCAGTAAATAGAATTTCATTAACAGTTTATAAGAGATTATATTTTTGAGTTCTATGATTTTGAATTCTGACCTCATCCTTCACTTACACACGTGTTGCAAATCATCCAATAATGAGTCTTTCTTTTCTTTTCTTTCCTCCTTGCTCTCTTGCTCTCTTTCTCTCTCTTTCCTTCTCTCCCTCCTCTTCTTCCTCCTTCTCTTCTTCTTCCACTGCCTCTGCCTCCTCCTCCTTCTTCTTATTCCCCTTGTCATCAGACAAAATGCCCCACTTTTCTTTGACAACTTGAGGTCTCTGTGGTCTGATGTTATAATTCATATGTTCCACAGTTGGGCTTACTGTAGTTCATGCAAAAGGTGCTGCATTTCCAAGTATGTATTTTAGATTTATGTGGGTCTCTTCTTGTTTTTATTGTGGGTCACTTGACCATTTTAACTTTTTTTTATGGTCTATTAAAGGTCATATATCCAAGCTTATACGATCAGCAAAATGCAATTAGCAATTATTCTCAAAATGTATTTATTTTAAAAGCCTTAACTATTAGTCATGACTGCATTCATATTTGCACAGGAAAAATAAAGACGTGGATTAAAAAATATTAATGACTCTTGCTTCGGCTCTTGCTGTAAGGGAAGATTCAGCCCCAGAGTATGTTTTTAGGGCAATGGCTTCCCTAGAAGGAAGGAATGCTGAGGAACAGGGAACGGCATACTCTCCACAGGAGGGCAGATGCACAACCAGAAGCTGGTAAGACAGTGCACATATGCATATCCAGAGACAGGTACAAATGTTTACTGAAGCATTGTTTTTAATAGCCAAAATAACCCCCTAAATATCAGAATATAAGCATTAAATACAAATGAGTAAAAATATAAAACATGCTAGGTATTACACCAGAGAGAATTTAATAGAGGGACTTTATTATGTGGATGCTGGAGGCTGAAAGAGCAGAAAAGGAATATTGAGTTTATTCAGAGACAGTAACTGTAGGAAATAGCTATTACGCCTAGGGCTGGGGGAACACAGGGGAAGAGGTGCTCAGAGAAGAGGCCCCCAAAGCTAAAACTCAGACCTTTAGAGGCGGGGGTGCTACTGGCTGTTACTGATAATTCAGGAACTCAGAAAAATTTTGCAAATGTAGGAATTTGGGCAATATCTGGGGAAGGGCATTGCACAGTGAGACTGGTCCTGGGAGTCCCTAAAGGAGGCTGGAATCAACTGCTACTACCAGGATAAACTGCCACTGCCGCTGCTGCTGTTGCTAGGGCTACGTGAGCAGAACAACAGGCACACTAGAAGAAGGAAGTCCCTTCTCCCCTCCCTCTGCCTTCTAGTTTTCCTCAGTTACCTCCTAGTAGAGATTTTTAGAAAAGCAAAGACAGTGAGAAAGACTTTGGACTTGACCAACAGAATGTCTTCAACAGACATGAGGCCCTACCTTAGAGGTATCTGGAATAGGTAATAAAGACCATGTAACCTAAATAAATGACCCTCTCTCCAGTGATTGTTGCCTGACAGTCCACCATCAAAGCTTCTTTCCTCTGTCCTGAAGCTTTTTCCTTTTGAGAATGCAAAACTCTCTGGGAAAAAAAAACATGATGGAAAGAAGGGAAATTATCACTTACTAACTGTCTCCTGTGTGCCAGGCACTGCTCTTCATGTAAAAGCTTAAATTTCCTCAGTTAATCGTCACCCCTATTGAGGAAACCTTTTAACTTTCCTGAGGTGTCAATTCTTTTGATATAATTAACAACATTTATTAATTGATTTTTTAATGTACATCTACTCTATAAGAAGCAAAGAGTTTATGCATTGCTTTCCTAAAGATACATTTATTAGAATGGCTAACTCCAAGAAACTGACAATACCAAATGCTGTCAAGGATGCAAAGCAACAAGAACTCTCACTCGTTGCTGGTGGGTATGCAAAATGATACAGCCACTGTGGAACACAATCGGTAGTTTATATAAAGTTAGACATACACTGTAGCATATGATCCAGCAGTCATGCTCCTAGGTATTTAGGTAACTAAAAACATATATTCACACAAAAACATGTATACAAATGTTTATAGAAGCTTTATTCATAATCACCAAAAACCTGGAAGCAACCACGATACCATTCAATAGGTGAATGAATAGAAAAAGAACTGAGCACAGTGATGCACAACTGCAGTCCCAGCTACTCAGGAGGCTGAAACAGGAGGATCACCGGAGCCTAGGAGTTTCAGGCCAGCCCGGGCAACATAGACCTTGTCTCTCAAAAAAACAAAACAAAAAAAAGGAATGAAAGAAAGAAAGAAAAGAAAAAAGTAAACAGTGCTATATCCATACAATGAAATGCTATTCCTCAATGAAAATGAATGAGCTACTGAGTCATGCAAAATGATTCCATTCCTATGACATTCTAGAAAATGCAAAACTATAATGGTGGAAAAGAGCTCAGTGGTTGACAGGGGTTGGGGCAGGCTGGAGTAGTTGATCACAAAGGAGACACAGAAGGGAATTTTTAATGTGATGGTACTGTTGTATATGGTACTAGGGTGGTAGGTGACTCTATGCATTGTCCCCACTCATGGAACTGTACATCACAAAGAGTAAAATTGAATGTATAAAATTTTAAAATATGAACCAGGATGTAGGGCAATCCTAGGAAGGAAAGAAGATTATGGCAAATGAATCTAACTGTATTACAAATATAAGATAAAACCTTACTGAAGGATGTAGGGTAAAATGATGGCCTAAGTAACATCAAAAAATAGTGCTTTGATTGGAAAATAAGGCTAAATACAAAAAGACGTGATATGAATACTGTAATTATAAATTTGTTTTACATGGGAGTATGGGTTAATACTTCTGAAATTGTATTATACTATGGACAAATGCATGAATGAGTGAATGAACAAATAAATAAATAAATGGCGAGATCCATGGACAACATCTGACATCCCTGTGAATAACAAAACACCCACATCACCAACAGGTACTCACTGTTTGCTATGAACCTAAAACCATGGAGAACCCATCTCAGAACATCAGCTGGAACCAAGAGGGGTTCTACGGGGATGAATTTGTGGGTGAGAGCAAGATGACAATGATGCAACAAGACTGATGTGCTAGGACACTTTGGATGCTAGAGACACTGGACGTTAACAGAATAAAGCTTCCTTCTTCTTTTTAGAAATGTCTATTAGATTCTTTGTCCATTTTTTAATTAGGTTGTTTGTTTGCCTACTATTGAGTTGTTTGAGTTCCTTCTACATTTTGAATATTAACCCTTTATCAGATATATGGTTTGCAAATATTTTATCTCATTCTGTAGGTTGTCTTTTTTCACTCTGTCGATTGCTTCCTTGGCTATGCAGAAAATTTTTAGTTCAACATAATTCCATTTGTCTATTTTTACTTTTTTTGCTTGTGCTTTTGGGTTTTCATCCAAAAAATCATTTCCCAGACCAACATTATGGAGCTTTTCCCCTATCTTTTCTTCTAGTATGAAAGAAGCTTCCTTCTAAGACAATTCCTCTCACTGAGAAGACTATGTGGGAGTAAAATTCAAAATGAACACAGAGACAGTAGTGACAAAGGAAAGAGAAAGTTTACATAAAAGAGGGTAGAGAAGCAGACGAGGTAGCACTAGTCCATTCATATATATGGACTGACAGCACTAGTCCGTATATATTTTTTATCACTTTGAGAAAACTGCAGAAGGGAAAGTTAGAGAACTTTGAAGTTGGGAAAAAATAAGTCATTTTCCATCTCTTCTTTCTAAAGTATAAGCATATCCAATTCACTTAAAATATGAATGACAGAAAAGATTCACAGTCAAATTCCATGCAAACTCATTATTAAAAAGAGAGAGAGAATAAGGTGGAATATAATGTCTCTACAGATTATTAAATCCACCAGAAAGACATGCTCACGTAACAAATGTAAACTGATCTATCGTTTAAAAACTAGCCAAAAGAAATTAAGAGAATGATAGATGCTATAAAAAAAAAAAGCATTGATCAGAATCAAGAATGAGGTGACCAAGGAAAAGGAATATTTGAAAAGAGATGTAACCAAACCCAGGAAAGTACTAGAAATAAAAAAACAAAAATCATTTCAAAATAAGACTGGATTAGAAGGACTACAAAAGCAAATAAACATAATAGATAATGTTTTAAGAAAACAAAAGATGAAGAGGAGGAATGCTTTAAAAATCAAAAGGATATTCCAAGCATATGACATTCTGGCAAAGACAAAACTATGGAGACGGTAAGGAGATCAGCGGTTGCCAGGGTTTAGGGGGAGGGAAGGATGAACAGGTGGAGCATAGAGAATTTTTAGGGTACTAAAAATACTCTGTATGATATTATCATGGTGTGTACATGTCATTACACATTTGTCAAAACCCATAGAATATACAACACCAAGCCATGAGCCCTAATGTAAACTACAGATTTCGGGTGATAATGTGTCAATGTATGTTCATTGATTGTAACAAATGTCCCACTCTGGTGGGAGATGTTGATAGTGGGGGAGGAATGGAGGGAATAGCAGATACACGGGAACTCTTTGTACTTTCCATTCAATTTTGCTGTGAACCTAAAACTCCTCTAAAAAATAAAGTCTATTTCTTTAAAATCAAAAAGAAATGAAGAAGAAAATTTGAGAGAAAAATGATAGATATAGAGAATAGATGACAAAGATCTAACATGTTAATAAGAATCCCCAAACAAGTAAACCAAAGCACAGGAATAAGAGCAGACAGTAACACTTATGATTTAAGAAAAGTGTCTTGAATACAAGTCAGCTTGAACTGTATATTGAAAAAATATTCTGCATTCTGGGAAAATTGACCCAGAAAGCTGGCACTGAGACATATTATAGTAAAACTTACAGACTTCAAAGGAAAATAAAAAACATTTTAGACATTCAAGCAAGAAGACCAAGTCACTTATAAGGTGGAAAAATCATATTGCCTACAGACTGGTATAAAATAGCACTTTATGCTTGAAGACAATGAAGTGACACATTTAATATATTCAAAGAGAAAATATAAGCCACAGGTTTTATATCCAACCAAACTGACCTTGAGGCATAAACGCTGTAGATAAACAGTTACAAACATGCAAAAACTCAGGAATATTGTTTTCATGGGCCCTTCCTAACTAATCTACAAGAGAACAACCTCAGAAGACCAAAAGAGTGGGAAAATACTGACATAAGGCAGTTACTCTGCCTGTTGAAAGCTCAAAACAATAACTCAGTAGCCATAAGTACCCACAGTACAACCACAGAACAAGATCAATCTGGTTCAATCTTGTCAGTAACAAAATGTAAAAAAAGAGAAGTTTTTTAGTAACAGTAGACCCCATGTTGCAAGTCACATAACCTGAGCACACCCAGATGAACCAAGTGTGCCCAATTCTTGACCGTAGAGCTGGCCAGAACAAAAAAAGGCAACCACAGGTGAACCTAAGTACTTGGGATCAAGGAACAGGGACTTAATACAGAAGCAAGGGGTGCCTGTTTTGTTGCAGTAGAGACTTAAGAGCCAAGGACCTGCCACTGCCTCTTTATGTGACCCAATCAGATCACGCCTCCTTGCATTTTCCTATCTCTCTCATGGTTACCCTCTGCCGAGCTTGAGCTCGAGGAGACAGATTTGAGCGTAGCCTCTTGTTTCTTTACCAGTAAACTTGCAATAAAGCCTTTTCTGTTATCAAAAGCCGGTGCCATAGTATTGGCTTCTACCCCCTTCCAGAAGTGAGCCCATTGCTCGGTAACAATAGCACCCAGATCGTGGTCTCCAAATACAATTTCACATTTTAAAGAACCAAGATGAGCCTGGAACATTTTGTTTTGCCAGAAAGCAAAGGAGCTCTCAAAGACTACTGAGGTTCTGTCAGTAGAACATAAGATCAGATTTGAATACACTTCCACTGGACAAAGGTGGGAGAATTTGAACATCACAAGGAAAAATAACTGCAACTGCATGAACTAAAGCAAATATGTTTTTTAAATCTATGAATTGGTAATAATCCTTAAAAATAACTCATTGATTACCATTGCAACTTATTCTGAAAATGGTCAAAGGGAAAGAATCAGGCATTTATGCTGACTTTCCTATAGAAACTATATTTCAGAGTAACACAAAGAGTTGAGGAAGAAAAGTTCTTCTTTATGGAAGAATTCCAACTAAAAAGTATCCCGTCATAGAATATTGGATCCAGGCGATGAGATAAAATGGATGTCACAACTATTAGTTGCAAAGCTGATGGGAACTCTGTAACAGAAGGATGAGGCTGACAAACCTGAACTCAGTGATCATTCTCAACATCACTAAGGAAGGGGCAATCAGGTGTACGTAATAAGAAGTACATGTCACCAGCTATGAAATATTTTCACCAAAAGTGAAAGAAAAAAGAAAGAAAGAATGAATGAATGAATGAAAAAAGGAGAGGGGGGAGGAGGGGGGGAAGAAAGGAAGAAAGAAGCAAACAAATTAAGCCTCTAAATCTAAGGACCAATTTATGAAGTATGGAAGAATGAGGAAAACACACCACAAGGAAGTGATTGGCCAAATCCACAATATGGGTCATTCTACAGGAAAAATGGCCTTCAACAAATAAAGAGCATAAAATAAAAAAGAGGGGAGAATGGTTAAAGATTAAAAGACTTAAGAGTAAAAACAAGCAAACAAAAACCCACACTGTTTAACTCAAGTCACAGGAGCTACCAAAATTGTTTATTGAATAGAGTTTTCAGGAGAATGCCAGATCCAAGCTACAGCTGATTTGGATTTGGAATAAATAGATCACTCCAGAAAAAAATTTCCTTCTTGTGTAACTATCCTGAGAAGAGCCACATGGTATCGACTGCAGAGTGAAGGGGGGAGAGGAGGGGAGTGTTTTCAGATGCTATTTGCTCTCCCACAGGGGTAGTCATGCCACTTACTAGTCTTACTTGTTTTTAAGCCCTAGAGCCGACCTTTTCTCTGATATAGTGTGACTCTTCACCTTGAATGACAATAGCCAATCTCATAAAAAACAGACAGTGTTAGTCTGCTGGCTGAATTTTATAGAAAATAAACTTTTAGCTTATGTAATATGAGGACGGCATTTTGATCCATAGAGTTCGAAAGCAATTTTAGAAAATACACCTGAAACCAACTACTCAGGATGAGGCTGCTTTACCAGCAGCATTAGGATCACCTGTGATGATGTTAGAAAAATGCAGAATCTTGGGGCACCCCAGGTTACTTAGTCAGAATCTGCATTTTGACAAGACCCCAGGAGATTCATATTTTCCTTTAAAGTTTAAGAAGCACTGGTCTGGAGTACACAAAACTCTATCTGCAAGTATGTTGTCCGAATCTTTCCAGCTTGCACCTAGATCACTCCTTTGCTGAACTAAAAAAAAAAAAAAAAAAAAAAAAAAAAATGTTCGAATAGTTAAAATGTAACAGGATAGCAACATTATTGTTAGCCATTCCAGTGCAGAAATGGCGCCTGGGAATATGTACCACTGCTCTGGCTCACCCAGCACTGCGGCTCAAGGGCACAGGCTCAGTGGTCACGTCATGATGTGAATTTGTCCTAACATGCTTGTACGTGTGTTGGGACATGGAAGATGATTACACTAAAATCACCTTACTCTGTAGTTTGAAGTATAATTTCTCACCTGTGATGTACAGTTAGAAGCAACTCTGTAGAAAATTCTTCCAGCCATCAGACATGTAAAATTGTAAGCAGTTCTCATCAATACCTAGTCAGATGGCATATATGTCAGAAATATACTTGATAATGCAAGTACAATTTTAAGTACCTCATAGTGTTTTTCCTTTTTTAATGAGAATCACGTGAAATTAGTCAGAATTCCTGTTTCGAAGCTTGCAAACCCGCAGCAGGTCTACAGTGAGTACAGGAGGGGGCGGAGCAAGATGGCCAAACAGAAACCTCCAGCCAGCGTCCCTCAGCCTGAACACCAAATTCAACAACAATCCACACAAGCAAGCACCTTCAGAAGAACCAAAAGTCAGGTGAGTGATCATATTACCTGGTTTTAACATTTTATCAAGGAAAGAGGCACTAAAGTGGGCAGAAAAGACAATCTTGCATCGCCTATACGATCCTTTCCCCAGCCCCTGGCAGTGCCACACCAGTGAGCAGAGTGGAGAGAGAACTGGGTGCCCAGAGGAAGGAGAGTGAAGTGATTGTGGGGCTCTGCATTGAAACTCAGGGCCGCCCTGGCACAGGGAACACAGCACCGGGCAGAATTCTGCCGGTGCCCATGGAGGGAGCATTTTGACCAGCCTAGCCGGAGGCAAATCCTTCACCCCTAATCCAAGTTCCACTTAGCCCCACCACCAGCTGACAAAAAGCAGCCTGGGGCCTGGACTAAATTTATCAGGCAGCTGGGCCACAAAGGCTGCAGTCCTTGGGCAACTCCTGCAGCTGTGCTGGCCCAGAGCCAGTGGACTTGGGGTGCATGTGACCCAGTGAGACACCAGCAGTCACGGCCAACTCTGTGTCACACGTCCCCAGACTCCACGCAGTGCAGCTCAGGGAGAGTCTACTTCCACTCGGGGAAAGGAAAGGGAAGAGTTCAGAGGACTTTGTTTTGCAACTTGGGTACCAGCTCAGCCACAGTAAAATAAAGCACCAAGAAGACTCCTGAAGCCCCTCAATCCAGGCCTTAGTTCCTGGATGGCATTTCTGGACCCACCCTGGGCCAGAAGGAAACATGCCTTCCAGAAAGGAAGGACCCAGTCCTGGCAGGATTCACCACATGCTGACAAAAGACTCCTTGGGCATTAAAAAAACATCAGAGGTAGCCAGGCAACACTCACCACAGGCTTTGGGTGAGACCAGACTGGCTTCAGGTGTGACCTGGCACTGGTGGCCACAAGGGAAGGCCCGTGTCCCTCCTGCCCCAAATGCAGCAGCCCAGCACAGAGAATGAGGGAAGAGAGAGACTTTGCCTGGTAATCCAGGGAATTCTCTCGTATCTTACCCAAGTCCACCAAAGTGGCACCACCAGGAGTCTGCAAGAGTCACAGCATTACTGGGCTTGGGGCACCCCGAGTGCTGATATAGCTGCAGTGACCAGAGACTTAGATCATAACACTCAATCCCTTTTAATATCTGGACAGCATTGTCAAGAAGGATGGGTTCAAACAAGCCTAGACTGCTAAAATTAAAATAAATACCTAACTCTTCAATGCCCAGACATTGATGAACATCCACCAGCATCAAGAACATCCAGGAAGACATGACCTCACCAAACGAACCTCACCAAATAAGGTACCAGTGACCAATCCTGGGGTAATGGAAATATGTGACCTTTCAAACAGATGATTCAAAATAGCTGGCAATGAAGCTCAATGAACTTCAAGACAACACAGAGAAGGAATTCAGAAGCCTAGCAGAGAATTTAACAGAGATTAAAATAATTTTTAAAAATCAACCAGAAATTCTGGAGCTGAAAATTCAATTGACAAACTAAGAAATGCATCAGGTCTCTCAATAGCACAATTGACCAAGCAGAAGAAAGGATTAGTGAGCTTAAAGACAGACTATTTGAAAATACACAGTCCAAAGAGAAAAAAGGAAAAAGAAGAATGAAGGGCCAGGTGCAGGCGTTCATGCCTGTAATCCTGGCACTCTGGGAGGCTGAGGCAGGAGGATGGCTTGAGATCAGGAGTTCGAGACCAGCCTGAGCAAGAGCAAGACCCCATCTCTACTAAAAAAATACAAAGAAATTAGCAGGACAACTAAAAATATATATACAGAAAATTAGCCCGCACGGTGGCGCATGCCTGTAGTCCCAGCTACTCGGGAGGCTGAGGCAGGAGGATTGCTTGAGCCCAGGAGTTTGAGGTTACTGTGAGCTAGGCTGACACCACAGCACTCTAGCCTGGGCAACAGAGTGAGACTCTGTCTCATAAATAAATAGATAGATAGATAGTGAGTACAGCTATGCTAGTTCATAGAGGAAAGAAACTTGATGAAGGTTTCCCCAAAGTTAACAGCAATCCTAAAAATATACATAAATTTACCAATAACAAGTTGTGAAGCTAACAGAAACCTTTCTAAAATATCAATAATAAAAAACCACAATTTTGGATCAACCATTCTTGAGGAAACTCAAAATTCCTTTTCTATTCTTTCTGTTCAGAAGTATATGGATTGTTGCTATATAAAGAAGTAATCAGAGTAGACGGCCAAAAACTGTAGCAAACATGTTGTATCAGCCAATTGACTAATAATATAGTAAGAAAATTCTAATAAAGTATTTCTGGATTTTGTGATGTTTGTGGCATTTTAAATTTGTAATACATTGTAATTTTTCTCATTCATGGTTTTGAATTTGTGATTGGTATTCTTTTTCTAAATACTCTCCTCACAGTGTATAAAATTAAGGCTCTTCAAATCCTGGATCCTGCTTTTATCAGTAGTGTGGTCTCCGTGGTTTCTAGCAGTGAGTTTGTTGTAATGCAATTAGCTGATGAGCTTTAAATACTGAGGCTAGGTGTCTAGAAATTAAAGCTAAGTGACAGGCATCTGGGTAAGATAGTCGCTTTAATGCGATGGTTTCAAAAGCAAGTACAGGTGAGAAGTTATACTGCAGAGTATAAGGTGATCTTAACATTACTATTCATCGTGTCTATTAATCTTGAATTTAGAGGTTAGAGATTGAATCAATTAATAACAGTGAAACCTTGCCCTGGCTTCCTAGCAATAATGCTAAACCAGAAGGAGTAAGCTGGAGAACTTTCTTAATCAGTGATAGACAAGGAGAACCTATGTTCTGAGCTCCAAAGGGGCCAGATATCCGGGTGGTAGAATGCAAGCACTTGGACCCGTTCATGTGGTGATGTTGACCTAGGATTTTACTGGAATTCCCGTTTAGATGCAGTGTACTGTGGCATTTCCTCCCCATCACCTCATCCCCTGAAATATGATAATCTTTATAGAAAAGGGAGCCTAGGAGATGTTCCAGGCCCTCACACTCTGTGCCTGGATCAGGTGAGAGTCAACCTGCAATAATAAGGACAGAGAGAGGCCCGGCCAGGGTGGCCTTTCTGCCACAACCAGTATGCACCACCACGGGTCCCATTCTCCAGAAAGAGTGGGGGACAGAAAGCGGCCCTCCAAAAAGCCTGCTCAGGGGTTCACAAAACCATATTCTCAGGCAATACCTGTGTGAGTTACACTAGTACTTGACTCTGAAATTTAGGAATAGTCCTTTGCCATTTACAGAAGAAAGTAATGCCTTAGTTGTGTCATTTTTCCTCCATAAAGGTTGCTGTAACTTTGCTCCTTGGTATCACTACTAGCCTGCTACTAGCAGACAAAATGCTTTCATAGCCAATCGTATTAATCAGGGTAATGCTAGCCACTGTGATGAATAAACTCCCAATGTTTGGTGGCTTGAGGCAATAAACGTTTCCCACTCTGCAACAGTGCAGTGTGGATGCACAGTCCCAGCTTGCAGGGATCCGGGCACTATTTTTCAGCTTTGCCTTTCCCTCAGGGCCCAGAGCTCTGCAGGCAGCCTGCAGACGGGGTGGGGAGGTGGAGAAGGAACCTCTGCTTCACAATCACCTTAGCCTAGAAGTGGCATACATTACTTGTATGCTTGGGGGGGCATACATTACTTGTATGCTTGGGGGGGCAGTGAAAATTGTGATCCTTGACTAGGTAGTCACTTCCCAGTGACTACACTCTGGAGAGGGAGAAAAATCTCTGAATGGACATCTAGTTGTTCATGCAAACGAAAGTTGGCTGAGAAAACCATCAAAATTCTTGTATTTCAACAGCTTCCTGTCATGTGTTCATACTTGCTCTCATATCTGATGCTATTTCATGTGTGTGTGTGTGTGTGTGTGTGTGTGTGTGTGTGTGTGTGTGTGTAAAATAGAGTCAGTCATGTTTTCTGCTCACAAAACATGCCAGGCAAACAGAGTCACCCCTTATATAAGTGCTGGATGAGGGGAAGATTAAGTGTAGTCAAAATTACCATAGAACAGTGGTCCCCAACCTTTCTGGCACCAGGGACCGTTTTCGTGGAAGACAATTTTTCCACGGACCTAGGAGGGGGGATGGTTTCAGAATTATTCAAGCACATTACATTTATTTTGTACTTCATTTCTATTATTATTACATTGTAATATATAATGAAATAACTATACAACTTGCCATAGGTTAGGGACCTCTGCGCCTAGGAAATCTCTTGAATTGTCTTCTGCATATTCAACTATCTGTTGGGTCTGGCATAGCTGGCATTCCTTTCAGTGAACAGATTGTTCATTCTTTGGCTGGAAACCAGAAGAAGGAGTTGGCTTGTTTTTAGTGACCATGTCAAGGGCTGCCACATATGGTTGCTCTAGTTGTGCACTGCCCAAAGGGCCCTTCCAAAGAGGTGTCCTACACATTCTTGCATCATGGATTTTTTTATTTTTTTGTATTTATTATGGCAATTTCCAACAGATGGCAGTAGAGGGTCTTATGCTAATGGTCAGTCTAGTATGACACTTATCAACAGGGGAGGTAAAGAGTCTTATGTAGACAGGGCTGCTGTGAATTATTCCCTTTCCCTTGGCAACAGAGACATGGATTCTTAATCAGAAGTCATTTTTCTGACTCCCACTGGACTGTCACAGCATACTTGCGGCAATAATTTACTGGGTTCATTTCTGAGTTCCTCAATATGTTTAACTTTGTCAGTGTCAGTTGCCAGTGGAGAATGTAGCTGCTCAAAATTAAAATTACTTTAAAACTCCTTAGGATTTGCAATGTCACAAGAAAAACTGGCAAGCGCAGTGATCATTTCTATACAAAAAGAGATAATGGGACACATAAACATTAAAACTGTCAAAGAGTTTCATTTCCACAAAAGCAAAATGTGTATCTGTTTTATAACCAATTAATATATCCTAGTGATTTTGAGTTCCTAACTATGACCAAGAATTCAAAATTTCTATTTTATGTTGGATAATCTGTTTTACATAATTTTAAACAAGGGCTTTGTGTTTGTTATGGTTCATATTGAAAAATAAATATTAACTTAAAAAAATAAATAACGTTTGCCCTGGTGCTGGGGTGTTGACTGTCAGCGGAGTGAGCTGCTCATGCCCTGAGATGCTCTTGGGATCCCTGCTCACTTCAGCAGCGGAACAGTGGGCCAAATCCTCACACTGTTCAGATAATTCCCCTCATGCCTCCCCTCCCACTCAGCCCCAGACTCAGAGAGCTGGATTTGCAGAGGTTAAATAAGCAAGTGGTACCGTGTTTCCAGATGTTTTGTCAGCCAAGGGTACTGCGTTCAGGGCTGTGGGGCCACTGTGGTGGGTCCATATTGCTGCTAACAGGGTAACATCAGGGCTATTGCCTCTCTCTGTGCCTGGGGCAGGCCCGGGGGTGTTGGGACAGCCAGTCTCCAAGGCTCCTCCAGTTCTGCTGAGTCAGATCCTATCAGGAAAGAAGAGGACTCTGGTCCTTGTGTTTTGTAGGTAACTCTGGTGGCCCCTGGTCCTATGATTAATGTTGCTCTGGAACTTAAAATGGACCCAACATTTCCCGAGAACATTAAAAGCATGTTCATGACAGGAATTGTAAGTGGTTGGTTCTGAGTGATCACTGCCATGGGTTTTGCCATTGTCATTTTGGGCAAGGCCTCATTCCACTGAGAACACGGAGCATCTGGTCTCTCCCCTAAACACGAAATGCCATTAGCACCTGCAGTCACCTGACAACCCAGCACCCTCTCCACACATTTCCAGTACCCCTTCAGAGCTGGTTGAGAAGTGTGAAGGTACTTATTCTAATTTCAGAAATTGATTTGGCTTTTTAAAAATTCTTTTTTGGCGGAAAATTCTATTTACCACCCTATTTTAAGTTAGGCAAACATAATGCATTATAAAGTTCTGCCCTTGTGATTTAGTTTTGTTTTCTACAAGTCATTCAATAACTCTAGTCAGATGCTCTTAAAATTAATACCATTTCCAACTAAAAGTCTCACTATTTAGAAAATTTACTCACCCTTAGATCAAAGCCCACTTATTTTGAGTGAAGGACAAATCCGCAGGCTTGGGGGTGGGCGAGAAGGAAGGGGAGAAATTGCCAACAGAGCTTGCTTGGCCTCCTGTCCTCATGCCCTTGTCTCTGCCAAGGCCAAGCTTTGCTCCACATCCCCCTAACTCACAACCCTAATTCGGGACGTTTCCTCCTTACCAGTGGCACAAGGCTGGGGTTGCCGCTCTCCCCAAGCCCAGCAAATGGGCAACGAGCAGGGTGGGAGGGGCATGGAAGGAGCCTGATGACAGCAGAGGAGAGAAAGATTCTTGCTATAGTGGCAGAATTCTGCTTTTCTTTTCTAATAGAAACATTGTTATAATATCAGTAAAATAAAGATCTGTACGCTCAAGATACGGAATCAACCTAAGTGTCCATTGGCGGATAGTGGATTTATACAATACAATGTGTGTGTGTGTGTGTGTGTGTGTGTGTGTGTGTGTGTGTGTGTGTGTACCTTCAGAGAATGAAGAGGCACACAAGAAGGTTGAAATGTGGCCAAAGTCAAGGAGATGGAAGCTCAAGAAGGAGTATGTGGTCCACATGTCAACATTTTGGAAAAAGTTGAAAAGCGTGCTGTGGATTTGCTGACAGGGAGGACACTGGTGACATTGCATGGGTTCTGGTATAGCCACTGAAGCATGTGGACACTCTTCACCACCTCTTCATGGCGGATGGCAGCAGTGGTAAACCCTAGACCCAGATGACAGAGTCTGCTTTGACAGAATGATTGAATTCTTCCATTCATTTCAGGTGGGTATGCAAAATTCGTACTGTTAATAGACATTAGTGTTCACAGATTTGGTGGTAATGTTGAACTCTTTCATGGTTTAAGCACAGCCCATATCTTTCCTAAATGCGTCAGAGGAGAAAAATCTTGTATGTGTGATTATAGTGTACAAAGTTAGGCTAATAATCCGGGGAGAGGATTCCAAGGGCACTTCTGCCGGTACTTGGAGTGGTTTTCCAGCATAAGGGAAGGATTGGGCTGAGCTGTACACATCTTCCCACTCAGTACCTCCCCCCTGTGCAGGGAACATGAGTCAAAGACAGATATAACTGCTTAGAGTGGGAAGCAACAGCTCTTCTCCAGGCAAACCTTAGTTTTCAGGGCTGTCAACAAGGCATGGTTTGGTCTTTTTATCATATTCTTTTCAGTAATTAAGTCAAGATGCCAAAGTAAGAATGCCCCTGACATCATTTGTAGGATTTCAGACCCAATGTCTGATGATAAATGATCTCCTAGGTGTTTTTCCCGCTTGGTAGGTGGGATGGCTTTGGGTGATGGGGTGATGGTCACATCACCTTCTCTCCCTGCTCATCGCTATGGTGAAGCAGTGAGGGCCTCACCCCCATTGCACCAACGTTGTGGCCTCCTCACCTCTTGGCCATCCTTGCAGGTAGGTTGGTCAGGTGAGCAGAAGTGGTGCAGGTGTCCGACTGTGCCTGTCCTATGCTCTCCTCGTTTTCAGTGACCGTGCAGGCCTTGTGTGAAAGGGCCTGTATCTCTGAGCCATTGCTGCAGCCCACAGGACTGTGATATGAGTGAGAAATAAACCTTCACTGCGTAAAGCCAGTGACATTTGGTGTTTGTAAATTTTGATAATATCTACCTTTGATTTCTTCTTGGCAGATATTCAAAATTTTTTGTAAAAAAGCCAAGGGACACCAGGAAACTTTTGGAGGTGATGGTTATGTTATTACCTTGACTGTGGTGATGATATCACAGGTATATGCATATGTCCAAATCCACCAAATTGTATACATTAAAATATCTGCAATTTTTGTATATCAATTGTACCTTGATAAACTGTAAAAAAAAAAAATCTGTCTTTGAATATGGAAGGAACTATGTTCCTTGCCATGCCAGCAGGTAGGGGTTAAATTTTTATATATGTCATTTCCAAACCTGCCTCCTGAGCTGCAATGCCCCTGAGGGTGCTGTCTTTGTCTCCAGGCTCCAGTGGTACACTCTGCCCTTCGCTGCACATGGTGCCTTGGATCCAGAGGCCTGTCAGTTATTACGACCTGTGGGACAGCCAAGGGTGAGCTCAGGCAGGGGAGAGATGTAGGGAGGAGGGATGGATTTTTTTCAGATGGGGAACTGAGGCTTAACAAGATGAAGTCACTTGTACAGAACATACAGCTTTGAAGCCAGGTAGGGATTTCAGAAGCCACGTATTTAACCTCTACACTAAACTGGCCGAAAGGAGTTGGGTGAGCTAGACAAGTTCAATCAGAATGTGTCCAGCTACTTTCCTTGCAATTTACCACGATTCTGAGGAAAACATTTTTTTTTCCAAATTGTGGGTTGCAATCCATTATTGAGTCATGAAATCAACCTAATAACAAGTTTTAAGGGAATACGCTAGAAAATAACAAACTGCATTCACACCATTCTTAGAAGTATTGCCCCATGAAAATCGCGTTGTTATACACATATACACGCGTGTTCGATTGAGGTGTAACTACATATCTTGCTTCAGATGGCAGTCAACAGAGTCTGAAAGCACTGCAAGGAGAATTAGGCTTTATGTATTTGTAAAGTTAATGGAATAAAAAAAATTTACATTTGTGGGTGACCTGTGACTCCCAGTGGGTCAGCCCTTAAAAATGCCCCACTGTTCCTCGATCCCAAAAGCATGAGGTGAACGAGACCTCTTTATTTACCCTACCTTGAAAGCCACCAATGCCAGTATGCTCTCTGGCAACCAGACCTGCTCCAGCCCTCCAGCACACAGACCCCAGCATTCCTTTAGCACACTTGGATCGTTCCCAAGGAATGGGCTATATCAGAAAGAGGAGTCATCCTTTCCAAAGGGCGAATCCCCAAAGACCTCCCATACTGCTGAGCCCCCATGTACCAAGAAATGCTTCCATCTCTCCAAGAGCCAACCACACCTTTCTTCTTTCCTCCACACCCAGGGAATCCTCTCCCCACGATCTCATCTCATCCCTCCCTAGTCTTAACCTGCTTTGGACTACACAGTCCATTTTAGCCGGAGAAGAGAATGTGATATGATACCCTTTTAAAGGAAGGCAAAACACAGTAAATAAGAAAGGAAATAAAATTCACAGTGAGCAAGAAATTTGGCATTTGTGTGATATTTACAGCACTGTTTCTTAGACCTTAATGTGCATGCAGAGCACCTGGGGATCATGTTAAATGCAGATTCTGACTCAGCAGGTTGGGGTGGAGCCTCACATTCCATACGTCTTAAGTTCCCAGATGATGCTAAAGCCACTGGTCCTCAGAACATTCTTTAGGTAGCAAGGGTCTGTCTACACAATGGCTGGCATAAAGTGGGCCTTCAAAAATATTTGCTAAATTGAGTTAAATTGCAGGTGATTTTGGGTTTTATGCCAGGACACACCAGCAAGAACAAGTGTGATAAGGTGAAGCCATCAGTTAAACCAGTGGTTCACCTGTAATTCAAATGCTTAGTCCTCTACCTTCAGAGATGCTGATTTAATTAGTCTGGGGTGAATCCTGGACAACCAAAATTCTCTAATACTCTCTATGTGTGAGCTGGGCATGGTGGCTCATGCCTGTAATTCCAGCATTTTGGAGTTTGAGGCAGGTGGATCACTTGAGACCAGGGGTTTGAGACTAGCCTGAGCAACAAAGTGAGACCACTGTCTCTACAAAAAAGTTAAAAATTAGCTAGGCATGGTGGTGTGTACCTGTAGTCTTGGCTACTCAGGAGGCTGAGGTAGAAGGATCACTTGCACCCAGGAGTTTGAAGCTATAGTGAGCTATGATTGCACCACTGCACTCCAGCCTGGGCGACAGAGCAAGATCCCATCTCTAAAAAACAAAAAACTTCTCTAGGTGATCCTAATGTGCAGAGCCAGGTTAGAGAACCAGTGAGTTCAACAAAACTGTGTCATTGCCTGCTATGTGCCAGACGTTGTGCTCTGAGCAAGGCATTGGAAGTACAGAGTAGACCGCGGCCAGGTCCCTGCCCTCAGAAAACTAATAGGGAAAATCAGTCCACACATGACTATAATGTAAAAAGTGCTATAGTATATTTATATAAACTGTTTTGGAGATATAGATGAAGGAGGAACTGATTCAGCCTGGGGGAAGTGGGATGAAAAAAGGACAGTGACCAAGAATTAAGATATTTGGATCCTAAAGGATGTGTAGTGGTTTGGCAGACACATATGGGAAGTGGCTATTCCAAATCTCTGTTCTTCCATTATTAGCCATAGGCAGATAATGCTTGGCTAGAACTCAGGTTCCCAAATTCTTCACCAGCTGTTTACTGCTGCCACAGGATTATGAGGAAGATCTACGCACAGAGAACAAGATCCATCCAATGCATATCCTTTTTTTTTTTTTTTTTTTTTTACCAGCTGGGGATATTTGTAAAGCCAAGTGTAAGCTGTCAGCATGCTGTCTCAGTCAGAGTGCAGTCAGGAAAACAACCACATCAGATACTCAATAGAGAGAATTTAATGGGTAACTAGTTACTGGATAGAGTCGCTGAAAATCCACATGAAGAATCATAAGGACAACCCAGAGATGAGAAAATGCAGGGTGCCAAAAGCTCAAGAGATGCAGGGAGGTGGTGGAATTACCAAGACCCAGGGGTCAGAGCTGTCTGGCAGGAGCTAGAATCACAACTGGGACTGCACAGAGATAGCTGGACTGACCAAGGAGATGAAGCCACTGCCAGTGATGCAAAGATGACCCCAAGGGGGAGACTAGAGGGAGACAGCTGCCTTTTCCCTTCCTGCTGCTCTATAGTTTCCCAATAATGCATCCCATCGGCCAAACCAGCCAGAAGCCAGTTGGCAAAGAAGCCTAGGTGATGTAGTTTTCAGGGGTTAGTCCCTGAAGGGTGGGAGTAAATCTGAGTGCTTCTAGGCTTAACTTGCATATTCTGTGTTTATAGCCCAAGGCATACATCTAAAGCAGGTTGAGTAATCTCCTGTCCCTTTCCCCTGCTCCTAAAACTTCATCTTGGCTCAGAGCAGACCCTCTCATCTGGTGTACCGGAGACACTGCCCAGACAAGGTCTGGGGAGGCCAGAATTCCCAAGCAGGATACCTCTAGCTACAAGTGGGTTCTTAAATATACCCCAGGGTGCTAGACAAATACATATTGTCTATGTGCCATGGAGTAATCACATTTCAGAAAAAAATGTTAATAAGCAAAGAAAAAGGGATTGGAGGAAGCCCACACCTAGGATGCTTCTAGAGCAGAGTGAGTCTCAACTGTCAACCTGAGGAGTGCCAAGGTGAGGCAGTCCAGACTCATCTAATTTACTAGCAAAAAGGAAAGCAATCAAAGAAGGTGGCCAATACTGAAAGAGAGGAGTATGGTCAAAATCCATTTTCTTCACAGAATCCTGGTGGAAGATGACTTAAAATAAAACCAAAATTTTCCCAAGCCTCAGGTTTTGGAAGAAGTAAAAGAACACTATAGAATGTTCTGCATCCTAAGCAATTGTTCTTTTCAGTTTCTATATCCAAAGAAACAGAAAGTGTGACCCATACATGGGGTGGTGGAACAGGGGGGTTTACAGGCAATGGAAACTGCCTAAGTGTGGGCCCAGATTGAATTTATCAGACAAAGACTTTAAATTTGTCATTATAAATATGTTCAAAACATAAAGGAAAACAGCCTTAAAAAGTTAAAAAAAATTATGACAATGTTTCAGCAAACAGACAATAACAATACAGAGACATTATAAAAAAGAACAAATAAAAATTCTGGCATTGAAAACTATAGCAACTGATGTGAAAAATTCACTAGAAGGGCTCAACTATAGATGTAAACTGGCAGAAGAAAAGATCAGCAAACTTGAAGATAGATCAATAGAGAATATGAAGTCCAAAGAACAGAGAGAATAAAGAATGAAGGAAAATAAATGGAACCTCTGAGAAATATGGGACACCATCAAGAGTACCCACATACACTTACTTAATAGGAGGAGCAGAAAGAGAAGAGAGAAGAAAAGAGCAGAAAAATTCACGCATCCAAGAAGATCAACCAACCGCGGGTAGGATAAATACACAAACACATCTTAGTAAATATGCTAAGAACAAAAGACAAAGGGAAAATATTCAAAAGCAGCAAGAGAAAATGACTTGTCACATACAAAGAATCCCTAATAAGATTAATAGCTGACTTATCATAAATAATAGAGGACAGGAAGCAGTGGGACAGCATATTCAAAGTGCTCCAAAAAACAAAAACAAAAGTTGTCAACCAAGAATGTTATATCCATCAAACTGTCTTTTAAAAATAAAGATGAAATAAAAACATTCCCAGAAAAACAAAAAAACTAAGAGAATTCATTGCCAGCAGAACTTTTCAACAAGAAATCCTAAAGCAGTTTTTTATGCTGAAAGTATAAAAACACGAGATAGTATTTAATAATAGAAATTGAGACATTCACAAATATATAAAAATTTTAAAACAAATTCTTAAATAACCAATGTATCACTGAAAAAAAATCACAAGGAAAATTATAAAATATTTGAGATGAATGAAAATGTCTGTCCAGAAAGTATCCAGCCACATAACATGAAAAATAGAGACATTTATTGAAGAAGATACAGGATATAAGAAACATTGTACATAGGACAATGACACCTCATTCCCCTTCAAAGTAGACACCTTGGGACCTCACACAGTTCTCCCAGTATCTCTTAACCTAACCCGTACACATTCAACATTCTCAGGCGTTCTGCTTGTTGCAGGCCTTCCAGAATGTGGATCACTTTCAACAGATTCTCGACCATCTTTGAAGCGTTTGTGCCATACTTTTATTTGTGCTGCACTCATTGCATCATCCCCAAAGGCCTTCTGAGTCATCTGAATAGTTTCCACAGAGGAACGTTCAAGCTTAATGCAAAATTTGATGCAGATTCATTGCTCTACTGGCTCGGTCATGTTGAATGCCATAGCCACACAATACACATGCTCACTCATTGGTGTCTAGTGCCCCACCAACTAGTACAGTGAAGTCGTCATTGTTCATGCTTGTGCATTACAGTCCACTCTCCTTGGCTGCCAGGTCACATCATGTCATGCAAACTATTTTCATTGTATTAACAATGGCTGGGTACTTTCCGGACAGCCCTCGCAAAAACATGAGATTTAGCTAATGCAGTGCTTAGAGGGAAGCTTATACCTATAAATGTCTATATTAAGAGAAGAAGATGAAAAAACATTTCAAATCAACAATCTAAACTTCCACTTTCCAAACTGAATAAAAAAGCAAAAACTCAAAGCAAGCAGAAGGAAGGAAATAATGAGTATTAGAGCCAAAATTAATGAAATAGATTATAGAATAACAATAGAAAATTATCAATAAAAATAAAACTAAAAGTTGCTTCTTTGAAAAGATCAATGAGCCAGGCCCAGTGCCTCATGCCTGTAATTCTAGCACTCTGGGAGGCTGAGGCTGGAGGATCGCTTAAGCTGAGGAGTTTGAGACCTGCCTGAGCAAGAGTGAGACCCCATCTCTACTAAAAAATAGAAAAAGTAGCTGCACATTGTGATGTGTGCCTATAGTCCTAGCTACTAGGGAGGCTGAGGAAGGAGGATCACTTGAGCCCAGGAGTTTGAGGTTACTGTGAGCTAGGCTGACACCACAGCACTCTACCAGGCCAACAGAGTGAGACTCTGTCTTAAAAAAAAAAAAAAAAGAAAGAAATGATCAATGAAATTGACAAACTTTTAGCTAGACTGACCCAGAAAAGAGAAATAAGATTCAAATTACTAAAATCAGGAATGAAAGAGGGTATATTACTACCAATCTGAGAGAATTAAAAAGGAATGTAAGTAAATACTATGAATTAATATATGCCAACAAAGTAGATGGCCTAAATAAAATGAACATGTTCCTAGAATGATACAAAACCGACTCAGAAATAAATAGAAAATCTGAGTACATCTATGATAAGTAAAAACATTGAAATGGCAATTTAAACACTACACAAAGAAAAGCCAAAGTATACATGACTTCACTGGTGAATTCTACCAACTTTTAAAGATGAATTAATATACTTTTCTACAAATTCTTCCAAAAATAGAAGAGGAGAGAACACTTCTCAGCTCATTCTATGAGGCCTGTGTTACCCTGATACTATATCCAAACAAAGACATAATAAGAAAATAAATCTTTATGCCAATATCTCTTATGCATATAGATATAAAAATCTTCAAGATAATACTAACAGATCAAATCTAGCAATATATAAAAAGTCAATTTCTATATAAATTTTAGATAAGCTTCCCAATTTCTGCAAAGAAGCCAACTTGGATTTAAATAAGGATTGCTTCTGATTTGAGATCAATCTGGGGAATATTGCCATCTTAAAAATATACAATCTTCTGATTGATAAACACAAGATGTCTTTCTATTTATTTGCATCTTCTTTAATGTCTTTCAATAATAGTTTGTATTTTCAGTGCACAAGTTTTGGACTTTTTCCTTAAATATATTCCTAAGTATTTTATTCTTTTTCAAACTATTATAAATGGAGTTTTTTCTTAATTTCACGTCCAGATTGTTCTCTGCTACTTTACAGAAATATTGGTATCCCTACTGAATTGGTTTGTTAGTTCTAATGGGGTTTTTTGGGGGTAAAGTCCTTAGGATTTTCTACATAGAAGCTCACGTATATAGAATGTCTCTATGTGCAAGTATCTTGTGTACATTAATCTATACACAGGATCATGTAATCTGCAAATAGAGATGGTTTTACTTCTTCCTTTTCAGTATGGATGCCTTTATTTTTATTTTTTCTTTGCCTACTAGCCTTAGCTAGAACATCCAATATAATGTTTCATGGAAGTGGCAAGAGAAAGTAGTCTTAATGTTGTTCCTGGTCTTAGGGGTAAAGCAATCAGTCTTTCTTCAGTAAGTGTAACATTAGCTGTGGGGTTTTGTCAGTGCTTTTTTAGTGGATTATTCTTTTTCAGTTTGAGGAAGCTCTCTTCTATTCTTAGTTTGTTGACCCATGGATGTATGTTGAATTTTTTTAAATGATTTTTCTGCATATAATGAGATAATTATGTGTTTGTTATTTTATTAATATGATGTATTACATTAATTGATTTTCAGATGTTAAACTAACCTGTATGCCTGGGATAACCCATTTTAGTCATGGTGTATAATCCTTTTCTTGTGTTACTGGGTTCAATTTCCTACTGTTTTTTGGAAGATTTTTTATCTATGTTAATAAGGGATATTAGTCTATAGTTTTCTTTTATTGTGATGTCTATTGTTTGGTATGAGGGTCATATAGGTCTCATAAGTGAGTCTGGAAGTGTTCTTTCCTCTTCTAATTTTTATAACAGTTTGTAAAGGATTCTTAAATATTTGTTAAAATTCACTAGTAAGGATGTCTGGGCCTGAGTTTTTCTTTATAGGGTGTTTTAAAATTACTAATTCAATTATTTTTCTTGTTATAAGTCTATTCATATTTTCTGTTTCTCCTTGAGTTGATCTTGTTAATTTGCTTCTTCACTTCCTCTAAGTTATATAGTTTGTTGGCATATAGTTGTTTAGAGTTTTTCTTTATAATTCTTGTTAATTATGTAAGGAGAGTGATGTCTCCTTTCTCAGTTCTAATTTTAGTAACTAGAATCTTCTCTCTCCTTTTTTCTTGGTCAGTCTAGCTAAAGATTTGTCAAAATTGTTAATATTTTCAAAGAACCAACTATTGATTTTGTTGATTTTCTCTATTATTTTTCTATTCTGTATTTCATTTATTTTCATTCGAATCTTTATTATTTCCTTTCTTCTGCTTGCTTTGGGTTTAATTCGTTATTTTTCTATTTCTTAAGAAGTAAGTTTAGGTTGTTGATTTTTTAGATCTTTATTCTTATTAAATATAGTTTTTTCCAACTATAAATTTCCCTCTGAGCATTGATTTAGCTGCATCCCAAAAGTTTTGGTATGTTGAGTTTTCATTTTAATTTTTCTCAAAATATTTTCTAATTTCCCTCTGAGTTCTTCTTGACCTTTGGTTATTGGAAACTGTATTGTTTAATTTCCATTTATTTGTAAATTTCCCAGATTTCCTTCTGTTTATTCCTATTTTAATTCCATTGTGCTCAGAGAACATACTTTGTGTAACTTCAATCCTTTTTTATTTATTTAGGCTTTTTTGTGTCCTACCATATAATCTCTCCTGGAGGATGTTTCATGTGCAATTGAACACTATGTGTGTCCTGCACTTGTTGGGTGGACTATTCTACAGATATGTTAAGTCTAGTTGGCTTATAGTATTGTCCAAGTTTTCTATTTCCTTGTTGATCTTCCACTTCATTGTTTTATTCATTAAAGTGGAGTACTGAAATCTTCAATTATTACTATTTACATTGTTCACTTCTCACCTCAATTGTGTCAGTTTTTGCTATATGTATTTCGGGGCTCTATTGTGGATGAACATCTGTTTATTATATCTTCCTCATAGACTGGGGAAGATATTTGTGGTTTTTTCTTTGTTTTTTTTTTTCTTTGTGTGAATTTGAGTTACTCTCTAGTATCATTTCATTTCAGCCTAAAGGACTCCTGTTTGTAGTAAATTCTCTTCATTTTTGTTTACCTGGGGATGTCTTAATTTCTCCTTCATTTTTCAAGGAGAGTTTTGCTAAATATAGAATTCTAGGTTTCCAGCCTTTTCCTTGCATTACTTTGAATATGTCATCTCACTGCCTTTTAGTTTCCATGGTTACTAGTGAGAAAACAGCTGTTACTTTTATCGAGGATCCCTTGTACATGATGAATTGATTTTTTCTTGCTGCTTTCAAGATTTTCTCCATATTTGGGTTTTGATAATTTGATTATGATGTGTCTAGGTTTGGCTCTTTTTTGGAGTTCATTCTAATTGGAGTTTGTTGAAATTTTTAGATACATAGATTAATTTTTAAAATTAAATTTGGGAAGTTTTTAGTGATTATTTGTTGAAATGTTCTTTCTGCAACTTTATCTCTCCCCTCTCCTTCTGGGACTCCCATTGTGTGTATCTTAGTGTACTTGATGGTGATCACAAAACTCTTAGGCTCTGTTCATTTCTTTTCATTGTTTTTTTCTGTATGTTCCTCAGACTATGCAATATCAATTGATCTATCCTCAAGTTTGCTAATTCTTTCTTCTGCCAGCTCAGTCCTGCTCTTGTACCCCTCTAATGGAGTTTTCATTTCAGTTATAACTTTGAATGACAGAGTTTCTTTTTTAAATAAAATTCCCATATCTTTGTTTTAAATATTTTTTTATTCTTATTTCAGCATATTGTGGGGGTATAAAAGTTTAGGTTACGTATATCGCCCTTGCCCCCCACCCCCCTGAGTCAGAGCTTCAAATGTGTCTATCCCCTTGACAGTGCACATTGCACTCATTATGTACATATACACCCATCCCCTCACCCACCCACATCTGCCCAACACCCAATCAATGTTATTCCTAAATGTGCTCTTAGGTGATGATTAGTGAAACCAATTTGATGGTGAGTACATGTGGTGCTTATTTTTCCATTCTCGGGATACTTCACTTAGTACAATGGGTTCCAACTCTTTCCAGGAAAATACAAGAGGTGCTATATCACCATTGTTTCTTATCGCTGAGTAGTACTCTATGGTATACATATACCACATTTTATTAATCCACTCATGTATTGATGGGCACTTGGGTTGTTTCCACATCTTCACAATTGTGAATTGTGCTGCTATAAACATTCGGGTGCAGGTATCTTTGTCATAGAATGTCTTTTGTTCTTTTGGGTAGATGCCCAATAATGGGATTGATGGATCAAATGGTAGGTCTACTTGTGTCTGTTTAAGGTATCTCCATATTGCTTTCCACAGGGGTTGCACTAGTTTGCAGTCCCACCAGCAGTGTATGAGTGTTCTTGTGTCTCCGCATCCACACCAACATTTGTTATTATGGGACTTTTTGATAAAGGCCATTCTCACTGGAGTTAAGTGATATCTCATTGTGGTTTTGATTTGCATTTCCCTGATGATTAGAAATGTTGAGCATTTTTTCATAAGTTTGTTGGCCATTCTTCTGAAAATTTTCTGTTCATGTCCTTTGCCCACTTTTTGATAGGGTTGTTTGATTTTTTCTTGCTTATTTTCCTGAGTTCTAAATAGATTCTAGTTATCAGTCCTTTATCGGATGTGTAGCATGCAAAATTTTTTTCCCATTTTGTAGGTTGTCTATTTACTCTCGTGACAGTTTCTTTGGCTGTGCAGAAGCTTTTTAATTTAATCAGGTCCCATTTATTTATTTTTGTTGTTGCTGTGATTGCCTTTGGGGTCTTCTTCACAAATTCTTTGCCTAGGCCAACGTCTATAAGAGTCTTTCCCACATTTTCTTCTAGAATTCCAATAGTTTCACTCCAAAGGTTTAAGTCTGTTATCCACCCTTATTTTATTTTTGTGAGAGGTGAAAGGTGTGGGTCCTGTTTCAGTCTTCTACATGTGGCTATCCAGTTTTCCCAGCACCATTTATTGAATAAGGATTCTTTTCCCCAGAGTATGTTTTTGTCTGCTTTGTCAAAGATTAGATGGCTATATGAGGATGGTTTTATATCTGGATTCTCGATTCTGTTTCACTGGTCTGTGTCCCTGTTCTTGTGCCAATACCAAGCTCTTTTTATAACACAGCCTTGTAGTATAGTTTGAAGTCTGCTAACTCCTGGAACTGATAAATGAATTCAGTAAAGTCTCAGGATACAAAATCAATACACACAAATCAGAGGCATTCATATATGCTAATAACAGTCAAACTGAGAACCAAATCAAAGACTCAATACCCTTCACGATAGCAACAAAGAAAATAAAGTACCTAGGAATACATTTAACTAAGGAGGTAAAAGACCTCTACAGGGAGAACTATGAAACACTGAGGAAGGAAATCGCAGAGCACGTAAACAGGTGGAAAACCATACCATGCTCATGGATTGGAAGAATCAACATTGTTAAAATGTCTATACTACCCAAAATGATCTACAGATTCAGTGCAATCCCTGTTAAATTACCAACATCATTTTTCACAGATATAGAAAAAATAATTTTACGCTTTGTATGGAACCAGAAAAGACCCCATTTAGCAAAAGCAATTTTAAGCAATAAGAACAAAATGGGAGGTATTAAATTCCTGTATCTTTAACTATATTCTCTTCTTGGTGAGATATTTTTCTCATATTTTCCTTTAAATTTTTTTTTTTTTTTTTTTGAGACAGAGTCTCACTCTGTTGCCCGGGCTAGAGTGAGTGCCGTGGCGTCAGCCTAGCTCACAGCAACCTCAAACTCCTGGGCTTAAGCGATCCTACTGCCTCAGCCTCCCGAGTAGCTGGGACTACAGACATGTGCCACCATGCCTGGCTAATTTTTTTTTGTATATATATTTTTAGTTGGCCAGATAATTTATTTCTATTTTCAGTAGAGACGGGGTCTCACTCTTGCTGAGGCTGGTCTTGAACTCCTGACCTCGAGCGATCCACCCGCCTCGGCCTCCCAGAGTGCTAGGATTACAGGCGTGAGCCACCGCGCCTGGCCTTCCTTTAAATTTTGAGACATGGTTTCCATTAGTTCTTTGAACATATTTATAGGATTGAATTAAGGTCTCCGTCTAGTAAGTTGAACATTTGTGTATTTTCATGGATGGTCAATTGACTGCCTTTTAGCCTGTGTCCTTTCCTGCTTCTTTATATATCTTGTAACTTTTGGTCAAAATTTGGAGATTTTAAATAATTTAATATGGCAACTCTAAAAATGATATTTCCCTCCTCCCCAGCGTTTGTTATTGTTACTGTTTATTGTTTTGCTTTTAGTGCCTCTCTTGGACTAATTTTGTAAAGTCTGTATTCTTTGTCATTTGGACAAATGTTGTGCACAGTTGTGCACATGTGCATGTTCCTTTAGATTTCTAGAAATATGTTAAATCTTTTTTTTTTTTCTTTTTGAAATGGGGTCTTGTTATGTTGTCCAGGCTGGAGTGCAGAGGCTATTCATAGGCACAATCACAACACACTACAGCCTCAAACTCCTGGGCTCAAGCAATCCTCCTGCCAGTTTCCCAGGTAGCTGGGACTATGGGTGTGCACCACGGCACCAGGTTATGTTAAACCTTTTTTAAAACCCCCTGTGTAGGCCGGGCGTGGTGGCTCATGCCTGTAATCCCAGCACTATGGGAGGCTGAGGCAGGTGGATCATTTGAGCTCAGGAGTTTGAGACCAGCCTGAGCAAGAGCGAGACCCTGTCTCTACTAAAAATAGAAAGAAATGATTTGGACAGCTAAAAATACATATAGAAAAAACTCCAGCCTGAGCAAGAGCGAGACCCCGTCTCTACTAAAAATAGAAATAAAAATTATCTGGCCAACTAAAAATATATATATAGAAAAAATTAGCCGGGCATGGTGGTGCATGCCTGTAGTCCCAGCTACTCGGGAGGCTGAGGCAATAGGATCACTTAAGCTCGGGAGTTTGAGGTTGCTGTGAGCTAGGCTGATGCCACAGCACTCACTCTAGCCCGGGCAACAGAGTGAGACTCTGTCTCAAAAAAAAAAAAAAAGAAAAAATTAGCTGGGCATGGTGGCTCATGCCTGTAGTCCCAGCTACTCAGGAGGCTGAGGCAGGAGGATCGCTCAAGCCCAGGAGTTTGAGGTGGCTGTGATCTAGGCTGACGCCACGGCACTCACTCTAGCCCGGGTAACACAGTGAGACTCTGTCTCAAAAAAAAAAAAAAAAAAAAACAAAACCCTGTGTACTTCTCATTCCTAATTTTTCCCTTTTAAGTTTTTCATCATCCTCTTGTTAGCTCCAATGTGTATCAACACCTCAGACAGCTATAATGTTAAACAATTGTTGCTGATTGTTTGCAACAAATGTACTGTGAATAGGGCCATTTGCACAAAGCAAGCTCTTAGTCATGTCAATTAAAGACAAACCCTGAGAATGGAGCTTTTCCAAGAAGGTAGCAGATCAAGTCAAATAGTGACAAGATTCTGGGGATAGGGTTCTCCTTTTTACTCCTTCAGTGGCTGCTAGACTGCTGGATTTTACAGCTACTATGACTGCAGTGCAGTTGGATTTCAATGCTGAATATATTCTCTGATGAAACCATATAGTTGTCCCTCAGTATCCATGGGGAATTGGTTCCAGGACTCATGGATACCAAAATCCATGGATGCTCAAGTCCCTTATAAATGGTACTTTATATATATACATATATATAAATACATATATATATATAATGACATAGTTTTTTCATATAACTTATGCAGATCCTCCTATATACTTTAAATTATGTCTAGATTACTTATAATACCAAAAACAATGTAAATGCTATGTAAATAGTTATGCTGTATTGTTTGTGGAATAATAACAAGAGAAAAAATTCTGTACAAGTTTAGCACAGATGCAATTTTTTTCCAGATATTTTTGATCCAAGATTGGTTGAATCCACAGATGTGGAACCCATGGATATGAAGGTATATGTTTGATGGCCTGGAGAAAAATTCTCATGTAGGATGGTTCTAGTCCTCATCACTGCTCAGCTCTTAATTATTGTATATAAATTATCTAAATCAGCTTACTTACTGTATATAGATTATTTAAGTCAGTATGTTCATCAGAATCTCCTGCAGGGCTTGTTAAATTGCAGATCACTTGACTCCACTTTCAATGTTTCTGATTCAGCGCATCTGGGGTGGGGTCTGGGAATTTGCATTTCTAGCAAGTTCTGAGAAGATGCTGATGCCACTGGTTGGGGACCCACATGTTGAGAACTTCTGAAGGACTGGGATACTTTACCACCAGCATACTTCTAGGATAGTTTCTTCTGTCATGTTGTGATGCTTAGGGAATATGTATAGCATCATATTTACCAACAAACTTGGCTCCTTTTTCCCTTGATATCTTTCTTTCCACAATAGAATTTGGGCCTCATTCTTTGCCACCCTGAAAACATGATTGATCTTTTAAGATTATCCAGAATTATACAACAGTCAAGTGACAAATGTTATTGGAAGGCTGATCCTCATTCAGTGTTTGTTACTGTGCTAAATGAATGAATGTTGAAATTAGACTGATGTCTATTTTTAAATTTTGTGAATTTAAATTTGTTTCTTTTTAAAAGCTGCTGTTTGAAAACTCTTTTAGCTTGATAATAAATAGCATGGCCATCATATGTACTGCCTGAATAGGAATACTTTTGAGAGTGAAAGAGGTTCCTATTAATAATTTTGCTGGAAGTCTGGTATGGTGGTGTGTACCTGTAGTCCCAGGGAATTGGGAAGCTGAGATGAGAGGATCGGTTGAGGCCAGCAGTTGGAGGCTGCACCGTGCTCTGATCATGGCTGTGTGAATAGCCACTGTGCTCCACCCTGCGCAATATAGTGAGATCCCATCTCTAAAAATAAAAAACTAAAAAAAAAAATCTGCTCTTTAAAAGATGTAAACTGGGGCTGTCCCAGGCCAACTCTTGGTCACATTAATTTAAAAAATAAAATATAAAAGTATTTTACCTTTCTACAAATTTGTTTGATATTCTTGGCTTTAACTTTGTACTAGGGTCAATGTTCTGTCGATATTTCCTTCCATTTATCTGAAGAAATAATAAGAGGAAACTATTTTGTTAATAAGTTACTTTTCAGAAGAGAAATAAAAAGTCAGAAAAATAAAAATTTAAAAATAGTTTTATATGTGTTTATTTTTATTTCAGACTATTGTCTGCATTTGGCTTTTAGGTGACATGGGGAGAATCAGACACAATTCTAAATGGGTTCAGAGAATTCTTGTTTAATTTTCATTTCTAACAGATTACTCTCTTCTTTTTAAAGCAAACTATTTGCATAAATGCTTACTTGTTCTTTAAACCTGAGGGTGTGAACTCTGAGAAGTGTTCTGGTTTATTGAATTAAAATAGTTTTCATTTGAGAATTTTTAAGGAGAAAGCTTTTTTTTTCTGATAAAATGTAAAGGCTCAAAGATAAGGTAAATGTTCATGTTCAGTCCAGTATTTACCCTTGCTCAAGCAGACATGTTAAGTTTTAAAGTCAAATTAAAGTGTAAATTTTCTCTCGAAACTTCTAACTGCCCAATTTTTCCCCCTATGCAAAAACAGAATTTTGGGGGAGAAGTGTAAGGAACTGATATTTGTTGGGAGTCTGTTAGTGTCACTTAGGTACATATGCCAAAACAGGTATGGAAGGATATACACTCAGACGTTAGCAGTCTTTCTTGGTTTTGCAAATCTTTATTTTCCAAGTATTGTAATTTCAATTTTTTGCTTTTTTTCTGATTAGAATGTTCAGTTTCCTAAGCGTCTTCTAGGGAGTGAGTACACCTGCACTTGGGGAGGTGCCCACCGGGAGGGCAAATGGCCTGAGAAAGTCACCGGGTCGTGGCTCCTCCAGGGAACCTTTCTCCTTGGGGATATGCCAGGGCCTCAGAAGCCTCAGTGTACATGAAGGTGAAAATGCCATCACTCGGTTGAGCACAGAAGTTCAAGAACTCCTTGCAGGTGACGCAGTCACAGGAGAGAGTTGGATCTGTTGGGAACTCAGGAGTAGAGGTCAGCGCTACCTGCCGGTCCGCGCGATCTGCTGACTCCCGGGGAGGTGGATCCAGCTTCTGGGCGGGGCGGGCGCGGGCCCGGCCGGAGTTCGCGCTGCGCGCATGCGCGGACAGGGGGCGGGGCCGGGGCGGGGCTGCGCGCGGCGTCCGGAGCGGTAGCGGCTGCGGCGGCGTCAAGGTTCGGGCTGCGGCGCGGGCGGCGGGTTCGCAGCCGGGGCGGACGCCGCGGACCGGGGCAGAAGGACCAGCAGCTGAGGCCGCGCCCGCAGCCCGCGACTTCGCGACCAGACGGCGGCTCTGCCGGTGCGGGGCTCGGGCACGCGGCCGGGCGGGACGGAGGACTGCGGGACTGCTGGGCGGCGGGCGCCGCGGGCCGGGCGCGCCAGGTAGATGGGCTGGGCCGGACCCGGGCTGGGGGCGACACGGCAGCTGCGGAGACCTGGGGACTGGGCTGGGCCGCGGGCGCTGGGGGCGAGTCCCGGTACCCGCCGGGCCGGACGGGGATGGCGCCCGTCGTTGTCATGGAAATTGCACAGCCTAGCGATTCACCTGTGGTGGCGTCTTTTTAGAACAATCCAAGCCTGGCTGACCCCTAGCCCGATGAAGACCCGGCCGCCCCGGGCTGGGGGCAGGTGCCGAGCGGTGGTGGCGGGGAGCCCGGGGATGCGGGACGCGGCGCGCCGAGCCCAGGTCGCGGCGCTTGCCTGGTGCGTCCCCAGGGCTGTATCTAGTGAGTCCTGAGGCTGAAGGCCTGGCAGTGTTTTGGGTGTAAACACAACCGAGTAAAAGTGAACATGCATCTCAGGGCAGGAAATCTGGACTCCTTCCTCACAACTCTTCCCTTTTCTGCCGGCCCATAGCTCCAGACAACATTTCTTGCATCTTTGCTTTTTATGTTGTATTTCTCTATGGCTTTGCTAGTCAATTAATTGAGGCCTGAGGAATTTTAAGGGATCTATGGCTATGTCTTGAAAAGCCAGTCCATGAATGGGTAGGCCGTAGAAGACTGAGACACTCAAAATGTCAAAGGTAAATTTATGTCTTTGTGGGCGAAGGAAGGGAGCAGTTGATGGGCTGGCTTCCCTCCCTCTTGTCGCCTGCCCTCTGACATTACATAATGATATGTTCTTCCTGCTCGGAGTTCATCCATAATGACAGATCATGAAAATATTCCCCTAGATAAGAAAGAAGTATAGGTGGTTGTAAAGCCCATCTTCTTGTCTTTTGCTTTGCCACTGAATGTGTTTTGTGTTGGGAGGTTGCCTAAGAGTAGAATTTGATTTGTCACCTGCCCCTTAGGGCATCTAAACCAAGAGAATGGGAGGTGGGGTGGCAATTTGGATGTTGCAGTGAAATTCCGCCTGGTTCATCTCCTGTTCAAAGTGGGTTGTGTGGACCATGGGGAAGGCAGTGGGGTTGGGGACAGAGCAGGTTGACCTTGGTGTGAATCCTGGTTCTGTTGCTTGCCAACTCTGGTTCTCAATGTTCTCATCTCTAAAAGGCAAGAACAGAACCTCCTTTGCTGAGTTTGTTTTGGAATCTAGATGCTGTTGGCATTGGTCAATTTATCTAGGGTAGCTGTAGGTTGTCCTAGAATTAAGCCTAAATATTTTTTTTGGTTGAAAACAGGCTTTCTTTAACAGGAATTTTGTTTCTGAATCTAGGCCAGGGCCTTTGTTTTAGGGATTCTTTGCTGAAAGGTTTACTCCTGGAAGGTTTAATTCATTGTTTTCTTTGAAGAAATATGAATGATTGGGTCCATGTTAGAAGGTCTGTGTGGTTTTTCTGTTGGAGGAGTGCTGTCAGGAGACCATGATGCTGTCCCAGGGGTGGCGTTGCATGTCAACGGAGCCTCCCAAGGCCTCGTTACCTGTGATGTCTTGTAAACATGCCTCTGAAGCCAAAGTTACTAGGAGGAGTTGGCTTGAGGACAGAGCTTAAAGGAATGGATGCTGGACAAATACAAAGAGAAAGGAGCACTGTATTTCTACCAAGCTCCTTGATAGGATCAGTTGTACTTACCTAGCCACTTCACTTATGTAGCTACTTTTTATTTGAGATATTCTGCCTCAGAGTGTTTATCTGCTCAGGTAAGTCTTGTCTCCCAGCTAGACTGGGAGCCAAAGACAGACATTACAGTTTATCCCATTGTTTTGGAAATTGGCATTTTGTAGTATTGCTGTTGAACTGAATATTAGGCTTTTAAAAAATTACTTTAAAGAAAGGATGAAATGAATTAATAACATAGGAGCTTTTTGTAAACTGTAGAATGCACCAGAGAGATGGGATGTGTATGACAGAGAACTGCTGGCCCTGCTAGTCCCTTTAGTCAGTGACTGCCTGGGCACATTCTCAGCCAGCATCTCTGCAAATGCACACACAAATGGACTGAAAAGGCACTGTGGGGTCAACCGATCTCTGACCCCCACTCCTTGGCTTAACATCTCAAGAATTCAGTAAGGCAGAGTGGAAGGAAGACTTTTGACCACGACTGTTTCATCCTGTTTTTGTATATTAGTGAAAAACTCCTTTTTAGCTTATGTATTCCAGAAAAGCTCCCATAGCATCATCAACTACTCATAGTGTCAGGAGGCTTTGACTTTCACTGAGAAAAAAATAGCTCAAGTCTTCATGAGGAAGGCTTGATTATGTTGGCGCTTCTTTTGTAGAACTTGATTAATGAGCTGGTCTTGAGAGAGCCTTCAAAACAGCTTTTTTTTAGTGTCCTGGAACAGAAGGTCTGTGAGGAGAGCATATTTTGGGGAGACCAATGTTAACGCCTGAGCAGGCTTGCTTCTTTTTGTCTCTCTGTGCTGTTAAGGAAAATGCCATCATGAAGCTAATCCCAAGAAATTTACCTATATTTCTATTAATATGCACACCTTGCTCTCTTTAATTTTTTTTTTTTTTGTGTGTGTGTATTTTGATATGACTTTAGACTCACAGAAAAGTTGCAAGAATAAGCCAAGGGATTCTCAGGTACCTTTTACCTAGATTCTCCAAATGTTGACATTTTGCTACCCTGCTTTAACCATCTCTCATATGCATGTGTGTGATTGCTTTTTTCTGAATTATTTAATACTAAATTGCAGACTTGATTGATGCCTTTTTACTTCTAAATACTTCACTGTGTATTTCCTAAAAAACAAGGACATTCTCTTATATAACAATAATACAATTATTAAAAATCAGGAAATTAATGTTGATACATCACTGTTATTTAGTGTACAGGTCTTATTTGTGTCTTGCCAATTGCCTCAATATTGTCTTTTATTATCGGCAAGATAAAATCCTAGATCATTCGTTTTGCATTAAGTTGTTCTGACTCTACAGTCTCCTTTAATCTGGAACAGTTCATGAGTCTTTCTTTGTATTTCATGACATTGACAAATTTGAAGACTACTGATTTTTTTAGATAATGTCCCTCAATTTGGGTTTCCTCATGCTTGGATTCCTCATGCTTGGTTTCTCATGCTGCATGTCTAGCAGGACCAGCACAGTGCTGACATTGCAGTCTTAGCATGTCCCCTCAGAAGGCACATGCTTTGAGTATGCCATTCACCGGCCCTGTTAACTTTGATCACTTCATTAAGGTGGTGTGTATCTCTTTGAAAAATTACCATTTTTCCCTTTGTAATTAATATGTATCTCATAGGAAGAGAGTTTGAGACTATGTAAATATGCTGTTACTCCTCATACTTTCACCCACTAGTTTTAGAATCCATTGATGCTTCTTACCTGAATCAGTTATTATGATAGTCGACAGATGGTGATATTCCAACTCCATGTTTCCTTCTACACTTATTAGTTGGAATTGTACTGAAAGGAGGAACTTTTGTTTCTTATTTATTTTTTGCTTTACAATCTCTGGACTCATGAATTATTTGCTTTATTTAATAGATTGCAGTCTGTTACTCTCATTACTCATTTTATTGCTCAAATTGTCCCAGATTTGGCCAGTGGGAGTCTCTTCAAGCTGGCTTTTATGTCTTTTTGACATGTAGCCATCATTCTCTGAGGACTTCTTTTCTTTCTGGCACAAAGCTTTCAAGACTTAGCTTGTACTTTCCTTTCCCCAGCCCTGGAATTAGTCATTTCTCCGAAGAACCCTGGTTCCTTTTAGTGGAAAATGATATTAAAAACCAAGATGTCGGCACTAGGCTCATTGCTACTGAAGTAACACTGCTTCTAGACCTTCTTAGGGGATAGATGCTCTCGTTGTAAACATAAATACAGTCACATTACACAAAATTTTCTGTGATTTGGTTTTAAAATTTAATGCTGTATCCTGAAGATTTATGTATACTGACATGAGAAGTTTGCTTTTTTTTGGTTTATATTCCAGAGTATGGATTTACCATAACTTATTTAACCATTCCTTATTGATAGACATTTAGGTTATTTTTGATTTTTTGCTCTGAAAATAGTGAGGAGTCAGTGAACCACATCACTTTAACACTCACAAATATTTCTGTCTTCTAGATCCCTAGAAGTAGAGTTTCTGGGTCAAAGACTAATTTTAAATTGATAGTTTTGCCCAGTTGCCCCCCAAGAGGCTTTATCAGTCTGTACTTCCTCTATTAGTGTGTGAAACTGCCTGTTTCCCTTTAACTTGGCCAACATTGAAGAGACTAAATCTTGTTAATTTTGCCAATCTGATGCACAAAAAAGACATTACTATTTTAATTACATTTAGAAAATTGCCAAAAATATTGAAAACCTTTTGCTAATTTATATTCTAGTTTCTGTGAGTTACCTATTCATATCTTTTGTCCATTTTTTTCTTATTAGGCTGTTTATCTTAATGGATTGTGGGTGTTACTGTAACTTTGGACTTTGTTCTTGGCAGCCTTAGAATGTTCCTTTTTGGCACCTTTTTTTAATCCTAAAAGAGAAGGAGCCTACCCTTTTCTAAGCACTTCCTGCACACCAGGCCGGGTCAGGTCTCCCTAGGCATCCTCTGGGAGGTGCTGTCAGGAGGTGAGCTGTGGTGTTGAGGAGGATGCTGAGGTGAGGAGTGGTTAGGGCACCCATCTGAGGGTAGTTGGAGACGGCTCAGCTGGGTTTAAACCCAGGTCTCCCTGGATCTAGTACCATTTCTATTAAATCACATAACTTCCTGCGTAGGATTTTTAAATAAGTGCTTTGGTTTATGTATCAAGGTAGGGATGAAAATTAATTACCTGGACTGAGCAATATCAACAATTCATATTGTCAGTATTTTACTTTATAAATCAGGAACTTCTTTTACTCAATCCTGTTTGCTGGGCATACACATCTTTCAAAACCATTTACTTTATTCCTAGAACTATTGTGGACTCTGGAGCTGAACTTCCTGTGAGGCACCAACTAGCTGTGTGACTTTGGGCAAGTAGCTTAATCTTTTCGTGCCTCAGTTATCTCACCCACAAAACTGATAGTGGTAGCAGCTCCAGAAGCTTATTGGGGGATTAAATGAATTAATACAGGTCAAGTGCTTGGAGTGGTGCCTGGTCCCTAGTGAGCACGCAGGAACATGAACCGTTATGATGAGTTCACATACAGAGCATGCGTGGTCAGCAGGACTTGGAATTAGACCAGCCTTTCCTCTGTGACTTTAATCTCTTAACCATCCCTTTCATCATAATCTGGCTGGGGATGGGGAAGCTGGGGCCCTGGGTGTGGCATGCATGTCCCTCTTCTGGTCTTTGCGTACACCTTCGTCATGCCCTATCAGGCTGTTGGGCCCATGCCCACCCACCCAGCCGGCCTCAGGTGTTTGCCCACGGCCCCAACCTGGGGCAAGCGTGAGACTGTGGGCCTTTTAATATGGAGTCTGTTCAGTGAGCAGCACCTGGCGAGAGCCTTGGAAGCAGGAAGGCAAATGTGTTTGATGGGGGCAGTGGGGAGCTCATGCTGTGGGGGTAAATATGAGGTGTCTATTTTCTGAAATAGGGTCAGGAAGACAGACAGGTATCCTCTGACCTCCATGACGAGGGGCGGGACCTCTGGAGGAGAAAAGAGTTCACCCTTTCCCAGCTCCCTCCCTGGGACCCTCCCCCCTCTCCCCCAGAGCCCTTTCCCTCAGCACCTGCTAGGTTGTTGCAGTGCCCCTCTTGTTTTGCACTTTACTGGGTAGGATTCTGAGGTCTCTTGAAAATCCCCAGTCCCCTTCCTGATTCCCCCATAAGCCTCCCACAGCTGGTATCAGCTGCTGTTATGGGAGCTGTCTGATAAAATTAATTCACTCTAAGATGCGGAATGCCTTTCTCTCCCATGTTGCTTGCATTTTTAAATGGCATATTCTTTAACCATTAATTTGAATTTTCAAGAAGGATGACCTAAGTATGTAAACTCTGGAAATGTGAAGGAAGCATAGGCAGGTGGTTGTTTCTGGGGAACAGGGTCCTATTAGGAAATAGCGATGCCCAGTTCAAAGGTCTCCCTAGATTATGGGGTGCATCAGTTGGAATGGTTTTGGCTGCCAAGTAAACAATGACATTTATTATCTCAGAGAACCAGAGTCTCACTCCATAAGCAGTGTAGCAGTTCCCTCAAGGGCCTAGATTCTTCTTCTTCTTCCAGCCATCACTGCTGCTTTCATCCTAGGGTCAGTCTTGTCATGATTATGAGATGGTTGTTGGGGTCAGTGGGACTGCATGCTTACTTGTTCCCGTCCAGGAGCAGGGAAGGAGACAAACCAGCTGAGTCCCCAGCCTCAGTGCCCACCCTTCCCTCTGGTGTGTGGGAGCAGAGGGTCCTGTGGCTTGCCTGGACTAATGCCACGAGGCTGTGAGAGTGCTGTGTGCTCATTGGCTTAGGCTAGTGGTTCTCCAGGCATAGTCCCTGGACCAGCAGCATCAGTATGGCCTGAGAACTTGTTAGAAATGGAGATTCTTGGGTCCTACCCAACCTGCTGAATCAGAAACTTCTGGGATGGGGCCCACAAATCCGTGTTTTAACTAGCCTTCCAGGTGATTCTGATGCAGATTTGAGACCTGCTCTCTTTTTAATCAACACTACCCCCACTCCCAGCTGGAGATGGGGCCGGCTTTTCCTGAAGCCTAGTGAGGAGGATAGGTCCTAGAATAGGAAGAAGGGAGAGTGGATGTTGGGTGGTCAGCCCACAGTGTGAACTGAGTGGCATGGCGAGTGGTTAAGGACCTGGAGACAGTTTTACTCTACTTGGTCCCCCTTGCGCCCCAGCTTGTCTGCCCACTTAAGTTTCTTAGCCCCCATGCTTGCCGCCTCTCCTGCTCCTGTGAGTGTGGCCCATACCCTTCCTGTAGGACTCAGTGCTAAAAGCTGCAGATCGATAACATCCCAGCCCCTGGTGTCTCTCTGGCCCAGCATGGATGGAGTCCACTGGGCCGGAGCCAGGGATCTGGGTTGGCTCTTATGACTCACTTTCTGAAGCCATTACTGAAGTGTGTACAGATGTGTAGGGTTTGCACAGTCTGCTACTCCTTGCTCAGAAAAAATAGAGAGCAGTACAGTTAGTAGGGGCTTGAGAAATATTTAGGGAATTGGTTTGGAGACAGCCCAAGCAACTACTTTCAGTGGTGGTTTATAGCTCTTCGGTTTTGCCTAGTATGACCTGCTTTATATGTCCCTGTTTTTTTCAAGTACAGCTCCAGCTTTATGTTTGGGTGAAATAAATAGCCACTTTCATGGTGTAATTTGTGAGACCACAATAGCCCACTGTTACACATTTTTCCTGAAACTAGTGAATTGAGGTATTTATATTTTCTTGACTTTCCAAGGCTTTAAAGGTTCATCTTAATACATAAAAATACTTTTTAGGAGCAGTCTGGCACTGAGCTCTGACCACATTTGCACTAATAGGAAGGAAGAGCACCTGAGAAGGAGACAGCCTAGAGAAGGGTCCACAGCAGTGTTTTTCAAATGGCAGTGGCTTTTGAAATCAATGTGAGGTTGTAACCAGCATTTAAAAAATTTTTTTGAAATAAAATAGAAAATATCCAAAATATACATTTAAATACATTTCCTATAGGAAAGGTAAGCTTTCTTTTTCTTTTTTTTTTTTTTTTTGGTAAAACATTTGGTTATTTGCATGTGGTATATTTTGGGCATTGTTACAATGTGAATGTTTCTTATAGTGCGTTTTGTAAAGATGTGTCAAACCCTACGGTTGAGTGCAGGCAGTCCCAGTCCAGGGAAGAGGGAGCTACACTGATGTGTGTACACGTGGGGCTTTTCTTGGGGGCAGGTCATGTGGCTTTCATCAGAACCTGGGGCCTGTGACTCACCATAGATAGAGAGCCATTGGTCTAAAATGAGAGGGGCCTTTCAGGGCGTGGGCCCCTGGAGTGGAGCTGGTGTCCACGGGCAGCAGTGAAAAAGCCCTGGGCTTCTGGTCTCACTCTGGTTTGTTGCCTGTGGTATTTGGCCACCTGGGCCAGATTCTCCTGGTGATGGTTTAGGGGTCCTTAGCACAGCCACTCTGAGAGACAGGGCAGACAGTGGCAGGGAGTGTGCTGACTTGTCAGAGGCCTTACAAATTCTTCACCTAAGCGGGTGGATCAGTATGTGTCTACCTACAGAGACAGAGAGAGAGTCTCCTTGTTTGAGGCTGGCCACGATGAAACCATTGCTGCCTGTGATTCCGTCTGGAGTCCTTTGTGCCTTAACAATGGCAGGATGATTTCCTAGTCACCTTGGCTGGTTTAGGATCAGATGTGATATGCATTATTTAACGCAGGCATTAGTCTGGTTTGTACCACAAAGCTTACATAGTAATGTCTTTGGCATGTCTATGTCTTTTGGGGTAGGGACAGGGGAGGAGCAAGTTGCATCCTAGGAAGAAAAAGTGCTGGATGTGAACCTGAGTCAGCTTTCTCATCTGTCAAATGGGGAAAGTGCTTGCTCACAGCAGGGTTGTGGGGATTAATACTATAAGTGGGAGAGACCTGTGAACCGTGGTGCAATGAGCCAATGTAGGTGGTCACCTGCTCAACCTGACAGTCTTGGTAACTGCTTTCCTCACAGTGCCTGTGTTTTTAAAATGTGTTCAAAGGGCTAGAGTACATCCCATCTCTGATTCCTGCTCAGGGCACCTCTGCGGGGAAATGTTGCAGAAGAAGGAGGTGCTGAGAGGCAGGGAAGGGCCAGCAAAGGTCAAAGGGGAAGGATGTGGGCAGGGTAGAAGAAGGAAGTGGGAGAGGCCTGGATGCCATAAACTCTCAGTCAGGTGGCCACTGACCCAGCTGTGTCTTCTACTGATACTTTTTTTCTTTTTTTTAAAGCACTGAAGGACCTGTGATTGTATGTGATGTAATGTCGAGTATTTTCATATTTCTCATTCCTTGTTTTGACTCTGTTCTTTATATACAAATGTAAAACAAAATGATCACATTACATAATTGGGTGATAATCAAAAAGCAATTAAATGGAATGATTGATGGAGCCCAATTAGGATAGGGCTAGGTGCCAAGAAATGTCAAGATACCCCAGAATCTTCCAAACATTGTTATTCCAAACTTTGAAAGAGGGAGAGAGTGGGTGAATGGGTTGGTCTTGGGGGAGACATCTTGCTTGTAGGCTGGGCTCACCTCAGGTAGAAGCGAAGGGTTAGCAGTCTCATTTGGGTTTTGTCCCCATCTTGCCAGTGACTTGGGGAAGTCATGTCTGAATCTCACCCTCCTCCTCCTCTGTTCATCTAGTGAAGGTGATTTCCTTTGTTTCTACTCCAACCTCCATCCTTTCCCACAGTGAAATGGAGTTGTCATAGTGCCTACGGGCTGCATGGGTGAAGTAATGTGTGTTCTTGATTTAGTTGGCATTGGGCTGAGACACACACACATACACAGTGTCTATTTAGGGAAGTACTTCTTTAGTCTGTTGCCTTGGAAATCATGCCTCTTTATTCTTTCACTTTCTCTCCCCTCTGCAGTGATTCAGCAGTAGCTTTTTAGAGTAGAAGAAACTACTTAGTGTAAGAAACCCTGGAGTACCCAGTATATGTTGATGGAGATCAAAGCAGCCTGTGTGTCACTCAGACCAAACTCTTCCTGATCCCACTGGAGCGTCCAGTGCCTTCCCCTGGCTCCTCCAGCTGCTCCCCATCCCTCCTTCTGAGGCCTTTTGCAGAAAGTCCCCAGGTACAGCTACACGTTTTATGACAGAGACCACTCTACTCTGCACAGTTTACCTTGATAATTTATGCACACTTGTGCTCTGCTTAGGTCTGGACTATCTTTCCCTTTCTGGCTTGGCATCCTTCCCTGATTTTTCCACCCACCTCTCTCTCTATGACATATGTTTATCTTATTTTTGACCTATTTTATTTCCTGTTAGCCAATCATGACCTATTGCAAAAAGGATACATGGGTTTAAAGTCAATAGTTGAAGCATAAAGTGAACAAAAAGAAAAAAAGAGTTTCAAATGGATACAACTGTATGAGTGCTACCCCTTCAAGAAGAGAAGGGGCAGCACTGAAGCTGTGAACGCATTTCAGGGATGTTGTCCTTGCTAAAAGCTTTTCTGTTCTTTATTTGTATACTCTTCTCCTTGAAACACTGCAGAGGCTACGAGAATAGGAGCCTGTCTTCCTTGAGAGTGCAGGACTTTGCAGGTAGTCAGCATTCAACCAGCAATTGCCCAAACATGTGTTCTGTGATTATTGTTATAGGTGCCATCGAACTGTATGGTATTTTGAATAACTCCACTGAAGGGAGGAAGATCTTTGCATTTTGAGTCAACTTAATTATTTAGTCATTCCTTAATTAGTCAAATATCTTTACAAAGCTAAGTATTAAACAGTTTCATCAAAGAGAGGAGAAAAGCCAGTGGATGGGTTGTGAAGTAGTGTGAGACCTTTTGTGTGGGTGGGTTGCCTGGCTCAAAGAGAAAGGATGTTTCAGTGACATCAAGGTCACTGGAAATGACTCTTATACCAATGGGTTTTTAAGAGGCATCCAGGTTTTAAGGTTAATCTCAGTCACTTTCTCCTACAGGGTGATTCTGACCTTTTGTAATAGGGGATTTGACTCTTGGGCTGCATGCCTATGTGTGCCAGCCACACCAGGCAGGGTGTGGTGCTGGCCACATTGTCTGGTGTGCAGGTCCATCCTCGTTATGGTGACCAATCCCGCCTCAGCCCTGTCTAGAGCAAAGACGGTTCTAAACTATAGTGGATGTGACTCATTTCAAACAGGATGAGGTGAGATATGACTGCATTCCAGGGCAGTAATCACTATGTTGTTCCTTGGGAACTGGGCATCACAGGATTTGACCAGTGTTACATACCCCTGGGGTGGCTGTTTTGTGAACTGTTAAGGATTATGCCAGTGTTTGCTATGGCCACTGGCAGCCCATGGCTTAGACTGTGAACCTAACCTAATGGACTAACTGTAGTGAATAAAAACGGGCTATTTTTACCTCATAACCTAGATTTGTCTGCACTAAATATGCAAGCCAAGCTATTAAACGTTTGAGACAGTAAACAGGAACTTGGTATATTAAAGCTGTTTGAGCTTGCTACTCAAGCGGGCCTAGAAATAGGAATGGATAGCTTTTTTAGGATTATGAATATTGATTATATTAGGGAGAGACTGTTTCATAAAATTACAACAAAATGAATCTTACTGTGCATAAAAGGTCTTACGAGAATGTACTCGCCCTAGTGTGGAACCCACAGTAAATTTGAAAATGCTTTATGTAAAGGCCTCTTTCTAGAAAAATGGGAAAAATGGGACTGTTAATGAACTTAAATCTTAAATCGTATCCTTCCTTACCCCCAGTTCTCAACATTTCAGGATGGTGAAATTCTGTGTCATTGAATATAAATGGAGAATGGTAAAATTATTAGGGTTAGATTTGGCTGCATGCAACAGAAAAAAGAAAAACTGAAGAAAAGAGAGTTAGTAAGGATTGTTATTTATTTCTCTGTCACATACTGAGTTCTGGAGGAAGCAGTCAGAACTCGTGCCCTAACATCCCAGCCTGAGGCCCGGGGCCTCGTCATCGGGATGGCAGACAGAGGTGCAGCCAGCTCTTGGGCGTTCCAAATGCCAGGCTGGAGGAAGGCAAACTTCCTGAGAGTTCCTTGTGAAACTTCAGCCTTGTATCTCATTGGCAAGAACTGAACCCCTGGCCACAGTTAGCTGCAAGGGAGGCAGACAGTCTTGTGCCAACTAAAAGTCAGAGTTCTGGACCTGTTACTAAGGAGGAAACATGGCAGGCAACTAGCTGTGTTTTTTCTGCAAGTTGTTATCTTTTTTGGAAGATGAGCTTTTGTACTTGTTGGGCAAATGTTGGCAGAGTATTGGGGAAATTTCTTTATGGAAACTGTGGGTTTAAATGGCTAGCTAAATTTTCACTTCCATATGTGCCTTGTTGATGGAGCCTGAAATAGGTCACTTGGTTCCTTTGTGCCTTAATTTCCTCTTTTAAAGAATAGAAATGGTAGAATTCTAATCTGAATTCTCAGGGCCAGTGCCAAGGCTCTCAGACTTGAGCTACTTTCCACCAAGAACCCCCTTGTTATTTATGGACCCATGGGGTGCTTCCAGAAGGAAAGGGCTGCCCAAGTAGGAGATGGATTTCTGGCAGAGCTCTAGGTCCAGGCTAGGGCCAGTGGATGACATACCCTGAGCTGGGAGGGCCCCTGCAGTGGAGGGGCCCAGAAGGAGGCAGATAAGCTTCTCCCTGCCATAGTGGCCTCTAGGGCAGGAGGGGCTTACACTGTCCTCTTCCTGAGCCCTCCACCGATAGCACCCAGTCCCCCAGCCCCTACCGTGGGGAGGGCAGCCTCACCAGCTGAACTGAAAATGGCACTTAGTCTGTCTGTACATCCATTCTGCCTCTTCCCTATCCATTCCACTTTTCCTTTCAGGAGGGCAATCCCAAATGATCTGGTCTCTGTCGGATAAAGAAGATCTAACAACCAGTTTACTCCAGTTTACTGTAGGTGTTAATGAAATTGAATGTGTTCTTCTTTGGGGGGCATTTGCCTTTTAGAAAGGATATAAGTGCTAGCAGTTCCTAAAGTCAAGAAAGCCTCTCTGATGGTGGGGTGTCAGACCCAGGAACAGGCATGGATTAGGAGAAGTCTGGGGCCTGCCTTGTGGGCATAAATATTTGCTCCGCATCTGGGTAAAGCTGGACAGGCCAGCTGCTCCTGTCACCTGCCCTCCACCCCAGCCCCATGCAAATGTGCAAGCATACCACTTACATACACTCCCCAACAAGGCAGCAGCCCCAGCAAGTTGAGCTCCCTGGAGGAGCTGTGCTTTGCTTCCAGACTGACTAGAGTCCTCTGGAGTTGCAGGTATAAACATGCTTGTATTCAAGAATCTTTACAGAGAAACACTCCCTGAATGCATACTTCTAAAGTAAGAAATTTCTGATTGTGCTTTCAAAGCTAATGCTGAAAAATTTCTCATCTGTAATAACTATTTTTCCCAGCCTTTGAATCTTTTTAACTTCACATTTAAAAAAGACTTGAAATACCAAATACCCCTTTCTCACCTTCTCTGCTGGGGAGTTGTTACTGACAAGCAGTGGATGAACGCATCCTTCCTGGTGTCCCAACATGAATCGGGACGCCTACTGATTATTTTCCAGATTGTTTTGCTAGCCAATTCTTTCCCAGTAAAAACATGTATATTTTATAATCTTTGCGAGTGAATATTTGATGTAAGGGAGCTGACCACCAAACTTCATAGACGTACTTCCTGGCCCCCTTCACGGGTGTGCTGGTTTGTGTGTGTTTGGGGCTGCTTCACCATTCTGCTGGTGTCCTGGGTGGGCGTCTGGTCCCCATGAATGGGGTATTGCACATTTTTTTTCAGAGGAAACTAGGGCTTTTGGGACACCCTAAGGATGCAGCATATGTGCAGAGAGTGAGGTGTGGCCAGGAGGGAAGTGGCTCTGATTTCCACATTTCATCTCCAGTTGTTAGAGGGGAAAATGCTGTTAGTGGAGTAGCAGGGAGAGAAATGCAGAGGCGATGCAAGTTCTTGAAAGCGTGGCTAACTGTGGCCACTGGCCCCAGTAATGCCTGTCAGGGACATAGTAGGCACAAGTTCAAGGTGGTGATAACCACAGGCCCATAGACACCTGAAGCTCTTGGTTTTGACTTTTGCCACATTTGCCACAGCGTTATTGGAGCATCCACAGGGCACAAAATATGGTACTGGATCAGGATTGTACAGTGCTCAAGCAAAGCTTTGTCCTTTGGGAACGATGCTCCTGTGTGAGACAAGATGGATGGTTCAGGTCTGGATTGGCCCAGGGGAAGGCATTACACTGACTGAGTGCGCCTGGGTCAGGTGCTTGCCCCTAAAGCAGTAGTCTCTGCTACTGAGGAAGTCAGCACTCAGATTGTCTAGCCTGTCTATTTACTCTTGTGACAGTTTCTTTGGCTGTGCAGAAGCTTTTTAATATAATCAGGTCCCATTTATTTATTTTTGTTGTTGCTATGATTGCCTTGGGGGTCTTCTTATAAATTCTTTGCCTAGGCCAATGTCTGCAAGAGTCTTTCCCACATTTTCTTCTAGAATTCTAATAGTTTCACTCCTAAGGTTTAAATCTGTTATCCACCGTGATTTGATTTTTTGTGAGAGGTGAAAGGTGTGGGTCCTGTTTCAGTCTTCTACATGTGGCTATCCAGTTTTCCCAGCACCATTTATTGAATAAGGATTCTTTTCCCCAGAGTATGTTTTTGTCTGCTTTGTCAAAGATTAGATGGCTATATGAGGATGGTTTTATATCTGGATTCTTGATTCTGTTCCACTGGTCTGTGTCCCTGTTCTTGTGCTGATAACAAGCTGTTTTAATAACCATAGCCTTGTAGTATAGTTTGAAGTCTGGTAAATTAATACCTCCCATTTTGTTCTTATTGCTTAAAAATGCTTTTGCTAAATGGAGTCTTCTCTGGTTCCAGATAAAGCATAAAATTATTTTTTCTATATCTGTGAAAAATGATGTTGGTAATTTAATAGGGATTGCATTGAATCTGTAGATCACTTTGGGTAGTATAGACAGAATGGAAAAAAATCTTCACATGCTACACATCCGATAAAGGACTGATAACTAGAATCTATTTAGAACTCAGGAAAATCAGCAAGAAAAAATCAAACAACCCTATCAAAAAGTGGGCAAAGGACATGAACAGAAATTTTTCAAAAGAAGACAGAAGAATGGCCAAACATATGAAAAAATGCTCAACATCTCTAATCATCAGGCAAATGCAAATCAAAACCACAGTGAGATATCACTTAACTCCAGTGAGAATGGCCTTTATCAAAAAGTCCCATAACAACAAATGTTGGCATGGATGCGGAGAGACAGGAACACTCATACACTGCTGGTGGGACTGCAAACTAGTGCAACCTCTGTGGAAAGCAATATGGAGATACCTTAAACAGATACAAGTAGACCTACCATTTGATCCAGCAATCCCATTATTGGGCATCTATCCAAAAGAACAAAAGACATTCTATGACAAAGATATCTGCACCTGAATGTTTATAGCAGCACAATTCACAATTGTGAAGATGTGGAAACAACCCAAGTGCCCATCAATACATGAGTGGATTAATAAAATGTGGTATATGTGTACCATGGAGTACTACTCAGCTATAAGAAACAATGGTGATATAGCACCTCTTGTATTTTTCTGGAAAGAGTTGGAACCCATTGTACTAAGTGAAGTATCCCGAGAATGGAAAAATAAGCACCACATGTACTCACCATCAAATTGGTTTCACTGATCATCACCTAAGAGCACATTTAGGAATAACATTGATCGGGTGTTGGGCAGAAATGGGTGGGGGAGGGGATGGGTGCATACAAACGTAATGAGTGCGATGCGCACTGTCTAGGGGATGGACACGTTTGAGGCTGTGACTCGGGGGTGGGGGTGGAGGGGCAAGGGCAATATATGTAACCTAAACTTTTGTACCCCCACAATATGCTGAAATAAGAATAATAAAAAAGAAAAAAACCTATAAAAAAAAAAAAGATTGCCTAGCCTGGTCTTCTGCCCACCTGTCCCCACCCCAGCAGAGTGGCCTGAGAGAGGGTGGGTGGGAAAGTCCCCTTAATGGAGTTCAGGGAACTGCTATTAGGAGGAAGGGGACCAGTGCTGGGAGCTAAAAGGAAAAAACAACATAAGAGTAAAATAATTACCGAGGCACGTGGAGGGCTGGTGTATGGAGTGTTGAGTAGCAGACTCACCTGTGCCTGTGTTTGGGAAGCCCTCTTACCCTTCCTCCTTGGTGTGTAACTCCTTAATAGTGACTCTTTAATGGTCTGGAGAAATCACTTAAAGTGTTAGATTCTGTTTTACTGTATTTTATGGGGAGGCATTGTGTTCCACAGTAGCATTCACAGTGTGAATTGCTAGAGCTCTCTGTGAACATCATGGATCTGGGGTGCCTAAGACTTAAGTGTCCTTCAGGGCAGGGACAATAGCTCCGTTTTCCTTGTATCTCCAGTGTCCCACTGTGCCTGGCACAAAATAGGTATATAATCAATGTTTGTTGAGTGAATGAATGAACAAAGCTACTATGTCATTATCAAAAGTAGCAAGAAAAGCCTCAGCCTCTCTTGGGAACAGTCTGCTTCCCTGAGGTTAAGTTGGGGTTCAGTCTAACTTAGAACAGGAAGGTGAGACCAGAATCTGTGGCACAGCTGTTGCCCTAGTAAGTTCTCAGGGAGAAACCAGAACTGTCAGCTTGTCCCACTGTGCCTGTCAAAGGCAGAAGCTTATTCTCAGCAGTGACCTTTTGTGTCCTTGGTACACGAGCCCCTCAGGTCCACCTGGCTGGAACCTGGGACTGCATCTGCTCCTCTGGGTCAGAAGGTGCCACACCTTTGAGTTTGGTCATTTGTTTTTTTTTTTTTTTTTTGTTTTGCTTTTGTTTTTGTTTCATTTAGTCAACTTAAAGGAGTACATTTTTCCCCATATACGTGTGTGTGTGTGTGTGTGTGTGTGTGTAAGTGTGGTATTATAGGTGTTTGAGAATAAAGAGAAGCCTGGTAGGGTGGGGCACACAGAAAAGGTGGCCTCTTCCTCTCCTGGGTTTTGGGGAGCATCACGGGAACTCATGGAAGAGTGATTTATGTGTTGGGGGGCAGTGACTCCTGCTGGGGGTTTCAAAAGAGACGTGAGCAGCAGGCAGACGGCCCAGGAGGGCAGAGAGCAGGGACAGATCACCCGGGGCTCAGGGCTCGTGGGGCCCTTTGGAAGGTCTGGGACTTCGTTCATCCCAAGCAGGAGGGACTTCAGACTTTTTTTGCTTTTTAATTCTGTTTTGCTTGTATCCTTATTATCATTTTAAGTGACAAAAGCAATTCTATTGTCATTTCATGGTGTGGGGAAACTCTTTCTTGGATCGTAATGATTCTTATAACCATACCTGTGCTCTAACCACCCAGTTTTAGGGATTTTGGGGCCAAGATTTGGCTTCCTTGTCTCCACTGCAGTTGTGGGTGCCATGGCTCACTGAGCACTGCATGGCAGTGGGTCCTGATGTGGGGGGGGCAATGCCAAACCACAGGGCAGGGTGTCCCTGGCACGCATGGTGTCAGATGTGAAGCTGTGTCTGTGAAATGATAGAAGTGAAACCCAGCACTGAGGGAGAATAGTCTACATCCCCTCCAAGCCACCTACGAAATATGGGGCTGTGAGGAAGAGGAAGCACTGGGGTGTAAAGAACCCCAGAAATACTGGTTTCTAGAAACTGTTAATTGTCTCAGGGGCTCTCCCTGCAGTGAAATATTAAATAGCTGACTGGGCAGCTTCAGTTGGCCCCACCTCCTCCACAGCCACGCTCTTCCTGTGCCTTGTGAGGTCTCTGTGCTGTGGGTGTGGTGCAAACACAGACACCGTCAAGCCTATTGGCCTGTGGCTGGTGAGAGCATGGTAAGGAGAGAGCGTAGGGACAGGGGTTGGCTTATGATTCTGCTAAACCACCCTCCATCCCTAAGGTTTTGGGACTCTGGGACCCGTAGACATCACTGTGCTGCCTGCTGTACTGATGTGGCAGGGGAGGCAAACAGGGTGGAAGGAGCCAAGTCAGAGAAGAGGGAAATGAAGGGCAGAGAGCAAGGGGGCTCACGTGCCAAGGTGGTGGCCCTCTCTGTGATTCTCTCACCTGCAGGGGTGACACTGGCCCAGAGAAGGGGCCCTTAAAATCCTCCACTCTCTTATTAGTGGCTGTACACTAATGTCTCTGGGTGGAAGTCCTCAAAACCCTGCCTGTACTTAACTTGATTTGACAAATGTGATAACATTTTATTGTATTTTTTCAATAGGCAAATATTTTCTTGGCTTAAGAATTGCTTTATGACAAATAGAAAAAGCTGTGGAAAAGAAAAAAGAATTGTAAGGTACAGCAGAATATATAGTAAAGCCTGTCCCCTACCCCATCCCCCAGCCATTCAGATCCTCTCCCTAGAGACACTAATGCCATGTGCTTCTTGGGTATTCTTCCCAAATTATGCTGTGTGTATGCTAGTAGACATCTATATGCATACGTTAATTTTTTCATACCATGTCGTCATGCTGCATGCTCACTGTGCGCCTTGCCCTCTCCACTATCATTGGAACGTGAAGAGTTGTGCATTCTTTTGTCCAGCTGCATGCCATCCCACTGCCAGGCTGTGCTGGTAGATTCTTTGGCCAGTGCTCTCTTGGTGCATGTTTGGCTCTTTGCAGACTGTGCTTGGCACTAATGTGTTAGCCTTTGGAAGAGGCAGCACCTGCCTTGCTCTGAGGCCTGGGGCCTGGGCTCTGGCTGGATTGAGTGTTGCCTGGCTGGGAGGAGAGTGAGGGGTTAGGTGATGTTTTGGAGATTCTCCCCATTTATCTCAATTATGGCCTGGCATGTAACTTTTTCTTTGTGGGGGTGGACAGCAGTTAATGATTAGATACTATTATTTGCAAGATATACATCTTTAAAATATTACCTTCTAGTTACACATAGACCTTTTAAACTAACCTGTAGCATCCGGAATGAGACTTGTCAAGGATGCCTTTGTCCCCAGGTTGGGGAACAGCAGCAGTGAGGGGCTTTCCTCTACTTGGCCCAATGAGGAGCCAACGGAGCTGTGGGTGCAAGGAGAGATGGTTCTGGAGGGGCCTCATGGGGAGCCAGGACCAAGAATGCACTGTGCTTTCAGAACTCTGGACTTCCACCTGTGATGGTGTCTGGCGGATGCTGGTTCTGGCTGCGCCCTTCCAGTGTGTCAGCTGCTGCAGCCAATGTGCCTTGTGTCTCAGAGGGAAGGGGATGGCCCAGGCAAGAGCACCGTAAATACATTTTGGAGTCTTGTTGGATGGTCGTCTTCAGCTTCTGAATCTGCAAGACGGCATGGTAGTTGATCACAGGTGGAGTGGGTATGAAATGATGTTGCACAGCAACGCCGTGGAGGCAGAGGACTTCTGTGAGGCACTGCCCTGAGGACTGGGAGGCAGAGGAGCAGTGGGCTCCCCAGAGTGCACCTGCCGCTTCTCATTCACTCCAGCAGGTAGTTTTCAGGCACAAGGGAAGCGACTGTTGCTGAGCTGACCCTGGGGATCCGCAGGAGAGCAGGATGTCTGTGTGTATCTGTGAGACTGCTTACAAGGCTTCTGTAGGATTTAGGACAGATCAGAGCCATGAGCCTCCATTGACAAGTGAAGGTCTGGCAGATGTTACGTCAGCCCCCCCAGGGTCTGCTGTGTGCAATGCCAGTGGTCCAGGAACCCTGAGGCGACTCTTCCTGCAGGTCATGGCTCACTCCACGCACACCGACTGTCTCCTTCCTGCCCTGCTAGTGGGTTTTAGCTAGCCTAGGGCACATGGTCTCTACCGAGGCAACGTAGCCCCAGCAGAAGCAGAGAAGAATGGGTGCAAAGAAGACAGCTCAGAGGGCCTGCAGATGCTGCTTTCAGGAAGTAAATAGGCTTCTTCTTTTTGTTCATTTTTTTTTTTGCTAAAATACTCTTGAGGTTTTGAGGCTCCACCCTGAGCCCTTCGTGGCTGAGGGCTGCTGTGGCTTGGTGAAAAAGATGGTCTTCAAATCTTGCATAAGCTGGGGAAGAAGGCTGGGACAACACAGCCCTGACTCCGGAACCAAGCGGGGCAGACGGGGAGGGTGGGAGAGGCGTCAGGATCCTGCTGCCTCATCCTCTCAGCCACCCAGGGGAAGCTAAGGCCGCAGAGTCTGCACGGAGGAGGCCGAGCACAATGGAGGAAGTGGAATTATTGCACATTGTGGGTTTCGACACTTGGGACTCACCCCTCAAGAAGGAAAACTGAGAGTGGGGGTGCATGGAGCAAGTGCTGAAGAAACGCAAAGAAGGGGGCTTCAGGGGAGAGGGAAACCTCTAACATGAAAAGGAGCTGAAAAGCAGTTTGGGGGGTCAAATGCTAGCAACCCTGTCTTTTGCTGGCCTAACCTGCCCTTCTCCCATGTTGGCCCCGTCTGGGGCAGAGCTCTCAGGCTCACATCAGGAACCCGGGCACCAGTTCTTTTGGCAGCTGCAGGGCCTATGGCCGAGAGAAGTGCATGTGCTGTGTTTATTCATAGTAAGATGGCTCGTCATACCTGAGGTCAGGAGGATCTCCCCATGGGATATCACCAAAAGCCGTCCATGAAATATTTGAATTAATTGTCCTGAATGCTTAAGATAAATGCCTGTGACAAAATCATATTTATATGGGGTGAGCTAAGTTCTTGGGCAGCCTTGGAAACTCTCCTTTTTAGGACAGAATCAAGTGAGACAGTATACGTGAAGGAGCTTTTGTAAGCAGGGCACAAAGCTTGTTATTACAGCATAAGGTTGTAGCTTTTCACACAGCTTTTGAGAATGGGCTGGTGGCCCAGAGAGGATGGCAGGTACTGTCCTTCACCAATTGGGATTTCTCGAGTTCCTATGATGTGCCAGGCAGCGTGCTGATTGCTTCATATCCACTTCCCATTTAATACCCTGTATTAGCTTCCTGTGGCTGCTGTGACAAACTTGGTAGCTTAAAATAATAGAAAATTTATTGTCTTGCTGTTCTGGAGGCCAGAGTCCAGAATCAGCATCACTGGGCTGAACCAAGGTGTGGACAAGGCCATGCTCCCCCCAATAGCTGTAGGGAGAATCCATTTCTTGCCTTTTGGCCTTTGGTGGCTGCTGGCATGCCTTGGCTCACAGCCCCCTTCATAGCCAGCTATGTAGCAGCCTCTCTTTCTGACTCTGCTTCCCTCTGCTTCTGTCACATGGCCTTTCTTCTCTCTCAAGTCTCCCTCAGTCTCTGTTTTTTCTTGTTTTTGCCAAGGATTCAATAAGGAAGAAGTATCCATCCCCTTCTTATAAGGACATTTGTGAGGGCATTTAGGGCCTACCAGGATAATCTAGGATAATCTTATCTCAAGATCCTCAATTTAATCACATCTGTAGAGCTTTTGCCATATATGGTAACATTTATAGGTTCCAGGGATTAGAAAGCAGACATTTTGGGGGGAGCATTATTTGACTTACCACATCTCCCAGCATCCTTCTAAGTGCTGTCCTGCCCAGTGTACCATGGGCATCGTGAGGAAGCTGAGGCTTGGGGGGCTGAGCAGTGGCCATGGTGCTTTCCTCTGCTAGGCTCCGGCCATTTTGTGATACTGCTGGGCACCTGATGAACAGATGACCCCTGTTATTTTACTGTGTTGTTACATTACTTTGAAAAAATGAGAGCTTCAGGGGTAAGGTGCCATGGCTGCGCCTTGCTAGGGGCACGTTTGTTGAATAAGTGAATTCTAGTTTCACTGTGGCTGAGTGGCCTTGGGCAGCTTCCTCCTCATCTGTACATTGATGACAGAACAACCTGTGGTGAAGATTAGATGGAATCATATGGGTGAAATGGCCCAGCAAGGGTCTGTGTGCTGGATCTTCATTCATTGGTTCCAGCCAAGGAGAAGTCACATGATCAAGGCAGGCCTGGTGACTTGAAGATAGACTGTGTTTGTACCTGAAAGAAAGAGTGCATTGGGAGGGTGTGCGAATAGTTGACTCATTTATTGAATGCTTGCTCTGTGCCAGGCAGTCTAGTAGGTAAAGGTAAAGGGTAGCGAATAAAACATACAATTCCTGCCCTGGGGATCAGACTCCCTGTGGGAGTCAGAGGACAAACATTTGAAAAAATCATTCCGCAATTGTGGACTAGAAGGAGAAATACTGCAGGGAAAAACAGTCTTAAAATTATGAATGTGACCAGGCGTGGTGACCCATGCCCGTAATTCCCAGCACTTGGGAGGCCAAGGTGGGAGGATTGCTTGAGGCCAGGAGTTCAAGACCAGCTGGGCAACATAGTGAGACCCTGTCTCAACAAAAATTAAAAATTACAAAAATGAGCCTGGTATGGTGGCACATGCCTGTAATCCCTGCCTTGGCTGAGGCAGAAGGATCGCTTGAGCCCAGGAATTCAAGGTTACAGTGAGCTTTGATTAGGCCACTGTGCTCCAGCCTGGGTGACAGAGCGAGACCCTGTCTCTAAAAAAGGAAGAAAAAAAAGTATGAATATGCATAAATTATATATTTATTTATATTTCTATATTATAAATAACCTGATGAAAATTCATAGTAGTTAATGTTCCCAAATCTGTTTGGTGTCTTTAGCTCATCCTTCTTGTCTCTCAGCTGCCTCAGTTTCTGGCCATACGTTCCAGAAGTCCCTTCAGTTGCTGGCTTTCAGGTCCGTGAGGAGCTGACTAGGCCTGGTGACTTCCTTGCCCAGAGAATGGAACCTGCTCCCTACCTCCTCCCTCTACGCAGAGCCTCTGCTCCTGTGGGGGCCTGTGGTTCCTCCTCCTGGCTCAGCCTGGGCTTCTTCCCAACCCTCGAGTGGACAGGGGTGTGGGTCTCATGCAGGTACCCTTCCTCTGAGTCCCTGGCTGTGCCCAGGCTGGCCCTGCCCACCTTGCTCCATCTGCGGTCTGTCTCCCACAAGTCTTGCTCCCATCTCTACCCTCAATTGCTTAGGAAAGAACCTCCTCATGTTATGTTTTTTAAGCTAACCCTATTGAGCACTCATCACGCACTAGGACCTTTTGGTTTAAGTGGGTGTCAGACATTCCCTGTCACAGATTATAGTGAGCCACCAGTGTTTCTGAAGCCTTACTGCGTGCCAGTTGCTGTGCTCTGCCTCCACACACAGCAGTCTGTTTAATCCTCTGGACACTGTGAATGGTAAGTGTCTGTCATCTCATTTCACCAATAGTGAACTGTGGTTCAGAGAAGTTAAGTCACTTCAGAGCAGGATTCTGAGGTCTTTTGGAAACAAAGCCCTCCACTTATGGTTATATCAGGTAGGCCTTGTCCAGGGATAGACCAGCCACTAAACTCATAGGAGTGAGAGGAGGGTACCAACAGGTGACAGTATCTGCTTGTTCTTTTTAGCGGGGACCCACAGTTTTATTTCCATCCCTGTCTCTTTTTTAATGCTTATCTCACACTTGTGTATTTTCTGGCAGTCCCTGAGAGTAACCACACCAGGCTTCTGAACTCTAAAGTTTCTTAGAAGTATCAGGAAAACAGCTTCTTTTTTTTTTTTTTTCCCTGCTCTTGGATGCTTAGTCAGTTCTGTGTTGCTATAAAGGAATACCTCAGGCTGGTTTCTGTAGTGTAGTGGTTATCACGTTCACCTCATAAAGGAATATCTGAGGCTGGGTAATTTATAAAGGGAAAAGCTTTATGTGGCTCATGATTCTGATGGCTGGAAGGTTCAAGATTATCTGCATCTAGTGAGGGCCTCAGATGGCTTCCACTCATGGCAGTGAAGGGAGCCAGTGTGTAGAGATCACATGATGAGAGGGGAAGCAAGAAAGAGAGGGGTTCCAGGTTCTTTTTAACAACCAGCTCTCAGGGAAACTAGTAGAGATCTCACTCACCTCTGAGGGAGAGCATTAATCTATTCGTGAGAGATCCACCCCAATGACCCAAGCACCTTCCACTGGCCCCACCTTCAACACTGGGCGTCAAATTTCAACCTGAAGTTTAGAGTGGACAAACATCCAAACCGTAGCAGATGCCTTGTGCCTGTGCCACACATGCCTCTCTGTTCCCCTAGTCTATTCGTGGTTCAGCGGTTCACAGCACTGTTAACTTGATCTGTCCATCTGTTTAATCCGTTTGTCTTTTTCCTTTATTGTGTTACCAGTTAAGACTGAGAACTTGTCAGCAATGTTAGTGGCACCCATCCCCATGGGGAGGCACCAGATAATAGAGAAGACCCCTTATCAGTAGTGTCCTTCACCCTTCAAAATGAGCAGAAATTCTTTTCTGAACTTCCATGGATTAACTTCTTTGTTACTAATGTGAAGCTTTTTTTCCTTAAGTAGCAGAATCTTTGCAAATACATCCCACACATACAATCACATTAGATTTTCTCGTCCATATATATATGCGTATACAAACACGTACTTGATTTTCTAATAATAATATTTGTCTTATTTTAAATCAGAAAAGGGCAAATGAGTTGAATAGGCACCTATGTATTAGCTTAGAAACTTAATTATCAACTTATGGTAATTTTACTGAAAAGAAATGTTTTCTAGGTTCCAACTAACTTATAAATGGGCTTTTAGAGTACAGACTATTGGTTGAACAGCCTGTAAGGTCAGCCTTACATTTATGGAATTCCAGAACTAAGTTTTAAAATTATTCATGAATTACAGTGCTTAGCTTACTTTCCAATGCAATGAGACCAGAAACTGATTTAACATATAATAATTTGGAGTAAATTTTGGTGGAATAATAGTAAAATTGTGAGGTTTTATAGTAAGAAGGTGAGATCATTAGATAGCCCAATTTTGATGTCTCAGTAAAGAAAAGGGAAAATATAAAGGTGCCACCAGGGAAGGGAATAAAGGAAGGAAGAGGAATAAAACCCAAACCAAGTAAGTGCCGTGTAGTGTGTGGCTGATGGGTCATGTTTCTGGTCCTGTGGCACTTCTTTTGTGATGGTTCTGTTGATCCTGAACCCAGTGAGACTTCAGTTTGTGAAGGAGAAACAACACACTATTTGGATGGGGAAGATAGAAGTCTGTAACCCCTCATGGTTCACAATGGGACCGTGAGTCCAGCTGAGGCCAGATGCAGAGCTCATCGCTGACATCAAGGGCCAGAGAGACCCAGAGTCCTGTATCACTCCCACACTGGGACTCCCAGCCTAGGAGCTTTGGCGGTTGCCTCCAGAGGTGGTTGCTGAGACGAGCCATTGTCTCGGGACCAACGTCAACAGCCTGGGAAAGGCTGTTGGGGGTGGGGGTACGAGTGGGAATGGTACAGGGCTGTAACTTTCTCCACCCTGGCTGCACCTTACAGTCACCTGGGGCTTTTGAAACACATGGAAGCCTGCCTTCCACCTCACCGAAGGCTAATTAATGTAATCTGGGGGTGGGGCAGCACTGACTTGTCACCTTTCCCATGAGGTGATTTTGAGGTACAGGTAGGGTGGGGAGTGATAGGCTCTAGAGGTTCAGAACTTGGGCTCCTGATGAACTGGGCCAGCCTGTTTCAGATCCCCACAGGCTGTGTTGAGCCAGTGCCTTAGATGCCAAGCCTCAGTGCCCTCCGTCTCTCAGAGGCTGTGAAGAGGAAATGAGGGGATATACAGAGGTGTGGCATTCTCTGCGGGATGCCGAGGAAGGCTCACGGCAGCAGTGGCTTAGTTACGACTGATGGGAAAGGACCCATGGCACTTCGCTTTCTCTTGTATGCACAGTTGTTGGTCTGAGCTCTTGTTTCCCCAAGAAGCGTCCTCTTCAGCCACCTCCTTCCTGCTGCCTACCCTACACACTCTTCCTCGCCCTAGGCTGTCATGGGCAGTGTATGTCTTGAATCTTCCCTCAGGTGCCCAGAAAACCTGTCAGCCTAAAGAGGGGAAAACAAAGGTTATCCTCTGCACAGTCCTTCAGGGAACCACCAGACAGGCCAGAGGCATGACCGTAGTTTTAAGACAAGTCCGTATTAACTCCCTGTTACCAACTAGCCACACCAAGAATGTGGGCCCTGTCCCCATGGATGCTGTCACTGGGCTGGGGAATGGAGGATCTTAGGCTTGTAGGTGCTTTCTCACCAAAATTTAGCTGCCATTTTCCTTTTTAAGCAGCCTCTTGGGAACTGTAAAGTTTGGATTAGATTTCAGAGTTCCAGAAAAGTTAGTTCTATCAGTCTTTTCCAGGTGATCTTTATTTTAGTGGAGGGACCAATTCTTTGAGCACCCTTTTCTGTGATGTCACAGTCTATGGCCTACATTTATTTCTTATTTTTTACCTTTATTGCCCAGTGAACATGAAATTTGCTTTTTTATTCCACGAGAGGATCTTTTTATGTAATTGTTGAATGAACAGTTAAAAAAATAAAAAGACTGAGAAACATAGCAAGACCCTGTCTTTACAAAAAAATAGAAAAATTAGCCAGCATGGTGACGCACACCTGTATTCCCAATTACTTAGAGGCTGAGGCAGGAGGATCGCTTGAGCCCAGGAGTTTGAGGTTGCAGTGAGCTGTGGTGATGTCACTGCACTCCACCCTGGGCAATAGAGTGAAAAATAAAAACAAAAAAGGTCCAGTGGCAAATGACCTCCTGGCTCCTTTCCTTCACAGTCTTACTTGGTAAAACTACAACCCTGGTTATAGCCACTTCTCGGCGCAGTGGCCTGTGGCTGGAGAAGAACACATGCCCATATTGATGGATCTTTATAAATTCGTGGCCATGGAGCTCCAGTGAGGCATTGGGAGTGCTTGGCACTGAGAGCATTATTTCCCTACAGTCCTAGGCCAGGGAGCAGCCCCTGGATCTTAAGGAGCCCACCTCTGGATCGGGTGGTACAAATGGGGTGAGCTGGCCTGGGGGAGCTGACCCAGAGCAGTGCAGCTCCTGACTGGAGCCTTGCATGCTCCAAGCTCCCGCTGTGTGGAGGAACAGGCATGAGACCCACCTGCTGAGCTCTAAGGAGGTGGAGCAGCTGGCACAGCTGATGTGAGTCTGTGACCCCGAGCGGCCCTTCCCTTCCCCTCCACTGGGAGGCATGGCCCCGTGTGCTTTGGTTCCATGCAGGGAGGCCTGCTAGGGCTTTTCCTCTTCTTGCCCAGGCACTGAAGGAGTAGGAAGGGGAAGAAATATGATGCCAGGACCAGAGGAAGAAGTGGTGGCAAGTTGGGTGGTTAGTGTTTTGGTGCTGACTCAGATTAGGTGTGGTTCAGGGCCATGCGCAGGAGGAGCTGGAAGACATTTCTTAAAAAACCTTCACCATCCTTATTTGAATAGGTTTCAGTGAAGTTTTATTTTTTGCTACAGCCTTGTTTACCTATATTTTCAGAAACCAGAATGCTTTGGGCCAAGCTTTTGATTTGAGGTCACACTAAAATAGTTGTAGCTGTGAGTGTTAGAGGTACCTCCTATGTGTGTGTGTGTCTGTGTGGTGTGTGTGTGTGAGTATGCATGTGTGCATGCACGCATGTGTGTCTGTGTGGTGTGTGAGTGTGCATGTGTGCATCTGTGTCTGCACACATGCATGCAGTGTGTGTGTGTGTGTGTGTATGTAGTGTGTGCATGTGTGTGTCTGTGTGAGTGTGCATCTATGTGGTGTATGTGTCTGTGCTTCCACGTGGATGGTTAATGTGAGCAATATCCTGACCTGAGTCCTGTGAGAAACACTGTTTAGTTATTTTACAGTCATTCCATGTAGGAAAAGAAATGAATGACCCTGTGGGGTTAAAAATTTATTTGAGTTTTGAAAAACTTTTTTTCCCTTTAGACTTGGAAATCTTGGTAAGCTATCAGGAGAAAATGTAGAATTAAAATATATAACAGGTGGGAGTGTGTTTTTTTAGCTTACACTTAAGGTTTCTATGGTATCTCATCATGTGTGGAACGTTTCTTTGGACCATCTGAGAATTTTAAAGTCTGTGTGGATGAAAGTGAGGCTGATTTTGAACACAAGGCCTTGCTGGGCTGCTGCTTCTCAGAGGCTCAGTCTCAGGTCGAACTTTCAGGAACCAGGGACAAACAGACACCCAGTGTTTGTTTGCTAAGTAGACCGTGCAGGTTTGAAGTGCTTAGTCTAACAGTCTGCAAGCTTTTTTTATTTCTCTATTTAATATCCCATAAATGTTGAAGCCTCCCAAGATGTTGCCCCTGTTAGTAAATTTGCCCCAGATCTCAGGAGTGCCCTAGAACCCCCAGCAGCACTAAAGTCACAGTTCCATGGAGCTCGAAACTATAGATCTGGATTCTCCCACATGCCAGGCAAACTGCCAGAGGTGTCCAGGCTGGGTCGTGGGCTGATTTAAGGAGGAACAGTATTGGGTGCCTTTGAAAGGCTCCAGGGAGGTCCATGGACTGTGTTGTTGCTAGGATTGTGCTAGAGGACCACTTGCCCTTATCCCTCTTTTTATCTCCCAAAAGGAGTGTGTTGGAATCAAGAGTTTCGACTGAGCCATGCTCCAGTCCAACAAGGCCCCTTTTTGATCTTCTGTCTGATTCCTTTTTCTCATTCTCTCCTGCAGCCAGGCCTGTTTCTGCCCCTCCCAGAGCAGCAGCATCGTCCACATGGGCGGGGACCTCGGGGTTTAGGAGAGCTAGGCCTTGGAGGTGGTGAGCTTGAGCCCTGGGTGGGGTCTGTGGTGGCTGGAGAAGGGCACAAGGTACGTAGCTCGGCTTGAGCCCAGCACTGCTCCTGACAGTTCCCTCAAAGCGTGTCCGGAGTGGAGGGATCAGTGGTGTGAGCACACAGATGGCAGTGCACACAGACTTGTCCCTCCAGCAGATGTGATCTGCTGTCCCGCATGCCAGGCCCCGCCCCTGGCACCTCTGGGTACTGTTGGGAAGATGGAAATGGAGTAAAATTCCTTTGGGGAATGCAGAGTCCAGTGAAGAAGCTGACCCAGTGTGGAGAGATGAGCTCTGTGGCATGTGTCCAAGGAAGCAGCCCAGTTGTGCAGGTGTCTGTTCCCTTCTCCAGCTCCTTCTGTCTCATGCAGCCTCTTCTCGTGTGTTACCCTGTCTTCTGGACAATGACTTCTTAACAGACCACAATGGATACTTCAGTGGCACCTGCCCCAGCTGCAGCCCAGGCCTCTCTGATGTCTGCTGTGGGTCTTCAAATCCATGCATCTGCAGCACAAAGCATCTGCAGAAAGGGGGAAGTGAGAATTGGAATCTGAGATACTCCTGTTACAGAAGAGGGAACTGAGGCCCAGAAAGAGCAAATGACTTGCCCGGAGTCTCACAGCTTAGCCAGGCAGAGCTGGCTCTGGAGTCCAGGTGCCGGGGCCTGCCACTCTCTCTGAGGTGCTCTTTTCTGCCGCCTTGAGCTGCACTTCTGATTGCCACAGAGTGAGAGTGCCCTGGACAGGAGTAAGGGTGGGTATCGTAGATGCAATATAGAGAGGGTGACAACCCTGTTGTTGGCCACCCGCCTCCCCCTCTGTTCTCTGGACACTGGCCTTGATGGGCCACATTCGAAACCGTGTGGTGTGGTCAGGGCATCCTAGGAGGTGCCACTCAGTGGACAACCTCACCTGGGCCAGATGGTGGCCACTGGGCTGGTTGCCACTTCTTGAGCCTCGGAGAGTGGGTGGATGCCTGTGACACCTTGTGAGCCCAGGCTGGAACACCCTCGCTCCTGGCCCTCTGTACTTCCCACCTTCCTGGGGTTCATCCACCATTTGTGTGTCATCTGTCTCAGGTCCTGGGGGTACCCTGCCTCTCATTGTTGAATGTCTTATGCCCACCTGTCTGTCCATTCCAGCTGCCCTTGGGGACAGTGGAGTTCAGAGTTCATTTGTTTTGCAGAAGCAGGAGGTGATACTTTCATTAAATGCCCACCCAAGGTCACATAGCATTAAAAAGCCAGTTTGGGCCTCAAATTATCTTCACTTTCCACTTTACCAGGCAGTTGAATGAAAACATGTTGGAGAGTTAATACATATGATTGGGAAAGATACGATTATTTATTGTGGAACATTTTCATAACTTTTGTTTGATGGTATTACATACCTTACATAGTTACGCATCATGAAGGTATGATTTACCTGTGGTATTCAAAAGTTACAAAAGGATATATAGAAAAAAATCACTTCTCTCACCTTGTCCTCCAGTTCTCCGCCTGGCTGTAGAGAAGGCTGTCACAACAAGCAGAGGATATTTATTTCCATTTATTTCTGCCTAGAAGTGGGGGAAACTTCACAGAGGAATTGTTATTTAAATTGGTGATAAAGCATGAGTAGGAATTTCCAAGCAGACAAGAACAGAAAGGGCATTCCAGGTGGAGAGTGCACATTTGAGAGGCTTAAAAAGCACTCTGTGAGTGTGGTACTTAGGAAACTTGGGCGAGATAGATGGGCCAGAACTCATCCTGGGTAGGCCTTTGTACTGTGTCCTGTTTGTGCTGAAAGAGCCGTAGAGGGGATTTTAGCCAGGGAGTTAGCCCATCAGACTTACAAATTAAGAGAGCCCTCTAAAACCTCATGCATGGTGTTTCAAGCACCACGGGGCATCAGCTCTTGACCAACCGGGATGACAAAAGAGGGAGGAAAAGGCAGCATTATAGGCTTGGATGAAAGCGAAATCATGAGCAACACAAAAGGAGTCAGAATATAGTGCAAAATAAACTTAATCTGGTTAAAAGTCCACATAAAATTTAGCAGCACATTAAACTTTTACAGATACATTGTTTTTATACTTTAGGCATCAATATTACATCCAATAACAAAAAATGGTCACCATAGCCTGCTGGTGGCTGTGGCAGGCTGGGCTGTGTGAACAGGGGCTGCCCTGCAGCCCCCTTCCTGCTCCCTGTTTTCTTCCCTGGGTGGGAGTGAGGAGAGGGGAGCAGCGCTACCCATGGTGGGGAAGGACAGGACTCTATGGGTGGCCCTGTGTGTCTCTCTTGGTCACCAGTAATTCCAAATAACAGTGTGTAATGCAGTTATAATGGTTTTTATTTTTAATTTTTTTCCACAAATGCACTGTTTCTCATTTGTTTACTGAGGCTAATCCACAAATGTTTAATCTGCCCACAGGTAATACAGATTTCTTGGCAGAATCTTACTAAAAATCAGCTCCAAACAGTTTTGTGGTAACAAGTCTTCTTTGCAGTAAGATCTTGCCCATGTTTTTCTCCACAATAAAATGAGTCAGACTTGCCACATGAAATTTTTCTTATCTCAAAACTTTTTGAAGCATTTAATTAGAAAGGGTGCATAGGATAATGAAGATTCATATTGTAAAAACTTTTTTTAAAATATGGGTTTCGATTATTTCTAGAATTTTAATTTTGCTCATTTGGTGTCAGGGTGACTCCCAGCTTTGGAGGGTCAGGTGCTGCCAGGACGCACAGGCCAGTAATAATTTCTCTAAGCTTTAGGGTTATATATTAACTGGATCCCAGTAACTCTTAACACGGCTCCACATTTGAGTAGTAATGGCCTTACCTGCTGGCCCTCAGGACGGTTTGAGTGCAGGAGCTCCTTAGAGCAGGGACTTTCTCCCTCGGGGGTGGACCCTGTGCCCTGGGGAAAAGCCCTCCCCAAAACCTCCCCCTTGGGTGTCCAGTCCCCACAGTCCCCAGCTGTAGAGTTGGGAGGCCCTCAAACGTGGGGCCGTGGCCCAGCACTGGGTATGGGGTCCAGGGGTGGGCTTCCTGGAGACCTCTCCTTGCTCCAGAGTGGCTCCAGCAGGGTCCACCTTCATCAGAGTTCATGGTTACCAAAGCAGTTTTCCCTTATACATCATCACCTGGGAGGGGTCAAGATTGCCTTGCTCCCTTCCTGTCCTCCAGAAATTCTCACAGGCCCTCTGGCGCATTCTCTTCCTGGCCTGTGAGGACAGTAGGTTAGGTTTGTGTAATAGATTGTTGACCTTCACTGAGGCCTTGTTTCCTGTTGTAAATTTTGCCTGTTCTCTGGGTGCTTCCTTGCTGTCCTTGATCCAGTGGCTTGGCCTGAGTGCTTCCAGAGCCCTGTTTCTGAATAGAGAGAAGAGTCCTGGGGGTCTTGGATTGCCAGATGGGCTTAGCAGGCGTGATAATAATAATAGCAGCAACCACTTATGTAGCATTTCTGTGTGCCAGGCACATTCATAGGGTTCTTGCAACAACCCCATGAGGTAGATGGTTCTGTGACACCCATTTTGCAGAGGGGGAAAACTGAGGAGCAGAAGGTTAAATGAGTTACCCCTGGTTAGGTGTAGCCTGGTGATTGCAGAGCCAGGATTGGAACGCAGACCATCTGGCTCCAGAGTCTGTGCCCCTAACTCCAAGGCTATAAGAGTGTTGCTGCTGTGCAGCTCCACCCACTGCCCACTTCCCTGAACTGCCCGCCTCAGGCATTTCTTTTGGCTCTGTCCTGAGCAGGTATGGTGGTGCATCCCTGGATTGGGGAAACCATGGCCAACAGAGTCCCCATACTGGGCAAGTGACTGCTCCAGGCCCTGTTTCCAGGCTCTAGGGACAGCTATGGCCTTTCTCTGAGATACTCAGACACTGTGTTCCCTGACCACATCCTAACAGCACAGAGGAGTAACCAAAGCCTCAATTTTGGTGGGTCTTGGACCATTTTGGCTGGTGATTATCTCTCTCCTGCTCTGTATCTCCAGGAACTTCCAACGTTGGTCTTGTGAGAACTGACCTCTCTGTGAGACGTAAGACCATGACTGTCTCAGTCCCTTCATTAGTGACTCTCCTCGTTTAGCCCAGAGTCCAGGAGTCTGATGAGCAGAGATTTTCTTCCTCCACTCACCATCCCCCCACATCTCTCCCTGCCTGGCACCCACTTCCTTGAGGAGTGTGGCTCCTGCCCAGGAGACCACAGTTGCATGGGGGAGGAGAGGCCGAGGGCCCCTCTGATGTGCACAGCCTGGGCCCTGCATTGGGAGGAGAGCCACATGGCATGGATCAGAAGTGGAGAGGATGGAATTTGTCTCAGGAGGACTTAAGAAGCCATGTTAGCTCTTGGGGCCTCAGTCTCCTGGTCCTTAAAACAGGGCTGGCGTGGGAGTTGGGTTCAATGCTGCATGCAATCCCTGCAGCCTCCATGTTCTGTATTATGCAGTGATGGTCTCCAAACTCTGGGTCTATTTTGTGGTCTGTTTAGGAACTGCCTTTGATCTTCCTAAAATAGGGTGTTCTATTTTGGACACTGCTGTCTGTGAGAGGGATGTGTGTTTAAAGCTAAAATCAAGTGCACTTTTTAATTTGCGGGTGTTTCCTTTTTCTGTCTCAGGCACACTGTGTTTAAGTCATTGTGTCCTCCCCTCACCCAGGAGGACAGCCTCAGGCAGGCTGCACTTGGTGAAGGCCTCCTCATGACAAGGGAGGCGGCCACCAGAGAGGAGGACTCCTGCTTGCTCAGGACCTGGGAGCTTTTACAGGGTTCTGTTCCTAGATGGCTTTTCTGTTGCTCTGAGGACCAGGTCATTGGTCCAGGAGCTTGAGGGAGTCCAGGGTATAAGTCCAGCCTTACATTCTGGCTGAGGGGTTCTCTACCAGATCTGTGCTGCACTTAGAGTCAGGGTGGGAGGGGGACAGACCACACCCCTGATTCCGAGTAACAGTTAGCTCTGGGCAGGTCAAGACTCCTTCCTCCACTTTCTTTGCAACAAACCATGGTGATCTCTTTTGGCTTTTATGATGGTTACCAATGTGGCTGTGAAGAGGGTCCCTGCCCCAGCTGAGAAGGGTTAGCTGGGAAGGATGAGAGGGTGAGGTAGGAGATTGGGATGGACTGCTGAGAAGGGTGTGGCTGTCGGTCCCATTCCATCCTGGTCTACTCTGCATTCAGTTCCGGCATCTCTGAACATGAACATAGCCCACGCCCGTGACTTTCCGTTGCTGTGCTGCTTTCCTGTTTATTGAAAGGAAGGAGGTCTCCAGTGTTTTGTAGATTCTTAGTACTTAACTGGAAATAATTGTGTGAAGCTTCAGGCATCTTTCTAAGATTGCAGGCTAGGGACAGCTATTCAACGTTAGTGCATAGCAGTCACCTGGAGTACTTGTTCAACTCAGATTTCTGGGCTCCACCCCAAGGGAATCGGCTTTAATCCATCAGGCACCCAGGTGATGCTGCTGCTGCCTGTCCATGGACCACACTGCCAGTTGCCCTGTGGTGCTTGTTCCTGTTCCACTCCCCATTCAAGACAGTAGCTTATTTTTATCACCTTCCAAAAACTGGGATACTTCTTTTAATGCTAACTGATAACAACTCTAATTCTAGGAGCATGGGGCGGAGCTCCTGTCCCTGGCTGACTGACAGCAGTGCCTATGGCGGGAACCTGCTGTGTCCTGAGCAGGAGTTCCAGGAGTTCCTCCTGTGCGTGCCTTGTGAGGCGTCCCGAGGCTACGCTACTTTGATGAGTTGTGTAAGCTGTCTTAAAAGCCAGGAGCTGGCTGCTTTGCCATAATAATTACATGCCAGTTAGAGGTAAATAGTAATAAATAGTATGGTCAGTGGCATCTCTGCATAGGGATCACTGGTTTGGACCAGCTTTTCCCAGCCATGGGAACCAGAGTTGTGAGCCTGCTGTTTATGAACCCACAGTGTGGGCTGCATCAGGATATTCTCAGGTGTGCCAGGAGGCACAGAACCCACTGGTAGCCTGTAGCCCACAGTTTCCATGACACAGAAAGTGTGGCCGAATGGCAGGAAACCATGTGGACACACAGGGGTGGGGGGGGTGTCCCAGGTGATTGTCCTTGTCTGATACATAAAATGTCTGACATGTGCTAGCTTCTCTGAAAGAAATAACAGTTGCAAACAGAATTTGGGGTACAAAGGGTAACAACAGATGTGCTCCCCTTTCTGAAGAGCAGAGTCACTTATACAGAAAACTGAGCCCAGCTGTCTCCTTGGGTCCTGGTTGTCCAGCTTGGATTGAGCTGCTTCCTAAGTGACAATCTCTGTGCCCTCTGTGTCTGCCCCTGGGCTGGCCCCTCCCTCAGGGTCTCTCTGTCAGGGTACCTGGGTCAGCTCTCCCTTGGGCTGTACCAGTGTCTGAAACTGACCCTCAGGCCTCCAGTTTGTGACTTCCTAGAAAGCCTCTCTGCCAGGTCGCCGTCTTCTCAAGCCTTTAGAAACTGCCTCCGAACAGCTCAGCAAGGCAGGGTGCTGCCTTCAGGGAGTGCTGCCTGAGGTCTTCTCCTAGCTTGAGCTGTGGGCTTCCTCAGCCTGCTGGATTGACGTTCTTGCCACCACTCCTCTGATGCGTGCGTGCAGGGCGGGCGCAGAGCCCTCTGGCTGCCGCCCTCCCTGATGGTCCTGGGGGCCTGCCCTCTCAGCCTCTGCTGAAACCTAAAGCCTTCTTTTTTGTTTCTGCAGGGCACCTGGTTCTCTCTGACTGTCTTGGGTGGGTGGGGAACTCAGCTCTGAGAGATTGGCTCACTGAGCATTTACCATGTACTGGGCATCGTGCCAAGTGTCTGTCTAGGATCAGTTTATTAATCCCCAGCTACCTGATGAGGTAATTATTTCCATTTTGCAGAGGAGGGAAGGGATGCTCAGAGAGAGGTGGTGTGACTTGCCTAGATTTTTATCTGGTGCTCTATAATACATTTTTGTGGCACAGTGTAGCTTTTTGCTGTAGGAAGGACTGTTGTAATTTTACCTGGGTTAGGAACATCATTGCTGGCTGTGGTTCCTGTTCCCCTGAACTGTCATTTCCGGAGACAAGGGGCTTAGTCTTGCTCTCCTTTTGGTCTCTGCCCTCTCACTGGTGCCAGGCCTTGATGGGATCTCTGTGCACTAAATGACTGAGGCTAGCCAGCTTCATGCACACTTGGCCCCTCACTCCTGGCCAGTAGCCCGCCAGGCAAAATGTGCCCCTTGAGTGGCCGGCAACCTCAGACCCTCCAGAACTTTGAATCTCCAACCATTCTGCCTTGTTGCCAGCTGTGGCCCCTGGGCTCATGCCTCTGTCTCCCCAGCCAGACTCCCTGGACTGGCCTGTGGAGGGCAAGTGGGCAGGTGGGAGTGCCACATGCCTCAGACCTTTCTATCCCCAGGAAGGAGTGGGGGAGCCACATATGTCCCATCCTCACCTGGTGGTCAGGCTGCAGTTTCGAGGGGAGCCCTGCTGGTCATCCCCCAAAGCAGGCCTGCCAATGTGCAGATGAAGAAACTGAGGCCCAGAGAGAGTAAAGAAGTATTTGGGGATTGACCTTGGGTTACACAGGTGTGCTGCAAGTTCTCCTGCAGCTGCTTTTCAACTCTAACACTCTTTAGAGGTGAGGGTCCTAACAAAACAGAATTTAACCAGAGCACCTGTGAAATTTTCCTTTATCTGGTGCATCCGTCTCAAGGTCGAGAGCGTTCCTCAGTGTTGCCCTTTGTAATCCCTCGCCCCACAGAGAGGCCAGGAAGTGAACAGGAGAGTTGGAGGAACATTGTGGACCTGGTGTGACCTTTAAGTGGAGTGAACTTGTCTTTCTCTGAAAATTTTCTGGAGAAAAGAAACTGCATGCCTTTCCTCAAAGCCTCGAAGCATTTCCTGTACCAGTGCCAGCTCAGTCACTGGGCACGTGTGAAACATAGCACGCTTGGCAACCAGAAGCCTTGCTCATTCAGTCCCTTATTGTGATCACCAGTGGCCTCTGGTTAACCCCATGGTCTCTTGAGGGTACTGTTTTCTTAGGGAACTACATTTGGCTTAAGATTGGCATGTTTTACCTGTCTGCAGTGGTTTAGGTATAAAGATTCAATGACACAATTCTCCATATAAAATAATCTCATGACATTGAGCCTCAATAACAGATTTATGAGTAGGGCGTGCCTTATTATATTTCCAAGGTATCTAGTGTAAGCAAGCAGGCTTGTACCAGGGAGAGGATTCTAAGCGTTTGATGTCCTCCCTGGTAAATTGTGCTTTGCAAATCCCAGGAAGACAAAGGAGATGGCTGCAGCCTGTAAGTGTGCTGCTTGGTAGCCTTGAGCATTGGACAGTCTTCGGGGTGCCCCCACCCACTCCCACTGCCTCCGCCGGGCTTTCCAGTTAGGTGAAAGGTTTCCTCAGCAGCACCTTTGCCTTTCCTTCTCCCTTTATTATGAGTTTGCCATGTTGGAATTGGGTTGTTTAATATCTTGTCCTGGCTTCATTGCTCAACATTGTGTGCTTTAGAAACTTGAAAAGTTTAAATAAGCAAAAGCAGTTTCTTTTTTTTTTTTTTATTCTTATTTCAGCATATTGTGGGGGTACAAAAGTTTAGGTTACGTATATTGCACTTGCCCCCCCTGCCCCCCGAGTCAGAGCTACAAATGTGTCCATCCCCTAGACAGTGCACATCGCACTCATTATGTATGTATGCACCCATCCCCTCCCCCACCCCACATCTGCCCGACACCCGATCAATGTTATTCCTAAATGTGCTCTTAGGTGATACATCAGTGAAACCAATTTGATGGTGAGTACATGTGGTGCTTATTTTTCCATTCTTGGGATACTTCACTTAGTACAATGGGTTCCAACTCTTTCCAGGAAAATACAAGAGGTGCTATATCACCATTGTTTCTTATAGCTGAGTAGTACTCCATGGTGTACATATACCACATTTTATTAATCCACTCATGTATTGATGGGCACTTGGGTTGTTTCCACATCTTCGCAATTGCGCTGCTATAAACATTCGGGTGCAGATATCTTTGTTATAGAATGTCATTTGTTCTTTTGGATAGATGCCCAATAATGGGATTGCTGGATCAAATGGTAGGTCTACTTGTGTCTGTTTAAGGTATCTCCATATTGCTTTCCACAGAGGTTGCACTAGTTTGCAGTCCCACCAGCAGTGTATGAGTGTTCCTGTCTCTCCGCATCCACACCAAGATTTGTTGTTATGGGACTTTTTGATAAAGGCCATTCTCACTGGAGTTAAGTGATGTCTCATTGTGGTTTTGATTTGCATTTCCCTGATGATTAGAGATGTTGAGCATTTTTTCATATGTTTGTTGGCCATTCTTCTGTCTTCTTTTGAAAAATTTCTGTTCATGTCCTTTGCTCATTTTTTGATAGGGTTGTTTGATTTTTTCTTGCTGATTTTCCTGAGTTCTAAATAGATTCTAGTTATCAGTCCTTTATTGGATGTGTAGCATGCAAACATTTTTTCCCATTCTGTAGGTTGTCTATTTACTCTCGTGACAGTTTCTTTGGCTGTGCAAAAGCTTTTCAATTCAATCAGGTCCCATTTATTTATTTTTGTTGTTGCTGTGATTGCCTTGGGGGTCTTCTTCATAAATTCTTTGCCTAGGCCAATGTCTGCAAGAGTCTTTCCCACATTTTCTTCTAGAATTCTAATAGTTTCACTCCTAAGGTTTAAATCTGTTATCCACCGTGATTTGATTTTTTGTGAGAGGTGAAAGGTGTGGGTCCTGTTTCAGTCTTCTACATGTGGCTATCCAGTTTTCCCAGCGCCATTTATTGAATAAGGATTCTTTTCCCCAGAGTATGTTTTTGTCTGCTTTGTCAAAAATTAGATGGCTATATGAGGATGGTTTTATATCTGGATTCTTGATTCTGTTTCACTGGTCTGTGTCCCTGTTCTTGTGCCAATACCAAGCTGTTTTAATAACCACAGCCTTGTAGTATAGTTTGAAGTCTGGTAAATTAATACCTCCTTAGAGTTATGTTGGCTTCATAAAATGCATTGGGGAGGATTCTGTATTTCTCGATGTTGTGGAATAACTTTTGTAGGATAGGTACCAGTTCTTCTTTGTAGGTGTGGTAAAATTTGGGTGTGAAGCCATCTGGTCCTGGGCTTTTTTGTGGGGGGGAGTTTTTTTATTGCTGTTTCGATTTCAGTTCTTGATATTGGTCTGTTCAGGATTTCTATTTCTTCCTGGTTGAACCTAGGGAGGTTGTGTGTTTCTAAAAATTTGTCCATCTCCTCCACATTTTCGAATTTGTGTGCATAAAGGTTTTTGTAGAATTCATAGATGATATCTGGTATCTCTGTGGCATCAGTTGTAATTTCTCCTTTCATGTTCCTGATGGAGATTATTAGAGAATTTTCTTTTCTGGTCTTAGTCAGTCTAGCCAACGGCGTGTCGATTTTGTTTATCTTTTCAGAGAACCAACTTTTTGTTTTATTAATCTCCCGTATAGTTTTCCTGTTGTCCACTTCATTTAGTTCTGATTTGATCTTACTAATTTCACTCTTTCTGCTGGGTTTGGGTCAGTCTGTTCTTTCTCCAACTCTTTGAGTCTATTTATTAGGTTGTCTATTTGTAAATTTTCTGTCTTTTTGATATAGGCATTTATGGAAATAAACTTTCCTCTCAGTACTGCTTTAGCTGTGTCCCACAGATTTTGATAACTTGTGTCTCCTTTGTCATTTAGTTCAAAGAATCTTTTGATTCCATCTTGATTTCTTCATTTGTGAAATGATCGTTCAGGAGAAGGTTGTTTAGCTTCCACAACTTTGAGTAGAAATGAGAATTTATGTTAGGGTTGATTTCTACTTTTATTCCACTGTGATCTGCAAATATGCATGATATGGTTTCTATTTTTTTTAATTTTTTAAGACATGCTTTGTGTCCTAGGATATGGTCAATCTTAGAGAATGTCCCATGAGCTGATGAGAAGAACGTATATTCAGTGGAGTTTGGATAGAATGTCCTGTAAATGTCAGTCAGGCCCATTTGTTCTAGTGTTCTGTTTAAGTCCATTATTTCTTTGTTTATTTTCTGTTTGGAGGATCTGTCCTGTGCTGTCAGTGGGGTGTTGAAGTCTCCAACTATTATGGTCTTGCTGTTTTTCATTTGATTTAGTTCAAGTAGGGTTTGCTTTATGAATCTGAGCACACCTAAGTTGGGTGCATACATATTAAGTATAGTTAAGTATAGTCTTCTTGTTGAACTGTACCCTTCACCATTATATAGTGACCATCTTTGTCTCGCATTACTTCTGTTGATTTAAAAACTAAATTATCTGAAATTAAAACCGCCACGCCAGCCTTCTTTTGGCTTCCGTTTGCTTGAAATATCGATTCCATCCCTTTATTTTCAGTCTAGATGCATCTTTGCAAGTTAGATGAGTTTCCTGGTGACAGCAGATACTTGGCTTGTATTTTTTATCCATTGGGCCAGCGTATGTCTCTTGAGTGGGGAGTTCAAGCCATTCACATTTATTGAGAGAACTGATAGGTGGGACAGATTTGTGTTCATCCTGTTGGGTAGAACTTCATTGCTGTGTTTTCTCTCTTGGGCCATTGTGATATCTGGCCTTTGATCTTTAGCTTTTGATTAGTTTTACATTCGTGAGTGTTTCTTGTGCTGGTCCGTGTGCAACTCTGTTTTGAGTACTTCTTGGAGGCCTGGTCTTGTCTTGGTGAATTCCCTCAGTCTTTGTTTATCTAAGAATGTCTTAATTTCTCCTTCATATACAAAACTTAGCTTTGCTGGGTACAAGATTCTAGGCTGGGCATTACTCTGTTTCAGAAGAGTGAGGATGGGACCCCAGTCTCTTCTTGCTTGTAAGGTTTCAGTTGAGAAATATTGTGTTATTCGGATGGGCTTTCCTTTGTATGTTACTTGTTCCTTTCCCCTTATAGCTCGAGGAAGCGCCTCTTTAGTGGATATTTTGGTCAGTCTGATGACTGTATGTCTTGGTGTCTTCCTATTTGCAGTGAATCTCCCAGGGGTCCTTTGGGCTTCTTGTACCTGTATATCTAGATTTTTAGCAAGGCTTGGGAAATTTTCCTCAATTATCTCTTCAAATAGCTTATCCAACCCTTGTGTATTTTCTTCTTCACTCTCAGGAATGCTCATAACTCTCATGTTAGGCTTCTTCACATAATCCCACATTTCTTGGAGACTCTGGTCTTTTCTCTTATTTCTTTGCTCTATCTCTGTGACTGACTTATTTAATTGGAAGGTATTATCTTTGATCTCTGAGATTCTTTCTTCTGTTTGATATACCCTGCTCTTGAGGCTTTCTACTGTGTTTTGTAGTTCCCTGAATAAATTCTTCATTTCCAGGAGTTCAGTTTGATTTTTCTTTAATATTTCAATTTCTTTAGTGAATTTTTCTTCCAAGTCCTGGATTTTTTCTGTGGTTTCTTTGTGTTGGTTATCCATTTTTTCTTGCATATTGTTCAGTTTTCTGATGATCCATGTTTGACATTTTCATCACTAGCACAATTGAAACCATACACACTTCCCCATTCTCTTAAGTTACCATTACCCTGAATTTGCTTTTTATTTTTTCCATTCCTTTAATTCTTTACATTTTGTGACCCAGTCTTTACAGGTTTTGTGCTGGAAAAATAAGCAGGGCATATTAGTTCTCAGTTTTGGTCTTGTGATGCTTGTGGTCAGAAACAGCTATTTCTTGAAACTGGGCCTGTGGCTGCAGGGCTGCCCCAAGTGGGACAGGGACAGCAAAGTGCAGCGTTGGGCTGCCATGGGGTGAGTCCTGATGGGTCATGCTCCCTTTGCATTTCATCCTTCTGCCTGCCCTGCTGTCTTGGCACATGTGAGTTGCTAGGGTGGTCATGGCCTTGTCCCTGCTGCCTTTAGGAGGGGCAGACTGGTCTGTGTCCACTTTGCAGAGTTTGCTTCCTTCAGGCAAGTTCTCTCTGCCGCTAAGCATCCCTGTGGTCTCTGCCTCAACACCTTGTCACTAATAACACTCCTGAGCCCTGCCCTAAATGTAGCAGCCTGGACCAGCTCTCTGTCCCTTCTCTTCCCGGGCCTATCCCACCTTCTTATCAGCCACTTTGCTCCCATGGATGTTAGACAGGTAGACGCTCTGCTGTATGGCCATGAGAGGTGAAGAAAACGGCTGTGCCCCCCAGACAGACTGTGTTCACAGTCAGTCCTGTGACGTCTGCTCTTCCTTCCACCCTCCTGTCTGAGCCTCCACCTCTGCAGAAAGATGGTCCCTTATACCCATCCCTCCTTGTGGGTGCCCCTGCCTCTTCACATTAACTGGAACATGGCTGCTTCTCCCAGGAGGGCCTTTCTCTGCACATCCTGAATCTCTTTCCAGAGATGGGCTTGGAGTCCCTTCCTCCTTGAGCCACAACTGTGCCATCCTCTCCACTTCTGTCACTGGCCTGTGTCACTCCAGAGAGTCCTGGGCACATGTCTCTGCGGTCCCATCTCCTGATGACCCCATGTCTGTGGGGATGAGTCTAGCATCACCAAGCCCATGGCCTTCAGCATCCTCTCCCATAGTCATTCCTAAGACATCCCCATTGCCCTCCCCCAGATCCCAGCTTCTGAACCCCCACCTCCCCTCCTCCTCTGTGGCCTGTTCTTGGCTCCCTTTTCTCCTTATCTGTCAGACCCACTGGAGCTTCCTTTCTGTTGGCCCTGCAGTCAGGAATGACAGGCCCCTGTCACCATCCTTATGAGCCTAAGGTCTGGGGTATAGTCAGGTGACCAGGGTCATGGAGTTTGACACTGAGAGGTTGGGAGGGGGTGAGGTGTTTGAGGTGGCCTCTGGAAGGAGAGCCCTTCCAGCTGAGTCTCAGGGATGCAGAGAGAGGAATTTGTCCCCTCAGAGGGTGGGAAGAGTGGGACACAGCAAGGAGGCACTAAACAACCTAATGTGGGTATGAGTCCCTATTTAGTGAAATTTCACATACTTATTGTAAAGGCTTAGTAAAACATGATCCAGAAGAAAAAAAAGCATGATATACCCACTACCAGTGTTAACATCTTTATACTTTATCTTCTAATCTCTTCCATTTTGTGTGTGCTTCTGTGTATTGTATTGGTAAATCTTAGAATCTTACTTTTTTACTTGTCAAGTTGTTATTAATAAAAACTCAGTGATTTCTATTTCAAATGTCTACATAGTATTTCACCATATGACTGAGCCATTATTTACTGTTTCCCTGACAGGCACTTAGGCTGCTAGTAAATCTAGCATTTTATAGGGTAAAATCCTTTATGGTATAAGTAATGCTCCAGTGAGCATCCTTGTCTGAGATCTTGCCGAGAACAATGACTTCAGTCTTCTAATCAGTGGCTTTTCTCTCACTGTGGCTGGCCTCTTATAGCAAAAGGGGTGTGTGTGTGTGTGTGTGTGTGTCCGTCCATCCGACCGTCCCCTAGTGGCTGAGTAAACTCCAGCTGCTGCACATCCACTTTGTGGAATGGTCTGGATCTAAGTGTGTGTGACCTCATCCCACCGAGAGATCCAGCTTTCGTGCAGTGGAGACCCTCCAGATCACACTGGGTCCTTGCTACTTTGCAGGCCTGTGGCTGCTGAACAGCTGAAGAAATGTCACCTTCTTTGTAAGAAATATTTTAGATTACAATAAAAAACCATGATAATCATGCAGTCTGTTAGCAGCATGAAATACGTTTACAGCCTAAGATTTATGTGAAAAGATAGGATATTAAATGTTTTGTGCTGGCTAATCTTATCTATGTAAAATATGGAAATAAAAAACTTGTTTTTTATTTAAGGTGTGATTATGGGTGGAGTTTCCCTCCCTATATTTAAACTTGCAGTAACAGAACTATGGCAGTAATTTTTCTTTTTAAAATTTCTGTTCTTGGTTGACCTAAAGGTAAAATGCCTTGAAAACCTGGTGGGCCAGGGCAGTGTGTTTGGTTGTCCCTCTGACACTTAGGGCCGGCTCTCGCTTAGGGAACACTACTACGGCTCTGATGGTGGGAACCCAGCTGCAGATTCCTTTATTTTGTTGATTTCAAGGTATAGGTATTTTATAATTTGAAATGTATTTGAAGGTATTTTGATTTTTAAATGATACTTCTGGGAGCTTTTTCACTCATCATCCTTTCAGTGGTTAATCCAGAGTTTCCTTGTTATAATCCTCTTTTCTTGAGGTAAATCTGTAACTAAGAAAATTATTGGAAAACTGTATCTAAAGTACTAAAACATTCTATTAGCTAACCACCTAAATCACATATTTTTCTTCATAAACATTATTTAAGCTTTATTCAAAGTTACTGTCGTTTCCAGCTGTTCCTCTTTACTACTTATTAAAATAAAGGGAGGGGCCCTGGATGAGAGGGTTAGATTAGAAGCATGTTTTAAGCCTGCATTGGGAGGTTTACCAGAGCTCCACACCAGGGTGTGGTGGGGGGCACAGCCTGCCCTGGAGGTGGCTCCTCCCTGCAAGGCAAGGCTCCATTTCTAGCTGTTTTTCTGGGTGTCTTCCCCGGGTACTGTAATTATGTTGACTGATGAATGTTCTTTCCTGGGGTCTTGTGCATCAATTAGGCCAGGTTCCTTGGAAATGCACAGACATTGTGGGCATTCTCACAACATGGCCTGAGAATCAGCCCTGTCCTGGTGACACTTCATGAAACAGCAGACTCTCTGGGCTCCTGAGAATCTGGGAAGTTTGGAAAACCTTCCTTCTTGTCCAAGCCTGTGCTTCCCTGCCCTCCCTCCCCCTTTCTCTTGTTTCCTCTGTCCATCTCCTTTCGTTTTTCTTGGACTTCCAGGCCTTTCTCATTGGCCCATGTATCCTCTTCCCCTCAAGCAGTGATGCATCTGGATGGCGTAAAAAAGGTGTGGAGACCACTGGGTTCGGAATGTGGCAGAAGCTCCTCAGTTGCCCAGAGGGCCTGAAGTCTAGGGTGGAGAAAAGAGGTCTGGATCTAGGAGCTTTTAGGTGTGGGGCTGGATTTTTATGTACAGGTTACATCAGAAGGAGTCTAGGAATGGAAGGAAATTCTTAGAAGGCCAGGTGACATAAGGGCAAGGCAGAAAGGGTTCTACAAACACCAGCTGCTTCTCAGATGTCTGATTACTCTACTTTTTTTTTTTTTTTTTTTTTGAGACAGAGTCTCACCTTGTCCCCCACAGTAGAGCAATCTTAGCACACTGCAGCCTCCTGCTTTAGCCTCCCAAAGTTCTGGGATTACTAGCATGAGCCACCACTCCTGGCCTGATCTACTTCTGATGGCCACAGCCTGAGGGTCACAGACATGTGAGGAATCTGAGTGCCTGGACCTGGCGTGGTTACACAGTGACCTCAGCCAATGGCGGCAGGTTGGCAAAGGCAAGTTGAAAGCAAGTGCCAGCCCCCAGATATGCAGTGATTTGCTCCTACAGAGGCCAGAGGTAGCTAAGTACTGCGGGGAGATAAAGTATGAATTACTATCCCTGGTCTTTAAAAAAAAGGGGAAAGGCTAGTTGATTCAGAGCTAAGTTAATTTTTTAAATAAACTTAACTGTAATAGTTTTAGATTTACAAAAAAGTTGCAAAGATAGTATAGAGAGTTCCCCTGTAGCATTCCTCCCACCCAGTTTCCCCTGTTAACGTCTTAATTGCCATAGTACATTGTGTACCTTAGTCATAACCAAAATTGATATATTATTAACTACAGTCCATATTTTATTTAGATTTCCTTAATTTTTTACCTAATATTCTTTTTCTGTCCCAGGGTCCTATCCAGGATGCCACATAACATTTATTTGTCATGTCTCCTTAGGCTCTTCCTGGTTGTGACAGTTTCTCAGAATTTCCTTGTTTTTGATACCTTGATAGCTTTGAGGAGCAATGTCCAGGTATTTGTATTAATAAAATGCCCTTCAATTTGGCTTTGTCTAGTGTTTTTCTAAAATCATTAGACAGTGATTATGGGTTTTTGGGATAAAGACCACAGAGGCGAAGTGCCTTTCTCATAACATCAAGAGTACATACTATTACCATGACTTGGTGGCCTGGCTGCAGTAGTGCTTGTCAGCTATCTCCATTGTAAAGTGACACTCTCCCCACCCCCTTTGTATACCTTATTCTTTGGGAAGAAGTCAGTATGTGCAGCCTACACGTAAGGGGTGGGGAGTTATGTTCCACCTCTTTGAGGCAGGAGTATCTACATAAATTATTTAGAATACTTCTATGTGGGAGAGTTGTCTGTTGTCCCCCATTTATTTACTTATTCAGTCATTTATATCAGTATGGACTCATGGATATTTATTTCATTCTTTGGGTTATAATTGTTGAAATCCAAATATAGGACAAATCTCTAAATTTAAAACATTTTATTTGTGAAGAAGGAATTGTAATTCGGGGCATACACAGACTGGGTGGTCTTCAGTATGTCTGAAGAACAAAGAGAAGGTTGGAGGTTTTATAAAAGGAGAAATGTTACCCATTGTTTTGAAAGACAGTTCATTGGCACTAGTAAAGTTTTGGGGAGCTGGCAAGCTCTGACTGGTGAGTGGCGGTGGTGGGTACAACTAGTCTTAGAGCTGCAGCAAGTTGTTTCAGTAGCTATAGATAAAACTGGTTTTGGGTTATAGCAGGCAGTTTCAGCAGCCAGTCTTACAGAGAATTACATTCTTGTGGCAATGTTATGTGTCTGAGTGCTTTTTCCCCTGGCCTCTTGACTCTGTTTAGTTGGATATGACAAGAATGACCCAATTCATATGATCAACTTTTACACAATCCAGTACGAGGTTATTTATTTCATTGCTCAAATTATTCCAGCTTTCACCATTGGAAACTCTTTCAGTTAGCTCCTGTGTCTCACTGACATACCCTCATTATTATGGGTTTTTTTTTGTTTGTTTTTATGAGCACTTCCTTACTTTTTGGCACTCTAAGATGCTACAGGTTCATCTTGTATATTCCTGTCCCAGCCCTAGAATCATCCATTTCTCCAAAGAGTCCTCATGCCTTTTATTGCAGAATAGTCTTAGAAACCAGGATCTGGGCACCAAGAGTGTAAAGTTACTACAATTTCAATTTATGTGTACTCAATTGAACAACAAAAGCAAAGCATCTAAGTAGCAATAGCATCAAGAAATAACTGAAAATCTCTCTTCATTTGCCAGTTCTATCTCCTTTCTTGGGCTCTACCTACATAGTTTTGTGGCTGCAAACCTGATATGCACCTCATTCTGAGTACCTGAAATTGTCTCCATAGTGGTGATATCTTTATGCACAGGCTCCCACTCTCACTCTGAAGTCACTCATTCTCTTACCAGCTCATGGTGGAGATACAGTAAAAAGATCTTGAACGAATGAGTCCTGCTTGTTGCTCTCTAGGTCCTGCAGTAGCTCTTGTACTCTTTCTAATCCTCTAGAAAGCAGTAAAATCTAATCTGAGGGAAAAACCCTGAGGGGGAAAAAGTTTGATACATGATGAGCTATGTAGATAGGCAGCAAGTGGGAGCTCCTTGGAGAGGGGGGTTGCTTGAGGCTGGTGTTCTAGGAAAGGATTAAGAGTTGAGGTTGGGGCTGGTTTTTGCAGGCTGGATGGGGTGGGATGGAGAGTGTCGTGGAAGCTGCAAGTGCAGAGCCCTGAATGGAAGCCTTGCACTGCAATGTAAAGACTTTGGATTCTGGCCTTTAAGTGAGTGCATGTACACATACATGTGTGTATAAAGGTGTGGTCTGCAGCTGTCAGTCTCACTAGGAATCTGGTTTGAAGCCTCTTGCCTTAGCTCTGTGGGTGGTGGTGGGAAAAGAGGGTGACAAAAGCAGAGAAGTCTCAAAGGAAGTGGGGACAGAACTCAGTGACCAGTTTGGTTGATAGTTAGAAAGAGGTGTCAGATGTATCTGAGCTCCCAAGGATGATGGTACCCTGAAGGGAGAGAATTCAGGAGGAGCCAGTTCTGGAGGGAATGTGGCCTCTGGTTTCGGTGTGTGCCAACAGTCCAGGGGAGGTGACTGGGTGACTTGGAAATGTGGGACTGGGCCTTGGAAGAGGTATCAGGGCCAGCATGAGAGGGATTTAGGCATCATCTGCTGGATGACTTTAGTGGAAAAATTGGCAAGGCCAGAGAGTGGAAGCATAGCCCAAGGATCAGGCCTGGCCTAAACCTGTCCCTCAGTGTTGGGAAAGAGATATACTCCATCATGCTGAATGACCCAGATGGGCCCTGGGATACTGAAGCACCAAGTGGGGTCTGTCATTTACATAGCATCTGTTGACTGGTATAGGATCTTTTACCCTGGAGATTCTGGGCTGCTGTGCTGGAAGCCTGAGATAGCCATTTCCTTTGGCAGCCCCATTCTGAGGATAAATTTGGCCCTAATGCTCTATTTGGCATAGCAAACTCTGCTCCTTCTCCTTCTTAGGAGAATGCACAGAAATGTGTTTTCTACGCTGTAACTATGGAGGGATAATTTGTTTCTGGAAGGGAGATGGAGTGGAGACATCTTTATTTGATCTGAGTTTTTGTCCTTGGATGACGTGGTATTTCATATAAAGTTTATGCATCCTCCGCTCTGCAGCTGTAAAATTCTAACTGCCTTTTCCTCTCCTTCCATATGGAATTAGCATCTTTGTAGGATACATGTGCTTGTGGAGTGAGCTGGATAGTCTGCAAAGGCCCGGGTGACAGAGCTTATCCAGAACTGCTTGTAGCCTCGTAAGACTCGGGGGGCTGGGGCCGAGGCAAGAAGTGCCCAAGTTGTGGTGTATCACCAGGTCTGGTGGGTTGGGTATGAGCAGGGGAGGGACTGACAGAGGAAGCAGGAAGACTCCATGTTTGGCATGGCCACCTGGAGAATGGTGGTGCGGTTGGCTGAGATGGAGAAGACAAGGGGAGGGGCAGGCGGGCGCAGGGGCAGCACTGATAGTCCCAGAAAGCCAGGCGTCTCTGCTCAGAGGGCTGAGTGTGTCTGCTGGTTTCCTTTTTCTGACCATGCTGCTTATCGCATGGGCATCTTTTTGAGGAGAATAGGAAAAGGGGGTTTCAGAAATAGCACTTGGATGTGGAGAAAGGAGCCACACGTGAAAGTCAAGGTGCCCGTGTGGGAGGATGGTGGTCTCCTCCATTTGGCCTTGCAGAGGTACCTCACATCCCTGCACCCTGGTGTTGTGATTAAATATGGGAGTGGAACTTGGGGTTTCTGCTGAAGGAGTTTGACACTTCCCTGGCTACTGTTTGAGCCCCTCTGGAGGTATTTGCGGCCTGGTTCAGTGCTAACCCCTTTATTGCCCTCATGGGGATGCCTTCCTCCCCCTCTTGTTCTGTTTGAAACTAGGACTCCACATCCCTTGCCCTAGAATTGCCACCCACCTGTGACACCAGGGCCTCCAGTAGATGAGGCCAGAATCCAGACACCCACTGCCTCTCCTGCTTGTGGCCACAGTGAGGCGAGGGGTGGAGACATTGTACCTGTGTCTGGATAACAATTGGAGTTTAAACTGTCAGTCCTTTGCATATCATGCCAGGTCATGAGGGGTTTTTGTTTGTTTTCCAAGATTATTATTTTACCATATGAGGGCTCTTTCTGCTTAGAAAGCAAAACACTTTCCAAAGGGAATAAACATTTTAATGATACCTGTTTAATTTTTAAAAAGTTACAGTGGAGAAATATAAAATGAGGTTGCATTTCTTTATGTTGATGGAGAAAAAAAATCAAAACACAAACTGGGTCAGGCAGACAATAGTAGGAACAATAAGTTCTGCCTGGATCTACTTGCAGCAGAGACCCAGTTAACAAAAAACAAACTGTATTTTCAAAAGGGGCCGGAGGAAGAGCTTTGTGCACTCACAGAGGATTTTCATATTATTGCATAGTCAGATGGTAGATTTTTCTAAGTTTGGAGTAAGGTTTCTATTTTCAGCAGCCTCTTCTGTGAAAGCACACTGCTCCCTGACCCTGTAGCACAGTGACACCTGAGACAGGAGGGTCTTCTGAGCAGTCATCCTGGACCAGCACAGGGTGAGGTCTGGAGCAGAAACTAAACGAGTGCCCCTTCACCTGTGAAATAGGAAGTAAGAAAAGAAAAGTAAAGGAGTGCCCTTGCTCTCTGCTTCAGCCCTGGGCCCTCATCCACTGGCTGTTTTATTTAACGCTTGGACACACACTCTCAGCTGGATGGTTTGGTTTCCAAGCCCCCAGCCAGAAAGCTGGAACACATTTCCCTCAACAAGAACATTGAAAGCTGGTAACCTGGTGGCAAGTGAAGAGAGTGAACACATCATAATGAGTAGCTGTGAAACTGAAATGGAGCAGCAAGCCGGGTACATTTAATAAAGAAGCAAGCAGCCCTGTGCACCCCCAGAGAAGGCACCTTTGTATAATATACACTCCCCTGCCTGAGTCCTGTTCATTTTCTTCCCCATATTGCAGATGGGTGGGCAAAGGAGCCCCAAGAAAATGACCCTTAAGGTGCACACAGTCATGGACAGGATTGGATCTATATTCTACTCTAACTGTTATGATATTTTAGTTCAGAATAGTCCTGAAAATCAAGAAAGAGTATACAGATGCACCTTGACTTACGATGGGGCTAGGTCTGGATAAGCTCATTGTAAGTTAAAAATACTGTATAAGTCAGAGGTGCATTTTTGACTTACAATATTTTCAGTTTACAGCGGGTTTATCTGAACAGCACCCCATCATAAGTCAAAGAGCATACTGAATGCTTATTCACACCATCCTAAAGTTGAAAAATCAACCTTAAGTTAAACCACTGTAAGTTGGGGACTGTCTATAACACATTTTAGAACAGTTTTCTTCTAGTGAGGTTTGATTTTTAAAAATTTCCATCCAAGTTGTATCTCAGTGGCCAGAAGCAGCTGCCAGAAATTTTCCTGTTGTAACACCTCTCTTTTCTGAAGGGGTTGGGTGCCCTGGAAGGGCCAGTGCATGGGGCCATTATTATTCATTCCTATCTTCTGTCCTCTCTGGGCCATCTGGGAGGAGATCTCAGAGGCGTGTGAGGGCAGGAGTCCGGAGGCCCAGGGGTCCTTCCAGGATGACTGCATTGGTGTGATCATGAAGGTGAACACAGCCACCTATAAATGGCACCGTATAAATATTTATTCATTTGCTGTATGCCTTTAGGACATACAGCAAGTTTCCAGAAACTTTAATTGGTTCTTTTCTTAAAATAATTCTTACCAGTTATTGTTATTTCAATGAGGTTCCGGGGAAGGTGCAGGTGGGAGCCAACTCTGATGGTGCCCACAGGGCCTGTACAGGAAGCATAACCCTGAACTTTTTGGCATCACTTTGATATCCAGAGGGGCTCATCGGAGAAACATAGCCCAGCCAGGGCTCCTGTCCAGAATAATAGCAGATACAGTTTGCCCAGTAGTGACTTTGGATTTTGTGGGTTATTGAGAATTCCCATTTAATAGACAAGGAGTATGGAGCTGGTGGGGGTCCAGGTCCAATCCAGTTCTGTAGCACCCCCTACTTGGCATAGCTGACATTGAAGCCAGTGTCTCTGGTCTCCCCCTGACATTATGGGGCAATGGGGTTTATCCTGGAGCTTCAGCCTGAGAACCTTCTGCCAACCGCCCATTAGAGCAGAATCCTCCTTAATTTGGATTCTGATAACACTGTCTTCTGCTCTTGGGGAGTGGGCAGCACTGGGTGGCTTCCAAGGACATGCTGGCAAGCCCCTCTTCCCTATGCCTGGTTACCCGAGCCACGTGTTTCTCAGGAGTGGTGGGCACCACATTTCTTTTGGATATTAATTGGAATCCTTTTGGGCTTCTCAGGTGAGTGGCCCAGGATGAAATGATCCCCTGTGTGTGGAGGGGGATTTACTTCTGAGGGAGGCGTGTGGCTTCTCTGCTTACTCTGCCTGATGATCAGAGATCACAACCTCTCATGAAACCAAATTTTTCTCACATTTTACAAATTACTTGCTAATCAAGATATGTGTGGGTGACTGTTATTTTTAACGAAAATATTGTCTTTTTAAAGGCATGGCTTAGTTCTGGCTGGCCAGTGCGCATTTCCCCATAGTGTGTAGAGTTCATATTCTGGTTAGTGCCAGCTTCCTTAACATGGAGTATTAGAAAGGAGCTTTGAGTATAACATTTTGTTGATTAAAAATAGAGAAACTAAGAATAAATTTGATTGGGATCCATATCAGGAATAATGGTGTTAGGAGCTCTGTGGACCCATTCCTCAGTGAAACAACAACTTGCAAAAAATTATTTTAAGAAAACAACCAATTGAAGTGTCTGGAAACTTGCTGTATGTCCTAAGGGCATATAGCAAATGGAGAAATAGTTATTCAAGGAAGTATGCTAAATTCCAGTAAGAACAGATGTCTGTGGCACTGGTGCCGTGACTCGCTCCTTCCTTCCCCCAGCTCAGCATGACAGAAACTACACTGTGGTCAAGTGTGACCTAGAAGGCTGGGCTCCGTTTCCTCCAAGTTCCAGTCAGGGGCTATGGCATCTCCCCAGGAGGGCAGGCTATCTCCTCCCCTTCCCCTTCGATGGAGCTCTGTGTTGCAGAGGCTAAATTCCAGGAGAGTGTGGCCAGCCTCTACTCACAGGTAGAAGTTCTACCTCAGGCTGAGAATACTGGGGCCTCAGTTGCCTTTTGTCACTTCAGCTTGCTTGTAGGGCAGAGGTTCCATCCTAGGAGAGTAAAGCCAAGAAGTACAAAGGCTACTGCCCCAACTCTGCTCTTAAAATGGAAGTATCCCTCTGAGAGAAGTGGATCAACAGTATACCTGCCCCCGGCTACAAAAGCAGTGATTTTGTCAAGTAGAAGAGGTAGGATGTAAGAACAGAAAGCTCTGAAGTTATCCCCAAAGATATTGACTTTATTTATAACAGAGTGTGGAAGTTCAAGCCTAAGGATGTTCTCAAAAAAATGGAGATGTTGGTGTTAATCAGTTAAGAGACTGGGTAGCTCCATTAAAGTAACAGGCAAAACCTGGAACTAGGATGATCAGGGAAAGAGATAGCTCAGAAGAGTCATCCTCAGGTCAGAACAAACCTGAAACATTGTCATCAAAACTATGCCTGCTAAAGGTCTGCATTTAATTAGGTCAGTAGGTAGAACAGTGCTCCCAGGCAGTTATCAAAAACAATAGAGCAATCAACCAGCAATTAGTGGGGTCTAACAGGTGGGTGTGATAACAAAAAGATCAGGGAAGATACAAAGACAGCCCTGATAAAATAATTGTCATTCCAAAGAACACACTCATGGCTGTGTTCTCTGAGGAGCAAAATCAGAGGTTGCACCTGGGAGGAGGGCAGGGCATAGACTTCAATAAATTGGTCCAGCCAAGTCACTAAAAAAATAAACAAAAGCCCTGGGGGAGAGGGGGTCAGTATCCAGAGTTGCTAAAATGCCATTTTCAACAGAAAGTTATAAGACATGCAAAGAAACAAGGAAGTATGACAGAAAAAACAAGCCGCAACAGAAGCTGCTTGGAAGGAGGACCCAGATGTTAGACTTAACAAAGACTTCAAAACTGTCATTGTATTCTGTTCCATTGGTCTGTGTATCTGTTTTTATGCCAGTACTGTGCTGTTCTGGTGCCCAGAAATAAATCTACACATTTATAGCCTACTGATTTTTGACAGAGGTGCACAATGGGGAAATGACATTCTCTCCAATAAATGCTGTTGGGAAAACTATATCCATATGCACAATAATGAAATTAGACCCTTATCTCTGACCTTATCCAACAATCAACTCAAAATGGATTAAGGACTTAAAATGTAAGATTCCAAACTATTAAACTACTAGAAGAAAACATAGGGAAAATGCTTCAGGACATTGGTCTGGACAAGACTTTGGGTAAGACCTCAGAGCACAGGCAACAAAAACAAAAATGGACAAGTGAGATGACATCAAACTAAAAAAGCTTCTGCATAGCACAAGAAACAATTAGTGGAGTGAAAAGACAGACTATAGAATGGGAGAAATTTTTGCAAACTATATCAGGCAAGGAGTTACTATCCAAAATAAGTAAGAACTCAACTCAATTGCAAAAAAACAAATAATCCGATTAAAAAAATGGGCCAATGACCTGAGTAGGCATTTCTCAAAAGAAGACATGTGAATGGCCAACCTGTATAAGAAAAATGTTCAACATCACTAATCATCAGGGAAATGCAAATCAAGGGAGCAGCTGTAGAATGAGGGAGAAGCTTAGAGCCTGGAGTTGCAGTCTGGGGTTGGGGTGTCCTGGTTCTACTGCTGTCCGCTTTGTGACTTTGAGGTGGTTGCTTTTCCCTCCCTGATACTGGGTTTCCAATGTCACCCTGAGCACTTTGTGAGATAATGACGGAGTGCTTGATGGCAGCTCTTCCCTCTCTCAGCCCCTCAGCAGGTGTGATGGGGGGAAGTAATGAGTTTCTGTGCCTCACTGTAAGGGCCTTGCATCCTCTGCAAGCAGAAATGGGTTCTTCTGGCTCTTGACCTCTCACTAGCAGCACCTTCCAACTCAGGTGCTGTATTCATGCAGTGATTAGGTAGATGATGGAGGTATGATCCGTAAGGCACGTTGTTATGGACTGAATTATGTCTCCCCTCCAAATTCATTTTTTGAAACCCTAACCCCCAATGTGACTGTATTTGGAGATAGGATCTGTAAAGAGATAATTAAGTCTAAATGAGGTCATAAAGGTGGAGCCCTAATCAAATAGGGCTTATACGTAAGAAGAGACACTAGGAAAGAGGCACACAGATGATAAAAGACCATGTGAGGACATAGCAAGAAGGCGGCTGTCTGCAAGCCAGGGAGAGAGCCCTCACCAGGAACTGAATCAGCTGGCACCTTGATTTTGGACTTCCAGCCTCCAGAACTATGAGAAATAAATGTCTTGTATTTAAAGCCCCCCACTCCCACCCCCATCTGAGGTATTTTGTTATGGCAACCTGAACAGACTAATCCACCTGTCTAATGTGGAATCTCAATGTTCTTTCTCAGTACCCAACAGCATTACTGCCAAGTTCTGCCCCCTGAACTAGGAAAGCAGTCCCACTCAAAATTATAAAAGCACAAGTATGAAAGATGATTATGAATTAAAAGTCTGTTTGGAAGATTGTTTCTCTCTGCCCTCCTTCAGATCTGTTTACTGGCCAGCCTGGTGACAGAAGCCACCTGTTGACCTGCTGTGGGGTCTGGTTGGCGTGTGTGGTGGTATACGGGAGCAGGATTGTATGTCAGCAGTTATCCCAGAAATGCCAGGTTTGCTTTGAATTTGATTCCCTCCCTATTTTTGCCCCCTAAAACAGTGGTGGTGGATCATCACACTATATTTTTAGACCTGCTTTGCAGTTTCTCTTTGCAAACCTTTCCTCGGGTGCATGGTTTAATCCTCTCATCTAGCCTCAAGATCTACAGAGTGCTATATTTATTTGACTTTATTTGAAATTTTAAGGCTTTTCTGAATGTTGTTCCAAGTAATCTGATGAATGCAGAACTTTAGAATTTATGCCCTAAAAGGCTTAACTACTGATATGTTTGGAGGCTTTCTTATGACTTGCTTTCTTCCTTTTTTCTAGACCATATAGGGCAGGGTAGCTAAAAACCCTCTTGGAATTAGTGCTAGCAAGTCCTTTTTTTTTTTTTAATTAATAAACTTTACTTTTTTAGACCAGTTTTAGGTTCACAGTAAAATTGAGCAGAAGGTACAGAGAGTTCCTATATCCACCTTGTTTCCACACAGAAAATCTTAATTATGCTATTGTAACCTTCAAGGACAAAAGACAGACTTCTCATTTTTAGAGAAGTAGTCAGTTTCTTGGCTAGATTGATGGCCTTCAGTGCTGAGGGGGTGGTGCAAGTGCAGACTTCCCCCCCTAGCCTGGATGAAGTTGGGCCCAGGCTTCGGCATTGTCGTTGTGTGTGTCTGTGGGCCTCCTGGGGAAGCCTCCCCGCTGGTCACAGCCTCAGGCTCCGGGAAGAATCTGTCAATTAAAGATTTGAATCCTAGCTCCTACTTTCTAAAAGCATTTTTGTCTTTGTATTTGATTTGACCCTTAGCAAGGCCTAGTGTCATTTAAATTTAATTTAGTAACTTAAGTTACAGAGCCCCCGCCCCCCCCTCCCTGCTTTCTTACTTGAGATTGCAGCAGCAAACCTCCAAGGTGGGAATATCGCCCCCACTTTGTGACAGTGGACATGGACTCAGAGTCAGACTCCCACGGTCAAACAGCTAAGTGGTGGCTGCGGATGGGAATGGCATGCTGTGCTCCGTGTGCCCTGCTCCAGGCCCAGTGTCCCCTAAAGGGCATGTCAGGGGTTAAAAAATCATTCATTGATACTTGTTAAAGCTTGTAGATAAAGGAGAACTTTATTCAGGAGCATTGTATCAGGTATGGGGGACCATTGCAATGGGGTCTTGCAGCGGGGGAGAATGACTGGGCTCAACTGTGAATCACATTGGCAAGTGGGAATTTATAGCCAAGGAGCAGGGTGGAGGCAGTGTTTGGAAAATTACTAAGAGGAGACATCAGGGATGTAAGGGGGGTTCTGGCTAAACTCACCCGACAGGATTCTTGCTGAAGACAGCCCAGGGTGATCACACATCACCTGGGGGGTGGTGGAGGTTGAGGAACCAGATCAGATGTCAAGGGTGATGAGATACTGAGGATGGGAGGTTCTTCACTAAAGCTGGATTTTACAAGGAAGTGCACATGTGGGCCTGGGAGAAGGGTCAGGAGCCTGACTAAAGTTTGGCTAAGCAAAGAATTTTTGTTCCTGCCACTCATGGGATGGCTGTAACCCTTATATTTCAATAGTTAAATTTGTTTATATATGTACTTAAATACATAGCTAGTTCAAAATGTTCTATGTAGTACATTTATGTTATAAAATGTATTTAAAGAAAAACCCGTGGACCACAGTGCAAGGTCCAGGTGATGACTCCCTGAGTGCCTGCAGTATTCTCACTGGTGGTTGATGAGCGTTCCCGTGCCCTGCTGAGCTGAACAGTGCTGTGAGAGCATTCAGCTGCATTGCTGTTAGGACCTTTGGCCCAATCTGTGACCATGAAGTTATCTTTATATGTCAGCGCCCATTCTGTACAACATTCTGGAATAGTGTCGATGTAGTTTGCACCTGCCTGATTGGTGTGCATCTGGCTCTCTGAGAGCCCAGTCCTCACTGAACCCTGGGTTTGGGGCCAGATGATGGTCTTGAGGGTGTTAGGCGATACCAGTGGTTCTCCTTGGCTGGCTGAGTTCTCCAGATGAGAGAGAATATTCCATCTGGTAGAAGCCTGCCCACACTGGCTTCACTGTCAGTGTCCTGGCTTGTGGCTAAGGAGGCAGGGCCTAAAGTTGGCTGGTAAGGGGGGGAAGCTTGAGGTGGCTTGGAGGGTGTACCTGTTACATGCTGGTTTCCAGTTTTTAGCTTTAGGTTTCTTCCAGTGAGAGATGGGAATAGTTCTAAAAAATTAATTTTGAAAGCACATTTTTCCTGATCTCTTTATTACCCAAGTGCCATGAATGTTTTCTTAAAATGTAAAAGTGCAAGTAGAGATTTTAATTAGCTTTCACTGTCACTGCTCTTGGTGATTGTAACTTTACATATGATGTGTGACAGGGAGACGCTTTGTGGGGGCCTCTGTTCTCAATGTGTTCTTTCCGTCTCAGAACTCAGCTGCAAATTTTGGAGAAAAAGAAATAATGACGAAAGTTTCTCTTGGCATTTTTCTTATTAATGCATAGATACCCTGACTTGTTAGCTTTTTCTTTGGAAATAAAAGCACAACCAGCTTAGGAATCTTTCTGGAACAAGGGCACAGTGAAACAAAGGGAAGATAGTTATTAAAACTTTCTTGAGCGATTTCGCTACCACACTGTTTAAGGTGAGACCCAGTTCAAAGGCAAAAGATGGCCCTCATATAAAGTTTCCTAGTAGACCTGAAATTGCTTGGCCTCTTGAATTACCAAGTGGTGTTAGTTTCTCTTGTTGTTGTTGATGTTGTTGGGTTTTATTTTATGTTTGCAGAATCAGTGCTTCTTTCAGAGATAGTGAGCATGGCCTGACTTTAGGTTTAGTTGTGTTGATGACAAACCGACCTTTGGAACCCTCTGGAGACTCACTGGGACATAACAGTTATTGCCCTTTATGTGTTGGTTGTGAATGTTGCCTGTTCATTCTGTGGTGGGTGGCTTCTTGACCCAGCTTTACCAGGCCTGTGCAAAGGTCACTCTTTGCTCTGTTGGTGAGGAATGATGCTCATTGCAATCCTTGTAGAGTGGGAAGGTTCCTCCCTGGTTTGTTCCAAGTGATCAAGAGGTTTGTCTTCAAAAGCCCAGTAGGATAGTCCAAGAGAATACCAAGACTTTTCAGATTTGTTTGAGCAATTAAGATCCTAGGGATTTCCTTGTTGCCTACAAGCTGAAACCCAGCTTTGTGGTCTGGTCTTAGAGGCTCCCCAGAATTGACCCTGTCTCTTCAGCCCCATTCTCTCTGTCTCTTAAAACAGCAGTCCCCAATCTTTTTGGAACCAGGGACCGGTTTCATGGAAGACAATTTTTCATCAGACCAGAGGTGGGGATGGTTTTGGGATGATTCAAGCCCATTACATTTATTGTGTATTTTATTATTATCACATTGTAATATATAATGAAATAATTCTACAACTCACCATAATGCAGAAATCAGTGGGAGCCCTGAGTTTGTTTTCTTGCAACTAGACTGTCCCATCTGGGGGTGATGGGAGACAGTGATGATTGAAGTGTGTTGCTTGTATTAATCTCGTTTTGGTTGCTGTCGCTGCAGAAAACCCTGCTTCACAAAGATAGGTTGTTGGAAATGGAAGCAGGCTTTTCAGTGCTTTTGTGGCAATCTCAGAATATTCTGCCTTGATTTTAATCCAGAACATATGGAGTTTTGAAGTTGTCTCAAACATATTTTTAAGGCCACTGTCATTTGCAATTTCAAGCAGTTGACCCCCTTCTAGCCACTGACAAAGTTGATTCACCTGGCTTATTCACAGGTCAATCATCCCTTCTTTCCCAGTTAGAGGGTCTTTTGTGATTGGGAAGTAATGCTCAAACTCTTTTGAAAGCTGAGATAGGTGATCATGCACCAGCTGGGAGAAGGAAGGCCCTGGATCAGTCTCTTTCAAAATCTCTGCTAATGTTTGAAACATGTCAAAAGTCCCAATATTCACTCATTGCTCCCATAATTCCAGTTTGACTTTGAATGCAGCCACTTTATCTGCTGACTTGAACACAGTTGTCGTTCTCCCCTGAAGTGATAGATTGAATTCATTGAGCAGGTTAAATATGTCACTTAAGTAAGAAAGTTTTGGGACCCATTCTGTGTCACTGAAATGTGCTGCCAGTGTTGACTGTTTTTCTAAAGAAATCTCTGGAGTGGCTCTCATAACTGAGAAACTCTGGCTGGTGATCTACCTTTAGAAAGCCATCTCACTTCTGTGTATAAGAAAAGACGTGTGTGCTCTGTGTGCATCTCCTCACAGAGCCGCGAGAACAGATATGAGTTAAGGGCATGTACTTTAATGTGGTTGATAATATGAATCACATCCTGCAAAACGTTGTTTAGTTCAGGTGACCTTTTTTGGCTAGCCAGCATTTCTCTATGGATGACACAGTACGTAGACTCACATTCAGAAGCGAACTCCTTGACCCGAGTAGTGAAACCAGAAAGCCGTCCAGTCATGGCAGCCTCTCTGTCCATGCATATACCTACACAAAGTGACCAGTTCAGTTTTCCTGACTTGTAGTCATTCAAAGACTTGAATAGTTCTACAGCTATGGTGTTGGTTGGCAACAAAAATGCACATAACATAGCCTCATGCACAACCTCCTGAAAAAATACTGCACAAAAACAAGCATTGTTACCTTGTTGTCAACACGGGTAGACTCGTCAACCCAGATTACATACCATGGTGATTCATTAATCCTCTCTAACAATTGTGCCTCAGTATCCTCTGCTCTTTCATCAATTCTTCTAGTTATGGTTGTAGCTGAAAGAGGAACATGTGCCACCTTTTGAACTGCAGTCTCTCTTAAAAGTTCAGGACAAATGTCCTTAGCAGCAGGTAGGACCCTAAGTCTTCACCAATAGTAAAGGGCTTCTTAGCTTTAGCAATGAGGTTAGCCACTAAGAATGATGTTCTCAGTGCAGAAACATTTTTTTTTATTTCAAGATATTACAGGGATACAAATGCTTAGGTTACATATGTTGCCTTTGCACCACCCGAGTCAGAGCTACAAGTGTGCCCATCCCCCATACAGTGTGCACTGCACCCATTAGGTGTAAATTTACGCATCCCCTCCTCCCACTCGCACCTGCTCGATACCTGATGAATGTTGCTTCCATGTGTGCACATAAGTGTTGTTCAGTTAGTACCAATTTAATGGTGAGTACATGTGGCACTTGATTTCCATTCTTGTGATACTTCACTTAGAAGAATGGGCTCCAGCTCCATCCAGGATAATACAAGAGGTATTAGTTCACCATTGTTTTTTATGACTGAGTAGTGCTCTGTGGTATACGTATACCATATTTTATTAATCCACTCATGTATTGATGGGCACTTGGGTTTCCACATCTTTGCCATTGTGAATTGTGCTGCTATAAGTATTTGGGTGCAGATGTCCTTATTGTAGAATGTCTTGTTTTCCTTTGGTAAATACCCAGTAGTGGGATTGCTGGATCAAATGGTAGTTCTACTTTTAGCTCTTTGAGATATCTCCATATTACTTTCATAGAGGTTGCACTAGTTTGCAGTCCCACCAGCAGTGTATGAGTGTTTCTATCTCTCCACATCCATGCCAACATTTGTTGTTTTGGGACTTTTTGATAAAAGCTGTTCTCACTGGAGTTAAGTGATATCTCATTGTGGTTTTAATTTGCATTTCCTTGATGATTAGAGATGGTGAGCATTTTTTTTATATATTTGTTGGCCATAAGTCTATCTTCTTTTGAAAAGTTTCTGTTCATGTCCTTTGCCCACTTTTTAATGGGGTGGTTTATTTTTTTCTTGTTGATTTTCCTGAGTTGTGTATAGATTCTAGTTATCAGCCCTTTATCAGATGTATAGCATGCAAATATTTTTTCCCATTCTGTAGGCTGTCTATTCACTCTAGTGATAGTTTCTTTGGCTATGCAGAAGCCTTTCAGTTTGATCAGGTCATATTTATTTTCGTTGTTGCTGTGATTACTTTTGGGGTCTTCTTCATAAATTCTTTGCCTAGGCTGATGTCTATAAGAGTTTTTCCAACATTTTCTTCTAGAATTCTTATGGTTTCATGCCTTAGGTTTAAGTCTGTTATCCATTGTGCATTGATTTTTGTGAGAGGTGAGAGGTGCAGATCCTGTTTCAGTCTTCTACGTGTGGCTATTCGATTTTCCCAGCACCATTTATTGAATAGTGTATGTTTTTGTCTGCTTTGTCAAAAATCAGAGGGCTATACAAGGATGGTTTTATATCTGGGTTCTCAGTCCTGTTCCATTGGTCTATGTCTCTATTCTTATGCCAGTACCATGCTGTTTGGGTTACTATAGCCTTGTAGTATTGCATGAAGTCTGATAAATTGATGCCTCTCAATTTGTTCTTTTTGCCTAAGGTTGCTTTGGCTATATGGGGTCTTTTGTGGTTCCTATGAAGCATAGAATTATTTTTTCTAGATCTGTGAAAAATGATGTTGGTATTTTAATAGGGATTGCATTGAATCTGTGGATCACTTTGGGTAGTGTAGACATTTTAACAATACTGATTCCCCCGACCCATGAGCATGGTATGGTTTTCTATCTGTTTGCGTGCTCTGCTATTTCCTTCCTCAGTGTTTTGTAGTGTGCAGACGCATTTGATGAAGTGGTAGCCTTCAATAATTGCTTCTGTTCTTCATGTTCACATTTTTTCTTTTGAAAAACTCCAAAGCCTTGTCTTTGAATGCAGGGTGTTTGGTCTCCATGTGGTGAAGCAGTTTTGAAGATTTCATGGTTTCCTTGAATAGCCGGTGACCACATATTATACAAAGCAGCTTGGAGAATGTGAATCACCTGTTGCAATGAACCCCTAATTTAAGTAGGGCTCTTGGTATTTTCTTTTAAAAGCAGCTTTCATTTTGTTGGCAGTCTTAGAGTCTTCTGCTGTCTCATTATTGGGTTTTTTTCCCTTTTCAAAGAAATACTCCAATGACATTTGCTTTTTACTCATTTTTGCTAGGGTTAGCTTGTGGGCTTATCAAAAGTGTGACTGAGACAAATGCGCAGTGCGGGAGAGAGACGTGGATGGAAGTGGTAAATATAATAACGTGCAGGCCATTCATGGACTAAAATAAGTGTCAGATACTGACTTAAAGCCTGCCACCAGATGCAGCTGTACAATTGAAGTATATCAACTCACTTGCCACTGTAAAGCCTGCCACCAGATGCAGCTTAAATGTCACTTGCCATTCACTGATAGGGTTTTGATATAAGTCTGCAAGTAATTGATTTATTATGGTCTCTGTGCAGTCAGACCTCTCTGGTAATGATAATCTATTTTGTAGCCATTCCCCAGTGCTAGCATCCTCACCTCAGCTCCACCTCAGATCATCAGGCATCAGATTCTCATAAGGAGTGCGCAATCTAGATCCCTCGCATGCGCGGTTTACAGTAGGGTTCGAGTTCCTATGAGAATCTAATGCCTCTGCTGATCTGATAGGAGGTGGAGCCCAGGTGGTGATGCCAGCGACAGAGAGTGGCTATAAATACAGATGAAGCTTCATTCACAGGGCTGCGGCTCACCTCTGTAGCCTGATTCCTAACAGGCCACAGACCGATGCCAGTGGTTGGGGACTGTAGCCTTAGCCTTAGAACACTGTACTTTCCTGTTCCCTGAATTAATGCTTGTCCCTGAGTGAGTCCATGTATTTTGAAGTCAGATCTCTTCACACCTTGTCTGGTTCATCTTTTGCCAGATTTCAAGCTTCTTCCTCACCTCCCATGCAGCATGAGGCATGCATTTCATTTTGTCTTGGAGTTGTCTTACCTGAATGTCGTACTCACATCATTAAGCTGTTGGATCCTTGCAGGCAAGGTTCACTTCTGACTCACTGTCTGTCCCCTATAAGTACCCAGCTCAGTACCTGTTGAAAAAATGAATGAACAGTTCCAGATTGCAGGCTCCTGTGGACACCCCCATCAGAGGGTGTTTCTGGCCATAGGGCCAGGCTTGCTAGGAGGACAGAAACACTTCCTACAGACCCCCCAGGGCTGCCTGCCCTCTGTCTTCTGCCCCTGCTTCCTCCCTTGTTGGCCTGATCTTCACTGGTAGTTGAGAAGAGGTGCCATATGTGAAGAAGGTAGATTTTGTTGAACATGAGGGTGCTGAGTGTCACTTGGTTCCTCTCCCTGCCTACTTGAACTTAGCAGCAGCAGTGGGCAGCTTTGGAGCACTGCCTGAGGAAGTGTGCTGACCTCAGAGTCACTGCTCATGGCTCTCTTTTAAGATTGCTTTTCTTCTTTTTTGGTTTTCATCATTCCTGCTACTGTCAGCTTTGCGGTAGTGCTGTGACAAGGCCACCATGGGAGAGGGCCCTGGAAGGCTGCTGGTGGGGGTCCTCCCTCACCAGACAACATCAAACACTGAACAGCCAACAGCACAGCTGGGTAGCTGAAGCCATATAACCCTCTCTCCAGAGGTGTCCTACATAAAGATCAGGATTGCTTGCTGATTTTTTTTTTCTATTGAGACTGTGGAGTGCTAAAGTCCTCTCAAGAGTCTTTGCTAAGTGTTTCACCAGCAGTGACTGGTTGAAACAGTATTCCATTTTAACAGGTAAAGTAAGCAGATACAATATAGTGTTATGCCAGAAATCTGCATAAAGTCTGCCAAATGTGTGACTCATTTTATGTTTGCAAGGTACCTAGAGGACTAAGATCTCTCTGCCTGATCTCCTTTTGTTGATAAGGAAGCTATAACAGGGTTGGTTCGTGCTGCCCACTTGGAGGTCTTGGGCAGGTCATCCCCAGCCTCCTGGCTTACTGCCTTGTTCTAAAATAACTTTGTCTTCCTGGCATTTCATTGATCTGTGCTGGTGGTTTCACATTTATAGCCCTTTATGGAATTTTGCTGCTACTCAGAAAATTTTATATTTTCTATTGAAGCCAACTTTGACACTTGTGAATTAGAAAACAAGTTTTGCTAGTGAATATAAAAATAGAAACTGCCTAACTCCAGTCATCTGAAGCACATGGAACTCCCAAAGTATTATTTAGTCCTCCTTTTTCAGTGGTGGTTTAGAGGGAAATAATATATTTGGAGTGAGCCGGCCAGTGCCTCTTCAGGCGCGTGTGCCATCCTACTGAAGGTGCTGGAGCGGTGATGGCGACGGGTCGGCAGGAGCAGGTGAGGGCTGGGCTGCCTGTGCGTTTGGCTGGCCCTGAAATTCTACACGGTGTGATGCCAGCACTTGCAGTGAGCCTGAGACCATCTTACTGGATAATCCCTGGGAGCTATATGTTCCCTTTGCTTTCCCAAAGCTCCATTAGCATGGAGTTTTGAAAGTGGCCTGGATATTAAAGTACTGCCCTAATAGTTTGCTTTCTAGTAAACAAGACCAAAGGCTGGCTTCTTAGTACTAGAACATGGACCTTCCCATTTAGAAAATGCCTGGACAGCCTTCATCCTGGGTCTGCCCTACCTCTGTGGGAGGTGGCATGGACACCCAGCTCCCCTTTCAAGGGCACACCTTGCTTTCAGGTTTGGCGAAAAGTCCTGGGCGAGTCTTTGGGACTGTTGTGTCTCATGAGTGGACTAACCTTGGTCAAGGCTAGTGTTTCCCCACATCAGGCCTACCATTTTTGTGTGTCCGGCCACTGCCCAGGTGGTGAGATGATTCACTTTCCTTGAAGCATTTCCCCTGATAAACCTGAAAGAGGACATGGGAGTTTCTGTAGGAAAGGGAGGACACATGCTTTATTCTAGCACTGTGGGAGGTGTGTGACCAGAGTAAACTGGAGACAGTACAAGAGTTTCAAGAGAAGCACCTTGACACATTCTTCTCTTACCAAAACCAGGAATGAATAAAACCTGTTAGGAACAGTAAAGAGGAGGAAATTACAAATAAAACACAGTAATCATACAAAAAGAGCAGAGGAGCCCTGCTCATAGAGCCAGCCTGTCACCACAGAAACCCAGCCTTGAGTCATGACTTAATGATCCAGGGCGGAGGGTGGGTGCATTACCCATTCCACTTTCCCATTGAAATATACCATTTCTGCACAGCATCTGTGTAATCCCTGTGTCCCCCACAGAAATACAGAACATTTTGCTTTTTTGCTTTACTGTTAGTTGGTATTTGTTGGCTAGGTTTTGTTGCTTATCATGTTTATAAATTTTTGTTTTTTAAAAATTTATTTTGAAATATTTTAAAAAAAATAATTGACAATATTTTTTCAAGGCACTTAATTTCAGCTGAGAAAAAGGAAATCAAACATGAATGATGCAAAAAAGAATCTGCTTTCATCCTAAAGTTCTCTCTTTTGCCTTCTCTGGGAAGACCCATTCCCTCTCCAGTATCCGCTGTTGCTTAATGTGAAAATTGGAGTAACCTAAGGGCACACTTGTCCAGATTATGAGTGGGGACAGAGAGGGAAATATAGCATGTCTTGAATTTGAAATGTTTTCTCCCCAGGGGTCCTGGAAAGATGTGATGGGAAGAAAATAATATTCTAATAAACAATGTAAGATTAAAATAATATATGTGAAAGTGCTTTAAAAATGAGGAACTCTACAACTGAAGGAGATAGTGCCTTTTATTAGCATTTGATTGTAGCTTGAATTAATATGTTCTGTGCTCTGTTCTGCATAGTGGAAAGAGCACTGGACTAGTAAAGCCTGCTTTCAGGTCCTGAATTCCCTCTGCAGCTCTTGACCTTGAGGGAGCCCCTCTACCATTGGGAGCCTGGCTCCCAGTGTCAAACAAGAATGGCCATCCCTCACCACCCAGAGCTGCAGGGTGAGGACCACATGAGTCCAGGGACATGGATGGCTTTTGCAAGCTGGTCATTGTTGCTAACACTTGCACTTCTTCCCCAGTGGGGTTTTTTACCTAAGGAGATCTCTAGACAAGGTGTTTCTGTCAACAGAGACCAGATGAGGCAGGTGTGTGGCCAGAAGGCATCTTGGGCTGGGCAATTCTTGGTCTCCTCTCTTGTGCCTCTCCCATGTGTTGGAAACATTATGAGAAACTTGTCCTTTTACGTGCAGCAGCAATAGATACTGATTAAGTCCTGGAAAAACCTAATGCTATAAACAGACTGAAGGGACGGATGGTGGCTGCTCTTCACAAAAGGAAGGAGTTGTGGGCACCGTCTTAAGTTTGCCACCTACAGGGGCCCACAGTGTGAGCCCTCCTCTGCAGCGGGCAGGGAGTCAAGGAATGGTGACCGGAATTGTCAGAGTTGCATTTTTACCTGGCAAGCCATAAAACTGTGTTTTTTTTTTCTGTAACTGTCTTGATTTCATTCGAAGGAGGAAAAAGGACATGTTGGAATGTCTGCCATCTGGGATCCTTTGACCCCCTGTTCACAGTCCAGGGAGGAGTATTGCAGCCTCTTTCTCTGCCCTGCCTGGCAACTCACCTTTTTTGGGAATGGTAGCTGCTGGCCACTGTTGTTTTTACCAAATAGCTGCTGGGTGCACCCTAAGTGGCCATTCTGGCCATTTCTGGCCTCAGGCCAAGCAAGGGTGGAGTAGAGGGTGTGGCAGAAGAGGCTTCTGGAGTCAGTTAAGGTTACCTGTCTGTGATCATTCCTGTAAAACAGCCCCATCCATCACATTAAAGTGACAGAAACCAAGTTCATTTGTTTTGGGGTTTTGTTTGTGTTCATTTGTAGATCTCTTTTAGTTTTATAATAGCCTAAGAGCTCTCAGTGAAGAGTTTATGCCTAATTCTATGTTTATGTTATGTATTTTAAACAATGTAACATCTATCTAGTTAACACTGGGAGTTCTTTGATTTTTCTCTTTGAAGTTTAAGAAACACCTGCTATAGGGGAATCTCCATTTGGATTCTGGAAGTTGTGGTGTTCTGCCCAACCTCCCCCAACTTCTCACACCTGGCTGGAGCTGAGCCCTTGGATTCTCTGCCATGGAGAGAGCTCAGAGAGAATCCACAGTCGGCCTCTGCGGCGGCTAGGGCTGGGGAGTTTAAAGTTGGGGGTTGCCTCGGGTCCCACCTTGTGGACTGGCTTGCTTGCAGAGAGGGGAGGATGACTAACATGGCTAATCAGAGGGCAGCCGAGGAGAGTTGTATGTGCTGCTGGCATTGGAGTCCACCGGCCAGCCCAGCCATGTGCCTTCTTGGGTTTTTAAGATAGCCCAGACCTTTATGACAAACATGCATTTCTGCTTAAGCTCATGTGAGTTTCTCCACCCTGTGCACAGGGTTCCAGTTGTTGTATATGGTGTTTTGGCCAGGATAGCCAGGAGTTCCCAGAGCCTGCCCTCACCATGACAGCTTCGTCACTAAACCCCCAGGGAGTGGGGGCATGGGGTGAATGGAAAACACTGTCCGGGCAAAGCAAAGCACGTTGCTGTGGCTGGGATGTAGGCCACAGTCTGGGGAGGTTGCCCCCTCCTCGTACTGCTGTCTGGAGGAGTCTGAGCAGCTGTGACCACACCCCTTCCAGAGGGAATGAGAAGAAGCAGAGCTTGGGCCAGCCCTGGAGGGGAGGTAGGCGCAGGCACCAGGCCAGGCCTGACAGCCTTGGGTTTGGATGGGAGAAGAAAAGAGAAGAGAAAGCACCCCCTTAGGCAGTGAATGGGGTGCACCCAGCCCACCACTGTGGTTTAGAGCCCCCCACCCAGCTATAGAGGGGCTGGAGGGGGTTCATGCTCTTCAGTCTTCTAGCTATGTCTCCTGGACCCAAGCTTGGCATAAGTGCCCTGGGCAGGTAGGGGGCATCTGGGTATGTGATGATACCTTTCTTCATTATGGACTCCGCTCAGAGTGAAGCTGACTGCAGGTCCCAGAGAGGCCATTGTCCTCATCACTTTAGCTCTTAGCCCTCTGGGAGCTGCATGTCTTTGCTGACATGGGAGTTGATAAATACTGGATGGTTTCCTGAATTCTTTAATGTACCTATTTGGAAATGTCTGTGGCACTGGAAGGCCTTCCTGGCCAACATACAGGTGAACTTTTCAGTTGTGTGAGGGCTTTAAGTGGCTGAGTTCACCATAGAGCAATAAATGAGACTTGCTAAAGTCTCAAGTTGTAGGAGAGAGAACCGCATTGACCCTGGTGCATGCTGTCTCCTGTCCTAAACAGGCAGCCCTTACAGTGGACTGCTGTGCTCAGCACAGTGTTCCCATTATCTTTGTTTGCGGTATTGGGAAATTTATGTGGTAATCAAATTACAAAAGAAGCCGGGTGCATGGGAGTGAGGGGGTGATGTATAGGAACACTGGGTTGATTCACCCTAAGAAAAGCCTCCAGAGTCCCTGGTTCTAGCCCCTGGGGGTGCAAGCTAGCCCTTCACACAGGGGAAGGTTTCAGAAGAGGTTTGGCCACCCCCACCATGGTGCTCACTCAGCTTGTACATCATTCATAACTTTGTTACATTTCTTATGATGTAGCTCCAGACCAAGCCTCCCTGTTCAACTTTGTGTCCCTAAGGCCTGGTCCATAATAGACACTCAGCTACTTGTTAAAGAGATTGCCAGTTTATGGAGAAGAAACAGCATGGGCTGCAGAAGTGAGGAAGTGGAGGGGTCGAAGAAAAAGTGGTTGAAGTGTGCTCTGTGGGAGGGCTTGTCAGGGCGGAGGCCCCAGAGGAGCCTCCCCAGGCTGAGGCTGCGCCTGGCACTTCCCCAGCATTGCACCTGCTGCTATTGACAGATCTCCCTCATCCCCAGATTGTGTGAGCCCAGGCCTGGGACAGGTACACTAAGACGTCTTGCTCTGCACAAACATTCTAAAGCACTTTTTTCAGAGTGATTTATTTTCAAACTACTTCCTACAGAAAGGCCCCTGAGCATTCATGATTTATAGTAGAACCACAGGGGCTGAGCTGCAGTTCTAAACCAGCTTGTCCCGAGGACCTCCCAGAGAAGCTGGGCTTCAGGAAGGACCTGAAGGAAGTGAGTGAGCTGCCCTTTGTGTCGTCTGAGGAAGAGCAGTGCTGGGGAGGGTGGCTGGTGCGAAGGCTGCACCAGGAGAGGTCCGAACAGCTAGGAGGCCAGGGCGGGAACAGGATGGAGACACTGCTGGGAGGTCCACAGGCCTCACCACTGCCACTGGACACAGACTGGGGGGCTGTGGGGGGAACACTGGTCAGAAGCCCAGGGCATGGGGGCTGGGGTGCTAAGTGGGTTGAAGCTGTGTCTATGTCTATGGGGAAGATCCAGCTGACAGAACTGGGCATGGGCGCAAGAGAGAGAGATGGCCAGGAAGCCTGCACTGATTTTGTTACTTGCTTGGAACAAGTGGAAGGATGGGACTGCCGTGGACTGAGATGGGAGAACTTGAGGGAGGAGAAAAAGCTGAAACAGTCTGGGCTTGTTCTGCTCTGGGAGAACCCTCCTCTGCCCTGTTGTTTAAAGGGGCATTTACACACCTATCCAAGATGTCTCAGTCTGTTCGGGCTGCTATAACAAAACACCTGAGAATAGGTAACTTATTACATAAACAACAGAAATTTATTTCCTAGTTTTGGAGGCTGGGAGGTCTGAGATCAAGGTTCAGGCATTCAGTGTGAGAGCGTTCTTGCTGTGTTCTCACATGGTGGAAGGTGGAAGGGCAAAAAACGGACTAGCTAGTTCCCTCCACCCTTTTATAAATCACTAATCTCATCCATGAGGGTAGATCCCTCGTGGTCTAATCACTTCCTGAAGGCCCTACTTCTTAATACTATCACACTGATGGTTAAGTTTCAATATATAAATTTTGGGGGACATTTAGACCACAGCACAAAGTGACTGACTGACTCCTTTGGAGTCTGGGATGTGCCTTTGCATCCAGGTTCAGGCATTATATTATAACAGTCGACATGCTTATTAAATTAATGAGGCATGTTTGTTGATTAAATGAGATTAACTCATTGCCAATGCTACCTGTTCACTGTCACCGGCAGGGAGCAGGGCTTGGGGAATGGAAGCAGGAGGTTAAGGACTAAATATCTCCTGGTGAGCACAGGCTCAGGGGAAACCTGAGTCAGGTGGTTTGTGGGTGAGAAGGGATGCAAATTGCTAGCTTGTTTCTTGTCTTCCTGTGCTTGATTTTCTAAAGCAGATTACTTTCTTGAATTTAACCACTAGTGGCACTGAACTAATGTTTTGCAGCCTCCTCATGTGTTAAATGTTCTTTGAGTCAGAGCTTTAGTCACATCAGCTCTTTCTCCCTCCTTCAGCCCTGTGCAGATACGGGGAGCAGGAAGTGGGAGAGAGCTGGGCCCTGCTCTGAGGGGCAGGAGGAAGCAGGCCTCTCTAGCACAGGAGGGCTATGGACCATCCTCTCAGAACATAATCCTTACAGTGTCTAGCCTGGAGGGACGGGGCATCCACCCCAATTCCCTAGGGTTGCTGAGTCTGCCTCCATACTCCCCTGATTGGAGGGCGGTGAGTTCCTTCCAACAACAGTTGTATCTTTGTTTTACAAGTGAGGAAACTGAGACACAGAAATGGTACCTTGTGGAAGGTCACATGCTCCTTCGTGGCTCACCAGGTCTGATGCCAATGCCTGGGCTCCCCCCACCAAGCCATATTGCTGCAAGGAAAAGTCCTGTGTTCACATGTTTCTTCCCAAAAACAACCTTTAGGCCTAATTTTTTGGTTTGAAAACATGGTCACTATAAACTGCAGTACAAGCAAAGCACCGTGGACCTTGGTGAAGAGTTCTGGTTGGAGGAGTTAGAGAAGGCTGGAAAGTTGGGTAAAACTCAAGTGGATTTAGCTCTGGAGAAAGGCCTTCCAGGCTCACAGATGGCCCCAGTACAAGCACCGTGGGGGGTGGTCTCAGGGGAGGTTAGGAAAAGCTGAGGCGAAAACCCAGCATGGCTGACAGCCTGTGTGCCAAGCTCTGCGTGGGTGTTTTATGTTTCTTTACATATGTGCTTATTCCTCAGTGTGTCCTGGTGAGGCCGGTGTTATTCCTCTTATACAGATTGTGAAACTGAGGCTGAGAGAGGCTTGGCAATCTTGCACGGTCACCTTTGGAGGAAGAGGGTTCTAAGTGGCATTCACTGAGCAAGCGGTTGGATTCCTGAGGCCGGGTCGGGGTTTGGCAGGTTGATCCCAGGGTCCAGGTTGTAGGAGGGCAGGTGTTGAGAGCTGTCTTAGTCCATTTACTGTAGCTATAACAATACCACAGCCTGGGTAATTCATAAAGAAAAGGAATTTATTTCTCACAGTTCTGGAGGCTGGGAAGTCCAAGAGGATGCTGCCCATATCTGGTGAGGGTCATCCCATGGCAGAAGGGGGGAAGGTGGAAGCCAGCATGAGAGACAGGAAATCAGGCCAAACTCATCTTTTTTATTAGGAGCGACTCTCCTCACTCCAGCATTAACTTATTGATGAGGACAAAGCCCTCATGGCCTAATCACGTCTTAAAGGCCCCTCCTCCCCAAGCTGTTACAATGGCAGTTAAGTTTAGGGGACATATTCAAACCATAGCACAAGCCTTCTGTGGACCAGAGTGCCTGGGGGCATGGTGGGCTTGGGGCCAGAGCACAGGATGGGCATGACGGGGTCTTCCTGAGCCTTTTCCTTAGAGCTCTCCCAGGTCCCTTCCACCCTTGTCCCTGTTCCTGGGGCATCTGGCCTTTCCTGCCCAGTTAATACCCAAAGCCTTTGAGGCAGGCAGCATTCCTTGCATTTTATGGTAGGGAGGCATATTTGACTTTGCTTAAAAGATTAAGATCTTTCCTAGGCAGTTGGCTTTTGTTTGAAAGAGAAAAATGAAAGCTCTGCTTGCTTCCACTATTCTCATGCATTGTAGGGTGTGGAGGGGTAGAATAGCCAATGGGTAAAGAAGTCTTCAAAGTGGGCAAATTAAAATAAAAGCAGCCTTGCTGCTGTCCCTGCCTCCCAGAACCTGTGCCTTTGCTTTTAATGACCCATGCCCACCCCACATCCCTCCCCACTTTATATCCCATGGCGTTTTCTCTAGTGTTCAGTGTTCTCTTCTTTGCCTTTCTGGGTGGCCCTCTCAGGTTGGCCTTATTTAAGGAAGAACGGGTTTTGGTGTGTTCACCTCACTCAGGTCACATACTCCTCACACTCGTTGTGTTATGTGCTTTGCATTAAAACTTGATTCATAGCAGTTAAATTTTTGAGTTGTCATGTAGAGGCATTCATTCATCCATTCATTCATTCCCTCATTCATTCCAAATATAAGCCGGAGGAGGTTTCTGCTGCCATTGGCTATTGCTCTGGAATAATCAGAAACCAGGCCTTCCTGGTCCTTGCCAAGTGCTGCGTGTTCCTTTGCTGGTGACCAACCTGAGCGGTTGCTCTGGAGCAGAATGTGAGCTGTGGCGGTAGTGGGCGTGCTGAGCCTGCACGCTGCACGTGGCTGCCTTTTCCTTGAAGTGGAACCTCCAGTTTGCTGGCCACCCTTACCCTTGGCCATTCTGGATATGCTGTCCCTGTTGCCCATCCCTGTCACTGCAGCCATCTGGCTCTGACCCATTCAGTTTGTGTCATCGGGAGCTGTACTCCACCCACACTGTGCCCACCCCAGGTTTGTGCCCATGCCATGGAATCTGCAGGTGTGCTGCTGCTGTTCTCTTATTTGCTGGGCTTCAAGAATTGGTGGCCCTGAAGCTCCCAAGGATCCCAAGACTCCTGTTGGGTATAGACCAGGTCTGGATGGAGCCTTGGGTAGGTAGCCTCAATTCCTAGCTGGCTCTAGGAGACCTATGGAAAGGAAGGCTGATCTGGGATGCTATGGTAGTGATTGGGTCACTTTTGGGTTGGATTAGCAGCTCTAGGGCCACTTCAGTGAACCTGCCTTGTTGACTTTAAAGCCATCTCCACACCATTAGAGTGTCTGGAGTGGTGAGGTCCCAGCTTGGCCCAGGGAATATTAGGGGTGGGGGAGACACAGGAGATGTGTTCAGGGTGTCCTGAGCCTGACCTGAAGTTACAGAGAGGGTGTGATATTGTGAAATATATATTTGGTCTTCCTCCCCCTTTTCCTGACACCTAGTTCCTAAAGCCCTTGGAATCTCTGGAGTGGTAAGAGTTATTTGTACATTAATGAGGTGACTGGATTGCTTTAGGATGGGGCTGGTTGCCAGGGAACCACATGGCTAGAGGGCTGGAACTTTCAGTCCCCCACCCTCCCACCTCCTGGGAGCAGTGAGGGGCTGGAGGTTGAGGTGATAAACCAATGGCCAGTGATTTAATCAATCATGCCTACGTGATGAAGCTTTCATTAAAAACCCAAAAGGACTGAGTTCTGGGAGCATCCAGATAGCTGAACATATGGAGGTTCTGGAGGGTGGCACACTGGAGAGGGCATGGACGCTACATCCTTCTCATATGTAAAAATAAATAAATGTTTTCCTGAGTTCTGTGAGCCACTCTAGCAAGTTAGTTGAACCCAAGGAGGGGGTTTTAGGAATCTCTGATTTATAGCTGGTTCATCGGAAGCACAGGTGACAACCTGGACCTGTGACTGGCCTCTGTAGTGGGGGGTAGTTTTGTGGGACTGAGCCCTGAGCCTCTGGGATCTGACACTATCTCCAGTTAGGTAGTGTCGGAATCTCATTGAGTTAGAGGATACCCATCGGGAATGCTGCAGTAGGATTGCTTGGTACATGGGAAAGTACCCCATACATCTGGGGTCACAGAAATGTTGTGTGTTGTGAGAGTATAATAGGAGAAACTGAGTTTGATTTTTTTCTGTATGTCTCAGGGGCAGGTTTGTTCGACCAACTACTACTAAAGTAGAATTTTTATTCCTCATGCTCTTCCCATTTCCTGGAGCCCTGTGGTAGTCTCCCTGCTCCCTGCGGGCTCTTTTCTCATGGGCTTGTCATAGCTTATCCAGGGAACAAAGCATCATTTTTTTCCCAAAGCATTGTTTAATATTAACTGGTAGTTTTAACTTTTTTATAGCAATTTATTGAGTGCCTGGTATGTGCCAGACTTTATAACACTAGCTGCTGTAACAAAACCCTCAAAACCTCAGCACCTTCATACAACAAAGGTTTATTTCTTACTCAAGTTAAGCCCGATGTTGGTTGCATGTGGGGAAAGGAGTGGGGGCTCTGTTCCACACAATCTCAGGGACATAGTTTCCTTCCATCTAGTGATTCTTTGTTCCTAGGAATTATCCACCCAATCCATTGCATCCAGCCAGGAATCCAGGGAAGAGAGAGCTGTAGGAATGCATAAGCAGTTTTATCATCTACGTCTAGGCAGGTGCCCATCCCTTCTGTGCTCAGGCACACAGCTCACCTACCTGGAAGGGGGCTGGAGAGAATGTTCTGTCCCTGTGCCTAGGAAGAGGAGGGAGAAGCCAGACGTGGGGATGAGCAAGTGCAGCCTCTGCCACAGACCTTGATGGTTTGCCAACTCAGCAGGTGTCTGTTAGACACCCTGGTCTATAGTTAGGCCTGAGCTGGGCGCCCAGGAAGCTGTAGAAGAAACAAGAAGTTTAAGTCTGGTGCCCAGAAGGCATGAGGTGCCCAGATGGTCGTTCCATGGTCACATAGGGAAGTACATTATCATGAGGTGTAGACCGGGTTGCCAGGGGAAGGCTCCACGCAGGAAGGTGGTATATGTCTCAGGTTCTTACTAATAGTAATTTTCAGTGCCAGTGGATGGTGTGACACCTCATTGATCTGTGATTTTAGCTATCCCGTATTTGGGGTTTTTGAGAGAAAATTCTTCCTCTTTCTTCCTCTTAAAGGAGTCTCTTTCTCAGGGGCTGCTGACTCATGCTCTGTCTCACTCAAGCTTTTCATTTTCCTTTCACTCCTGCATTTGGAGAGCAGTGGCACAGTTGAAGGTTCTCAGCCCATTTGCTGCCCACGGGGGCATTGGGGGGGGTTTCAGGGAGAGGCCCCCAGTTGTATTTGGGCTTTTGCTTTGGGTCAGTTATGACAGTCCATTCTTCACCTCCATGTGACCTTGAAAAAATCACCTGTCTGTGCAACTCCTTTTAAAAATGATTCTCAGAAGAACCCCAGTGAGTAAGATGAACAAAAGTGGAGCTCTTGTGGTTGATAATCTTTCCCCCTCACCTCCAGCTCAGCAGCCCCCAAGAGGTTACTGAGGCAGAGGGGCCTCTAGGACTCCAGGCCTTGAGATTCCTTAGTTTTGTAGGGGCGTAGGGCAGGCAGACCATTCCAAGACTGCTTCTGAGGGTCCTTGCCACCTCACCAGTCCCACTGCCTGTGTGAGTCCTAACACCCCTCCCATCTCACCAGTGCTCCCTCCACCCTCTCCCCTGCCCCCGTGGGTGAAAGGGACATTTAGTGGAATGGAACCTCAGGTTTGCTGTCGATTTGATGACTTGCATCCTCTTGTCAGAAGGGGTCACATGATCCCGCAGAGTGAGGAAAGGAAGCAGTTGGTTTCATGAGTTATTGCTTCTTTCTTTCTTCTTGATCCCAAGAAAAAATTCCAGTCTTCTAGACAGCTCCCACACACTTCTCTGTCGTCTTTGATTTAGGTGCAGTTTTTCTTCCTAATGAGCTCGTCTTCAAATGGAGCTGGGAGGAAAAATGGGACCTTGGGAATATAGGAATCCTGGGTGAATTACTTCAAATTAATGAGAGTAAGAAGGGAAATCAAATTCAGTTGTGCAAATTAGCTTCGTGTTCTGGGTCTTGATGACTTAAATTACATATTCTAATTAAATGGCCCCAAATAACTATGAAGTGGCTTCTAAGGTCTTTTTGACCTAAAAGTTTCTCTGACCTATGAACTCTCTGAAGTGTAAAATTAGTCTGTAGATGTTTCCCTTTAAGCATTTCTATGTCCAGAAACCTCACAGTGCCTGTAATACAAACCACCCTCCAAAAGGAAGGGCAGGCAGGTGGAGCGGGCAAGGACCCTGAAGGGGGAGGGAGAAAGGGACAAAGGGCTGCTTTGGGAGCCTCCCTAGGGCTGGCAAGATGTTGGGGTTCAGATGTGGCCCTCTTTTAGGTGGGTGTCTCCGCTGTCCCAGGTGAAGGCGATGGCTGGCACCTTCACCAGCAAGCTGAGAGGACAGCAAGGCAGACAGCAGGATGCTGCAGTAACACTACAATAAGCCAATAAGCATCTTAGCTCAGGGGTCTTTTCCATGTTCTGGATTATTAGGGAGAATTTTGATATTGTTTATAAATTTTGATGATCAATGCCAAGTTGCTTTCTGAATGCTTGTACCACTCTAAAATGTGACCAACAATATAGCAGAACCCTATACAGTTTCCCCCAGGTCCTCCAGGAATGCCTGTTCTCATTAGAAGAACAAATAAACCTCTTCGAGGAGTAATTTAGGTGAAGATAGGTATATTTAGCATTGCTGTAATTATTACTAATGAATTTGGTCATTTTTCCAAAATGTTTACCATATGTATTCATCTTTTATGAATTCATACCTTTTGCCACTTGCATTTTGGTGAGTTTTTTTTGTTAATTTGTACAAGCATTACTGTAAAATACAGATGTTAGTACTACAAGTACTTTCCCAGTTTTATCATTTGCATCACATATTGTTTGACTTGGACAACTTTTGACAATGGCAAACCATCGGATCTTCCCCTGGGTGATTTTTATTGTGGCTCCGCAGCCAGGCCACTGCCCTCTGCTGAGCTGCCCAGGCTGAGGGTTCCGGGGCGCCCCTAGTGGCAGGGATGGGAGCACAGCCTGCAAGAGAAACTGAATCTGCCTGTGGCCAAGTGCATTGCTCTCCCTATCTGATTCCCAGACCCTGGCACATTGAGATGGCTGGTGAGTTGGGCCCTGAGGCCTGCCCTGACAGCCCCACGGCAGTACGGGGACTGAGTGGGGCCTGGGTGTTCAGCTCTACAGGAAGGCACCTGAGGGCCAGGCAGCAGCAGCAGCAGTGTGGGAGCCCAGGGGCATTTGCAGAACCCTCTTCTGTTCTGGCACATTTGGTTTTTATTGCAGCCCACGAGATGGGTGCGGCTAGCCTTATCTTAGATGCTAAAGAGCAGAACCTCAGAGGGCCTTGCAGCTTCTCCCCGGGCCTGCAGTCTGTAAGTGGGGGAAGTAGGACTCAGATTCTATCTCCTCATTTTCCCATTTACCACGCCGAGCTGTCCGCTTGCCTCTTTAGGACAGGCCCAGACTCCCCCAACAGACCACCCCTGCAGGGGAGAGGGATGTGCACCTTCTCATGCTTTTGGGTTTGAACAAAACTTGTGATTTTGAGCCAAAGTGTTGTATTGGGGTATGGAGCTCAGACAAACATGGAGAAGCTCTCGGCTTCCCCACGTTTCTAGGCTTTGTTTTCTCAAGAACTTGATGCTTGAACAGCTTGTTAAGTTTATGCTTTTCTATTTTTAGATGATGGATTTGGATGTGCTTTTATGAAGAAATGCCACATGGTCCAAGAACAAACATGTCCAGTAAGTTGCTTGGTGAATTAACCCGAGGGCAGGAGCCCCAGGTCCTTCAGGTGCAGAGGTGGGGACACCCTTTGAGAAGACAGGGTTGTCTCTGGATACGTGGAGGCCTTTGAGAGGTGTTTTAAACCACACTTATTGCTTAGTCTAATTATCTTTACTTCTAAAGGTTGGTTCTTTGTAGAGACAGCAGGAATTGTAGCACAGTTGGAAAAACCTGAAGCTTACTTTTTGCTGCTTAACCTACTTCTGAGAGCAGAGTGTGAGCTCTGAGCCATGCCTTGAAGTATCTGTCTGACTCAGCCTGCGGTGGCGTTTTGCCCAGAGTCCTCCTCATCCACTGCACAGTACTGTCCACTTCAGTTAGGCCTGGATTATCACTTACTTGCTTTCTGTGAAAGGAAGCCCGAGACTGAGACATGTGAAGTTTGTGTAGCTCTGGGAAGAAAGCAAGCAGGTTAGAGACACGAGCTCTGTCTCACCAGTGTTCCACCATGCGGGTGTAGCCTCTGGGCAGCAGACTCTCCAGCAGCTCTTACCCTTCTCACAGAGATTGTGGTGAATTGATTTAAAATTTTAAAGGTTCTGTGAGACTTGTCAACAGAAGAGCATAATAAAGTGAGCAAGAAAATCTCAAAAGCTGTATGTTGTGATTGTATCCAAACCGTCGTTTACTGTGGCATATATTTGTTGAAGAGGACATGATTTCCTTATGGGACCTCATGGACATACCATGTTGGGGAGTGGGGAGGACATGGGGACCACTAGGGGCTGAGAGCAGCAGACACTCCACCCCAATTCCTCATCTGCCAGAGGAACCTGATCTTGCCCATGTCTGGTCACGTTCTCTCTCCATGAGAGCACAGTGTTTCATCCCCATGGTTTCTTACCAGTGTTTGTTCCTGTTTCTCAGGGCTACTGCCACCTTAGGGGACTAGGGCTTGGTAGCAGCGCTTCCCCGGGAATCAGGCGTGGTCTGACCCAGGAACAAGAAGCACATCATCACCAATGACATCATGACAGCAAGAGAGCACAGCCCTCGCCATGGTGCCAGGGCCCGTGCGATGCAGCGGGCTTCCACCATCGATGTGGCAGGCGACATGCTGGGCCTGTCTCTGGCAGGTGAGCCTCAGAGCCTGCACCAGGCTCTTCATATGAGCTTGCAGCGTATGGGCCCCACACTGTAGCAGCACTCAGTGGACAGGCAGGATGAGCCCCCCATGACTGCCCCAGGCTGTGGGGTATCCTGGTATGGCACTCCTCTAGTTGAACCAGGAAATGGGGAGGCGGAAGTCAGCACTCTTCTTGGAGACTGCTCTGCTGGAACCTGAGTCAGTTTTCCAGTTTAGGTGGGCGCCTCCAGGGCTCATTTGCCAGTAGTAACGTGGGAATCCACAGAAGTGCCCAGGCCGTGGTAAAAGCTCTCCCTGTTGTGGGCATGTAGACCTGAAGAGGAGAGGAGGGTGTGATTGTGGAGTCTGAGACTTCTTAGGAATCTCAAAAGCAAAATATTTAGAAAATAAGAAATCACCTCACGTAATTTTTGTGGGGGAGTGGGGGAAGTAGAGTGTTGGTTTTTTGGCAAAATCTAAAAACAGGGAAAAGTTTATTAAAGGTGATTTTGCTGTCATTTTTTTCTATTCAGGAAATATACAAGATCCAGATGAGCCCATTTTAGAATTCAGCTTAGGTAGGTATCTTTTTGTTTTGTTTTGTTTAAAAAAAAATATGTTGCTTAAAAACAAAAATATTACCACCGGCACAGGTTTGTCCCAAAGAACTTGCTGCTATTGCCACGTTTCTGAGATGATGGGGGGCCCTAACTCAGGTGTGAACTTCCTGTGCGTGGGGAGGGACTGCAGAGGCTGTGTGCCCACAGGGCTCGAGTCTCCTCAGCATGGGGCACTGTCCTTGGGAGTGTGCTCTTCACAGGTGGCCTGGGACAGGGAGGTGAGCCCACCCAGAGCCTCTGGCACAGGCTGTCCCCTTTCTCCTCCCCTCCAACCACCCCTCTGGGACAGACAACTGGGCTTAGGGCTCAGCTTTGTCACCCTTGGCTGTAGGCCTTGTGTGGTTGAGTTTAGATCTCTAGCCCTCAGTTTCCCGCTCTGTAAAGCGCGGTGATGACACCTGCATCCTCTCCTTCTCAGCAAGGATCAGATGAGAATATACTAAAAAATGGATTAGAATTGCCAAGGCCGAGAAGTGTGGCATTACCATGGCCTAGCCAGGAAGCCCAAGATGCTTCTCCCCAGAGCCTGATGCTACCCAGTGCTCCTCTCCCCTTCCCCCCGCCCTTGGTGGTGGTCAGCATTGGTCAGTGGCCTGGCAACAATGTCTAGGAGGTGGTATGACATAAAAGAGGCACCTCCTGTGGAGTCAGATGACTTGGATTCTAATCCTGACGGTACCAAGCTACCTGCATGGGCTGGAGCCTGCCGTTTTACTTTGCTGGACCAGTTTCCTCTTGTGCTATATGGGGATGTTACTGCTTATTTGAGACACAAAGAAGATCAAGGCAGTTAAACCCCTCTCACCTGCAAAAAGACCTGGACAAATTGCAAAACCCACAAAAGTATAAGTATGTTATTATCAAATTAATACTAAATTCTGAAAATGTCCCTATTTCCAATTAAATGCTCCTAAACAAGTTCAGAGGGTTTCCCCAACCTTGACTTGGAGGCTGGTTCTGCGGTGGGGATTGAGCACAGTGCTGTGAACCTGGAATGGGAGGTTTGGGGAGAAGCTGCCTTTAACTCTGCTGGGATTCCCACATCTGCCGCCTGCACCTTAGAAGAACTTTATTGCTTTTTACAAATTACAGAACTGACTCCAAGGACTTCAGTTTCATGACAGCAGAATAAACATATTTCCAAATATTCTCTTATTTTAAATCATTCCAAACATCAGGACAAATAAGAAACAAAAACACAAATTCTGGACAGTGGGACATTTTTGAAACTCCCAGATGTCACCTGGAAGGAAGGAGCAGATAAGCAGATGAAGGAATAATAAGTAGGAGAGAGGAGCATGGTCACACCCGCATGTGAGAGTGGCGGAGGCCAGAGCAGGGCGTTTGTCCCAAAGGCACTGGGATGGTCAGGAGACAAAAGCAGAGGCTTATTGGAGAGTTTGTGTGAGGAAGAATTTGGGCTCAGGCACCCACCACACCCCTCAGCCCTGCAGGGAACAGACGTTTCTTCTCTCCAGAGGCATCAGAAGCAGAGGGGCTCTGGGTTGGGTACACCAGCATGGAGGGTGGGTGTGAGGGGCCAGACAGAAACAGGGATTAAATGGATGTCTCTATTGAATAAGAAGTTCCCCCAACCTTCTTCACATCCTAATTCTGCCAGACTTATGCCTCTGGGAGGGAGGCTCTTTCTCTGGAGAAAGTAAACCACTCACTCCCCGCAGACAGACACAAGCCTTCTGGAGCCCAACCGGAAGCAGGCCTGCCAACCACCTAGTCACTGTTGTGGAACCCACCTAGCCCACCTGTGCACACTCGACATCAAATAGCCTTCTAACACCTCATTCTCAAAAACAAGTGGACATGTGCCCACACACAGATGCGTATACAGATGTTCCTTGCAGCTTTATTCATAATAGCCAACACTGGAAACAACCCAAATGTTCATCAGCAGGAAAATACACTAACTGTGGTACATGCATACAAAACACATGAATATCATTCAGTAAGGGGAAGGAAGGAACGACTGCTACACATAACCACATGGGTGAATCTCAAGAGCATTAGTAAAATGAGAGATGCTACACACAAAAGGCTACATATTGTATGATTCCATTTATATGAAACTCAGGACAATTAATCAGTAGTGATAGAAAACCAATCAGTGCTTGTCTGGGACTGGAGGTGAGGGTTGATGGGAAAAGGGGGCAGAGATATCTTTGGGGTGATGAAAATGTTCTATATCTTGACTTTGGTGGTGGTTATATGGATATATAGACTTACAAAACTCACTGAACTATACACTTAAAATAGGTACATCCTGTATATAAATAATACCCCCAAATTGACTTAAAAACAAGATGAAAAGAGTAGTCAAAGATCACCAGACCTTTGTGGAATGCCTACAACATGAAAGGAAAGAAACAGGTAGAAAAAATAGAACTTGGAAGAAACAGAGATATTGCAGAAAATGTTAAAGAAATTATAATTTACATACTCAGGAAAAGACAGTGTGTCCATAAAATAAGGATAGAATACTCTAAAGAATAAAAGAGCTGGGTGCAATGGCTCACACCTGTAATCCTAGCACTTTGGGAAGCTGAGGTGGGAGGATTGCCTGGGCAACATAGTGAGACCCCTGTCTCTACAAAAAAAAAAAAATAATAATAAAAAGTTAGCCAGGCATTGTGGTGTAAGAATTGCTTGAGGAATTTGAGGTACAGTGAGCCGTGATTGCATCAGTGCACTCCAGCTTGGGCAACAGAGTGAGACCCTGTCTCTAAAAATAAAAATAAACTATAAAAAAAAGAACAATTGAAGAAAACGGAAAATCTTAGAAATTTAAAATACGATAGACAAAATTTTTTAAATATGAAAAAGTTTAGAAGACAGTCAAGGAATTCTCTAAGAAAGTAAAATTTTAAAAACAAAATAGAAAATGGGCAAGAAATAGAAATGAAAAAATTAGAAAGTAAATCCATGAAGTCCAACATTTAGAAGAAAAAAATAGAAAAGAATGTAATAGAGGGAATTATAAAGAAATAACAGAAGAAATCTCTCAGAACTGAAGAATGTGTGTTCTAGGTTAAAAATGCCTGGCAGGGCCCAGCATAATGACGAAGGAAACCCGTAACATGGTGAAATTTCAGAACACTGGGAATAAAATGAAGATCTTAAAAACTTCCAGAAAGAAAAGGATCAGGAATAAACTAGCATGGAGCATCTCAGTGACACTGGAAACATGAAGACGGAGAGACAACACCTTTAATTACATTTCCAACCTAGAATTCTCTGCCCAACCAGACTATCAATCAAATGTGAGGGTGGAAGGAAACTTGTTTCAGCTATACAAAGCCTCACGTAAATTTATTTCCCTTGCGTTCTCTTTCTGAAAGTTAGTGGAGGATATGCTCCACCCAAAAGAGGGAATAAATTAAGAAAAAGAAGTGGTGGGACCAGGAAACAGGGTCCTCACAAGAGAGAAGTACAAGAAATCCCACATGGCTCATATCGAGTAATATTTGCTTAACTTTAATCATGCAGAATGTGGATTTAACAAAAAAATGAGCTAAAATTATTCAGTATATAAGAGAGGATGAACGTTCGTATGAGTGAGTTAAAAATCCTTATCCCCTATAATAGAACTCAGGACATTTCTGATTCTGGTGAACCAAAAGTAGTAATGCATGTTAATTAGGCACATGGAGGAAGAAACAGCTTAAAAAGATGAGGATGAATTACTTTTATGTTAAGTAAATTTTACCACAATTTTTTAAAATATAAGGAGCAGGAGTTCAATGATTGGGCAAATGTTTTGACTTTAAAAATAAGTAACAGTTGAAAATTTTAAAATTTAGTGTGTGCTCTTTGTAAAACCTTTAATACAGAAAATGTTAGAGGAAAAGAAAACTATTGGAGAGAGATAATTAGTTGGCATTTTAGGTATATACCCTTCCAAATGTCTTTTTTTTTTTAAACCCTCACAGAGTGCTATATAGAAATTCTTAATGATTTTGGTATGGAAGTGATGGGATTATTTACAAACATGTCATCCTAGTGTTCTTCACATGCTTTTTTCATGTAGCAAAATACATTTTTATTTTAATATACATACATCCTGCTTCATCATTTTGGATGCCACATAAAGTCTATTATACAGCTGTGCCATGCTTATTTAAACCAGTATTGGACATTTAGGTTCTTTCCAGTTTGCCATTATAAACACCACATCAGTGAATATACTTGTACATAGATCTTTCATACATTTTGCTGATTATTTCCTTAGGCTAATCTCTTGGATATAAAATTGCCGAGTCAAATGTATGCACTTGAAATATGTTTTGCCAGTTTGTCTCAACAGCATTTAGCTGGGATTGCAGATGATCAGGTTGGAGAGATGAGGCATACATATTAGAGGTTTATGGTTTCTATGGAAATACACCAAGTGAGTGATGTAAGTGATAAACAGAAGGGACATGGCTGTGGGCTGCTCAGAGAAAACTTCATGGAAGCTATGGAACTTGAGCCAGGAATTAAACATTGGTTGAAATTTAGATAGGCTGGGTGGGCGGTGAAGCCAGGAGAGAATGTCACTTATAGGTAGGCGTATTTTGAAGGTGGCCATGGGCCCATCAGCCCTTAAAGTAGTATCAATTTTCCTAGCCTTTGGCCACCTGTTATACGTCAGTCCATCTGCTATCACTAGTGCCTGAAAGACCCAAATATTCTGACCTTGTGTGGGTATTGAGAACCCACACCTGATGGGAGAGCAGGCAGAGAGAGACCACAGGTCATTTAAGGACACTTTGTACCTTAAAGGAGTGAGAGCACGTGGACCAGTCAAATAAGGGGTTCCTACTGAGGCAGACATAGTAGAAGAAACAGACGAGAACTTAAAAAAGTAATAAAACCTTAAAGCGTCTAGAAGAAAACATAGGAGAATTCATAACCTTAGTATGAGCAAAGACTTCTTGGACAGAACACAAAAAGCACTAACTCTTAGTTTCAGTTTGCTATTGGTGCCATAACGAATTACCACAAATTTACTAACTTAAAACAATACAAATCTATTATCTTACAATTCTGTTAGGTCAAAATTCCAATGTACTTTGCTGGGTCTTTGCTTAGAGTCTCATAGCACCACATTAAGGGACATGAGGGCTGCATTTCCTTCTGAGAGGTCTAGGGGAGATTCTCTTTCTTTGCTCATTCAGGTTGTTGGCAGAATTCAGTTCCTTGTGGTTTTAGGATTCAGGACCCCATTTCTTTGCTAGCTATAGTTAAGGCTCATCCCCCACTCACAGAGGTGCCCACATCCCTCTTGTGGGCTTCTGGCCACCTTTCCCCATCTTCAAAGCTGCCAATGGTAGGTTGAGTGCCTTTCATGCTTTGAATCTCTGCTGTCTCTTCTTCCATTATGATTTACCTTTCAATTGTTTCAGGTCTCTGGAAATTAAAGGCTTTCACTCTGGGTAGCATTTATGCAAGAAAAAAGTTTTATGGTGCTTTAACTTGCCTTACTTTCTTCTTCCTCTCCCCGGTTCCATGATAGACTTGAAAACCAACAGCTCTGAAATCATGGTGAATACCTTCAGCCTACAAGTCACTGGAAGGATTAGAGCCCCTTTCTAAGACAAGTGTCATTATTTGACCTGTCTGGCAGTTCCCTGGAAAACCCCACTTACAGTGCTTGTCTTTATTTGGCCTAACTCAGAATTGAACCAGTTGGAACAGCTTTTTCCCTGATAGTGTTTGTCAATTGTTTAACATCATACTGCCTGAAGCAGTAATGACAGTTGGGGAAAACAAAAGCTGACAAAAAAAAAAAAAAACCTTAAAAGGGAAAGCTGGGGAGTGAGATCTCACTGGGATCTTTGAAAAGCTCTGACATATTCCCGGGAATCGCGAAGCTGGTGCATGTGCAGGCTATGCATGTGTACAGGGCTGTGTGCATGCTCAGGAAGGATTTGAGAAAGCCCTACGCAGTCACCTCAGATTGACCCTTAGGTTCTGTGTAAGCAGGAAGTGAAGGCTAAGACAGAGATGAAACTGCTTGCTTGCACATTGACCATGGACCTCAGTACACACACAGGGACTCTCAGCAAAAGCTGCAACAAAGGTCTGTGATTCCTGGTGTTTAAGGAAATCTCTATCTCATCATTATCTGACCAGTAAAATAATGAAGCAGTCACTGCAGTGGCCACATATGACAAAGAATATTACTTTACAGAATTAGATCAGGAAAGTCTGAACAAACAGCAGCACAAAAAAGCAGCAACAGCAAATCTCCTAGAAGGGGGAGAATCTGATTTCCAGAGTTTCCACCTTATATTATTTGAAATGTCTAGTTTTCAACAAAAGATTATGAGGCATTGCAAAAAAGCCAAGAAAGTATAGCCCATACGGGGTCGGTGGGGGTAGGAGGGGCCAAACAGTCACTAGGAACTGTCCCCAAGGAAGCACAGATGTTTGACTTGGTAGACAAAAGATTTTAAATCAGCTATTTTAATTATGTTCAACGAACTAAAGGAAACAGTGTCTACAGAACTAAAGGAAAGTATGAGAACAATGTTTAAAATGTAATAGTCAGTATAAAATTATGAATTCTCAGAAATATGAGGCAAGAACTGGGAACAGAAACAAACAATAGAAACAGACCCACAAGGGCTCCAGATGTTAGTGTTAATATACACACTAAAATAACTTTATTGACTATGTGTCTTAATCAGTTTGGGCTACTATAACAGAATATCATAGACTGGGTAGCTTAAACAACAGAAATTTATTTTTTACAGTTCTGGAGGCTGGGAAGTCCACATTAAGACACCAGCAGATCTGTTTGTCTGGTGAGGGCCAGCTTCCTGGTTTGCAGATAGTTGTCGTGTTGTATCTTTGCATAGCAAAGAGCAGAGCTGAGGGAGCAAGTTCTCATGTCTCTTCTTTTAAAGTCACTAATCCCATTCATGAGGACACTACCCTCGTGACCATATCACTTCCCGAAGACCCAATCTCCTAATACCATCACATTAGGAGTTAGGACTTCAACATACAAATTTGGGGAGGGACACAAACATTCAGTCCATAACACTATGTTAAAGGAGAATGAAGACATTATTGGACATTTCATCAGAGAACTAGAAACCATCAAAAGAACCAAATGGACATTCTAGAATTAAAAAAATAAAGTAACTGAGCTTTAAGAATCAATGGATGTGTCTACGAAGCAGATTAGACACAGTTGAAGAGAAAATTAGTGATTTTAGACATAGGTCAAGAAGAAAATTTCCAAAATCAAGGCAGAGAGATAAAATAATGCGAAAAAAATATTAGAAGAGAGTGTAAAAAGCATAAAGAACATGGTGAGAAAGTCTAATATACATTCATTTTGTGTCCAAGAAGGAACACTGAGAAGGGTTAGAAGCAGTATTTATAATTAAACACTTCTCTCAAACTAATACTAATAAAATACAGCAAGTCACCAAATAAGTAAAAATAAAATATACCTAAATACATCATAATAAAACCACTGTAAGCCAGATTCAGTGGGAAAACCATAAAAGCTACCAGAAAACACACACAGCACTCAAAGTAACAATAATTAGACTGACTGCTAACTTCATAACAGAAAAAAACAGAAACCCAGAGACAGTATATGTAAAGGACTTAGAGAAAATAACTACCTAGAGAAAATATCCTTCAAGAATTAAGGTGGAATAATAACATTTTCAAACCATAGTAGCTGAAAGAATATGTCAACACCAGACATGTAACATAAACAATGCTGAGAGATGTTCCTCAGTAGAAGGCAGACGATTCCAGATGGGATGTTCACTGATGTAGAAAAGATTGAAAATCGAAAAACATGAGGAAGGATTTGGGGTAAATATCTGGGTATAGCTACATGAATAGTGCCTACATAAAATACATACACAAATGTGCGTGCAAACAAAGAGATAGCAGATGTGACAATATTAACATCAAAGTGTAATTAGAGCCAAAAAAAAAAAAAGAGAGAATTTGACATGTGTGCAATGGATAGACCATCACAGCTACTTCTGAAGGACAGGGATGGCCCATAACTTACTCCAAATTAAGGTGACGAAGAAATCTTCTCTGCTAAACTCTCTTCAAATCACATCAAGGCATTACTCTCAGAGCCTACTCTAACAAATTTGTGTCTTCTAATTCCCTTTCTTTGTATTTTCCTAATTGTCTTTTAATCTGTCATTTTTTTCTCATTTCTTTCATCTCTATTAGTGTCTTCCATCCCATCCCTCTTCAGCTTCTAGCTTTTCCTCTGCCTTTGTCTCACCTGTTGTGGATACAAGAAAGTATTTTTTAATTAGAGTTAATAATTTTTTGTTTTTTTCTGTTTATTTTTAAATTAAGATAAATATACCTGGTATAAAATTTATTCTGTGGCATTAAGTACAGTCACATGTTGCTTGACCCCAGGGATACATCTGAGAAATGCATCGTTAGGTGATTTCCTTGTGCAAAAATCACAGAGTATACTTACATAAACCTAGATGGTCCAGCCTGCTACACATCTAGGCTGTATGGTATAGCCTATTAATCCTAGGCTTCTAACCTGTACAGCATGTTACTGTACTGAATACTGTAGCAGCTGTTACACAATGGTTAAGTATCTGTGTATCTGAACAAGGAAAAGGTAATGGACTGCTATGCTGTCACTTGGCAATAGGAATTTTTCAGCTGTTATAATCTTATGGGACCATCATCAAATGTGTGGTCCATCATTGACCAAAACATCATTATGTGGCTCATGACTGTTTATTCACATTCTTGTACTACCGTCACCACCATCCATCTTCATAACTTTTTTCATCTTGATAGACCTAAATAGAGTTAATAAATTTTAATCTTCTTTATTCTTAATTTAAAAGGGAAAAACTGAACCTTCTTTTTCTAAATTAATCCCACCTCAAAAGCTAATTGTTTTTATTAGTATTGAACTTTGATTTATCATATATTTCATCAATTCCAAGGTGTCCTTTGTTTTCACATTTTAATCTCTCTTTAATGAGGAAATCCTAGTTCAATAGCAATGGGCTTTTTTTTTTCTTTCACAGAACATTTCACAACAGGGAGGATGTTACATTCAATGACATATGACCATTTTTTCCTGTGGATCACTTCTGTGATAGAATTATCTGAGTCTTGTAATCTATTTCAAAATGCTTAGTCCAATACATTTTTCTAACTGAAATGGTTCTACAAGGTACTTTAGTTCTGAAAAGTAACAATTTTAATAATCTTGCATTTAATATGAGTCAGGAGAATAAATGACTAATGACTTACTTTTTTAAATAAGCATTAGGCTGGTTGCAGTGGCTCATTCCTATAATCCCCTCACTTCGGGAGACTGAGGCAGGAGGATCATTTGAGCCCAGGAATTCAAGACCAGCCTGGGCAACATAGCGAGACCATGTCTCTACAAAAAAAAATTAGCCGGGCATGGTGGTACATGCCTGTAGTCCCAGCTACCCAGAAGGCTGAGGCAGGAGGATTGCTTGAGCCCAGAAGTTGGAGGCCACAGTGAGCTATGATTACATTGGTGCACTCCAGCCTGGGTGGCAGAGTGACACTTGGTCTCTAAAAGTAAAAAATAAATTTAAAAAAGGCTTTGTTTATTTTACTATAAAATTTTAATTCTCTTCTAGCATACATCTATCTGCACACCAAGATACATGGGGCACTGTAAGTTTAGAGTTAGCCAAAGCAGTCATAGTATGCAGGCATGTGCAGCTTGTCTTAGATTTCATAGACCCTGTGGCTCCTTAGCTCAATTGGTTAGAGTTCAGTTCGTCATTGAGGTCAAATTTGAGGGGTCAGACCCCAAATGAGATTATTGGTTTTGTGTTCCACCCCATGGACACAGAAAGTCCCCTTTAACGCAGCCTTCCACTGCAGTTATGGCGTTGCTGTCAGCAAGTGTGGTAGAGGGGAGGGGGGGAGTGAGAAGAGATTTGTTTCAATTTTAAAAATCACCTCCCTGTGACAACTGACAATGTGATGATCTCATCCCTTAGAATGTCATTTACTCTTTGTGCTTTCTTTGGGTGTATTTGGAACAGAGAGCTAACGGGAACCTGGTTTTAAAGGATTCATTTATTTCCCTTCTTGGTTCTATAGCTTGCAGTGAGCTGCATACTCCATCGCTAGATCGAAAACCAAATAGTTTTGTGGCAGTGAGTGTAACCACCCCTCCTCAGGCATTCTGGACGAAGCACGCGCAGACGGAGATCATTGAGGTGGGTGTGGCTGGTCCCTCTCCTCAGAGGAAGCCCCAAGACAGGCTCAAGTGGTATTTCTAGCCCTGGTGAGAGGTCTGTTCAGTTACCTGAGCACCTGTCGCTGCAGTTATATTTATGTGAGTTGTTGCTGTTTCCCGCTGGGTTTTCAATACATCGATATTTTCCATCACACTCATCTGGGTGGCATTTATATTTGCCATCTCCTTTATAACTCTTAATAACTATTGGCTGGTTATTTTTGAACAATGATCCTATAAGGTTGATTGCCTTTTAAGAAGTAAGACCTAAGTCTTCCTTGTCATCTCCAATTGGCTGCTACTTCTGGAGAGTTGAGCTCATTAATCAAAGCTTGGAAGAGTGTTAAGTATTAACCAACCCTCTCGCCCAGACATACCTCCTTTTTGTTGGCTTTTGTTTTTAAAGCCCTTTTAGTTTTATGGTATGTGTTCAACTCTTTATATTAAATTAAGTGATACACATTCACCAAGGGAATTTTATAAAAATCCTCTTAGATAATTGAGTATATTACGTAAGTTATGACAGTAAGTGTAGGAGTTGCTAGCATGAGATTCTGCAGGGTTTTATTTGTTATGTGAAGAATTACCAAACAAACTTAAAGTGCATTTTGCCTTCTTCCCCAGTTGTGCAGTTTAGAAACTAGCCCACTCTTTCAGTCTCTTAGAAACTTGTCCAAGTTCAGGACAACAGTTCTGTTTTCTAAGCGTTTGTTGAGCACTGCCTACACATCTGGCACAGTGGTGGGCGCTGTGGATGATGCAGAGACCATTGGGGCACAGTTCCTGCCCTGAGGAGTTGATCAGCCTATGGCTGAGGAGGCAGAAATGAACGTGGCTGGTTCCGTACACAGCAGAGTGTGGGAAGCGTCAGAGCACAGAGAGGAGGCAAGGGTCCCATCCAGCCCTGAAGGTCAGAGCAGCCTTCCTAGGGTGGGGCTTCATGAAGTGCTGCTTCAGTATGTCTGGGGTGTGGCCAAGACTGCATTTCTCACAAGCTCCCAGGTGGTGCCCGTGTGGCCAGTCTGGGAACTACATATTGAAGGGCTTGCCAAAGTTCTGTGGTAGTTCTGCAAAGGTATGATGATAAGAAAGCAGCTTGCAGGTTTGGGGCCTAACTGTATCCTGTTCAGTGTGTGTGAAAGGCGCAAGTAGAAGAGCAAGGACAGGATGCTTTGAAGGCCAGGCCAGGGAGTTTGTAACGCCGCAGCGGGTAGCCTGCCCTTGCAGGCTTTTGCGCAGGGGAGTCACCTGACCTGATGTCCTAACTCGGACAGTTGTTTGGGGAAATGATGCGAGACCTGACTTTGGCAGTGGGAGGGAGGAAAGAAAAGTGCACATGAGAGAGGCTCTAGAAGTAGAACTTGCAGGAGGAGTTCACGGTCACTGGGTGTAGAGAATGACAGAAAAGAACACACCAAAGCAGATGCCCAGGCTTTTAGCCTGCTTGGAAAGAGAGTCAGAGATGGCCGTAACCAAGGGCGGTTTGAGGGCCAGGCGCGGTGGCTCACGCCTGTAATCCTAGCACTCTGGGAGGCCGAGGCGGGTGGATCGCTCGAGGTCAGGAGTTTGAGACCAGCCTGAGCAAGAGCGAGACCCCATCTCTACTAAAAAAAATAGAAAGAAATTATCTGGCCAACTAAAAATATATATAGAAAAAATTAGCCGGACATGGTGGCGCATGCCTGTAGTCCCAGCTACTCGAGAGGCTGAGGCAGGAGGATCGCTTAAGCCCAGGAGTTTGAGGTTGCTGTGAGCTAGGCTGACGCCACGGCACTCACTCTAGCCCGGGCAACAGAGTGAGACTCTGTCTCAAAAAAAAAAAAAAAAAAGGAGTGGTTTGAGGAAGAGTTTGAGATGGGTTGAGGCTTCTGCAGGCCACCCAGAAGGGGCGGTCCAGCAGCTCTGACAGATTCTACCTGGAGCTGCAGGGAGAGTAAGTGGCCAGAGGCACGGACATCACAGCAGGTACAACAGAAACCATGAACAGTTTGGCTGAGGTAGTTAACCACTGGCTGAGAAAGAGAATATTGTATTACGGGACTTTGGGGGCAGGGCTAAGCTGCCAGGAAATAGCCACCTAGAAACTAGCAGCTGGCTCTAAAAAAAAGATAGCTTTAAAAAAGCCAGGCTTTAATTATTCCAAACATAGGCTTCTAGAAATACATAATAAACCACTTAAGCCATTCATTTCCTCTTTCATCTGCCTGTTTGTCTTAAAGGGACAACCCAAAGTAGTAGGTCCAAATATGTAACACACCTTAAGTTATAAACTAAGAATGCATATGGACATTCACCTCATTTCAATTTTAGAAAATTCCTCCTACTGAGTGTGAGACCCTTAGAAATAAGCCCTTAGGCACAGCTTGTGCAGTGGGCCTGTTTGTTGTATCTGGATCTGTAATGGTCTATGTCAGACTACTTTTTCCTCTTTGAGAAAGCAGTTTTTTGGTTGTGTGCCTTCATTTAAGCTGCCATTAGCATTTGTAAGTCTGTAAGAATGTTAGTTTCTGATTCTGAAAATGTTGTTGTATTTCAAAAGCAAGTACTTTAACAAATCCAATTCCGTATTCTAATGATTTCCTTTTCTATTCTAGGGAACCAACAATCCTATATTTCTAAGCAGTATTGCCTTCTTTCAAGACTCTCTTATCAATCAGATGACACAAATCAAACTATCTGTATATGATGTCAAAGATAGATCTCAGGGAACAGTTAAGTAACGTGTGGTTTGTGGGATTTTTTTTCCTTTTTTAAAAAATTATGTAATCGTTTGAGAAGCGAACACAGATTGACTTCACTACTGGCTCACAAATTAACTCATGTCTAAACATATTTGTCTTTGGGAATTTCTGAGCATCTCTATTGGCTGCTCACATGAGGGTAAGATGTGTTGTGGAAACTAGCCAGCCGGACTCCCTGGGGCCATGGTAATTGAATCCGAGGCAAAGCCAGCACACTAATGCAGTGTGTCTCTTCCCTTCTCTTCCTCAGATGTATTTACTGGGCTCTGGAACATTCATTGTCAAAGATCTGCTCCAGGACAGGCATCATAGGTTACATTTAACACTAAGGTTGGTGGTATTTAATTTTATTCTTTTGAAAGGATCTAGAATTATGGGGTCCAGGGACAGATGGGGAGAGGCCCTGTTTCCTGTGCTGAGAGCGCACCCTGCACCCCACCAGAGGCCAGTTTACCTGGGGATGTGGTTGTCTACTGAAGCAAAGGAATTACTCAGCCTATCGGAGGCCTGTCAGGAACTGGAAATTTGTGGCATTTGTAGGAGATAGGAGCACAGCTATGGTCAGACCTAAAGGAAAGCCTAGATATATAATAGTACTAAATGTGTTTGTCTGTTACCTGTTCCCTCCCAATAGAATGTAATCTCCCAGACAGCAGGGATTTTTGTCTGCTTTTCTTCATTGCTGTATCCCAAGGACCTAGAACAGTGCCTAGTGCTCAATAAATATTTGTTGACAGAATGAATGAATGAAAGGGAACCCTCACACAAAAAAGATGCCAAGATGTCAACCCTTCCAAATTCATTTTAGGGGAAATTTCTAGCAAAGCCCCTGACATGGTGTTCTGTTTTTCAAAATAATGTAAAAAGTGGAAAAGAGTCCAAAATAGCAAAGGCAGCCTGGCATGGTGACTCAACGCCTGTAATGCCAGCACTTTGGGAGGCCGAGGAGGGAGGATCACTTGAGCCCAGGAGTTTGAGACCAGCCTGGGCAATATATCGAAGCCTTGTTTCTACCAAAAAAATTTAAAACTTAGCCAGGCTTGGTGGCGCATGCCTGTAGTCCCAGCTGCTCGGGAGGCTGAGGCAAGAGGATTGCCTGAGCCCAGGAGTTCGAGGCTGCAGTGGACTATGATTGCACAGGTATACTCCAGCCTGGGTGACAGAGTGAGACCTTGTCTCCAAAGAAGATTTGACAAAGAAGATTAAGACCCTTCAATAGCAAAACATTCTGAAACTATTGTAAATAGTGTTGCAGGCATTGGCTGTCCAATCAGTGGATAGGATGAGAGCCCTGTGGCAGCCCTTAGGATGTATGAAGAACTTGATTCAGGAAAAAGGAAGAATCTTAGGTAAAAATAAGAGGGATTGTGTGAGTGAAGGGGATATTGGAGAAAAATATTTAGGTACATCATATGCCAGAATTAATTCTAGTTAGGTCAGAGTTAAGTGTGAGAAAGGGATCTCATTCTTTATAAAAAGAGTTAAAGATGACTATTGAACAGATAGTATGGGGAAGGACTTTTCTAGGCATGAGGACAATGAGAGAGTCACAATGGAAATGGTCAGTTGGTGTGACCATATAAAAATTTAGAACATGGCTAAGTCAAACATAAATAAATAAAAAGCCTGAGACTCCCCCTGGATGAATCATAAGGGCCCAGGCAGCTTGACATGCAGGCCTTGGCCTTGGCCCTGGCCTTGGTCTTAGGGCTAAGCAAGGTATGAGAGTAGAGTGGAAAGGAACAGAAAGGGGTCCAGTGCCAGGAAAAGGTGCTCTCCAGTCCTGACTCTGAGATGTGTCCCCATCACCCTCTGGGCAGGGGTGAGCTCGGGCTGGTGGCAGCTCAGGAGCAGCACTGGCTCCTCTTCAGGGAAGCCCTCCCCAACTTCACCTGGCATGTCCACACTTTTCTGTGGTGCTTTGTCCCCTCTCAGACGCAGCCCTTCTCTGTGTCCCATGGGTTTCCTTATCTGTGTCCCCTACAGGGAGACTGTGCATGTAGCGAATGCTGACTGACTGACCTGTTGGCTAGGCCCTGCTGCTCCCAGGACCCCCGATGACCCAGTGTGGCTGAGCTGTGCATTTAAGCAGAAAAGAAGCACAGTCGCCACACTGCTCATCAAAGCATGTTGCTTCTTGCAGGTCTGCAGAGAGTGACCGTGTGGGTAACATCACTGTTATCGGCTGGCAGATGGAGGAGAAGTCAGACCAGCGGCCCCCCGTGACCCGGTCTCTGGACACTGTCAATGGGAGGGTCAGTATGCCACCTTCCTCCTCGCCCTTAGAAAGAGCAAGAGGACCTGTCCATGTGGACTTAGCCTCTGTGCTCAGTGAAGGGCAGGGCCTGCTGCTTAATCCAACCCCCTCCCCGCCAACCCACCCAGCAGGATGCTCCAGTTCTCCCCAGGCCCATCTCGCAGTAGGGAGCAAAGGCTCCCGGCCTGCCAGGCTCTGCTGCCCTGGAGCCTGCGTCTGCTCTGGATACCACACTGGCCACCTCTAAGTGTGGGAGCAAGTAGGCAAGAGCCCTGCCGGAGGAACTGCAGCTGGGAGGGGAGACTGAGTGGTGTGGCGCATGAGCAAAAAGGTGTTTGAGACCTGGGTCATCTGTTAGTTTGTTAATGTCCTCCTCTGCCAGACCCATGTGCCCTGCAGACGCCTTGCATGCACCCCACCTTCTCAGCACCCTTTCCCTCTCCCCTATCCTCTCCCCTTATCCAACACACACCCTCCTACACCTCCTCTCATGCACATTCTCACACAGACACTCTCATGCTCTCAGAGGAGAATTCTAATTTAAGAGCCCCAACACACAGAGGTAGTCATTGTTGTAAAATACAGAGATATCTCATTTTACCCAAAATAAGCCCATAATGTTAGCTCTGGAAATATTCCTTGGCATCCTCTATTCCCTTCCTTTCATTTTATACATTAGGACACCAAAACGCAAGGTGAAATGACCGAGGAGATATGCGTGTCTAGATAATTATATATGCATGGAGTATGTTCAGTACACTGGGAGGTGGATGAATTTGTGGCTTGGGCAGCATGTTTGTTATAGAGTTAATGGTGGATATTCATTTAAGAGTTCTTTTATTATGTACTTAGGCCACCATTTCTGCTGAGTGCTCTGAAGCCAGCTGAGTCTCACAGTTTTCTTGTGCTTTTTCATACACATTATTAGATGGTTCTACCCGTCGATGAGAGCTTGACCGAGGCGTTGGGAATCCGATCCAAATATGCTTCTTTGCGAAAAGACACTTTACTGAAATCAGGTAAACAGCTTCCTCCATCGGTACTCTTGCCACTCTTGTGAGTGTCCACTCAGGCCCATGATTGTCACAACCGTGCACCCTTATTCTCACCTCTCTGCTTGTCAGCGAGCTGTTCTTTTTGCAGCATAGGAAGAGTTAATAATACTCTGAGGAAGCCAGGTGCCTCCTTTGTTTCACTCTTTCTTGTTTTATGTTGGGTTTAGTGACTGATAACCTCCCTGCCCACAGCTACTTGCACTTTAGAGTTAGTTACATGTTCTGGGATGAGAAGATTGCATGTTGCAATGGAGGAATGTTCAGGCTCAGTCACTTGGTGGGTTTTGGTTTAAGTGTTTTAATTCCCTTGAGATGAATGGTGAGAGGACTTGAAGGTGTCAGCATCATTGAGGGCCAGGGGAGGAGGACCCACAAGGCAGGTTGCAGCCAGCTCTCACACAGCCTGTCTCCCCTGCCACCCCACCTCAGTGTTTGGTGGTGCCATCTGCCGCATGTACCGGTTTCCAACCACTGATGGCAACCACCTGCGGATCCTGGAGCAGATGGCAGAGAGCGTGCTGTCCCTGCACGTGCCCCGGCAGTTCGTGAAGCTCCTGCTGGAAGAAGATGCAGCCAGGTGAGGCCACATGGAGGGGCTGACCACCCATCACACCCATGCCATGTGCCCTTTCCTTTCTGAGATGTGGTGGGCAAAGCACCAGCATTAGATGGGCTGAACTGCAAAGCCAGCCTCCGCCCCTTGCCAGCTTTGTGGCCTTGGCTTGCCAGAGCCTCAGGTTGCTCATCTGTATCACAGATTCCTATACGAGGAGTTCATAAGACAGTATGCTTGAAGCCCCAGATGTCTGCCCAGCACTCAGCACCTCTTCCCTTCCCTTCCCCTTTTCTTTCCACTCTTGTTCATCCTTCAGAAAGTTAGAAATGGCAGTCATTCTTTGGGCATAGCTGTTCAGATCAGTGGATGCCTAGGTTAAGACCACAAAGATGAGGACTCCAGAAGACCAAGTATGACCCATAGGGCACTCTGGTCCCATAGAGCAAGGATCTCAACCCCCCTGCATCTCTCACCCCAGGACATATTTTATCAGTCCGAAGGCAGGGAGATGCCTGACAGGTGGTTCAGGCCCTGCAGATTATGTCTCCTGTCTCTCTCTGTCTTCGTCCATTTTATGCTGCTATAACAGAATACCAGAAACCAAGTAATTTATAATGAACAGAAATTAATTTGGCTCATGGTTCTGGAGGATGATAAGTCCAAGAGCATGGTGCTGGCATCTGCCAGATGCCTTTGTGCTTTGTCATCCCATGGCAGAAGGCATAGCATGGCGAGAGAACTTGTGGGAAGGGGCTGAACTCACTTTTATAATAAAACTACTCCTGCAATAACCAACCCACTCCTGAGATAATGGCATTATTCTATCGATGAGGGCAAAGCCCTCATGACCTAATCACCTCTGAAAGGTTCTATCTCACAACACTGTTACATTGGGGATTAAGTTTCCAACACATGAACCTTGGGGGACACATTCAAATCATAGCAGTCTCAGACTGTCATTTCTACTCCTTGTCCTAAAAAGGTAGATGTTAATTATAAACGCAACAGAGGCATGAAAGAAAACAAGACAAATAGAATCCTATGGGTTTAATACAGTTGTCTTGTTTTAATTTTTTATCTCGAAAAAAATTAAAAGTTAAAAATTGCAAGAATAATGCAATGAGTACCCAAATTCCTTTTACCTAAATTTACCAATTCTTAGTATCTTGCTAATTGCTTTATCTCTACATACGCACATAAAGGTATTTAAAAATTTTCATTCCAGCTTTGCCTTATTTGTATATATTTACGTAGTGACAGTCGCCTTTTCCATGTATCTTCACTTGTCATGTTTTAATTTTTAATTATGGCACAATTTCCCATGATGTGGTATATTACAACTTTAAAGAGTACATCCATTTAACAAGTGCTTTAGTTCAGGGTTTTGTTGTTTTTAGCTGCAACCACGTGTCAGGCACTGTGCTCAGTGTGGGAGGCTTCTTGGTGAGCTCGACAGACTGTAGGAGGTGGTTGGACACAGAGCTGGGAGCCACACAGGAGCTCCAGATGTGTCAGCCTGTGCTGGAAAATCAAAAGCGAGCCGTAAGAAGGGGCAGGGTGATCCGAGCAGGCAGGCCTGTGTGAAATGGTGACATTAAGCTGACACTGAGGCATAAGAAGAGCTTCATGAAACACAGGGCAAAGACATTCCAGAGAGAGCGGCCAGCAGCCGTGAGGCAGCCCGAGCTCCGGTGCTCAGGAGCAGGCCAGCGGCTAGCAGTAGACAGGGCCTCAGCTTCTCCACAGCCCTGCCTGTGCTGGGTGTTCTTTTACATTAATTTTGCTATTTTAATAATAATAAAATGGAACAACTTTTTTTTTTAACTTCAGGCAATTTAGTAGGTTCTCAAGAAGTTTTATGAAATTCGTTTTTTTTTTTTTTTCCCCTCAAAGGAAAGCATGTGCATAGTATAAAAAGCCAAATAGTGTTGAAAGTTTTTTAACTAAAAACGTAAGTCTTGGGGCCCTCTACTTTCTGATCTACTTCCCAGAAACAATCACTTTTTAGTGGATGTAGTGTTTACTGCTATATTTCTAAATATATACATATTTTCTTTATTAATCAGTTTCAAGTATTAGCTACTGATTTCCTGTGATGGGGATTTTAGGCCTTTCATACTTTGCCAGTCCCCATTTTCCTAGTATGGTTATCCTTTTTTCTTTTTAAATCTGTTTTGTGTTTTTGTTATTATGATTATGGAGCTATTATTCATTGCTAAGCTAAGGAGTTTATATTTCAGTTCTTGTACAGCTTTTATTTCTCTGAAGATTGCAATTCCTCTTTGTTCTTCTCTTCTTCCTCCCACCCCCTGCCCCACCTCTGTCAAGCACATACATATAGGACATGGCCAAGGCGAGCCCTGTCTGATTCGACCAGAAATGACAGCAGGCCTCTTTTAGATTCAGGCAGCTTCTTACTTACATAGGCAGTGGAAGGAAGAATAGCCAAAGACACCAGCTCTTGCGGTCTTTGTCCCATACCCACAAAGGACAAGGCTGAGACAAAAGAAGCCAATGACTACGGCATGAGCTGAGGAGCCAGCTCTAGGCTGCAGCCGAGAAGTTTTATATTCTGCAGTGCTGTTCTCTTGGGGGCAGGCAGAAGTCCACACCTCACTAGAACCTGGGCAGGCTATGGTTCCGGCCTGTACCTGAGCAGGTACTTGCAGGGTCACCAGGGCGCCATGGTGGAGCCACTCACTGACAGCTTCTCTCCTCCCACCTGTACTTCATTTCCCTTAACATTCAACTGAGTTTCTGTAAAAAGCTTCTCCATACACTCCCCCACATGGTCAGTGGTCTGCCTGTCATGTAGCTGTCTGTCCTCACCCCCCACCCAGTCGCCCTTTAGACTGGCAGTATAACCGTTGTCCTGGCCCGCCCTGGGCATCAGTGATGTGTCCACGTACATTTTGGTTTCCTGGGTAGGGCTCTTGGGACTCCCCAGGGAAGTGAGGTAGCCCCACGGCCTGACGCCTGTGTGCCTTGCTTACAGAGTGTGTGAGCTGGAGGAGTTGGGGGAGCTGTCCCCTTGTTGGGAGAGCCTCCGGCGCCAAATCGTCACCCAGTACCAGACCATCATCCTTACGTACCAAGAGAACCTGACTGACCTCCATCAGTACAAAGGTGGGTGCGGTCCCGTCCAGTCAAAGCACACCTGTGCTCCGCTTCCCTGGCCAGAGATCTGGAACCCACAGTTGCTCACAAACTCCCACTGACAGGCACCTTAATGGATTTTTAAAAATAGCTTCTCATGTAGGTGTGAATTCTTTCAAATATGGGTTTTTCAGATCTTAATTAAAAAGACAAATCTGTGAATTTCAGTGAAAAGTCCTCCTGTGATGTCCTCTGGCAAAACAGCCACTGTAGAATGAAATTTAGGGGAGACAAAATCACCAGGCTATTATTGGTTTGTGTTATTTCTTCATCTTGGGCTAATATCAGTGAAGTGAAATGACCAAAAGGATATAGGACACTTTCTAGATTTCCCGGTTTAAATAGTGGTACTTTTATTGAACATGTAAATTGTCAGGATGGAACTCTCCATTTTAAGACTCAAAACAGCAAGTGAAGTGCAGACACCTTGCATTTTCTTCTTGAAAGGTGCTGTTTGATTTACCAAACAGTCTTAGATTTGGAAGACTATTCTTAACTCGTTCCTCTTTTATTCCAAATGGAATGATTTTTTTTTTGGTTTTTCATTACTTTATGTATTGCTTTAGCATTTTGAATTATTCCCTGTCTTCAGATTCTTCTCTCTACATAATGGAATTTCAGGGTTTAAGGAAGATCATAACCCCTTAATGTGGTTTTGATATAGAACATATGAACTTGGATGAGAAGCCAAATGTAGGACTGACAAAGTGGTGTTGCCTAGGGTTGGTTTGAGTCTGAAGAGCACATCATTAAGAGAAGTGGCAGTGTTTGCCTGAAGGAGCTGAGGGACCTCTCCGTGCCAGAAGTCTGTTACCCAGGAAAGTAGAAGCCCACACAACCTTGAGTTTTCTAGGGCAGAGCATCTCAAATGTCAGTGTGCATCTAAATCCCTTAAGGATTTTGTTGAAACATAGGTCTGGAATTCTGCATTTCCAGCAGGCTCGTGGGTGCTCCTGCTGCTCTGTGGACCACACCCTACGTATTAGGCTCTAGAGAGCATCTCCTGTGGCAAGATGCACAACTCACACTGCTTGCCTTTGGTTCATATGCTGGCCTGATAAGTTTATTTTTTTCCACAAGACAGAATGTTTATTTCTTGTACTCTTCTGATTGTCAGTTCAATTTGTAATCCCTTTGTTTTGTAGACATGTGTTTCTCCACTTAATTAGTTATGGATCCTGATTATAGAAATAAGATTGTGGGTACTTGTTACAAAACATTGTCCAACCTCCTTAACCAAACAAATGTAAACAGGGGAACATGTTTAAATTTGTGTTCCAGAGGGCTAGAGTCCGTGCTGTATTGCATTTGTTCATCTTGATGGACCTGGGTTTATCAGCAGAGCTGTCCATCGCTTTTCGGAACTGAGAGATGTTGCTCTAGCCAAACCAGTTTCTTTGATCTTGGATAATGGCCACCCCTAGGTTTGGAACAGGCAGTCTCTGGCATGGACCCCTTTGCTTTTTATAGTAGTGCTGACATCGTGCTGCACAAAATCACATCTTTGTGTCAGATCTCAGCTGAGAGCTGAGTCACGGAAGGCACAGCATCATTACCACAGCCTTCTGAAGCTGGCTGTCCCCAGCTCTGTTCGCCACCTAAGCACCCAGAACCAGTCTCCCAGCCAGCAGGCTGCCCTCCCATCAATGTTGCACCCACCCTCCATCTGCAAATGAAATGTGCTCTTGGACAACTCAGAATTTTCTAGGCTACTGCCAACATATACCTACTTACATGCAGCAGTGTCCTCTGAATACCATTCTTCTGCTTTCTACTCAGGAATGCAGGACACATGTTGATGGTCTTTGTTTTCTCATATTCTGCTTCTTAGGTCCCTCATTTAAAGCAAGCAGTTTGAAAGCAGATAAAAAGTTAGAATTTGTTCCCACAAACTTGCACATACAAAGGATGAGAGTTCAAGACGATGGAGGATCAGGTACCTATTTTTCTGCTCCTTTTGTTGAATCACATTTCAATTCTTTTCTCCCTGGGAATTTGGGAGTGCCCTACGCCTGCCCCAGCTTCCCTGTATGTTCTGGGTGGCTTGGAGGAGAGACTTGTCACAAGGACCTTTGAAAGGTCTCTGTTAAAGAGCCCAGACCCCTCCCCCTTGTCTCCCTGCTCTCCAGCTTCCCTTTGTGTTTCTGTGACATCCCAAGGAGGGGTACAAACCAGTACCGTTGGGTGTTTTCCTGCAGCCCCGTGTGGCACCACCTGGAGACACAGAACCCGTCTTTGCTGAGATGATGGTGCTGGGCTCCAGCAGGCCCTTGCGTAGCCCAAGCTGTGGGATTAAGGGAACCAAAACCTTCTTGGAGATGGGCTGGAGGGGCAGGATCCAAGACTTGTGTGCATATCCCTGTAGCTGGCTTGTCCACAGGCCTGAGCCCAGAGTAACGGAGGAGAGCTTTCTGTCATTCAGATCAGAACTATGACGTCGTCACCATCGGAGCGCCAGCAGCACACTGCCAAGGTTTTAAGTCAGGAGGTCTCCGCAAAAAGCTGCACAAATTTGAAGAGACCAAGAAACAGTAAGTAGCCAGAGAGTTTGTGGTCCTTGTACAGCTGTCTGTTGCTTCCTAGTTTTTTTTTTTTTTAAAAAATCAGAATATGACTGCAAAAACATCCAGCCATCTGATCTGCTTTTGCGTGGCTGGAGGAGCTGCCTATGGACCTTGTGTTGCTGTGTGTGTGTGTGCTTGTGTGTGACTGAGCTTTGTGGGTGATGAGGGCACTGGATTAATGGTCCCATTTCTGCAAAATGAACAGCAAATTGTGGTTCACCTTGAAGTGGTACTCCAGGCACCACTGCTGGCTCATTGTCCTTTAGAGTCCCCTGGTCAGTCATTTGAACTCCACAAGCATAAAGCCTGAAGCACGGTTTCTTTCCTAAAGGAAAGCAGTCATCAACATTCCTAGTTTTTAAAAGATCTAGGGGGGTACACGGAGGTACCATCCTGAGAAGGAAACTGCCAGACAGGCAGAGTGGGGAAGGGTGTTTCAGACAAGGGCAAGGCAGAAAGATATGGCAGAACCAACGCATGCGGTGAGGTGTGGCCAGATGCACAGTGCTGGGGAGAGAGGTAAGGTGGAGAGCTGGCCTTGCCGCCAGCCTGCTCTGTGCTGGGTCCTGCGTTGGTGACCAGGGATGCAGGGCCGACAGATCTGTGCCTGAAACACACACACAGAGGGTACTGGGGAGCATGGAGTAGGGCGCTAGCCCAGCCCCGGGAGCAGCAGGGAGAGAGCCATAACCCCAAGCTGTTTTAGATGTGCAGGAAGCATTGGTGGTCTTCCAGGATGTCACCTGTCAAGACTTAAATAAAGTGGAGGTGATGAGTATAGATGATTCTGTAAGGTTCTGGGACAGGCCATGAAGTAGAGGTCTCAGGTTTGTGGAGAGTAATTATGACTTGAGCATGTGTCTAGTCTGATAGGAAAGATGAAAGTGGGTGAGGTGGGGTGAATGAGAAGAGGACATTGGTGGAGCAGAATTCTGAGAGGATGGAAAGAGGCAGGACCAGGGAGTTCACACACAAGGGATGAGAGAAGAAGGCGGAGTTGCAGAAAGATTTTTGAGGTGGGAAGGGACAGGCGGAGGTGTTGGCGGATGGACAGCCTCTGCAGAACGTGGGTGGAAAGGGTGGGACTTACCAATTGAGAATGGAATGGCTTAAGAGAAGGTGAGCAAAGGCCCAGGGAGTGCCAAGATCATCCTGCGGATGATCAGTGGAGAGCTCCAGCAGTCACGGTGGAGCTTGAGTCGGTGCCACTGTGGCTGGGAGTCGGGAAACTACTTGAGAAAACTGACCATGGATTGGATCAGGGTGGAGTGAGAGGTCAGGTTAATGGCTGATTAGTGGCTGAGGGGGTCAGGGATACAGCTAGGAGGATCACAGACCATGGAGAGGGCCGGATGGCTGAACAGGGAACAGAGAAGAGTTCGCCCTGAAAAGTCACTATTCAGATGTGTGTACAGGCCACCCTAGGGCAGCCCGGAGCCCAGCAAGTCCTGGAGACGGAAGGAGGAGAAACCAGTCAGGGCTGTGGTTAAGAAGCAGAATTCCAGCATTCCCTGGGACGCCCCCAGACAGCCTCCTTGACCTTGATTCTTCCCCACCAAAGGTGCTTCCCAGTGTAGACAAACTCTCTAACCAGACCTGCCTTAGGATTCACTGACACCAGTGTTCCTTAGGGAACTATGAAGACGACGAAGCTTCCTGTGCCTACTGCAGCTCTGCACAGCCAGTCACAGAGCGCGTGCCTGTAGCTCTGTTGCATGTTGTTGCCGTGTGGAGAGTGTGAGCGTGCGGTGTGAGGTGGTGCAGTGCTATGATGGAGAAAGCCCTTTAATTCTGTGTGGCCAATCAAGAGAGCAGCTGCTTGGCTGGCTTTGTCCCAGGAAGGTTGGGATGTTGATACCTGGTAACTCTGCATGTTAATTTCAGAGCATATTTCCCCAAATACCTCTTTAGTGTCTTTCAAGTATATAATATAAATTTTTATTTAATTTTCTGCTAATGTCATCAAACCACTTACAGGTATGGTTTTCACCATTTGAACTTTCCTTTAAATGCAGAGGTCACTTGCCCCCTGGTGAGATGTCTGCCTAGGGCTTGAGCACAGGCAGTGAGGCTGCTCTAATGAACAAGTAATTGGACTCTTGAGTTTGATCCTCCCCGTGTTGGGGCCTCCACAAATAATTTTAAGTATTTTGACAAAAAATAACAGCTTTTTAATTTTTTGTTTTGCATTTGGTATTTGCTAACAAACTGCTAATATTTCATTTTGGTTCTTTTCTTTAGCAGTTTTGAGGAGTGTTGGTGAGTTTTCTGTCTGTGGAGCGAGTGTCTGTTTGGGTCTTGCTCTCACGCAGAGAAAGCCTGTGCTGTTCCCAGCCCCACCCGCGCAGGTGGCACCCGCGGGCCCACCAAGGCTGCAGTCGTACACCTCTGAGACAGAGTTCTCCCTTCCAACTGCAATGTTCTTTAATAATGAATAGCCTATCTCCAGTCTGCTCTTTTATCTTTAAAACCGGGCAGCAGTTTGTTGCTTTGCTCACTCTGAGAAAGGACCCAGTGTCTCCCAGGAAGAGGAAGACCTGGCCCAGGAAGCCCCCAGGTAGTGGGATCTCAAATCAGCCCATCGCTATGGTTGGGAATCCCTTTCTGTGTTTTACAAGAGTCTTGAGGCTTTTCAGTTTTCACTTTACCGTTGCCTCTTGAATGAATGAAGCCAGCCTACATTTTCATACTTAATAATTTAGGCAAATTTTTGAAACAGTTTTTTAAACCAGGGTCAGTTTTATCCCTGGGCGGGGGTGGGGTGCAAACCAAGAACTAATCCAACTGGGTGACTTTTTCCACTAGAGAATTAGATGGCAGTTAGAAACCACCGTTTCTGTTGCCTGGGGGTCCCTACTGCTGCCCCAGGCCCAAAACAGGGGTTCTGCGTTGGCACTTCATTTGGAGGCACCTGCAGCCCTTTGAGAAATGCTGCTGCCAGTGACCAGTGAGGTTCCGGGGCTGTAGCTGGCCCTGCCAGAGGTGTCAGGGCTCTGCTGTGAGCATCTGACAGCAGGAAGTCCTGTGGATACCCCCAAGACACCCAGGCCGAGGCCTCTCCAACTCTCCCCTGGGGGGGCCCTTCCTTCTCTGGGTATTTTAGGTATAAGGGAGGGAGGAGGGTGGCTGGGGAGGGTCACTGCTGCTCCTGCCTCTGGGAGGGGGAAACCCACAGCCACGTCTGTGGAAGTGGCCCCCTCAGGTGCCCCTCTCCTCCTTTTCTCTACTGGGGCCTCTTTGAAGGCCCCCTCTTTCCCATAGCAAAACAAATACTTAGAGGTAGGGCCTGGGGGCTGGAGTAATGGGCAGTGGGACAGGGAAAGCCAAAGGCCCAGCTGTCCCCAAGGCCTGCCCCTTGGTAAGTCTCAACCCGGGTGGTTTTGGTTGAACTTTGTCTGGAAAGTTCCTGAGAAACAAAACTTCCTCAGGTTCTCTCTAAGGACCTTCCACAACCCAACCAGGGCCTGGTTACTCCCACCCTCTGCCCCCTTCTCCCATATACAAGACATCCCTGAGAGAGGTGGGGGATGGAAGGGAGGAGAGGAGTGATGAGCAGGGGGGTGTGTTTGCGCCTGGACCTGTGAGGGCTGACTCCCAGTCAGAGAGTGCCCAGCCTCCTAATCCTCCTCCCCTATGCGGAACCCAGCCCCATGGGAGCTCAGACTCTGCCCGGGTAACACTGCTCTACTTCTCACGTCCAGAGCGACAGTTGCTCATCAGCTACCAGCCATTCCTGGCCAGCACCACAAGACTCAGCCTTATACTCACGTGGCATCTTCAGTTTAGCCCATGACCCCAGGTCTGGGTAGGTCTGAGTCAGGGGCTCTGGCATGGTGGCCTAATGCAAGGCTGAAGGACCATATCTAGGACGCTGCCTCCTGGGGCTGCCCCAGGGGTTCCTCAGAAGAGGTGGAACATGGGTAGGTAGTGGGACCAGGAGTCCCCCTTCCCCAGAGTTAAGATTCCTGGGAGTGCATGTGTTGTGAAGCAGCAAGATGTCCACCACCCCCCCACTTCCTTCATGTGGCTACCTCGTTTTTCAAACTAGGTAGTTGAGCACATGTGTTCGTATATTTCTGATCATCCCCGGACAACAGCTCTTTGAAATTTGCCCTTTCTTGCCCCTGCCGTATATGCTCCATGCATGAGTCCCAGGTACGATTATTAGAACATGACTTGTAAGAACACTGGTGAGTAGAGGGTGATGTTTTTCTCTTGGCCTTGGGGGAGGGTATGTATTTGTTGAAGTGTACACAACCATCTACATACACAGAAGTAGATCTACATACAGCACATACTACATACATACTCTAAATTTTGGGGGCCTGGGAAGAGTATATTCTTAAAAATCCTATTTAGAGATTGTATTTTAAAAACTAAATTGTCTTAAATGGCAGCTATTCATTTGGAAAAGTGATTGCAGATTGGAAAGAAGTTTGTGCGCACATTGCACTGTGGAATGACTCTCGTGGTACCACGCAGGCTTGGTTGTGGTCTGCTGCATGGGCTTCTGGCAAATCCATCATTTTTATTGTGGTGTATGGACTTGTGGTGGTGGTGTTTCTTTCTGGGGTGCTTTGGTTTTTGGGTTTTGCATGTTTGCCCCATAGTCTAGCAAGGGAAGGGGCAGCAGCAGTTTCTTGATGAGCCACTTTTGGGTATCCCTGGAAAGGGTCCAGTGGGGAAGGTTCTCAGCCCTGACCGAGTGACCCTCATCTCCAGGGGAAGCAATGGAGGGTGTGGTGAGAGGTGCCCTCTCTCCTCCACCTTCTTCCTCTTCCCCAGAACTCAAAGGGTGGCCCTTTGATGGATCAGTCAGGGCCTCTCATTCAGTGATCAAAGGGACATCCATTCTACCCAGAGCTCACAACTTCAAATTTTAGGAGGAGACCTCTGAATTGGTGGCTTGTACTTCTCCTTGCTGCTTTCTTTGGCTTAGTCAGATTGTCTGAAAAATAAATTTATAATATTGGATTAATTGGGATCCAAGCTAAAAGGCATGTAATTTATCATCACCATTTAGGAGGACCAAACATGCTGGTCAGGCCCCACACAGCCAGGGCACGTGGAGTTGATCCTTTAGAGGCTCCAGATTGTGTTGGGCAGCATCTGGGCTGTAGCTTTGACATATCCCTAAATAACACACACTGTTTGGTGCTGAGGAGGGGAAGGAGGAAGAACCAGGGTGTCAAACCCATCGAAGTATTGTCTTAACATGTTTTCCATTTCCACTTTGTCTGGTGGAATGTTATTTTTCAAAGTAGGGAAGGCTCGGAAAAAGAGAGAGGGAAAGGGAGCCCAATTTCCTGGGGATTTGCTGAGGTCATACATGTGAGGGAGGAGAACTGTGGGTATGTTCTCAGAAAGCTTGAAGTCTGATTGGCCAAATGAAAAAACAGTTTTTAGTTTGAGGGGGGGGGCAAAGTCCACGACCCACTGCAGGCTTTCCCTTCACTGTGTTAACCTGACCCTTCTGGTACAAGCAGACCTCATGTCTCCACTTAACTACTGCTTATAAGTTAACAGATGAGGTTCGGAGGAGAAAGATGAGCATTGGGGTAATTACTGGGTACAATTGTTCAATATCTGTATACACATTCACGTACGCATGGTGAAAATACAGATACATACAAATACAGATGACAGACTTAGACATATTTTAGTATTTCAAGCTTCTGCCATATAGACAAAAGGATTTACTCATGCTCATCAATAACTAGACATCCCTGAGTCTAGGAAAACATCCCTGAGTAACAGAATGCTTTAGCTTAGGGTTAGTTGTAGCTGGGGTTGGGATGATGCTGCTGTCCTCATCAGATTCAAGCAAACCCCTTAGAATCTATTCTTATCCTTTTTAGTACATCATCTAGCTGCCAGTCCATAATCTACATACCACAGGATGTTGTCAGAGCCAAGGAGATCATCGCCCAGATCAACACCCTGAAAACCCAAGTTAGTTACTACGCAGAGCGGCTCTCAAGGGCAGCCAAGGACAGGTCTGCCACTGGCCTTGAGAGGACGCTTGCCATCTTGGCAGATAAGGTAGGAGGGGCTGCCCTGCCGCATGTGGGCTGGGGGGTTCCCTTGGGTTTCTGGAAGCCACTGGACACCACAGGGCAGCCCAGGTGTGCCTACAGCTATCCACAAAGACAGTGACATTGTGATGACCTTGAAGGTCCATCTCTAGGGCCATTTCCCACAAAGGCTCAGGGAGGTTTGGCAATTTGCCTGTGTCTACGGAACTGCACAGGCCAGGGACAGGGCCCAGGGCTTATGACTCTTGGGTGCTGTTTCGTGCAGATGTGTCTTCCAGCAAGTCCATGGGGTTTACTTTATTGGAGCTGATACAGTTCCACAACTTTCTTAATAGAAATTTTTTTTTTTATTTTGCTTCATTTCTGTTGTACTTGAGTATGAAAAAAGAAACTGAGCTATTATACATACATAAAACAATATAATTTTATTGGCTTACATAGTAAACCAGCTTCTAATTAACTGTAATGTGATCCTGGTTTAAAAATACATAAATACTGGTCCATACTGAGGGAGTGGGTGTATCAGACCCCTTTGATGGATGATGCTTTTTCACATTACTCAGTCTCCCTCTCAGGGCGCACGCACACACATTCTGATTACACCTCCCCACTTTGCTGGGTTGAGCTGCTGTTCTTGACCAGAATGTGTTATATCCTTCATATGTGTTCACACAGCAGAAAGATTGAGAGGTGGGAATTAGATCAACTGGAAAAGAAAGACGTAGTTGTCAGTAGTAAAATTATGCAGCACAGAAACCCAGTTACATACGAAATTCTCCAAAACCAGACATGCTGTGCCAGGAGTTTAGCTGCCCAGAGCCCAGGACTTCAGGTATTAGGTGCTGAGGAGCAAAAAGATAAGGCTTCAATGATTGAACCAAAGTGATGCCTGATCCCTGGAGATTTGCTCCCTGGAAGTTGGAGGATAGCCCAGCAGGTCTGCCAAGGCTGGGGCAATTGGCCCTCTCCTCAGGCCCTTCTCCAAGCAATGGCAGGTCAAAGGCAGGCAGGGGTCAGAGAATGTCAGAGATTTCTCGGCCTCCTTTCATCTTCCTTGTGTTCCCCAGTCTTGGTGGGAAATTCCTGCTAAAAATCTACCCAGTTGGGTCACGTGGCAGTCTTTGCCCTCTCACGTCCTAAGGGATGCAGCTCTGTAGTTGCTTTGTGCTGTGGAGAAGGGCGGGGGGCACGGTGCTGGGCCTCGGCCTGTTCGCCTTCTCTGAGGGAAGGCAGGCCTCCCAGCCCCTGGCCTGGGCTCGGCAGCCCTGGTTTATTTGCGCCTGCAGACCCGGCAGCTGGTCACTGTCTGCGACTGCAAGCTGCTGGCCAACTCCATCCACGGGCTGAACGCTGCGCGGCCTGACTACATTGCCTCCAAGGCCTCCCCCACGTCGACGGAGGAGGAACAGGTGATGCTTAGAAATGACCAGGACACCCTCATGGCCAGGTGGACCGGGAGAAACAGCCGCTCTTCCCTGCAGGTGGACTGGCACGAGGAGGAGTGGGTGAGTCTGCTGCTGTGGCCTGCCAGGCGCTGCTGAACTTGGGCTGAAAACCACGAAGCCTTTTGTCAGTCTGTCAGTCTCTTCCCCTCTGAGGTGCCTAAGTTTCCTTCCCAGATAGCTCTTGGGCCCCTGATGTAGGGATGGAGACTGTTTTCAAACCTTTGTGTCCGGATGGGGAGCAGGGCTGTGCTGAGGGCTGGGCCAGCCTCAGACTGGTTACAAAGAAGGTGGGTTTTCCTGCTGAGCCCTTGCCCTGTTGGAGATCTTCTCTCCTCTCCCCTGCCTGCGCCCTCTGTGACCCTGGCTGCTTGGGGCCAGCCAGCCTCTCCTGCTTCCTCAGTGTTCTGTTTGCCATTAGCCCTTCCAGGGCTATTTATGTCTGGGGGGGTGTGGGAGCTCAGGTGCAGGGGCAGCTAGGTGAGGATTTTGGACCTGCTGCCCCTGACATTACATTGTGTTATTGTTCCTCCCGGAGTTGGTCCTGGGAGCAGGATCTGTGTCTCTTGAGGGAGTGACACATCAGTTTTTGTCATTTGTTGAGTCTGCCACTTAGAGGCATTGTTGTGGGCACACTGAATTATTAATCAGCAGCAAAATGGTCCTCCAGCTCTGGCATCCTATAGTCTGTGTGGGTGTCTGCAAATCTTTCCCAGCTCTCCCCCACCCCTCCCCTTCTCCCATCCTAGATGATCAGGTGTTTCCATTCCCTTCCATCAAAGAGACCTCCGCCCTGTCCGTTGGGATGGTTGTGGGTCTGCAGTGGCAGGAAGAGGGGACGACACTGGTGCTCTGTGGCCTTTTGGGCAGCACTGGAAGGCTGTCTGCTTCCATGACAGTTACTAGCAAACATCTCCCTTTATAAACAGGGGCTGTGGGTCATTGATTTGTCTTTGAAAAGCAAACACAGTTTATTGGGGAATTTTGAATCATCTGAGCAGGGGGTCCCAGGATGGGGGATTGGCAGAGGCACTGCGGTTTGTGTTCTGCTTGTTTTTCCCGTTGAGAGAGCCGACCCAAACAGACCCCTTTGGTTTGGAAGGAGAAAGTGTGGCTGAATGTCGACAAGAGCCTGGAGTGCATCATCCAGCGTGTGGACAAGCTGCTGCAGAAGGAGCGCCTGCACAGCGAGGGCTGTGAGGACGTCTTCCCCTGTGCGGGCAGCTGCACCAGCAAGAAAGGTAACAGGAACAGCCACGCCTACTGGATCAGACCGGAGGACCCCTTCTGCGATGCCCCTTCCTCACCATGCCCTTCCACCATGCCCTCCGCTGCATGCCATCCTCATCTGACCACACGTGCGTATGCATCCACGCTTCCACTCGCTTCTCCGCCTCACGCTGTGTCCCTTCTGTTCGTCTGTGTCTCTGACTCCATGCCCTCTCCCCCGTGCAGACTGCAGGGAGGGCTGTTAGAGCAGGGATGTCTCAGTGCATGGAGCAGCGGGCAGTGAGGGCAGAGGCTCCAGTTGGCTTTCCATGCAGCCGGAGCCCGTTTGTGAACCTGTGTCACCGCCAAAGACAGAACCTCAGTGCCCTCCTGGAACACACTGCCATGGCTGTAAGGGTTGGGCTCCTGGGCTTGTCAGGTTTGTAAACCAATCTGAGAACCTGAAGGAGGCTGGAATGCAGATGCTTTTCTAATGTGATTGTTTATTGCATTGGGAATTGGTAGAATGAAGGGGGCAAAGGTGAGTCATGCAGGGACACACCTGGATGAGGGCAGTTAGCAGGCCCAGGGGACTTGTCTAAAGATGGCTGGCATTGGCTGGGCACTCTTACCCAGTAGAGGCATGGTGCCTTGGAACTTGGTAACCCAGTCAGTGTGGAACCCCGTTCCTGGGCCTCTGGTAGACTGAGTTACTTTCCTCTTTTTCATACCATGTCTCAAGGTAGGACATTGGCATGAAGCAGCACACTTCAGAAGCAGCCTTCTGTCTGCAGAGACACAGACCATACCCACACACCGTGCCCTGTGTGTAGCTTTAATGTAGGAACACATGTTTTCTAAACAAGTAGATCCTGGGTCCCTGTAACTCGGGTGCCTCCTGCCTTTTCCTGTAAGAGCTGGAGACGGTGATGGGCCAGGCAGCTGATACCTGGCTTCAGACCAAGCTTCTGCCTCTCTTTGTTCCCTGTGGGTGTTCTAAGCCATAGTAAGGCTCAGATGTATCAGGATCAGGCTTCATACAATGAGGGCTCTTAAATCCTGAATCAGGCAGCTTCCATTTGAGGCAGAATCGCGCTCCTTTGTCAGAGTCTCTTGATAAATCTTTCTGCCGTTTATAAGATGTCCTTGGCCGCCTTAGTCTGCCTGCAGTCTGTGTCCAGGGACTTGTCTCACTTGAGCTCCTGTCTCGGTGGTCTTCACGTCATCCACGTTTCCATCTGTGGGGGATCATAGTCTAACGTCCCCAAACCTGTAATTGGTTCATGAGCTATTTTGTCTCTATTTGTGTTCTCTTTTTGGTGTAAATTGTATTTCTTTTGAAAATTTTCTGAAAGTTTGTTACTTCTTTTTAATATTACCTTGTTTATAAATTTTAATTGTTTTCTGCAGATATTAAAAGAGTAATGATTGGATTTTTTTAAATGCAGGAGCTAGTTTGTTTGATCAGATATGCTTTGTATTCATCACTTAAGTCAATTTTTTCTAGGCACATCCTATATTGTTTAAATATAGACAAATTTCAATTCACTCTGAAAGTTATTTAAACAAGCATTTATTTATGATATTTAGGGTTTGACTTGTGTGTACCATAAAATCAGCTGTCTTGTATTAGTGGGAACATAAAGCATACATTTGAGAGAGTCTAACTTGCCGATCAGTACTCAAAGTGTATGAAACCATATGCCACTAAATTAACTGTGGACTATCCTTAATTTAAAGTCTTATAGTGTAGCCAGGAAGGTGTTCAGACCTCAACGTGGGCGGGAGGATCAGGAATAACCAGTCTGTGAGCTAATTATTGTGGAGAATCCCTGGTTTGCAGTGTCTGAGTTTGGCTGTCATGACTTTTTATACCATTCCAGGTTACTGGAGCGGTTGTTTTGGCTTAACAAGCAGGGTATGTTCACACTGACATATTTATTATATTAGAACAACTCTCTACTGCTTTGAAAGGCATTGTCACTTTTCGTTCCAATTCTCTACCCTGTCCTGGGTCCCGCAGAACTGATCAGAGCCCTGCCTGGCAGGTGGGACCCACTGACAGGTCCCTGCCAGCTGGAACCACAGAGGCTCGTCAGGCCTTTCTCTCCTCATCACCTCTGCACAAGTGCCCTGCACCTGCCCTAGGCCCTGCCTGCTGAGGCACGCCCACTGCCATTGCCCCACCAGGATTTGGCGGCTTCTGCTGCCTTCCTTGAGCACACTCTCTTGCTTTCCTCATACTCAATGAGGCATTCAGATCCCAGACCAGGTTTTTCTTAACCTTGGGCCCATAGATGAACCCCAGGTTTCTTGTACCCCTGAGATTATTGCTGAAAATTTGCATGTGCATGGAGAGAAGAAAGTCCATAGTGGTCATCAAATTGCAAGGGACTCCACAACTTAAGACAAGTTACAACCACTGGTCCAGGAGTACCAGAGGAGACCCCCTCTCTCCTCCCTTAGACTGAAAGATGAATTTAGAAAACTGGGTTTAATCCCTGATGCCTCAAAGGAACGGCCCCAGCCCAGCTGTTTGGGGTCACTACAGAAGCTCATAAAACAGGCTCCAGACCTTCCTCCTTATCCACAGACTTGGAGTTCTGGAGGAGGGCATATCGGGAGGCAAAAATTTGGATGTTTTCAAGGCCTGGAATAATTCTGATGAGCCAGATAGATGTTTAAAACTCACTGCCCTATATCACTCCACACCACTGTGGGTTTCTCTCCCTGTTAGCTAGACAGTCTCAGGACATATGGGTTCTAACAAAGAGGTTGAGCTCTTCGACCTACAGAGGGCTTTATATTTTCTGTCCCCTCTGCCAATTCAAGAAGTCACTTCCAAAGGTGATTAGAGAGGAAGGACCCCTTGCCCCACCCCCTTCTCAACTATCCAGGCTATAAAAATCTCCGTGCAGCTGGATCTGGGTGCTCTTGGAGATCTGAAACCACCTGGTTTCAATATCCTGAAAACATTGTTTGAACTGAAAAGCTCAGACAAAATAAAATTTTACTCCCATGATCCCTTTTCAAACTTGTTTTCTCCCAGGTGGCACACCCAGGTAACCAGGAATTTTAGAGTTTTTAAAAGAAATGTGAAATTGAAATGATTAGATCCCAGCGTGACTCAGTGTAGGTGAAATGGAATAAAAATTGGTCTTCTTTGAGGACCTGGACCCAAATTACAAAACTCTTACATTTGGTTTAAATTTGAAAGATTGGCAGAGTTTTTTGGTACATTGGTTTCATTACTGGCTCTTCATGCTTCGAATCTCAGCATGGATCCTGAGCCCGGGCTTCCCAGTGAGCAGGGCAGTGGGCTCTGACTTGGGAAGGCTGTTTGCTGGTCAGTCTCTCTCAGTACAAGTTTGCTTCCAGATGTTGTGAGCCAACATGGGGCTCTGCCACGCATGTGATTTATGTGGGTCTTTTCTTCAGTGGCAGTTACCACATTGTAATAAGTCAGTTCACTTGTCCTGAAGAGCATTCTATGTTGAAGTATCAGCAACATGAATGTTTACACTGGGGAACTGGCACTGTTTGCCACCGGAGGGCTCAGCTGCCTCGGAGCAGCTGAAGTGCCTTCGTGAGGCTTCTTGGAGAAGAGGCAGCCAGGCAACCAGACCTCTTCTCCGTGTGGTCAGCCACCTTACTGCGAGCTGCGGGGGCAGCTGCTCTAAGACTGAGTTGCTCGTGTTTGAACTGTGTGCTGCTCCTTAACCATCCGTGTTGCCCTCCATTTCTGTGCAGATTGCAGCCCCCCTCCTGAAGAGTCCAGCCCAGGTACGTGGTTTCCGTTCAAGGCTCTGCCGATGGCTTTTTAATATTCAGGTAGCATTTGTGCTAAGTTATCAAACATTACCTTATGCTCCTGGAGTTGGGAAAATATTTTAGGACCTCCTTTGTTGTGAGGAATGTAAGGCTTTTCATAGGTTTGGTGAGGGACCAGTCGGGCTGAGGGAGCTGTGGCCTGAGGCAGGCTGTCACATGTAGTTTTTTTACTTTTACATTCTAAAACCTTTTCAAATGATTAATGTTCCTCAGTGCATTGGGCTTCATGAAGTGGGGGACCTGATTTAGAGAGGTACACATTTGGAAATGCTTCCTGCATATTCACCTGAACTTGTGAGTGTTACCCTGAGGACACAGTCAGATAATAGGTCTCCACCCAAGTGCTGTGACATTCTTCGTCATGCAGCGTCCTCTCCTGTGAGTCCGGGTGCAGCTTTAGAATTCTTACCAGACATCGCTAGGGGCTGCAGTTGGAGTTAGTGCTAGAAATGTAATCTTTTCGCTGCATTTGCATGTAGAAACCATGTGTATGGTTCTAGTTCAGCGGTTGGCAAGCTATAGCTCTGAGCTAAATCCTGTCCAGAGGATTACAGCCTGTTCTTGTAAAAAACATTTTATTGAAAACCAGCTGTGTCCAACTGTCCATGTATAGTCTATGGCTGCTTTTGCGTGGTGCTGCCACAGTTAGTTGCAACAGAGGCTCTGTGACCTTCAAAGCCTAAAATATTTCCTGCATCGCCCTCTACAAAAAAAAGTGTGCCAACCCCTGATCTAGTTCATGTTGAGTCTTCTGGATATGGCTTGTGGTTTTCCCACAGTGAGCATGAGCCCTCCCCAAATAATATGGTTTGATTTCTTTGTTTTCTTATATTCGAAAAATCAGCTACATGATCTGTCTGATGCTTGTGTATTTCTGACTGGATGTAAATATAAGATAGCAGGACTCCTGCTTTATACCTAGAGTGCAGCAGGTGGATGCTTGTGGGATTGACGAAGCTATTCCTGGCAGTTGTTTGTTAGTGAAGCGTATCCACTCATGCAGTACCATGAATCAGTTCACGTGGCGACTCCTGGCAGTAAGCCCAGAACCCTATTTGAAGTTAGTTCGTTGGCAGGCTGATCTGATTGGGCGCATCTTACCCTCCCAGTTTGCTTTTAGTCCCCTCACAGTTTCTCTTTTTCAAAAAATCAGTGTAGCCTTGAGCAGGTTTTGGGCCTCAACCCCGTTGACCCTCAAAGTTACTTAGGCCTTGGTAGATGCACAGACAGTTAACCTTGGTTTCCTCCTCCTCATTGCCTCTCCTGGGTTCATGCCTGATTCTCCTCCTTCATATCTGTCTCTGGGCTCCCAGGCCTCCTCAGCTGACCTCCACAGCAGGCCAGTGCTTCAGACCAAACCAACTGTCCTCTGAGCCTCAGTGGTGGTGAAGTCTGGGACCGGGCCCAGCAGCCAGGGCCAGGAAAGGGCTGGTGGTGTGTGCACCTGCCCCACAGGAACCCAGAGGTTCTTCTCAACTCTGGACTTCATGAAGTTTGTAGAAATGATAGAAAGTCTCATAGGTTCCCAGGCAGCATACAGACAGTGCCTGGTTTGTAGAACCCTCCTTGTTTTATATCAGCTGTGCCATTTTCAGAAGCACTGGTGGCTTTTCCACAGTTGATACTAAGTGGTCCCCTGCCAGGAATTCCTTTTGCTTTTCCAAAAGCTATATTTCATCTGGGTTAAAACACACACACTTACAAACACACATACCTACTCTCTCCTTTTCTTCCCACCTTACTAAGGAAAAACAAGGCAGAAGCAGAAGGTGAATTTGAAAGAGCCTTTTGGAGTTATCTAAAGTAGTATGGTCCATGGATTGACTACCAGGCAGTGAATGTTACGAGTTAGTAACTAGATAAAGAACTTGTCCCAAAAAGTGGATCAGCAACATCATTCAGGACATTGTTGAGTTGAGCTGATTTTTTTCATAGAAAACTTTCTCAGTGAAGGAAACAGAGGGGAAACCCTTCACCAACTCCAATGTCCCAGACACCTATGCTTGTCCAGGTCTGGGGTAGAGATCATGTTACTGCTCATGAAATTCATTTTGTTTGAATTTTTTACCATTGATTTCTCCTCACATTGAAAAAATATATTACCCACCAAGCCCTGCTCTCTCTCCACAGCAGAAGCAGTCTGACATGATAGAAATAACATGGAGCCTACAGTCAGCCAGACCTGTGCACAGGTCTTGGGAAAGTGACCTCTCTGAGCCTGGTTCCTTACCTATATTAATAAACCTCTCTCTGGGCATTAAATGAGAAAACGGTTACAAAGTGAGGTACTAGCAAGTGTTGCTTAAATGGTGGTTGACGCTCTTATTGAACCATCCAGACAAGCCTGAGCCCTTCCCCAGCAGATGTCACAGTCACCTCCCACCCAGGTCCACGTGTCCTTTTGTCTAGGACAAACATCTGAATGCTTTTTAGCCATTCTTTCTATACCTCAGTGTTTTTCTTTTTTTTCCTACTATAGCAAAATGGAGTCATTCCTTTATGAATTTAGTGTGAAGAGAAATAGGCAAAGTGAAAAAGTTGTATGGAGAGAACTTGCTTAGTCAAATAAGACCACTTGTATGGGTGGGACATGGACAATGTATATGACCTAAACTTATGTACCTCCATGATGAGCTGAAATTAAAAAAAAAAAAAAAAAAAAAGACCACTTGTATATTCTGAACATTTTCAGAGTAAAATGATGATTTGCATATTAATTATATATGCATGTGCATGATAAGTAGAAAAGCAAAGTAAAATTGGCAACATTTGCTCTGGAAGCATTTACTTCTTAGTGAAGAATAGTCTTAATGACTGCCTGCCTTTCCCCAAACTATTTGGCTAGAAAAACCTAATCACCATTGTGATCACCTAATCACCTTTTTTGATAGGCAGTAAATGTAATTGACATGCATTCAACAGAGTTTTTCAAAGAAACAAAAACATGGTCCCTGAGAATCTCAGAGGAAGAGACTTGGACATTATCTAGTGCTGCTCTCGTGTTTTACCAAAAAGGACCCATGTGGCTGAGGGGCTGGGGGACTTTCCTGTGGTCCAACACTGCTCAGTGGTGGCCGGAGCCTGGGACTCACATTTTCCACTTCTCAGTCCAGAGTTCTTTGTCACCATGATTTATTTGCTAAGACCTTTCTGCTATGGACTTTCTAAATTTAACTCTGCTTTTTTCCATTACAGATATAAATCCTTGTCCACATACTGTATGCCTGCATATACAGTTAGATCATTTCCAACTTTTAAATAGCTACATGTACTTAAAAATCCTCATTAACCAAATATTGAACATAGGGATGTTCTTTTGTATGTTTCAGGTATTTCTGTAGGTTTGTTTCTCAACACAGTACTAACCATGCAGTTTGAGAGAGCAGAGCCAAGCCTCCCTTCTCTCAAGTCTTTTAGATTCTGATTATCTAAGACAGGCTACCCTCTGGTATCTGCATGGCTCCCGCAGCCCCGTGGCCTTCCCTGAGTGCGGTGACATGGTCTGGGGCATTCTGTGGCTCAAACCCTTGCCCTCAGGGGTGTGTGCTGCCCAGGCTTCACTCCACAGCTTCTCACCATATTTGGAGTGGTGGGTTCACCAAGGGGTGATGATCAAATGCCTATTTCTAGGCTTAGTGACTTGTTAAAAATATAACTGATGAGGGCATGTCTTTTCTTTTAAACGTCTTCTAAATGCAAAGGCAAAAAGAGCCAAAACCAAAGATATCTTTCACTCTGTTTTTCTCCCTTGAGTTTCTATTTTTAAAAAGTTGTTTTGGGTCAGAGTTTCCTTGTATTCCCAAAAGAAAACTAAGCTAGAAATAAATGGCACCAGGCAAGGAAGGTGGGGGCAGGGTAGAAAATGAGTGAAAACTCAGGAATTGCATGGAATGTCTTTTCTTTCAGACATGGCAAGTGAGGGTTTAACACGGTTGTACATAGGCTGGACAAGGGCAGAGTTAGTCCTTTGCGCCAGAAGAACAGGGGTCTCTGCCTTCGTACCTGGGTCAAGAGAAGTGAGGTAACAGAACTTTCCTGGTGTCCTTCCTTCCCAGGTGGAGGAACCACACTGCTGTGGAAGGAGATGGCCTCTGCAGACAGAATATTTTCTGGCCTCATTGTGACTTGAAGAAGCTTTTTTGTTGTTTTCCCCAAAAGGCATAGTCTTGAGTACTTCTGTGTAGGATCCTCAGTAGGTTCGGGAGGTTAGACATGCGTCTGTGGGACCAAAGTAGACCCGGTGTTTGAGGTTATTGGAAAGACTCAGGGCTGGAGGGTTAGAGACTGGGCCGCCTCCAGGCAGAGTGTGGGCCAAGCAGAGCTAGAAGATGTGGAAGGGATGGAGAGGGGGAATGGGGAGGACGGTGCGGTACCTAGGGGTTGGGTGACTTGCTAAATTGCCAGAACCTAATTCTTAGGTCTTCCTTCCTAAACGTCATGACCCCTCCACTGTGCACAGGGGAGTGGAGTGAGGCCCTATACCCGCTGCTCACCACCCTCACGGACTGCGTGGCCATGATGAGCGACAAGGCCAAGAAGGCAATGGTCTTCCTGCTCATGCAGGATAGCGCGCCCACCATAGCCACCTACCTGAGCCTGCAGCACCGCCGCGACGTGGTCTTCTGCCAGACGGTAAGCCCCAGGAGTGCCACCAGAGGCCACGGGGACCTTACCTCAGAAAAACAGGTTCGGGAAGCCCCTTTACCTCCCTGATGACTTGTAAAAAACCACAGGTGGGGCCATATTTCCTCCTGGCTGCTGTTTTTAAGTTTATTTACTAGAGGTCTAGATTTCAGCACAGGGAGGAAATCTACTTGGTCAGTATGCATTTGTCTCCCTGAAGAACTGGCACCTACAGAATCTGCTGGTTCTGCCCCGAAAATTGCAGATGGCACAGGACTCGTTGGTGCCTTTTTTGCCCCCTGCAAAGGAGTTCAGTGAGGGCAACATGGATGCCTGCTGTCAGTGTTGTCTTTTTTCTTGTAAATAAAATAGTAGGCGCCTTAGTTCTATGGATTGTTGCAGAACTCTGTTTTAATGATTTTTGTTATCTTTCGGAGAAATGAACCCTTAATGAATGTAACAAGTTAAACTGCTGCTAGCAAACAAATTAATAAAGTGAACAGTGACTTAGGGTCAGGCTGGTTCTCTGCAGTTCCCCTACCCATCCTGGGAGGCCCGTTTCATCCCACAGAAAATATCCCACTGAGGAAACATTGAGTGACCATGTTCTTGTCCACTTCTGTCTTTTGTTGTGATTAACTCAGTTTCCAGCCAGAGGTGGTATGGATTTGTGAGTAGATAGACCCTTTCACTGTGGGGAATTAATTCTGGGCTTCCAGAAGGTTCCAGCCCAGAAATAACCCTAGACAGGTCAGGTCTGAAGCTGGGCCAGAATCAGACCTAACTTTGGGAGCGACAGGAGCAGCAAGCCCAAGGTGTTAGCCATCCTCCTCCCCATGGCCTCTACCCTCCACAGCCCCAGAGCCAGGGCACTCCCCACTCTCGGGGTCTCCGGGAGACAGAAGGTGCCACTGAAGCCCCTTTGAGCAGTGGAAGCAGAGGAACTCGGGCCTGGGGCGGGGCATGAGCCCACTGCTATTTGGTGAGCAGGTGTCTGACCCCGAAACCACTTCATGCTGTGTCCCTCCAGCTGACTGCTCTCATCTGTGGCTTCATCATCAAGCTGAGGAACTGCCTGCACGACGACGGCTTCCTGCGGCAGCTCTACACCATCGGGCTGCTGGCCCAGTTTGAGAGCCTGCTGAGCACCTATGGTGAGACCCGTGGGTCTGCTCACACCCGGCACCTCTGGGGGCTGCATCAGGAGCCACAGTTACCTGTGTGAATTCCATCTTTTCTTCCTAGATATTTTTCTGATTACACAAGTATAATTCATGCTGATTATTAATACAATAAATCCAAACATCACCAAAACACATAACAAAGAACCAAATGACAGTTATACATACCTATCTTGGTTTGGTTTGTTGTTTGTTTGGTATGTATCTTTTCTAAAAGTTATTATGGGTGCATTATAGTTGTTGTTTGTTATGTATCTTGAGGGTCTTTCTAGTTGAGGATGGATAATAATTATTTAACCAGTAACTTCCTGTGGGACATGTGGGTTGTTTCTGACTTCTTCCTATGAAGCCAGTGCTGCAGTGGCGTTGAGCATGTAAGGCACTGAGATCCTTCTGCAACTACTGAATGACTAGACAGAGTTTGCTGGGTTAAAGGGTAGGAATATTCTAAAACTTAATAGATATTTTCAAACTGCCCTCTGAAAAGGCTCTCTTATTCTTACCCTTGGTTTTTGTTTATTTCTTCTGAGAAGGTGAAAATGGACCATTTTTTTAAGTATTTAATCTTTGGAGTTCTAGGACATCAAGTAGACATCAAGCCCTGTGTAAAGGAGGATCTGGCCGCAGCAATGCTGTTGTGCCACCTCTCTCCATTTGCGAAGAGCTGGCTTTGCCTTCTGAGTTCCACGCATTTCTGTTTCCCGCTTCCTGACCCTGTGCTTGCCCAGAAAAGGGTGAGGAAGGATGGCGCATCTCCACCAGCTGCATTTTTTAATGTGGCCGTGGGATTTCTGTAGCAGTCCTCTCAGAGAAGTGAGTCACAGGGAAAAGGCTCAGAAACGCCCACCCCGTCCACACCTGCACCCTCTCCTCTCACAGCTGGGTCTGAGCTCGTTGTTTTTCGTCTGCACCTGCCTCGGTGACTGTGCCATGTCTGCAGAGAGAGTGGCAGGGCCCTCTGCCTGACAGCCCCTTCCCTCCCTCACATCCAGGTGAGGAGCTGGCCATGCTGGAGGACATGAGCCTTGGAATCATGGACTTGAGGAACGTGACCTTCAAAGTCACTCAGGCTGCTTCTAATGCCTCAGCGGACATGCTGCCTGTCATCACAGGAAATCGGTAGAAATGTTGGTTTAAATTTCTCTGGGCTAGAGTGGTGTTTTTCATTTATGTTTATCTCATGGGATGCGATCTTCCATTATCAATTTTTATTCTGTTTAATTTTGTTTAAAATTCTGGTCACAGCCTTCTACATTAGTGTCAGTTCTTGAAGATCTGGCTGACAGTTTGGCCATCACTGAGCCAGGGGGCCGGTCTGGGCTCTGACACTGAGGCATGCTCAGGCCCCTCCTGGCCCCAAGGTCACAGCCTCACCCCTGCTTTCCCTCTCTCTACCTCTCCCCAGCGATGGGTTTAACGTGCGGGTCCCTCTGCCAGGCCCGCTGTTCGACGCCCTGCCCCGGGAGATCCAGAGTGGCATGCTGCTGCGGGTGCAGCCCGTCCTCTTCAACGTGGGCATCAATGAGCAGCAGACGCTGGCCGAGAGGTGCGTGCCAGCCCCTCAGGGACTGCCGTGGCTGGAGCAGCCATGGAGATGATGTAGAAAGTGTGCTTACCTAACCTCTTTGAGTTCCAAGTGCTATGTGGACTTTGTCATCCTTCCTTCCTTTGGCCAGCATTCTTCCACCATGACCGTGTACCCAGCATTGTCTTTGGTGCTGGGAACACAAAGACGACCCAGATAGGGTCTCTGTCCTCAGAGACTTGGCTGGTGGGAGAGAGAGATGCGGGTGATGGAGATAAGTAAACACAGGGAGTATGGGCCCTCAAGTAGGGGTACCCAGTGGGGTCTAAGGGCTCTGTGAAGACTTTCTGGGTGGGGGAGGGTGGCTGAAGTGGGTTTTGAAGTATGAGTAGGGGTTGGGTAAGACGGTAGAAGAGAGACTGGGCATCTCAGGCCAAGAAGAGTGAGCAAAGGCCTGGGTTCAAAAGGCCTGTAGCAGGATTATGGCATGTCGTTCTGGAGGCCAAATTTCCTTAACACCAAGCACTTTAAGGTATCTTTTGATACTAAAATACCCATATCATGCTAAGTGTCATGTAAATGACAACACAGGAGGGACTTTCATTTCATTTTGGAGACAGAAACAGTACAGGGGCCAGGGCCACCAGGTTCTAGGCAGGGATCCACAGCGCTGAGGGCAGAGAGGCCTTGTGTGCCCGGCCCAGTCCTGCCTTGATCCTAAAGGCTTACACCTGGTAAACACTCCTCTAGGATCACTTGCCATGGAGCAGAGTCATGTGTACCTGTGTGTGCACATGTGTGTGGGGGAGAGAGGCTGAATTGGGTGTGTGTAGCCTATGATGGCTTTCCACTAGTAAAGGAAAGTCTCTCCTGTGTTGTCATTTACATGACACATATAACTTAGCATGATATGTGTATTTTAGTATCAAAAGATACTTTAAAGTACTTGCTGTTAAGGAAATTTGGCCTCCAGAATGATATGCCATATTCCTGCTACAGGCCTTTTGAACCCAGTGAGTGGTCATTGTCCACTGACCCCTAGGTGTAGGGTCACCCCCACCTGGGAAGTATGTTGTGGTTTCTGGGAGACATTGAAGAACATTCAGTAGGGCAGAACATGATCAGGTTTACTGCCAGGAGGAGGTGAGGGGGCACAGGAGGTGAGAAGTGTGATGAGGAGGTAGCTGGAAAGAGTCCAGGCAGACCAGGGCAGGGAGTATGGTGCATGTTCTGAGAAGGGACAGACTGGAGAACTGTGGAAGTGGTAAATGGAAGGGTGTGGTCTTCCAGGGAGGCTGAATGGGAGAGAGACAGGAGAGTAGACCAGACACACTCAGGCTGCTGGATCCGGGGAGTGAGTGGGGCAGTGCCACCCACTGAGCTCATGAACCAGGAGAGGGGTCGTGTTCAGGGGCAGATGGTGAGCTGAGCTTGGGCTGAGGGCGCCAGCCCAGGAAGCAGAGCCCAAAGGTCTGAGCAGAGCTGAAGAGCCCATGTCAGGGAGGGTGGCAGCCTCACGGCAGCCCCAGCAAGGAGGCAGCCCAGGGGAAAGAGAATGTCACTCCCTGTATCCAGCAGCTGTTGATCCCAACGGCTCTGTAAGAGCAGTTTCTAGAGAGGGTTGAGGCAGGGCCAGATGCAGGGAACAGAGGAGCAGGAAGAAGGACATGCCACTGAGGATGGGAGGGACTTGAAGAGTGCAGGGCTTGGCTTTGTTTCTTCGTTTGTTCCCAGGACACTGGTGAGCTGGGCTTGCTTATGAACTGAGGGGAGGGCCCCAGAGAGGGGAGGCCATGGTCCTGGGGTCAGGGACGATCCCCAAGGGAGCAGACACCTAGAGGAAATGCCATCGTGGGCACCAGGGGTAAAGGAGCTATGCCCCACAGGAGGGAGTCCTGCCCTCTGAGCGGTGTTGCAGGGCCCTAAAAAGGCTGACACTCAGGAAGGTCACTCAGCAGGGAAGTGCTGGGGCTGCCCTGGGGACCCAGGACTTGGACCTCAGAACCTGCATTTTTAGTGACCACCTTGTGCCTGCCTCATAGGTTGCGTTTCATGACCTCTTCCCTTAAGCATTTGGCACATGCTCACTTGTAGCATGTGGTGGGGAGGTGGGGTGTGTAGACAGAGTGAACCTGCGTGATGGGCAAAGAATGAGGACGGCCTCCTGTCAGTACTGGAGGGACAGTCCATCAGATTGGAGTACAGTGCTGTGCCCTCACTCCCCAGCCATACCCCGCTGCCATCCCCTCTGCTGAGTCCCCCTGAGACAGGACATAGGGACTGTGAGCCGAATGGCCGTGAGTAGGGGTTCCTGTGCCACGCAGGACAGGACCCTTCAGTCTCTGGATCTGGTGTGGCTCGTGTCCTGATAATCTCTCAGGAAGGTCTCTGCCAGATCATACATGGTTCCTGGCAACAGAATGTATTTAAACTTCACTAACACTGTAGAGATGACTTTATGCGCAGGAGGAAGAAAGTGGTTTAGAATTTAGATGTGCGCAATTACTGTTTGAGAGAATCAGCCTCGTTAGCTTTCATGCAACTGTGTTCATGTTAGAAGGTGACATTAGCCAACTAATGGCGTTCCCTTGTTAATTCCCAAGGTTTGGCGATACGTCTTTACAAGAAGTCATCAATGTGGAGAGTTTGGTGCGGTTAAATTCCTACTTTGAGCAGTTTAAGGAAGTTTTGCCTGAGGATTGTGAGTAATTCTTCACTTGGGGTGGGTTTTCCCTGCTGGTCTTTTCCTCACTGGGTGGCCGAGCTCAGGCTGTCTGTTTCCTGATGCCGCCTGGCTTGTCCCACTTTCGTGTGTCCGTGCACACCTGCCTGAGCGCCTGTGTGTGTACGAGTCTGCACTCCTCCTTTTCTCCCTCCTACCCCAGCACACACACACACAAACACACACACACGGCCTGTTCGCCTCTTCAGACTCTGCCTGGCTTGAATTCCCACCCACAGAAGCTTCCCTGGGCTGCAGCCCTCGCTCATCTCTGCTGTTGATTCCCTTCTAACCTATGTGACGTGGGCTTTCTCACACACTGTCGTAGTCATTGACATAGATGGATGCATTCAGTGGCGTGCATCGTGCACCTGCTGGTAGGACATGAGGGATCACAGAGGCAGGAGCCATATTTGGCCAGGTGAGTTGCCTATGCACCTGCCTCCATGGTGCTTAAGAGTAAGATGCTGGGTAGACATTGTTGGGTGTTTGGTGGCAAAATGCCCCCTGTCACAGCCTCTCCTGGAGGTGGTGGAGAGGTGACAGTAGTTTTCCTGCTGCTGACACGTAACTCTGTGTCCCCCAGTGAGGATGCTGCAATGAGGACTCTGGAAGTTGCAGAACTCAGGGAAGAACCCAGGGGATGCACAGCACTCACTATCTTTACACATGGAATTCTCTCCCAAATTCCACCTAGTGAACATTCCCTGAGCACCTGCCATGTGTAAAGCACTGCAGGACCCAATGGCGAATATGACCCTGCCTTGGAGGAAAAGCCACCCAAGAGTATCCCACCTGTCTGTGCAGGCGCTGCTGCAGTCACTGAGGGTGCCACATGGCTCAAGGAGACACGTCCCCACCTGGAGTTACACCAGTGTCCTCTTATAGGGGTTTCCACAGAGGGAAGACCACGTCCACATCAGCTGGGAAGATGCAGGCAGCTTCATTTGCTTTCTGTTGGGAGGCATGGTAGATCTTAGAGTTCAGGAATAGCAGTAGAACAGTACTGCTGGTGAACCCTGTTACAGGCTGCTGATACGCCAGGTGCCGGTTAAGTGCTCACACATGTTTCCTCACGAATCCCACAGCAGCCCATGAGGTTGGTGCTCGTGTCTGTGTCCAGGTGAGGAAAGGTGCTGCCTGGCTCTGAAGCCATCCTGTTAGGAGAGACTGCCACAGAGGACCTCCAGGGCCAGCCCGGGAGTCCGTATTACTGTAGTGTGGTGTTCGGTAGGGAAGCAATGTGAAAACGCTGCCTTTTCACAGATTCATTGAGCAAGAAAGTGCTGTTGGATGGGAAGACGGGACACAAGCCACTGGTAGATGGGCGATACGTCATTTCACCCTCTGACTCCAACCTGGGGCAACAGTGGGCTTGGAAAGAAGGGGCGAGGCATTGAGGAGGGCTCGGGCTGAGGGCCAGCTCCTTAGCGGCCATCTGACACTGATGTTGGGGAGGTGCCGGGCATGGGGGGATGAAGACCTGGTGCTGGGCTGGGACGCTGGAGTTGGTGGCAGCAGCAGTAGCGGGTGGCCCGACAGGAGAGGAGCAAGCACAGTGTGGGCCCCCACTGAAAGGTGGGGCCCTTCATGGCTGAGGGCACTGAGGGGTAGGATGAGAAGGGGGCTGAGGACAGCATCTGAGGCTGGTTAGGAAGAAGGGATTCCATAGAAGGGCCAGAGAGGGTACTGCTGGCAAGCGGGAAGTAGGTGGCCAAGGAGGCAGGAGCCGGGGGCATGGATCACTGCGGTCTCTGGGTTTGTGGACAAGGACCCCCTGGTGAGCTCAGGGGACAGTCTCAGTGTGGTGAGGGGTAGGCCAGGGGAGCAAGTGGTGATGAAATGGCACTGCCTTGAAATGGACCCTCCTGTCCCAAAGATGGGCAGCGACGTGACGGTTGGGGCTGTGGGAGGCTGGAGAAAGTGCTGGAGCTCCAGGGGTGACGGCCGTGTGCTTGAAGGGCTAAGGGAAGCAGCCAGAGAAAATGTGCCGGAAGGTACAAGAGGGTGACTGAGCTACAGACCAGGTCCTGGAGAGCCCAAGGCAGATGGTGTCCTGTCACGGAGGGAGGGAGGAGAAGGGGTAGGGACGTGAATGGAGTGACTGGAGTAACACAGGTGGGTGGTTCCTCAGGGGAACAGGGGTTCTTTTTACTGAATGTATGGGAGGTGAGCACAGAACCAGGGCGTGGAGGAGTGAAGGAGACTTGGTGTGGGTGCAGCTGGAACCCTGGAGACCGTGGCTCAGCCCCAGCCACAGCAGTTCCCCAGAGAGCCAGAGACAGTACTGATGCCTGGGCCCCACCCTAGAGGGTGGCAGGCAGGGCCTGGGCACCGCGGTCTCAGAAATTTCCCAGTGACCCCCATGTGCCGCAGCCAGGTGGAGCACACGACATGAAGAGGCTCCTCCAAGGCTTCAGCTGTAGGTTGGCTGCACGGTGCAAGGAGCCCAGTCCTGAGGCATCCTCACGTTCCGCAACAGCAATCGCAGTTAATGACACATCTGTCGAGGCCTTGGTGTGAGCCACGCACTCTTCTACCCACTTTAAATGGATTATCTCACCTGGCCCTATAGCGGCCCCAGAGGTGGTGCCAGTTTCACACCCCCTTGGCAGAGAGGAGGCACGGAGGGCATCTCCCCAGCAGCCCAGTGAAGCCCAGGTAGTGTCTTCTGACTCCTGGGGGCAGCCAGGGAGCCACAGCGGTGGGGAGGGAAGGGGAGAGCGGGGTGCACTGAGGGTGGAAGGAGTGCTAGCAGTGAGTGGCAACATCATGAAGGCAATGTCTGCACTGAGCATTGTGGAGGGTGGGCAGTTTCCAGTGCTGTCAAAGACCTGGAAGATGTTAGACTAATGACGAAGGCTGAGGAAGGGTGAGGCCTGTGGGAGCAGAAGCAGCAGACTGGACCATGACCCAGGGAGCTGGGCAGCCGTGGCCCATGCACCCGTCAGCCCCAGGAGAACTGCTATCTGTGAGGCTGAGAAGATGGGACCCACCCAGCAGAATACCCCCACATCGGCACGGTTCATCAGTGGGCAGATATTCACTAAACTGGGCTGCCAGGGTGGCCAGGGAGAAGCCACGGTTGATCTTGGGAGGTGGGATCACGCCATCTTCTCTGGAGGGTGAGTGCCCCAACCCGCCTGGAGCCACCTCCTCTGGGCTGAGTCCCTCACAGGCAGGGGCTTCTTTCTATTTCTTTGTGTCTGGCCCCCTCCCCTGGACAGCGCACTACCAGGAGTGTGAGATGATTAGCACAGGGTTCCTTGTGCGTCAGGAACAGGGTGTATGGTGGACACTATGTGTGGTTAGATCCAGATGGTTTTGATTTGGGGATACAGGCACTGTGGCTATTTTCCTTAGCCATGACCTTGATGTATTTGTTAATCCCAGTGTTTGAAAATCTCAGAGTACCCTCGGGAGTGGTTGTTTTTCCTAGATTTTGTTCCAGGTTTCCTAGGCGAGGCAATCTGAGGGATGTTCAGGCTCAAGGTGTCCTGAAGGGCCTGCAGACTGCCGGGTGGAGGAGGAGCCCTGTTAGAGCAAGGAGAGGCCTCCCTGGGTCTGTCAGAAATGCATTTCTCCAGTTGTAGGCTGAGATCCCCCTGGAGGACGCTACATGTTCCAGATCCCCCAAGGTTTCCAGGCCCACTCGATGGCCAAGACCTGCTGCCCCAAGCGTGCTTCACCCTGGTGGAAGTTTTGGAGACTAGATGAGTCTCCCTTCCTCCTAACACCCTCCCTTTGGGAGTGGGGCAGGGAGCACAGGCGTTTACAGGAAGTTCCTTAGGTGATTTGGTGTCCACTCCCTGGCCCCTCAGGGAGAGGAGATAAAGTAACTGCCCTTCAAAGGTGGCACTAAAGTGGCAGTGAAACTGAGTGCTCACCATACTGGTAGCCATGTCCAGTCCCCAGACACCCTCCTCCCTTCTTGCTTTGGCTGCACAGTCAACGTGTTAGTGTTTCCGTGCCACAGCGGCTTACCTGGGTGGCTCCTGCTGTCAGGGGCGAGTTCCTGGGTGCGGCACCTACTCCCACAGACTCCTTTTCTCTTCCAGGCCTACCTCGGTCGCGGAGTCAGACATGCCTGCCAGAGCTGCTGCGGTTTCTGGGTCAGAACGTGCACGCCCGAAAGAATAAGAACGTCGACATCCTCTGGCAAGCCGCTGAGGTACTCTTTATAGTGAGGAAAAGGCAGTTACTGCTGCGCCCACTACCAAAACTCATGACAGTAATGTTAACAAATCACAGCCTCAGCGGGGAGTGGAGAGAGTAAATGTCTCTGTGTGGGCTCAGAGAAAGTCGCTGAGTATGTTCTAAAACTCTGTAAGATGCTGAACCTTGCCTGTGGGTTCGTTCCTTTGGGCTGCCTGAATTCTGATAAGCTTGGCACGATCTGTCCTATGGGGCACTTAATAGCCAGGCTGATGACAGTTGTCACCTTCAGAAGCCTACATGGTGGGTAGCAGCTAAAACCCTCTGCCTCCTGCCTCTCTTAATAGGTTCAGAGAGAGACTGTGGCGACCTTTCATATCTCTTTAAACAGCCATTATCATATGTTGTGGCTTTGATCTCCTAGTTTTCCCAAGTCCTTACCCTCAAATATTTTCTCATAAATTTACTGTGGAAATTTTTCAGTTTGAGCCTGGGCATCAGAGCAAGTTCATGGCTAGTCGTTCTCTCACCCCTGATGAGGGACTGAGGTTACCTCTTCTGTGTGGCAGAATAACCTGCCCAGCACTAGAACTTGGGCACGAGTGGCCGCAAGTAGCATCCTGGCTCTCTGGCTGAGCCGGAGCAAAGGGAAAAAGGACACAGGAGCGAGGTGGCACTGCACTGCCCACCATGTCTGGGCCACCACCCTGCATCACACAGCCTAAGCAGCACACGGGGGCATCCCCCACAGCTGTCCCAAAACATGACTGTCCTTGTCAGGAGAGTGTTTCTCTGAGTCTCTTCCACAGCAGCTGGGGTCTTGGCTGGTCACGGTGCTTGATGGCCGTTTCGAGACATTTATTAGATCCCATATTCAAGAGCCTGCTTCGTGAAGTTTGTCTTTTGGAATGTGCTGCACATTGTGGGTGTGGGAATCGTCATGGCTGCTGATCGTGTTCTGTTGAATTAAGCTTTAAAGAGTGAACATTCCCTTCTATGTGTTAATCTATTCATTTACCCTGTCAGGTACCCCCATGGGAAAGACTGTTGGAAAATGTGGGATGGGTCAGTCTGCCGATCTCCCCTCTCTGGGCCAGGCTGCCCTGTGAATCTTTTAATTACAACAGAACACATTTGGAAGCATCAAGTGACAGAAAGCTCAGCAGGTTTCACAGGCCTCATTTTTCAAGTATTCTCTTGGTTTTAGGGCCTCATCCGGCATGGCTCGCCCAGGCCAGGCCCAGCACATGTGGCACAGGGTGGGGCACATGCCTGCCAGGGGGCTCCTCTACTTCCTTTTATTTTGTTTTCTCACGGGGCTGCTAAACATCCCTGGCCAGATTGTTACAGTCTCTTATGCAAGTACCTTCGAGAGACTTTAGACAAAGAGCAAGCCTTTCCCACATGCCACAGAGAGTCCAGAGGGTGGCACAGCTACATCTCTGAACAGTGACCAAGGACATGCACTCACTCATTCATTCTCCTTAGAATAAACAGCTTTACAGATGAGAGTGGATGCGCAGATCTTGGGCACACCTTGCTTGGGAACTGTGGTTGTATTTCTCTATTGCCATATGATGGAAAATCATTAAATATGGATACAGTGGACCATCGCCTGACACCAGAACAAAAAAGCAGTCCATCCAGTCCTGTATTCTTTAGTTCCCAGTAGAGGCCCCAAGGTATAGAAGCCTAGAATCAGAGGGAAGGCCCTCAGAGACCCTCGGATGTGTCAGGCCCACCAAAGCCTGGGTGTCCCCAGGGGGACATGGGGTTGGGACAGGTGGGTGTAGGGTCAGCAGTGCCACACCACTCGGGTACTGACTCCTCTCATCCCTGATTTGACCAAAGCTGTTATTCTTTTCTGGGTCTCATTTCTTGTCATTTCTGTGTATGAACAAAAGGTCCCTGGCTAAACAGCTGGGCTATCTTTAGTCAGGTCAAAACCCTCATTTCATGGAGGGGGAGACCCAGCCAGTACACCAAAGGTAGCTGGTGCCCCTCTAGGATGGGAATCTGACACTGCAGCTGCCCTTTTGGACAAGGACCCACCTCTGGCCACCCTGCCTTCCTTCCAGGACCTCGTTATCTCTGCATGCACCATCTATGAAGTTAAGTGTTCTTTTGAAACCAATTTATAGTTCCAGTTTCTGCCATGTTTGGGTCATGAACTCTACAGCCTGTAGAAATTAGTGAGCATATACCAAGTTCACGCTTGCTTTGTCAGTTATGATTTTTCAAATTTGATTAAATCACTCTTTTTTTTTTTTTTTTTGAGACAGAGTCTCACTCTGTTGCCCGGGCTAGAGTGAGTGCCGTGGCATCGCCTAGCTCACAGCAACCTCAAACTCCTGGGCTTAAGCGATCCTACTGCCTCAGCCTCCCGAGTAGCTGGGACTACAGGCATGCGCCACCATGCCCGGCTAATTTTTTCTATATATATTTTTAGTTGGCCAGATAATTTCTTTCTATTTTTTTTAGTAGAGACAGGGTCTCACTCTTGCTCAGGCTGGTCTCGAACTCCTGAGCTCTAGCGATCTGCCTGTCTCGGCCTCCCAGAGTGCTAGGATTACAGGCGTGAGCCACCGCGCCCGGCCGTGATTAAATCACTCTTCACTAGCTTGGGGTCTGCTTGTCTGCTTAGGGTCTTGGTTTTGTTTTTTTGTCTGTTCCCAAAAGAAGCTTATCCTCCTCCTGCTTGTCCTGACAGAACTGTAGGCCTTTCCTATTTTGTCTTTTTCCGGACGTGGTTCATAGGACTGCACCATCTTCCCCGTAGTGACCAGCACGTTCTTGGCTTTGGTGGCCTGAGAAGCAGGTGTAGTCCCATCGTCAAGGCAGTCGACACAACTAATGTTTTTCTGGAGTATAACAGATAACTGGGAGCCTACCATCGTACAGCTTACACAGTTTTTCATAAAATACCAGTGTTGCTTTCACAGGGCGGTATCTGATAAGGTCCTCAATTCCATGTCTGAAGATCTTGTGGCCAGATGTTTTGGAATTCACAGGTTTCAGATTTTAGAAAAGTAATATGGCACAGAGTTGGCATTTTTTATATAATCTGCCACACATTACACATGTGTACTGTCGTATACATATATGATTTAATACCCCTGGGGGAGCCTGGGGTAGTACTCTGGAATCAAACTCATAATAGTGCCCTGAAAAGTATGAATGTTTACATAAAATAGGATAAATAAAGATTATAAATAGTCTCACATCAGCTCAGATCTGGTTGTGCTGCCAAATGATGCTGCTGCAAACTTAGAAAAATTATTTTCTGTTTTAGAGCTTGCTGGATTTGGCAACTGTGTACCTAGGATTATCTCTAGTGATGCAGAGGAAATGCCCAAAAATATTCTCTCTGTGGAGAGAGGAGGCGCACTGAGATGGTCTTTTCCCAGTCTGGAGGCCTCCTCCACCCCACACCCTGTGAGCCACCCTGTTGTGATGAGGGAAGCCCGTTGGTACCTAATCCTGTGTCCGGGCAAGGATGGCAGGAAGGGCCTGTGGGACCTAGTGATCAGGAGGTGGCTAAAAGGAAGTGGAACTTCTGAGCCGTTCCCATCTGTGCAGATGAAGGAGGAGAGTGGACATCAGCAGGGCTGTCCCCTGCCTTCCAGAAAGGCCTGGACACCTGGCCAGGGGCTTGGGGGCCTCCCTTGAGTAGGTCATTTTCACTGCTCTCTTTCCTCGAGGGATCAACAGTGAAGGGCTGAACGTGACGAGAAGGCCCAGGTGTGGTTTGGAAGGGGAAAGTTGGTAAGAGTCAGTGAATGGATGGCGATTCCTCAAAAGGAAGGGAGGCTGGCCTGAGAGGGAGCATCTTGTGGGAGAAGGCAAGTCACACGAGGCACAGCAGGGCCCCCAAAAGCTGGTGTTTGTAAGTGACTTGGTTTCTGTCAGCTCTGACAGAACATGGAGTTGGGGCACAGAAGGGGAGAGTCTGGCCAGGCCTTGCTGGGCTGGTTGGGAACCTCTCTGGTGTGTGAAGGCTGCTGCCTTTCGGCGGAGTCTCCCCTCCTAATCACAGCCCATTGTCCTGTTGCAGATCTGCCGCCGCCTTAATGGGGTCCGGTTCACCAGCTGCAAGAGCGCCAAGGACCGCACGGCCATGTCGGTGACGCTGGAGCAGTGCCTGATCCTGCAGCACGAGCACGGCATGGCCCCGCAGGTCTTCACCCAGGCCCTGGAGTGCATGCGCAGGTGAGTGCCACCGCCAGGCCGCGCCCTGCCTGCCCTGGTCCGTGTAAACTGCAGATGAGCTGGCACCACTGCGCCTTCCCACGGGGCCTGCCCTGCATGAGCCCCTGATGCCAGCCGCCACACTTGAGTTTGACAAACTAGTCAAACTATTGGCACTGTCAAATTCAAACAATGTTCTCTTGTAAGGCGAGACGGGGAAGAGAGCTGGCAGTCTTTCTGAACAGGACTGCGCTGAAAACCAGTAGACTGACGGGCAAGCTGAGGGTCAGGCAGCTAAGGGGAGCTTGGCTGCAGCCGTATGGTACGTCCCTTCAGCCACCTGCCTGGCTGTGGGCATGATTTAGGGCCAGTGCTTTCTCAGCAGGCCTCTGCTGTTGACATTGTATAGCCACATGCATATGTACATTTCCAAACTCGAGTGAAGACACGCGTCTGCAGGTTGCACCGGTTTGCTCCGCTGCTTCTCTAGCAGTCAACACAGTTTGCTTTTATGAGCGAAGTGTCAAATGAGTGTTTTATGGTGACAGCTGTCAGTGTGCCCTGGCAACCTCACCCAGTGATGTTCTGATTCTGAGATAACAGGCGTGTTTGCAAAATGAAACCCAGAACTAAAATTGTCCACTATTGATCAATGCCTTGTTTCAAGCACTGCTGGGCAGCCCCTACCTCACATACCAAAAGAAAGGATAAGAAACCTGGTTTTCCCGTCTCCTTCAATGTAGTCACCAATGCTGTTAAAGTCTCGTTTCCAACGGTCACTTCTACTGAATGTTCTGTATCATTTGTCCTCTCACCAAATTCTTTAAAGCGTTCAATTCTCTTATCCTTTCTGTATGTTTCTGCTGTTTGACCTTCTCACAATAATGCACAAAAGAGATGCATGAGCTCCTGCCTCTTGATAATAGCATTTTGTAAAAATGGAGTCATTTTTGTCTCTGTTTTGTCTTTCCAAGTTCATCTAAACCTCTCTGTTAAAGTTCACCATCCCTCTGCCCAGCCTCAGGGGGGTAATAGAGACTCAGAGCCCTGCTCTGCCATTCTTTAATTTTACTTGCCTTGACTAAGGGCCTGCCCTAGGAGCCTGGGTGCCCTTCGGGCTCCATGTCCAATGCAACCCTGCTGCAGCAGGGGTCCTGGTGCAGCAGGGGGGCAGCCACGTTTGTGCCCATCAGCTGCACGGCTTTGGCAGGGACTGCTCCAGTAAAGTGCAGACCTTTGCCAGTGAAGACATGAGAAGAAGCAGGATTCCTGTGGTTGTGGCAGCAACAATCAGGATCAGGTCCAGTCAGGAGCCGAGGCCCTGAGTTAGGCACACAGTTGACACAGGGACCTCTGTCCAGTTCTTGGGCTCTTGAACAAATTCCACAAAAACAATTCTGATTTCATCTGAGCACAAAGATCTCAGGAGACCAGGGAGAAAGTGGGCCTATAGAGAGACACAGCACGACTGCTGGGCCTGTCACTGAGCCCAGAACGCACACGGCCTCTGTCTGCCTGCCTGTGGCCCGCAGGCGTGGTGTGTGCAGGACAGTCATTACAGCTGTTGCAACTTACAACACAAAGCACTCTTTGTAACTTTTAATCGCATAAGTAATTGACCCTCCTTATAGGAAAATTAGATAATGCAGATAAACGTAAATTAGATAATACAGATAAACGTCTCTAATAGTCCTTCATTCTCATGCACACACCCCACAAGAGAATTCTCCATATTCCTGCTGCTAATAGGTAGCCGTGTTAACATTTTTATCCGTGTTCTCTCAGAGAGACGTACGTACATACCTACATACAGGTGTGAGTGTGGTTCATCCACACATTGGTTAGCCAGTCCCTGAATAACACAAAAAAACACATACACAAACAAGTGCAGTGATACGCACAATTCTGCCTATAGTTTTAGCCTACTTTTTTCCATTTAACTGTCTTGTGAGCATTTTTTCACATGGAAAAAATATAGACCTTATCACTGTTAACACATTGTATAATTTATCCAATTTGCTATCATTGAATATTTAAGTTGTATATGGTTTTCCAGAATTTTAATCAAGAGGGCAGTGAATATCCGTAAATATTCTCCTGTCCACATTTTCCAATTGACTCCTCAGGTTAAAAAGTATACATCTTTGTAAGGCTTTTTTTTTTTTGTGACAGAGTTTTGCTCTGTTGGACTCAGGCTGAAGTGCAGTGGTGTCATCATTGCTCACCTCAAACTCCTGGGCTCAAGTGATCCTACTACCTCCCAAGTAGCTGGGACTACAGGCACATACCACCATGCCAGGCTAATTTTTTAATTTTTTTTTTTTAGAGAGGGGGTCTTGCTGTGTGGCCCAGACTGGTCTCAAATTCTAGGGCTCAAGTGATCTTCCTGCCTCAGCCTCCCAGAGTGCTGGGATTACAAGCGTGAGCCACTGTACCCAGTCTGTAAGGCTTTTTAATAGTTTTAATACAAATCACCAAATTGTTCCCCTACCAGCCACAGTCCTGCCCAGTGTCCCAGAGTGCCCAGGAATTGCTGTCACTATTCTGAGTGCTCCTGAGGCTGTAAAGGTGGTGTCATTTTTCTGTTCTACTTACAGGTGAGGACCCTGAGGCCCTGAGTGGGTGAGGGGCTTCCTCACCTGGGAACAGGCACCATCCCCTTGGCCTCCCTCTGCCTCTGTAAACCCCAGTCCTGCCTCCAGTTATGGATGTCTTTTTAAATTTTCTTTTTTTTTTCTGCGTTTTCTAAAATCTGTACAGTGAGCACATAATACATAAATAAGTATTTAAGAAGTTATAAAAATAAAACAAAGCTCACTCTTCCTTCACCTCTGCCTGCCCTGGAACCCTCAGCACCAGCCCAGGGAGAGAGCTCACTGCTGCCTTGAGTAGAACCCTGCAGTACCTCGGGCTCTTGCTGCAGGCATTGTTTGAAGGTGACACTGTTACCCTTGACTTTGTGTTTTCTGGATTATCCCATGTGGAGAAGACATGTATCTATTTAGTCAGCTGCAAGCCCAAGGCGCTGGGTCACCAGCTAGCACTTGTGGCTGCAGGGCTGGCCAGCGAGAGCTCCGAGGAGGCAGTAGTGAATTTGCACCCTGCTCTCAAGCAGAGGAAGAGGTTTGGTTCTCTCTCTTTCTCACTTGCATCTCACCAGGTGGGCGAGTAGAGCACGCAGGTGAGGGCAGAGCTGGCACCCAGGCTGGCTTTCTCCTGGAGGCCCAGGGCGAGCACTGGTCCGTGCTGTGCTGTACACGTTCAACAGCAGTTGTCTCCCCGGAAGCCCTGATCTGTAGTGTTTGCCAATTTCTGTGGCATAAATACCTCCACTGGGGTCCATTTCAAGCTCCCAGAGTGGCAGCACTGAACATGGAGTTGGGAAGAGCTTTACACCCTCAGCTCCCTTGAACTATGTGCGCTGACTCCAGCACCCCTCTGGGGCATCCCTCTGTCCCCAGTCCAGGGGCTGAAACCCTCACTTAGTGGGCCTTCCTGCGTAGCTGCCAGGCTATCCTGGCAGGGAATGTGATGACTGGTCAGTGCTGGCCAGCTTGGAAAGTGTCCCCTGTCAGAACGGCACATTCCAGCAGGGTCTTTCCAAGCCTTCAGGGTTCCTCTGGGAACGCCGGGGAGGACTCAGCGTGAGGAGGAAGTTGGACCTCCTGCCTGCCCCTCTCCACGTGGATCCTTCACAGGCTGCCTGCTATGTCCTAGGACCTCTGCTTCTGTGTCACTGCTGCCACTCAGTGGCCATGGATGCGGTTCCAGAGTCGTGTGGTTCTAGGTACCATCTCACCTCAGTACATTTCTTCTCTAGCATCAAAAGGGGAAAGAAACCCCAAGTTTCCAGTGTGGGGTTGCTTGGATTCCATCCTTGGAGATCATTGTGTAGAACAGTAACTTGCAAAGTTGGGGACAACAGCGGCTCACGGCCTGCCACTGCTGAACCTGAGACCCAAGGTGGGGCTGGGGAGGACCCTGCATTTGGTTCGTACCTGAGGTAAATGGTTTTCATTTGTGTGGTTAATCAAGAGGCAGCTTTCGCCAAATCCATCGCACCATCCTCGCTGGGGCATCTGTGAGAAGGTCAAATCCCAATGGTTCTTCATGTTCAGCTTGCTTCTCAGAACCCCGTCTTTGCAGCATGCGGGCGCATGGCGGGGCGGCATGGAGTTGTGCTTGGCCAGCCGAGAGGGAGTGAACATGGAAAACCATTCATTCAACCTACATGTGTTTATTTTCAGTAGATTGCAGTATTTTTTTCTTATTTTCACTTCTCTTTCTCTCCTTTTTTCCTGTAACTGTGCTGATTTTATTTTGGTCTTCCTCTCACACCCTTTTCTGCATATCATCTTTTCTTTCCGTTGTGGCTTCATTCCATTTTTTTTTAATCTTATCTTTTGGTTCTCCTCTTTTTCCCATAACTTTTGATAAAATCCATCGCATGTGTTTCTTTTTTCTTTATTTTTGTTCCTTTCCTTTTTTCTTTTCCTTTCTCCCAAACTTTTTCCTTTTCACAGCATTGGAACACGGGAGGTAGTCACGCAGAAGAACTTGAGCGGCCTGGTGCCCATCCGAGACTTAAGGCTAGACCCCAGCCTCCTCTGTTCCCTTCCTTTATTAGCTCTGAGCCCCAATTTACTGATTGTGTGGCTCTTTCTGAGCATAGCATACCTGGTGACCAAATTGCGTTGCAAATGAATATCATTATGAAAAATTCATAAGTCACAAGAAAAACAAAAGTGCCAGAATATGTCCAGCCACCGTGTACCTAACTGGACAGAAGGAATGTCAAAGCGTGGTCTGCCAAGAAATATCTCATGCCTTACAGTTTGACGTTTTGTTCTTCTGAACTGTAAATATCTGCCAAATTATTTCACCAAGAGGACTTGTTCGTTTAAATCACGTCTTCAGTGCTTGTAACATGTTCTCACGGTGCCCTGCCACTGCATTATTTAGCTGGCCTGGAATTACTTGTACCACATCTCTTACCTTCTGATGTAAAATTGTTTATTACCTGTACATCTCGTGTGCCCTGTTTCCAAGAGAAGGGAATTCTGTTTGAAGAGAATTTGTATATTTGATACTATTCTTTAAGTGTACTGCTAACCTTTCCTTTCCTTTTGAAGAAAAATGAAAAGAAAAAGATAGATGCTTTCTATAACTGGCTCGTCTAGACAAGCCTATTTAATAGGACATGTACTTTCTGCTTTCATTTCAAAGCGTAGTCCCTGAATCACAGTAGCAAACAGTTTGCAGAATCATAACACTTCCTTGCTCATGTTTATTATTTCTAATTGGGGTGACACAAAACTGTGACTACAATAGTACATGGTACCAAGTCAGACACATAGAGATAACCTATTGCATGTGACTTTACATTTATTCTTAACTCTTTAAGGATCAGCAAACTGATTCCAGGAAGTAACACATACAGTAACAAAAGGCAGTTAAGGTTATATACATTTATTTTTCTGAAAGTAGCGCTTTTCATTTAAAAATTACATCTTTAATTCCAGATTAAGTCAGACATCTCTTCTCTCTTACCCATCAAATATGGTTAAAAATGAAAAAAAATCAAAGAAAAATGGCCAAGAATTGATTTTGGGTGGGGAGCTCTGGCAGATTGAGCTGTGAGAGAGAAAGGGTCACTTTGGTCTCTGCTGTTATCACTCTTCACTTTAACATGCCAGTGTCCCTAAAACGGGATGAATTGTAACCTTAACATTTATATGTGGCAGAGGGTAATTGTACCCCTATAAAGGTAACCAAATAAATCAGGGGAGAGTTCCATACACCGTGTATGAGGATAGCAGTGGCTTCTCTGCTTTCCAGTTCACATTATTATGACGTTGTACTTCTATTTGCATCCGCCAGCTGGTTCCCCACACAGTGTATTTTATGGAGTAGATTTCTCTTCACCAGTCTAGAAAAATTGGAGTAAATTTAGAGAATCTGGCTTTTCCAGAAACTTGACACCCATGTGCACACACAAACCCAGTCCACCACAAAGTCTGGCTTCTCCATTCTCCAAGATTACCAGACCTTACTCTGGGGTTTCTCTGATTTGGGATGAGCTCAAGTCCAGGTTCTAGGAATGGCAGAAGCAGTTAGCACCGAGTGGCAAACACCAGACTCAAACTTTCAATTCTGAAGTGTACAACCATCCTCATCACTCCCAGGAGCACCCTTTTTCTAGACCCCCCTGAGCACTGCAGGATCCCTAGGGCAGGTGTCACCTCTGTGCCACTCTGTAGGGGAGCCCACTCTTCTCCAAGTGCAGAGTGTTCACTCATCTCTTCTAGAGTAAATGAGGTGGCTGTTGCATGGCAGCTTCTGGCATCCTTCAGGGGGAGTCACTCACCAAATGCCAGCTGACGGGTGGTGTTGAGTTGTAACAGCATGGCACTAGGCACTGGACGGTGTCCTGGTCACTCTGTGATTCCGTGAAAGGTATATGCTCACCATTTGCCCTCTTTCACATTGAGGTGCACACTTCAACTCTCTAGGACATTTTGTCTGCTTGATTTGAAAGAGGGGAAGTAGAGTCCACAGCCTCTTTCAGTTCCCATTCCACAGCTTCCCAGGCCCTGCGCCAGGCAATAAGCTCCTGATGACGCAGTGGTGACAGGTGCACGCCCACCTCCAGGGCAGAGCTCGTGGCCAGGAGAGTCCACACACAGAGGGAGGCCCTCCCACTGCAGACAGCAGCCCTCCCTCCCCCAGGGCCCACGTGGGCTTCTGTGGCACTCGCCAGGGGCCCCTCCCAGGACCCCGCCACACAGCACAGGGAAGCCACCGCCAGCCAACGGACCTCCTCAGAGGGGGCCCCAGGGACACCACAGCCTGATCCTTGGCTGTTGTGGTGCCAGCCACACCTTCCTGTCCCATATGGGTTGGCTGTTGGGTTGGAAGAGAAATGGGACTACAGGGAGAGGGGATAAGGTTCTTCATCTCTCTCCTCCAGGGGCTGGGTCAGAAGGCAGCGCATGTGCCTGCACAGACTTGGCAGGCTGGCACTAGAGAGGATGCCAGGAGACCAGCTTAGGCCATGGTTGGTTGTGTTTTGGTTTTTTTGCTTTAAAATATTTGAGAAAAGAAACTTAGTATGATCAACCTTTATGCTGAATTTTAATATCAGTAAGGCCCTTTGTTCATGAAATGAATCCAAATACATAATGAAAATCTTGTCTGCTTTAGTGAGGAATAGGATGGAATAAAGATGGGGAGATGATTCAAGAAGGGGGAGTCATTGATATTCGATGATGGTTTTTAGGTCACTTCCCAAGTAATGTTAGCACTGAGGCATTATCAGTGTCAACCAGCTTGAGGTGTTCAGTATTAAATCAGCTTTCTGAAGTTAGAGAAACCATATTGAGGAGAAGTTCTCTTTTGAGGGTCATATCAAGTTTTTTCAACAACTGTGACAGTCACCATTTACTCCTATGGCTTGGTTCCAACAGAGATCTTAGCCAGTTCTCCCCCCACAAAGCAACAGGAAAAGCAGCCACTGCCTGTGTCTGCCATAGAATCACTAGGACACTGATGCCACCAGATGAGTTCTAAAGCAGAAGGTCCCACCAGAAAGGGAAAACCAGAGACTTTCCTAAAATTAGTTGGCATTGGGGGTTTCCTTATTAATTTTCATTTCAAAAATGGATGTCCTTGAAAAGAAATAATTGATATAATAAAAATAATCATGGAGCTTGGAAATAATGAAGTCCCTCTTTCTAAAATCTATCCAAGCCCTTCTCAGCTTGTGTTTTTGACTCCTGAAAATTATGCAGCCAGTGCGGTCAGTGCAGGTGTTCTGCCTTCGGGCAGCAGGCCGGCCTCTGCAGCGGGCAGCGCCCTTAGTGCAGCTCGCCCTCCCGCCTCTGCGGGCGTCGTCCCGCGCCCCTGCCAGCTCATCTACACGCACAGACCAGGGGGTGACATGTGGACCGGCTGCCTCAGCTAGAGTTCGTCAGCTCAGACATTTGGGGGAAAGGAAATACAATTTGATTTAAAAACTAAATTGAAATGAAAGTATAATCTTGGTTATAACTTCATGTCTAAGGTATTCAGCCAGCTAAACCAGGCATTAGCTCCTTTACTGTGTAAATAAAACATAATGTCAGAGTTCACATATTATTCTTCCTTGCTCCTCCAGGCAGCTTGGCATTTACTGGTGATAGGTGGTTTTTGAAAAGTTTTAAAATTTCTATATAAATGGAGAAGCCATATTTGAAATAGTCTATTAATGTAAAAGCGTCCAAAGATGAAAGGAGAGTAACTGTGCATAGGATCCTATAACTTCTACTTCAAGTGGAAGTACATTTTTGATTACTGAATGTTGGACAAAAACATTATTCACTCTAGGGGGTCCTGCTCATGTGGCCTAGGTGTTCGGCTCAGATGACACACATCTAGCTGATAGCTTGAGGCTCTGTGACAAAAAAGCATATATCTGAGTTACCAAATTAGTTAATGACAACCAGGTAGACAGACACTTTTCTAAAATACTGGAGCTTATCTTTTGAATAAAAATTACTGTCTTACTGAAAATATTTTACATGTTCTTGATAATGAGACTGTCATTTTCACTTTAAAAGGCTTGAGCAGTTGCCACTGATATTTTTTTAAAATGCATGACATATGTTCTTCATACAACTTGAATTTTTTTGTAAATCACTGTTTCTTAGTAACTGCAAATTTTACATCTCATAAGGGGGATTTTTTTACTAAATTTGATAACTTTATTGATCTCATTGCTAGTCTTAGAATAATATAAAATATCAGGTTATAATGTGCTGTGGGAAGTCATTTATATTTAAAATCACCTTTGCCTGTTAATTTTATGTCTGTACCAGAGAACTGCTCTGATGCTGTCGCTGAGGATGTGGGGCCTGCCTGGCTGCACAGCCCCCTGTGCAGCACCCGCCTTTGCCCCCCGTGATTGCCACGACAGCCCTCCATCAGATGGAGCTGGGGATGGTGCTGGTAGCAAGTTTGCTAGGGAAGGGTGCCTATGGGCTCTCCCGGGCTCAGCTGGCTGCTACCAGGTCTCAGTGGGGTCCCTCCTTCATGACACTCCCAGCCCGATAGCCAGGTAGACCTGCGCTGCAGACAGTGTGTGGGCCCATTGGATTGCTTTGCATGTAGAACAGCTGTCCCCTAGGGTGGAGATAGTGTGTCAGAACGGCCTTCTCAGCCAGAGGGCTTTGCTACGCATTGAATTCTACAAGGGAAGTCAGCATTTTGAATTTGATGTGATTACAGCCTCTTGCTAATACAGAAGAGTGCAGTTCTTTAAAGCCTTTAGTAAGAGTAGTAATATTTCTGCTTCCATTTAATTTGCTATGTAACAGAACCTTTGAACCACACGATAGAGCTCCAAGTAACTAGACTTGAGATCCATGAAACCATTAACTCAAAAAACTTTGCTTCCAGTTAGATACAGTGCTGCTTTTGGAAATGCAAAACTCACAGCCCCATACAGCATGTGTCCATCTCTGTGCTTCTTAATTGCCTGTTCAGAAACCCACCATCTTACGTATGTATTTGTTGTAAATGAGTCCAGCACCCATTTAAATTAATCAATCTTTTATTTAATGTTATGAAAATAATCAGTTCATTTCATCTTAGTTTTAAGTCTTTTCTTTTTTCCTTTTTTACTGCTGTCATTTCTTGTGCTTGTTTTTTCCCCAGTGAGGGTTGTCGAAGAGAAAATACAATGAAGAATGTTGGAAGTCGCAAATATGCGTTTAATTCCCTGCAGCTGAAGGCTTTCCCCAAGCATTACAGGCCTCCCGAAGGGACTTACGGAAAAGTTGAAACATGAACACACGGTTTTTCTCTAATTAGCTGTTACATAATAACTGTGGGTACCCTTTAGTGTCATATATGAATTCTTCAAGAGGACCTGAAGGATTGGTTTTTATTTTTGTGGTTTTTTAAAAAATATTTCACTAAGGAGTCTATGGAGCATGTTTTTTTTTTCCATTGGAATCAATAGGAGGTAATGTTTGGCTCGACAGTACGGATAGTAATGACTGCCCATTTACATAGCCTTCGGCTATAACTGCACAGATATCATTGACAGTTACTTGTAAGAATCAAGCTAGGTTTGTCTGAAATGCTAGAAGACTTTTTAAATGCCTACTTAGGCATTGCTCACCTAATTATTTTTCTACTGAGTAACTCAAAAGTGACCATTGAATTACAATCTACTTTTTAAAAATCTGAATGTAAAACAGTAAATAATACATTAAATAATTGGATCCTAGGCATACCAATAAATGTTAAATGTTAACTCAAGTTCCAGATTAAGAAGCTAGCACTATCTCATGCAGTGAGAGTAATTGGTTCTAATGAATTATCCTACCCATACCACCACCTGTGAAGCCAGAAGTTGAAAAAAATATTGATAAATCAGCCAGAGATAGGACTTTATTAGAAGGTAACACCTGCAAAGCAGCCCACACAGTTGGGGCCACTCTTCTTTCTGTCCCTCTTAAGTTACAGAAAGGGTGTCTGCTTGAGACATAAAGCCGGCAGTAAGGCCCTTGACACTGTCTCCTGTTCTCTGACACTCCATGTCCAGCTCGCCCCACGCCCACAGGGCACATCTCCCTTACTTCTCTGGATGCCGAGTTACAATCAGTTGAGGACCTCAAATGTCTGCGTGACATCACTCCAATGGGGAAGTTATGCCTGTAGAGATAGTGGAAACCGAAATATTTTCAGAACAAGTATTCTTTTGCAGGATTTCCAGTATATCTTCTAAAAGACAATACAATCATGTTTGAATGTCTGATAAAAGTGTCTTATTTTTAGGTTTGCAGTAATTGTTACTTTCCTATTCTCATTCTGTTATGTCAGATGACTATTGAGAAACAGTTGAAATTATCTCCTGAAATGAGAGTTTGAAAGGGATTTATGGGCCATAAAACTTAGGAATTTCATAGAAAATTATGTCTTATCATCTTTTATAAGATGGTGATGTCTTATCTGCACATTAGCAGAGTTTTTTTCCTTAGGAGTTTATATGTTTTCTCAATTCCATATGATGATTATGTTTACATGTTATTTAAAAGTCTGTAAAAGAAATATATGTGGCACATATTAATCATGTTGATCTTAATGATTTGTGAACCTCCTGGAAATTCTTTATGTTTAAAAGTCTAGACAATATTCTTTTAGCTCTTTTAGAAATGCATAACAAACTTGGGCCCAGGTGCTGAGACACAGAGAGGACCACTCATTGGCAGGGACACAGAGTGGGTGGACAGAGCCTGCTGTCTCCCGATGCCTGCTGGGAGGAAGATGTGAGCTGGCGTGGAGGACGGTTAGTGGGAGATGCACTCTCTGCCTGCCACTTAAAGCTGGGTGCACTGGAGGGTGGGAGGCAGAGAAGCTCCTGTCCACCAAACCCACTGCACGGGTGGCTGCTGCTGGTGTCAGAGCCTCCTCTTGAAGTGTCAATGCCTATTCAAAGACGGTTTTTAATATGGCTCATGTAGCCTTTCACCTTTGCACCATTTCATTTTATTTATAATTTTTTAGTTCCATCTTTTCTCATTTTAACATCACTACTTTTTAAAAAATTGCCTTGTTTTTTAAAGTTAAATGTTACCCATACTGTTTTCAGAATTTTGTCTGAAGAACATTAAATATCTGCATTTATCAAAGGGAATATAGCATATGTTGAGTCATCTATCAACAATTTTGCATGTGGCACCTTTATATGAATTATTTTCCCAATTTTTGCTTTGTATTATGAGTCACCAGAAAGCTCTAAGCCTTGGCTAATCATGTAGAAAAGATCCAGGTTTCAGTATTCTCCCCGAAGGCATTGTTCCTGGGCTCACGGTGGCAGCACACACTTCCGGAGCTTGCTGGGAGAGGGGCACGTTGCGCAGCCTGGGGGCAGTAGCACCTCTTCACGTAAGAGCTTTGCGTCTTCAGTCGCACAGGGAAGGCAGTTTTACAGGTTACTGTAAAAGAGAGGTCTCATTCCTTATAAGGCCTCCCCATTTAAAAAGAAGTGAAATGAGATCTATGGAAAACTGGGAACGTCACGTGGGTTCTGTCAGAGCTCTTGCAGCACAGTTGCCTTTAGTTTCCTTTAAAGATGTAAAAATATTGTATAATACAGTTTTGTCCCTACACAATTGTATTTGCCAAGCTTAGTGCATTAAAATACTTTTATTTATTTGTTTGGGGCAGTATTAATATACATAAACATATAGTTACTGTTTTATATATTCTTAGCTCATTCCAAGCCATGTATGCTGTAAATGTGCTAGTCTTTAGAATGACAAATAATAAATAACTGACAAGAATATTAAACTTGGTCTTGCCTGATTCATCTTGTCACATTAGAAGGACTAGTTGTATGGCCAGCCTCCGACTGGGCCAGCACTGAGTGCTCTGGTGCTGAATGCATATGTCTGTAAATGTAAGACTATGTGAGACTTCTGTTTTATAACCTTGTTTTCACCTAATTTGAAGTAGAAGGGTAGCAGCTTGTGGGGTGGAGAGCATGGACTTTGGCAGCAGACAATCCTGGTTCTGCCACTCACTGGCTGGTGATTCTGAACTAGTTGCTTGACCTCTCTGAGCCTGTTTCCTCGTGTGTAAAGTGTAGACAACAGTATGTTCCTGATAAGGTGGTTGTGAGGCACCTTGGCAATAAGTATTTATAAACATTAGCCATTGTTTTTACTTTGTCTGTAAACATGGATCACGTCATCTCTGTGGTAGCCTGGTCCTTGCTGTGTGACTTGCAAAAATGCAATTCCATGTGCGTTTGCATTGTGCTTTGTCACCAGGACTGCATCTCGCACCTTTGCACCACCTTCTAGGCACACATGCTCGATGATCTCCCTTAGGTAAATGCCTGGCAGTGGAAATGTACAATTAAAGGATAATTTAAATATTTTAAACTTTCTGAGTTTTAACATTACCAAAATACTCCCAGAAACTTAAGCTTTTCCCTTTATTCTCAACGATGGTGGCTGTGGCACCTTGTTTCAGTTTCCATGTCTTTGATCACTGTGAACACTAAACATCTTTTATAACTTTATGTTTCCATTTTTGTGACTTCATTGGAGTATTGATCTTTTCCATATGGATTGTTTTTGATATACAACATATTAACCCCTCTGTTGTTATGTTGCAGCTTTTTTTAACCTATTTGTCAGCTGTCTTTTGACTTTGTTTATAATAGGGAGTATATGGAAGTTTTAAATGTTTATGTAGTCAAATGTATGTCTTTCATTTTGATGCTTATTTTGAAATCAAGTCCAGGCTTCACCACTGAAGGTGGCACAGATGGGGCAGCTGTGTCCATGAAGTGGGTGTAGTGGCATGGTGGCATATCTGTGCCAAAGGGCTGGACTAAAGTGCTCGTTGGCACCCTGCTTGGTACATGGTCCATGCTTGGTTTAATGCTATTAGTGGTTTCTGCCTTAGCTGTCATGCTCCAGGATTATTTATTAAATATTCACCTGTTCTTATTTCAGTTTAACATTTAGATCAAACCATCTAGAATTATTTTGGCATAAACCATTTGGAGTCTGCTAAAGTCAGAGAGACTCCTTCCTCAAAGCCAGCCCTACTTTTGCTTCTTTGAAGTTAAGCAATGGGGAAGCCGTGTCAGGACACCCAGATGGCAGGCACCGTGAGCTTGCTCCTGCCCTCGCCCGCACGTGCCATTCTGGTAGTGCTCTTGGTCTCTTTTTCAGCCTCTTAGTGTATAGATGACCTGGCGCAGCCTGGCTGCCCAGGTTGAGTTGGCCCAGGGAGGAAAGTAAGCAGGCTAGGGGTCAGAGCTGCCCTGTTTATACTCTTTCTGAGGATAGACGTGATTAGCCATTGGGAGACCGTTATTGCATTGCAGGTTGTTCTAATTCTTTATTAATTACTAACAACATTACACAGCAAATGGTGCCATTTTTTAATAGAGGCTTCTCCAAAATCTTCATCAGCATCATGTGTTCCTTGTATTGTAGTAATGAGCAATGGAGCCTCCTGAGCAAGCTCTGTGACCCCCAGTCACACTAGAGATGCCAGCATTCCTCTCTTTTCTCAGGAAAGAAGGAGAAAACCACTTCTGTGTGTGTCGCTAGAAGGGCCTGGTCTCATGTCTGGATGTCCTGTTGTGCCCCTAGAATGGCTCTTCTAGGACCAGCACCCTCTCCTGGCAGGCAGGCCCTCACAAAATTCTCCATTTAGAGATGGACAAACTCCCTTTTATTGGTCATTTTTTGTTTTTTTCCCCAAATGTCCTCCCTTACAAGCCCCTATTAAGGGTTGATTTTTCAGTAAGTTATAGTGAAGGTACTGCCTACTGTGTGCAAACCCCAGCCTGGTCATAAGTTCCCTGGGAGCCTGCAGGGATGACAGGGATGACGGAACTGAAGGGGGGAGGGCAGTGGGAAACAGCTCAGGCTGCCTGGCCCAGCTGGACTGCTCACGAAGGCCTCCTGGAGCGACGGGCACAGCTGCCTTATAGGTAGGTACCTGTGATTTTTTTATACCTTCAAACGTGCCCTCTTCTCAGTGATTCCAGGTATTTCCAAAAGTAGAAAGTAATCACATTTCCAGTGGATAAAATCTAGTATTTGAAATCAGTAAGGAAGATAGAAAAAAGGCAAAATGAAAATCTCTTTTTCAGAGGTATATGCTAACCCAAAAGATCTTTCATTCTTGTGACCACCAAGCAGCACGGGCTCTAGCAAGGGCAAGAAAGGTGAGTTGTAGAGATGGAAACTTCTGTTCAGCAGGCTCTGTGTTTCCAGTGGGAGCTCTGGAAACAAAGCAGCTCTGGCCAGGACTGATCACCTGATGCCTTGCATACACTGACCACGGGCACCAGCACAGTGGACGCTGGCCCCAGGATCGGTCTACAGTTTGGCTGGAGACTGAATGGTGACTTTTAGGTGGGGAGAACAGGTGGGATCCTGTGAGTTGGCCCACACAAGCACCCCCTCCCCTGCCAGGGCCACCAAGGAGGCTTCTCCAGTTCCAAGCTGCACCCTCGATAGAACGCCCCTCCCCATCCTGTGCTAACATTTGGCAAATAGATGATAACTTGGTCTTATTTTTATTAGCTATCACTACCCAAGCTATGACAGATCCCCACGGGTGCAGAATCAGAATATCCACACTCTCCAGATGCCCTCCCCATTGGGCCCCCTGGTGCCTCTGCACCGTCTTTGCCATGACTCCTGCCTGCGCCAGACCCCGGTGGGCCTTTCAGGCCAGTGCAGGCAGGTCTGTCACACTCTACCACTTAACAGACATAAATGCTGAGGAGACAGGTTAGAGAGGGTAGAAAACGCCTGAGCCGCCTCATTCCTCCTCCAAGGCCCATTTCAGGCACACTTTCCTATATGGTGATTTCTGCCCACAGAATGAGTTGGACCTTAAACAAAATTTTCCCCTCATTGAGTGTTGAATATGACTATTACATCATGCTATCCTGTCCGTTGTGTCTTTTACCTCTGTATTCACAAGAGCAAGTGTAATGCCTGCTATGAAAGAGCTACTCAAAGTTTACTGAATAAAGAGATTTTAAAAATGGTATTTTTGTGGTCATCAATTGAAATCTTTCCTATTTAAGTACTTCACTGTATTGCTTTTCTCTATATATAATCAGTTATTCTAAACACATCACAAGAACCCAAATTCAACAGGTCAAAGGAAAAGGCAAACTTAAGAGCAGAGCATGGCCAACTTGAAGAGAATGTGAGGGTTTCTGTTGAAAGTCAGGCATTATAGGGGTTTCAGGCAATGGTCTATTGATCTGGATGGAAGTTACATGACAATTTATAGTTATTTGTTAATATACAAACGTCCTATTCACTTTCCTGTATACTGGTTATATTTAACAATAAAAGTTACATGTTAAAAACCAACCCATCATTCAATGAACAATCTGAAAAGGAAATTAAGAAAATAAAATACTTAGGAAACCAAGGAGACAAAAGTCTTATATATTGAAAACTATAAAATTTTGCTGGAAAAAAACTAAAGACACCAATAAATGGGAAGACATCCTGTATGCATGGACTGAAAGACCTAATATTAAGATGAGAATACTATCCAAAGTGATCTACAGATTCAGTGTACACACTATCAAAATCCCAGCAGCATGTTTTGCAGAAATAGAAAAATCCACCCTAAAATTCACATGAAATCTCAAGGGATCTCAAATAGCCAGAACAATCTTGAAAATAACAAAGCTGGAAATCTTACACTTCTTGATTTCAAAACTTATTACAGAGCTACAGTAATCAAAACTGTGTCACTGGCATAAATAAGATACAGAGCAACAGGACAAAATATAAAGCCCTGAAATAAACCCTGGTATATGTAGTCAAATGATTTTCTACAAGGGTGCTAAGATCATTCATTGAGGAAAGGACAGTCTTTTCAACAAATGATGTTGGGGAAAAGCAGATATCCTCATGCAAAAGAATAAAGATGGAGGCTTACCTTGCACCATAAACAAAAGTTAAAATGGACCAAAGACATAACCTAAAAGCTAAAACTATATAACTCCTAGAAGAAAACACAGAGGAAAAGCTTCATTGGATTGGGCAGTGATATCTTGGATATGTCACCAAAAGCAAAAATAAACTACATCAAAATTAAAAATTTGTATGCATCAAAGGATATAATCAACAAAATGAAAAGGAAACCTACAGAATGTGAATTTGCAAATCATGTATCTGATAAGGGGTTCATATCTAGAATATATAAGGAACTTCAACAACCTAAGAGCAAACAACCCAACTGAAAAATCAGTCAAAAGACCTGAATAGACATTTCTCCAAAGGAGACACAAATGGCCAACAAGCACATGAAATGATACTCAGCATCACTAATCATTAGGGAAATGCAAATCAAAACCACAATGAGATGCCACCTCATACCCATTAGATGACCAGTAAACAAACAAAAACCCCCAGAAAATACGTGTTGGCAAAGCTGTGGAAAAATTGGAACCCTTGTACACTGTTGATGGGAATGCAAACTAGTGCAGCTGCTGTGGAAAATACTATGGCAGTTCTTCAAAAAATTAAAAATTACCGTATGATCCGGCAATTCCACTTCTGGGTATATACTCCTAAGAATTGAAAGCAGGGTCTCAGAGATATTTTGTACACCCACGACATAGCAGCATTATTCACAGTGGCCCAAAAGTGGAAGCAACCCAAGTGTTCATTGACAGATGAATAGATAAAATGTGGTATATACATACAATGGAATATTATTTGGCCTTAAAAAGGAAGGAAATTTTGATACATACTACAACATGGATGAACCTTGAAGACAACACAGTTTTCTAAAATACATTTTAGAGAGTTTCACTTTTAATAAAAGTTGTAGCACGTAATAAGTATACAACAGTTATTGGAAAAATCCATCATTTTCCCTTTCCTGGTGAATAGTAGTACGCATAACAGACCTCGTGATACTCTGCAACAGTGATCCTTGCTGGTGTGGAATTCTCACAGCCTTTTAGGGTGAACCTTTAAAAATGCAAGTGAGCTATATAATACCTTGATTGCTTTAACTCCAATGAACTGTGAAGTATAAAGAAGCTATGGCTCTTCATTATTCTTCAGTAACAAAAATAAAACTGGAAACTTGGATTCCTGTTTGGCTCTCTACTGTATTAAGTGTCAGAATAAAATTATTGTAATGCTAAGTTTTTTCAACCACTTCATGCTTTTTATTCTTGCTTTCTCTAGTGAACACCTGTTGTTTCAGTTTGCTCCAGATCCCTTTCCTTTTAGCATAAGGGCCCCCACTCATCCAATGTGATTCTGACAGGAGTTATCATTGATAGTGCATCTGACCCAGGCCTGGCCAAGAGCACAGGTCCCCATCTCTTCTCCACAGGGACTGGTCCAGTGTAAGGGCAGATGATCCAGAGGAGATCAGACTCCTTTTGTAGGATTTGATTTGTGGACCCTGGGAAAGGAAGTTCTCTCCTTTTTGGATCACAGATCTTAAGGATGTGGGCCTGCAGCTGGGAGTGGCCCATTATTTAGAGAGAACCAGCCTGCAAATGAAACCAGGAAACAGACAAACAGGAGATGATGATAAGAGACCTCGCAACATTATCTGAGGCTTGGCATCCAGCTATACCAGATGATAATAAACTTTTGAGGCTGTAACTTAAGTGAATCAGTGCAAATGCAGTATTTCTTCTCTAAGGAATCAAACACTATTTTAGAACTAAATAGGACAGATGGAATAAAAGAAAGTTTTATCCTAAACTTTCCCAATAGACATCTTCTGGACAGGCTCCATGTTATAGATTGTGTCAGTGGCCTTCTAGATGTACAAATTGTGTAACTTGATTCAAGAGTCAAGTTTGAAAATAACAGTCTGTCTATTCTTTGTGCTTTAGAACAATTCTCAAAACACATTTATTATATTCCCAGCCCATAACTGTTCAATTAACTTTTCTTCTAAAACTGACTTACATCAAGAGAATCATTTACTTTATACATATTCAAAAACACAACTCATCCATTTTCTCCAGTGTTCCACGGAAGTAGTCCAACCAAACAGATGTAGCAAAAACGATGTTTCCGATTTTGACTTCTCTGTTTTAATGACCAGAGAAAATCCTTTGTTGTTTTCATCGTGGTTTCAATAATGGTATCAATAACCTTTTCTTCCTCTGAATCTTGATCTGGCATCCAACTGAAAATAAATGTACAATTAAATCAAATTTGATACACTTAATTAAACACAACTTTGGTAAGGGATGTCACTACATAAGAGAAGTAAACCAGTTTCCAGCAAAATCAAAAAGGCAATTGTCAGAGATACCACAATCAAACATAATAACAAATAAAGATGGCAATAAAAACAAAAGTTCCACTTAAGGGTGATCACTAAGGATTTTCTTCTCAAGTAGAATCCAAGTTACATTTACTTTTTCTTTGGACTATAGTCAATGCATGTTCTTTTAGAAAACTTTCTAGGTTTAGGTTAATATTCAAATGTATTTGAAATCTTTAAATAAATTGCAACTGAGAGTAGGGGAAGAGCCCTGAAAAATGTTAAAGTAACACAATTATTTTGGGATTAAAAATCCTTCAAGTCAATTACTTCCTCATAGGCTGACAGCATGTTCTTTAACTTAGCCTCACAGTGTAGCTACTTCTTAAGGGTGGGAGGTAGAGTGGAAGGTTCTAAAGTCAGTTTATAAGGCAAAATTGCAGTGCAACCCCTATGGAAAGCAATATGGAGATACCTTAAACAGATTCAAGTAGACCTACCATTTGATCCAGCAATCCCATTATTGGGCATATACCCAGAAGAACAAAAGTCATTCTTTAACAAAGACACCTGTACCCGAATGTTTATAGCAGCACAATTCACAATCGCAAAGATGTGGAAACAACCCAAGTGCCCATCAATCCACGAATGGATTAGTAAACTGTGGTATATGTATACCATGGAGTACTACTCAGCTATAAGAAATAACGATGATACGACATCTCTTTGGTTCTCCTGGAGAGAGCTGGAACCCATTATACTAAGTGAAGTATCCAAAGAATGGAAAAACAAGCATCACATGTACTCACCAGAAAATTGGTTTCCCTGATCATCACCTAAATGCACATCGGGGAAGGATACCAATTGGATATCAGACTGGGATGGGGGGGTGGGGGGAGGGGATGGGTGTATGCCTACATGACGAGTGCGTTGCGCACCCTCTGGGGAATGGTCATGCTTGAAGGTGCAGACCCGGGGAGGGGGGGGGGAGGGGATGGAGGTATGACTGCATGATGAGTGCCAGGAGCACTGTCTGGAGAATGAGAACGGACGCGCTTGGGACTCTGACTCGGGGGGATGGGCAGGACATGGACAATGTATATGACCTGAACTTATGTACCCCCATGATGAGCTGAAATAAAAAAAAATAAAAAAAAAAGGCAAAATTGCATAGTCAATATCACTCCCCAGAAATTCTCTAGGAAGGAATTATTTTGGCGACTAACCCTACCAATGGCTCCAACATAGCCAGTGTGGGACAGCTAGCCATTTATTCATCTGAGCACTAGATGAAGTAGCTAAGAGCCATATTTTCAAAAATAATCTTTAAACGTGAGAATCATAAGCTGATGAGCTTACTCATACTATGTGGGAACAGCTGATTCAAAGTTCCCATTTTATCTTCAGTGGGACTTAAATAGCAAGCAAAATTACTGACATAATTGTTGTTTCTGTTTTTTGTCAAGTATATATGATTGAAGTCATGTTAGTTGTGACATTACTCTGCTCATTCTGGAGGACTAATGGTGAGTCCTGGGGAAAGACTGTAAGAATCCATTAGTCTGCTAGAAAGTTCCCTAGAGTGCTCTTTCTAGTGTCAAAATATAAGTGAAGCTCTGCCTTGTACTTAGAAATGGTCAGAAGCACTTCTTATTTTTTATTCAAGATTGTTAGAAATTTCTGCAGAAGGTAGATAAATTATGAAAATTAAAGAAATAAAAATTCTGACATCTTAATTTCTTTGGAGATCACGGAGCAGGGAATTTCGGGGAGCTGACTAAATTCAGTTATTTGATATGATTACATAGCATATAATTCACTATCTCTACACCAAGTATTCTTCATGACTTCTCTATTACCTAAACATGCTCTAAAATTCTTAACAAATCTAAAGCCTTGTATTTTACTTGGGTAACAACACTATGGGAGGGGAGGCAAGAAAATCCTCCTCTCTTTTTACATAAAATGACAGGAAAAGATGGCAGAGAACTGTGTCACTGAGAAAGGAAACAGCATGGCCAAATTTAATCTAACTGTATACCCTCCCTGCAGCTAGCTAACATGCTCAAGTTATTTATGACTGCTTCTGGGTCATAATAGCTGTACCCTCTGTTTCTTTTGTCAACAAAAAGAAAAGGATTTGCAGTGTAGTTCCTAAACAAACAAAAGCATGCTCAAGCCCAAGTGACTGCTTTCTTTAAAAGAATGCTTGTATTTCTGATTTCATTCTTTCCTTTCTCCAAGAAAAGGCCCTTAGTTTCCATTCCAAAGATCTCTGTAGATCTTTCAAATTAAAGAATGTTAGAGCAGAACCCCAGAGACTTTTATTGCCTTCCCAGGCCCTTTTTCCACAATCTGTCACTCCAAAATTCGAACACAGATACTGACATTTTCTCCTAGTCACATAAGGCAAAAGTGTATACACCTCAGACCTCCACATTATGGATTTGTGGATGATTGCCAAATGACCTGAATTCAGAGTGACCAACATCAACTTTCAACCATTTACACTTGCCAAGACTTCATTCTGGTACTTTCAGAAATTCACGCAGGTCAGCAGCTGTGGTTGGCACAGTGAGAGAATAACAGGATAGTTAGCTCCGGGCTTTCAGGAATGCTACCTAATATTCAGCTTACTAGAGTAAGAAATACTGTCTGTATCTTTTTTCCAAACTATATCACTGCAACTTATTTATAACTATTAAGTCACTCACATATTTAACTTCACATAGCTGATTTTTAGCATAAGCTTTTAAAAATCTTTAACCACTTACCATTGATCTTTTACACTCAAAAAATGAATATTTCAAAGCTTTGCAGTATCCTTCCTTCAAACACTGCCGAGGGGATTTTCCTTCCTGTGACACATAAAACAATATAAACAGCTGGGAAATTTCCTCACAAAGTACAGAATAACTGTCCTTATGAAAATAGTTGTTTTTTAAAAATGTTAGAGGAAAATAGAAAGTTATATAAGAAATCGTTCTCAATTCATTTTGATTTTTGGTACTCACAGAGAAAAGGGGTAGAATAAAAAAATTGTAAAGTAACTTTTGGGCACTTTAAGGACACAATCTTGAGTCCTTGAAAATACTAGTTTCCATGGGATACTTTTCTTTAAAATGTTTATATAAAAATTGATAAATGGATATCTTCGTTTCCTTATGGATGAGAATTGTGAATTAAATGCAGTAAAATCTTTTTAGATTTTTAGTGTTGGTACTAAACACTTCCCATAGATGTTAATGAGGTAGGCCAGAGGACTTAAACTTGGAAAAACATAACCCAGATTTCACCTGCTCTGCATAACCAGGGACTTCCCCTCAATCAGATTTTCACACTCCAACCCCATCACTGCAACCACTCCCCCAACCTTGATTTTGCAAGTGCCAGTCACACTTTGCTAGTTTTTAACTATGAAAAAAGCTACAGGGTACCACATCCATGGTGTTCCTGTTCTCCAAGAATCTTGACCACTTTCTAGTCTGTTGTCTGCCTGGGTCCTACACATCAGTGATTCTCAAAAATGGATCATAATAGCAAGCTACCTTTCACTAGTACATTCCTCCCCAAACTGCAATACTGATGGAGTATGTTGCCCACATGAACAATGTGGAGGCAGACAAAAGACTATCACTATATAAAAGACTATAATTTATTAAGATGATGCCTCTTCAAACTGTATCTAAGATGCTGCCTTTTTCACAAGCTTTCAACCTATATTCCAATTGCCAGGTGGAAAGATCAATCTAGATACACTAAAGCTAAGAAACATTAATTCATCATCCCCTCCCCTGAATGGCAGACTGCTAGTTGTCCCTTAATATCTACTCTTCCTTTTTATCCAGCATATGGCTGGGCTACATTTCCCAGCCACCCTTGCAGCTGGATGTGGTCATGTGACTAAGTTCTAGCCAATACGATGTGTGGGAAGTAGGGTATAAAATTTCTGGGTGGTCCTGAAAGGAAAAAGCCATGTCCCCTTTCCCCATTTTACTCCATAAGGTTACTAGACCTGATGATGGGAAGCAGAGCAATCTTGGACCGTAAGTATGAGAGTAACATGCCATCTCCTACCACAGCACCTAGAGCCACAAGATCAAGTGCCTGGGTTCATGGAAGATTGAGGGAAATGACACAGGCCCTCACTTACAGGCACAAGAGCAAGAGAGAGAATTATCTTGTTTAAGCCAGTTATTCTGGGTCTCTGTAACATGTACTTGAACCTATATCCTAACTAATGCACTCGCAAGTTGTTTTTGCCTCTTGAGGTCAAGACCAATCAGTGCTCCCAAACATGGCTATGCCCAAGCACCAACCCAGGAAACTTTTAACTTATTGGGGGTGGGGTGAGGGCAGCAGTGGAATCTGTATTTTTCAGCTGCTCCTACCTCCAGGTGATTCTAATGAAGAGTCACCAGGTCTAGAAGCTATTAATGAAGACACAAAGGAGATACCCTGTGATGAGTGAGGTTCCTCTGGCATAGTTTCAATGTTTTTGATCTCCTAAGAGTAATTAAATCCTAAGAAGTCTATCCAAGAGATGCCTATTGAATCTGCTTTTTCCTTGCCTCTCCTCTCCATTCCCGCCAGAATTTACATCCTTATTACCATTACCTTGAGTGTCTCTGAGCTTCTCTAGCTCCTTGACTATCTCTCAAGGTACCTAGAACTACATTATTTATGTTGAATTTCTCCCTACATTGAGGTGCCACAGGTTTCAGGTGGCTTCAAGATTGGCAAGAAGAGATGACAGCACCCATCTGGCATGAGATCAGATTAACTACTTTAATCAAGAAGTTAAGGAATCAAACGAGGTGGCCATACAGAAGAGGCACAGACCTCAGCAGAGGTTCCAGACCTTGGTCTTCAGAGTCCCCAGTGGGGAGTGGTGGGTGGTGGATGCCCTTTTAGACTGCAGATGAAGACACCATTCAGGATGAATTTAACACAAACTAAATGAACTTCCATTAAAAGGGCTGTTTATAAACTTCAGGTTCTTCTACTTCAACAAATCCAGTATCAATAAGACCACACACTCTGGGGGGAAAGCAAAGTCTGCAACAGGTGTCCTGGTCATAATCTCTGCCTACAGCTTTCTAGCCTTCCAGAGATCCACTTTCAACACTTGCCCCATTCATCAGTATTTGGTCCCTGAATTAGAGCTTCGCACTCAATAAATGTTTGCTAAATCAACCCCTGCAAAAAACCAACCTGGAATTCTCTAGCCACCAGTATTGTCCTCCACTGCCACAGTTTCTTTCCTCAGTCCTATTCTGTGTACTTTCTTCCTGCTGACGCTCATCTCTGTGGCCTTCCTGATGCTGAATGTCAGGAGAAAATCCAGCCTCCTCACCCTGACACACACGGCCCTTCATATCTGGCTGCAACCTTCCTCCCAAGCCTTCTGTCACACCGCTGGGCACTAGCTCCTCCCGGCCCGCCCACATCTCCCTGCCTCTGCATTTGCTGTTCTTTCACATTTTACCCTAAACAACCATCCCCACTCCTTTACTTGAGAAACTACTACTCAACCTTTAAGATTCAGCTCAAATGTCACCTCTTCTCTGAGACGCTACCCAGAAAGACTAACGCTAAGTCAGGCTATCGACCGCCACCGCTGGCCGACGCGGTTGCAGCCCGGGTCATCGCCACCCGGAGCGCCCGGCCGCGCTACCTGGAGCACACAATCCGACTCCAGCAGACATGCGCCCAGGTCCTCCTTCACGCCCGCGCATGCACCGCCCTCCGGCTTGTCTTCGTAATACCGGGGCATGACGGTGTCTGCACCTGCTGCAGCCCGCCAGCCTCGACCCTACTAGTCTACTACGTTCGCGACCAGGCAGGCAGCGAGCGGAGCCCCCTGCGGCAGACCGGAAGCTGGCCGTAACAACTTCCGGGGGACCTCAGAAACTACGGGAGCCTGAGAGGCTGTGCGGGCGCGGCGGAAGTGGGCGCAGGTGACGCGGCGCGTCCGGAGAGCGGGCTGCGCTGCCGGAAGGGAGGACGGCCTGGCGGGGGTGGGGCCCGGCTGCTGGGCGGAGGTGGTGGGCTGCCGCGGACCCGTGTCAAGGCCGCCGCGGGGCTCCAGGTGAGGCCGCAGGACTGCTCTGCCCGCGCGCGGCCCGGGGTCGCGCTGGGCCGTTTCCTCCGACAGCGCTTGGTGCGGCGTCTCTGCGGCCCGGGAGTGCCGGTCCGGCCCCTCGGCCCGCAGCAGAGTTGCCAGAGAAAACAAGGACGTTACGTTTGAATCTCAGATAAAGGAATAACTTTTAGTGTAAGCATGTGCGAGACACTGCTTGAGACATACTCATACCAAAAAATTATTCGTTCGTTGTTTGAAAGTCGAATGTAACTGGGCGTTCTGTGTTTTTAGTTGCTAAATCTGGCAGCCGCACCTGCGGCCCGGGGCGGGGGGTGGGCAGCGAGAGCCGGCCCGGCGCTTGTCCCGGAGGCCTGCGAAGTGGAGTCGGGGACTGGGCGGCCGGGCGGTGACCTGCGCTCACTGCGCTTCCGACTGGTTGGACTGGACTACCGCTGTCGTTGCTCCTGCTGAGAGTAAAACACTCGGGATTGGAGTGCTTTGTCTTTTCATCCCATTCTGCTGACGGGGAGCTTGCTGGCCATCAGCGGAGGGAAGGGAAACAGAAGCACAGGGAGGCGAAGTCTGGGGAGGGCGTGGCCCCTGGCTAAGTGTCGTGGGGTGGTTCAGACGGTGGTTGTTCAGAAAGGCGAGGTGTCACCCTTGCGTGCGGTGCAGTCTGCAGTTCTCCAGCCTCAAGATGAGCCTCAGAACCAGCTGCATTTGCTTTTGACTCCTGACGCTTCTCTAGAGTTGTGGAGAACATGCAATGTGATCTTGCTAAATAACTCAGAAGAGGGGTGCTGGTAGCCGAAAGTTTCTTCAGATTATGTGTAAAAGAATTTTTTTTTTCTTCGTCTAGGAAGATGTTACCAAGTACTTCAGTGAATTCCTCTATGCAGGGGAACGGAGTCTTGAATTCCAGGGATGCAGCGAGACACACAGCTGGAGCAAAACGCTACAAATACCTGAGAAGGCTTTTTCGTTTCCGGCAGATGGACTTTGAGTTTGCGGCTTGGCAGATGCTCTACCTGTTTACTTCCCCACAGAGAGTTTATAGAAACTTTCATTACCGAAAGCAGACAAAGGACCAGTGGGCCAGAGATGACCCTGCTTTCTTGGTCCTATTAAGTATCTGGCTCTGTGGTAAGTGTCAGTTTACCTGCAATAGACTTTAAGAACACATTGAACTGTTGTCTTTGGAGGATCTTTTGTTATAAATGTGTAGTAGGTCAGAATCTGGGGATGTTTGAAGCTATTTCTTCCTTTTTTTATAAAGCTTCAAAAATCTCACAGGAAAAAAAAGGTTGTACTCTTCCTGGTTCTACCAGTCCCAAGCAGATGCCAGAGTAAACTTTTACCTCAGGAGTTTGAAAAGCAGGGAACAATATTCACTCCGTGTCTTTTAACTACTATGAATTGGTACCCAAATGCCAACTTACTATGAAAAGGAATGTGGAGATTGGAAATTGCATTTCACAATCAGGCAATCCAGAGCGAGAGTTCTGAAAGTACTGATGTGAACTTGAGAAACTACTTTTAAGTTCTCCAGTGCTGTAATGCAAGGGTTCTGATCACCTTTAGGGTGTTGAAGTTTGTGAGATACTGAAATCTGTAGGATGTTGTGCACCTTTAAATTTAACTGGACTAAAAATTTGTGAGTGCCTTCTCTGTACTGGTGCTGTTCTAAATGCTGGGGCTACTGTGGTGAACTAGGCTGGCAAGGGCCCTCCTCAGTCAACTTAAACTATCTCAGTGGCAACGCTGTGTTCCCAGGTGGTATAAATAGCTACATCAGTTACAAATCACACACCTGGGACTCTTCATCCCAGCCTCCTCTTTTGTAAAATGGAGTTAATTGCCTATGTTGTCAGGCTTTTGAGGAGGACTGTGGTGTGAAAATTATCTGGCTGGCACATAGTTAAGTGTTCAACATGTGGTAGCTATTAATATTTTAAACAAAACTCTGATACTGTAACTTCTGATGATACCAGTCTTTTACAGGCATGCCTCAGAGATATCATAGGTTCTGTTCCAGCCCACTGCAGTAAAGCAAATATGAAAGTGAAGCAAGTCACACAAATTTGTTTCCCAGTGCCTATTGAAGTTATATGCACATTATACTGTAGTCTATTAAGTGTGCAATAACATTATGTCATGGGAGTTTTGGTGCCATGTCTGTCTCCCCCACTAGACTATGAGCATTTAGAGGACAGGGATTGTGTTCTATATCCCCAGAACCTAGGAAAGTGCCTCAGTGAATCTTGTGAATCTTTCTTTCAGTGTCCACTATAGGATTTGGCTTTGTGCTGGACATGGGATTTTTTGAGACAATAAAGCTCCTCCTTTGGGTTGTATTCATAGATTGTGTAGGTGTTGGTCTTCTGATATCAACTTTAATGTGGTAAGTACCATACCTTTGGTTTTTCAGATGCTGCTGTAGAGTATCCATTTGTTTGCTTCAGAGCTACAATAGCTGATGGAAATTGAAACCAAGATAGATTATCTGAAACGGTCAATTTTGACTGCCAAGATTATTATAACTTGCTCTCCTGTATTGGTACAAAAAGTAAGCAATGGTGTATATTGTCAAAGTGCACCAAATAATTGAAATAATGATTGTCATGCTAACAAAATCCCTGATTTTGCAAAAATATAATATTATGCATTTAGCCAAGTCTGCTTAAGTTGTCTGGATGATGGCATGGTTTTCTGCATTTGTCAGTAAGGACCACTTCTAGATGTTTAAATGTTCCATAGTGCTTAGATTCATTTAGATCTAGGGGGCTATTTTATGCAGTCTTACTTTGAATCTTTGACATTTGAAGTATACTTGAAACAGAAGGATTTTTTTTTAATTTCAGCTTATTATGGGGGTACAAAAGTTTAGGTTATGTATATTGCCCACGCCTTCCCCCATCCCCCTGAGTCAGAGCTTCAAGTGTGTCCATTCCCCAGACAGTGTGCATTGCACTCATTATGTATGTATATACCCATCCCCTCCCCTGCCACCTGCCTGACACCCAATGAATGTTATTCCTATATGTGCACTTAGGTGGTGATCAGGGAAACCAGTTTGCTGGTGAGTACATGTGGTGCTTATTTTTCCATTCTTGGGATACTTCACTTAGTAGAATGGGTTCCAGCTCTTTCCAAGGGAACATAAGAGATTCTATATCACTGTTATTTCTTACAGCTGAGTAATACTCCATGGTATACGTATACCACATTTTACTAATCCACTCATGTATTAATGGGCATTTGGGTTGTTTCCACATCTTTGCGATTGTGAATTGTGCTGCTATAAACATTCCGGTGCAGATGTCTTTTTTATAGAATGTCTTTTGTTCTTTTGGGTAGATGCCTAATAATGGGATTGCTGGATCAAATGGTAGGTCTACTTGTATCTGTTTAAGGTATCTCCATATTGCTTTCCGCAGGGGTTGCACTAGTTTGCAGTCCCACCAGCAGTGTATGAGTGTTCCTGTCTCTCCGCATCCACACCAACATTTGTTGTTATGGGACTTTTTGATAAAGGCCATTCTCCCTGGAGTTAAGTGATATCTCATTGTAGTTTTGATTTGCATTTCCCTGATGATTAGAGATGTTGAGCATTTTTTCATATGTTTGTTGGCCATTCTTCTATCTTCTTTTGAAAAATTTCTATTCATGTCATTTGCCCACTTTTTGATAGGGTTGTTTGATTTTTTTCTTGCTGATTTTCCTGAGTTCTAAATAGATTCTAGTTATCAGTCCTTTATCAGATGTGTAGCATGCGAAAATTTTTTCCCATTCTGTAGGTTGTCTGCTCTCGTGACTGTTTCTTTGGCTGTGCAGAAGCTTTTTAATTTAATCAGGTCCCATTTATTTATTTTTGTTGTTGTAGTGATTGCCTTAGGGGTCTTTTTCATAAATTCTTTGCCTAGGCCAATGTCTATAAGAGTCTTTCCCACATTTTCTTCTAGAATTCTAATAGTTTCACTCCTAAGGTTTAAATCTGTTATCCACCGTGATTTGATTTTTTGTGAGAGGTGAAAGGTGTGGGTCCTGTTTCAGTCTTCTACATGTGGCTATCCAGTTTTCCCAGCACCATTTATTGAATAAGGATTCTTTTCCCCAGAGTATGTTTTTGTCTGCTTTGTCAAAGATTAGATGGCTATATGAGGATGGTTTTATATCTGGATTTTCTGTTCTGTTCCACTCATCTGTGTCCCTGCACTTGTGCCAATACCATGCAGTTTTAATAACCACAGCCTTGTAGTATAGTTTGAAGTCTGGTAAATTAATACCTCCCATTTTGTTCTTACTGCCTAAAATTGCTTATGCTAAACAGGGTCTTCTCTGGTTCCATACAAAGCGTAAAATTATTTTTTCTCTATCTGTGAAAAATGATGTTGGTAATTTAATAGGGATTGCATTGAATCTGTAGATCACTTTGGGTAGTATAGACTTTTTAACAATGTTGATTCAAAGAAGGATTTTTTTTAAAAACTTCTGGTGCCTTCCTGCTGAGAGAAAACACACAGACACACACACACACACACACACACACACACACACACACACACACACAGAGCTTTTATTGAAAGCGTTCTTGGTCTTACTTCATTTGTATTGATTTGACAACAGCAGTGTACTGAGCATAAACCTAGTGTTTGGTTTTTCAGTTGTCTCACAGATGAAGTGCTCCTGTGTGGTTGGCATGCTGGATGAAGGGCAGCGAATGTGGCCAGTGATCTCAGTAGGAGGCCAGTGGTTGAGTAGGGGTGGTGGTCATTGTGTATTAGAGAAAACACTGTGGAACATTTTAATCACAGGGAAACTTGGGTTCAAATGCCAGCTTGGTCTTTTGTATAACTCTTGGTCCCAGTCTCCTCTTTTGTAAAAATGGAGTTAATTGCCTATTTTGTCAGGTTTTTGAGGAAGATTGTGGTGTGAAAATTACCTGGCTGGCACACAGTTAAGTGTTCAACATGTGGTAGTTTTGATTAATATTTTAAACAAAACTCTGATACCAACTGATGATACCAGTCTTTTACAGGTGTACCTCAGAGATAGCAAGGTTCTATTCCAGCCCACTGCAATAAAGCAAATATCAAAATGAAGCGAGTCACACAAATTTGTTTCCCAGTGCATATTGAAGTTATGTGCACGTTACACTGTAGTCTATTAAATGTGCCATACGATTACATCTAAAAATATGCATACTTTAATTTAAAAATACTTTATTGCTAAAAAATGCTGACACAGACACATGCTGTTGAACAAAATGGCGCCAATGATTTGCTTGACACAGGTTTGCCACAAACCTTCAATTTGTAAAAAATGCAATATCTGCAAAGCACAGTAAAGCAAAGCTCGATAAAATGAGATATGCACATCTTTTCCTTTGTAACTTCTGACTAGTATGGAACAGGTTTTATATGCACTAGTCAGTAAATGCTGTGCACCACTAATCTAAAATTCTAAATCTGGCCTAAAATTAACACTGCTAACTAACGTGAGTCATGTATTCCTTATCAACCAATCAATGAAAAACACATGGTATATGAAAAAATTCAAAGAATAAGATTTTTAAGGGAATAATTTGGTTTGTAGCAAGCATTCTACCATGAATGTATTGATTCTGGAGGGCCACAGAAACCAGGTCAATCTGGTGTTTCACACCTTTTGTATGAGTGTATCATTGTTTGAGTTAAATAGCAAAGGACTCCGCGTATTTTTGAGAACCTATGTTGTGTTGTGAAATGTGTGAGAAACTAGAAATAGAAATGATTACATGCACTTGTGATCATCTCAGAGGTGCCACAGGAACTAACGTAAGGAGATGTTTTGGGGAGATGTGAATTGCAAGTGCAAAGGCATAGAAGTATGGGACACCGTGCTAGGTGTGGGAGCACAGGGTGATGCTGAATGCCTAGGGAGAAGATATGACTACAGAAATTGGCCTCAGTGCAATTCAGGGGAAAAATCGGACTTAATCTCATAGGCTGTGTCTGTAGGTTGGGAGTGGAAGAGAGGTGGGGAGCTTGGAGACCTTGAAGTAGGGGAATCATCAGATTCATACCTTACGAGAAATCTTTTCTGTGACATTGGAGGAGTTGGAGAAGTGGGCAAGCTTGGATACAATTGCAAGGGTCTGCCTAAGAGTAGAGGATGCCCAGAGTAGCATGGTGATAACAGGGATAGAGAGAAGAGATGGATTCGAGAGCTTCCTGTGACAACAGGATATGAGGAGGAGGAGAGAGAGGCTGAGGCCTCCTTGGGGATGGCGTGCAAGCTTTGGGCTTAGGTGACTAAGTAAGTGGCAGGTGTAGATGAGGCATTCCATGTGGGCTGTGTTGGGAATTTAGTGGAAATATGAAGGTCAGTAGACACTGAGGTCGCTGATGCTAGACCTAGAGATAACAGCCTGGGCCATGACATGGGCATGACTGGCTTATTAACATGGAGGTAGAGGTGAGAACCACAGTGCCTTTGAGTGCTCTCAGGAGGTGTATCTGTGTTCTAGAGTGAAGACTCAGAGTAGGGGAGGAAAGAAACTTGGAAACCACGCATTTAAGGGATAAACAGGGACCAGGAGGAGCAGGGGATGACTGTAGAAAGGGAGCCATTGGAGAGTGAGCTACATGTTAATTCCATAAAATTTTAATAGCACATGTTCTTGGCTAAAACAAAATGTCTTGATAAGCTCCAATTTGCTCAAGTGAAATAGTGGTATTTTGACATTTTCAGATAACTAAGTGTGGGATTATTAGTACTATGCTATGTTTATCTTCTTTCTTTTCTGTTTTCATTTCCACTGTAGGAATAGCATTTTCTTAATTATATCCTTGAATTGAAATGACATAAAAAAGTACATTGACTTTCTAAGACGTTTATAATACAAATTGTGTTCTTTTAAGATCTACTTTTCTATTACCTGGATATTTTACTTTTTGTTCATTCAAAGTTTAACTGAACAACTAGTAGGCTGTGTTGTGAACAATGACATAAGCTTGAATAACAGTGCCCATGGCTAGGTGTGTCACTGGTCACTCTTTCCCTTACTGGTTCCTCCTGTTTCCCTCACCTTTTTATAGGAGGTTGACCCCGGTCTTAGACCTTGGACCTACTTGCTGTCCACATTCATTTTTAATTTTTGGTGATATCATTTGGGCCCATGGCTTTAAGTATCATCTACACTATGATGAGTTTATATCTATAGTTTGGACCTCTCCTCTGAACTCAAGACTTCATGTACAACTTCTTACTCCATACTAATAGGCATCTTCAACATAATAGGTCCGAATCCAAACTCCTGCGCTGTCCTACTGCCTTAAAGCCACTCCTGCAGCCAGCCCCTTGCAGTTAATGGCAGCTCCATCTCCATTTGTTCACAGCAAAAATCTCTGTCACCCTTGACTGTTCTTTCTCATACCTCACGCCCAGTACTTAACCCCATCGGCTCTACCTTCCCCCTCTAGTGTGTCCCACATCTCCTCATCCCCCTGTCACCAGCCACACTGTTCATCTCTTCCTGGCCATAGCCTTCTAACTCCAGTGCCTGACCTGTTAGGGACCGGGCCACAGAGCTCCATGGCCTCCCCGCTCCCTTCCCATGGAGAAATTATCTGTCATGAAACTTAGGAATGGGGTGGGGGGCACACAGCAGGAGGTGAGCAGCGGCAGGTGCGTCCATGAAACTGGTCCCTGGTGCCAAAAAGGTTGGGGACCGCTGTACTGGTCTCTGCTTCCACTCTTGTCCGTAGAGTCTGTTCTTTGGCCACCAGGAGACCCTGTCAAAACATTAAAGTCAGGCACTCTTCTCACAATTCCCTGATGGTTTCTCAATTCACCAAGAGTAAAAGCCGAAGATTTTAAAACGGCTACAGGCTCCTTAAGACCTGGCTCCCCATTTCTTTTCTGCCTTCATTTCCTGGTCCTTTTCTTCTTTCCTCTTACAGGCACACTGGTCTCCTTGCCCGTTCCTCACACGTGCCAGGCATCATCACTGCCCTTAGGTCTTTACCCAAATGAGTGTTATATTTAAAATTGCACCTCAAGTTTATATTCTCACTCCTTTACTGCCTTTTCTGTACTACCATCTGACATATTTATGTCATTGTCAGTCTTCCCCACTAGATTAAAGGCAAGGATTTTTTTGTCTGTTCTGTTTACTGCTGGATCTCCAGAATTCAGAATGTCTGACACACAGAAGGTAGTCATTAAATATTTATAGAAGTAATTTTATACAATTATGAAAAAATTTAATTTTGCATTTCAGGTTCATCTCTAACAAGTACTTAGTGAAACGACAGAGCAGAGACTATGATGTGGAGTGGGGCTACGCCTTTGATGTGCATCTGAATGCTTTTTATCCACTCCTAGTCATTTTGCATTTTATTCAGCTTTTCTTCATTAACCGTAAGTAGTAACGTCTCAGAATATTATCAAGGTCTTCGTTGTATGCTTTGATAAAGAGACTCATTGTGTGTATCTCTTCTGGCAGATGTTATCCTAACAGATACATTTATTGGATATTTAGTTGGAAATACCTTATGGCTGATTGCTGTTGGCTATTATATCTATGTAACCTTCCTAGGATACAGTGGTAAGTAATTACAAAAATTTTTTTTGGTTGCTTCAGAACGTAACAAGAGGGGAAAAGTTGTAATACTAATAGTCTGCCTTTATGGAGCACTTACAGTCACTGTCCCAAGTATTTTATATGAATTATCTCATTTAATTCATAACAATTCTATAGGTTTACTTATCCCTATTTTTCAAATGAGGAAACGAAGGCACAGAGAGACTAAGTAACTTGTCCCTGGTTGTGCAGCTGGAAAGCAACATTATCCTTTATATAACGGATTTTATAATTTCCAGGAACCGTGTTAAACCACACTGTTATCTCCAAGTTGCTGGCAGGAAGGCAGCACCATTTTTCTCTTTTCTCCTGTGCTTTCAGGTTCTGGGTTAGCACAGTAAAGGTAGAGAGTGAGGAAAGGGTTGGGCCCCAACCTCTGGTCACATAGGTTTATCAACTGAATTTGTTCAAAAGCTTTTTGAATCATACTTTTGCCTCATTTTTAGTATTTATGCTCACTGTATGGTTCTGTAGATGAACACACAAGATCACAACAGGATTTAAGAATAAATTTATAAATATGTCCTGGGGACAGTAAATCCTGGGCTTGAATTCATTTATGCATTTTTCTTCATTTACATTAAATAATGACCACCATTAAAGCTAAATAAAATCTAGAAACTTTGTTAGCATTATATATACAGACTTTTTTTTTTAGCCTTTCCTTGTTCTCTGGATGGTTAGGACCTAACTGTGGACACAAGGAGCTCTTACAGGATTGGCTCCTCTAGTCCGGGTTGTTCCACTTAACCCCCCTCAGTGTAAGGCCTTGATTTGGGCATTGGGAGTCCAGGGGAGATGTTTAGAAACCTGAAGAGAAACGTTATAAAGAATTTTCAAATATTTTGAGAAAGTGTTTTGTGATTAGGACACTCCAACACTGTGGTTCTCTGAGTGGATGTTCAAACACTCTCCTGGTAACTCCCTCCCGTGTGGGACATTTTGAGTACAGCTCAGTTTCTGCTTAACAACTGTATGAGAAATATTTTGGTCAGAATGCATGGGGGTAGGGTGCCACTAACTAAGCAATGAGCAAGAAACGTGGATAACGGGACAGATTTAAGAGTTTTAGTTCTTTCCTAAAGCTTGCGATATTAGTTGAGCTCACACCATCTCAAAGTGGGGGTGTGATGCTTTGTACACTGGAAAATCTCTAATAGTTAAAAGCTGGGTTTTTTTTTTTCTTACATCATCTGTGTACTGTAAGATGGACTCGTAGAGCCTTCTGAGGTAGTTCACAAGTTTCAGTTCACCAGTTTTCATGAACATTTGTGAGGTTTGTCTTTTACTCTTAACCTCTCAGTCCCAGTGTGTTTCCCACTCAGCCACTGTGCTGGAATAATCCCACGCCTCAGTTTGGTCACAGCCTGAAACAAGGGAGGCAACACAGAAGAGTGGGAAAAGTAGTATCGTTCTGGCTATAAATAGCAAAATCTTAGCGACTCAAAGTATGCATTCTTTTTTGGCCACCCCATGCTGAAGAGCTGTCTTTCAAAATGTTATTAGTTGTATTTGCTTTTTTAAAAAAATCAATATGTATTTGTTTCTTTTCCAGCACTGCCATTTTTGAAAAATACAGTAATTCTTCTCTATCCATTCGCACCTCTCATCCTACTCTACGGGCTGTCACTAGCACTGGGATGGAACTTTACCCATGCTCTGTGTTCTTTCTACAAGTACAGGGTGAAGTGAAAAAGAATATCCAATCTTAACTGTGTCAACAGTATTGATGAAGTGATTTCTTGTAAAACTTGTAAATAAATTCTTTGTAGATAAAGGTGTAAAGTTTGCAAATTTGAATATACATGTTAACACTTGTCAGGTACATTCCTTGAAACTAATTAAATGTACATTTCTATAATAAATATTTTTTAAGCTAAAACATGCATTTTATTCATTGTATTTGTACACATAAGAGCTATATATTAAATACTAAGGGCATGGGAAAAACAGAAATGTAAACTAACATGAATTAAGTATTTCTGAGAGAATATTAATATTTAGAGAATGAGGTAATAAGCATACACTCACCTTTCTCCTGATGATAGTTCCTGGCCAGGTACATAGTCTACCTCATTTCTAACGAGCTGTATTTTAAACATGTATATAGGCCACCAGATCCCAGCCTAACCTTCAAAAGCCTCTTCAACCTGTAATGTCACTCAAACAAGAGCCACTGTACTACAGGCCCTAAACATCACAAACATTTTTTCTGTAAAAAAAAAAAAAAAAAATTTTTTAAAGCAAACACCCCAAAAAGATTAAAGAGGCCCATGGTGGGTACTTTTATTTGTGTAACTGTATAGTATATATAATAAAGTGAATACCTGCATAATATTGATAATCACAGTCTTTAACAGTAAGGCTTTTTTTTTTCTTTCTTTAAAGACTTTATAAAAACCAAATAAAGGATCCACTCCATTAAAAATAAACTATTATTGTATGGATGTTAAAATAAACTGCTCATTAAATTTCACCTATTTTGATTAGAAGGAATCTGAATTCAACATGGCTTTTGAAACTTCTTTATTTCAAATACACATGAACGGCTGTGGCACAGAGAAACAGTGATGAAAGGCACAGTCAACAGGACCAGTTATTAGGTTTTCGATTATAGCAGCAAATCTGAAAATAAATAATCTTCCTTTAAAAATCCAACAGGTACCTAAAATATTCCTACAGATACTAACTATTCAACTAATGAAGACATTTTAAGGAAAATATGTACAATACATTTAAGAAGAAAAACAATCTGGTACAACCTGGCAGAGATTCCTCAGCTTCTCCACAGGATGCTTCCAGAAACATCTCTAAATGCAAAGACAACCTTTCCAAAGTGTTCTGAATGAGACTTTAGTTTTTCATTCCATGAATGAAATAACTGTTACACTTAGCTGATTTCTAAATCTTTCTTAGAAAATATTACTGTCGATACCGAAATGAAAAGTATCAAATCTACTGGCAGTGCATCTTACAGTACGGTCGATATCAGCCGTTTTTAAGGCTCAGAGAATATGCCTTCAAAAGGTATTTTCACCAAATTTGAGCAAACACTGAGCATTTCAAATAAAGAATGGAATGCCAATTAAGCTAAAGTACCAAACCTTTGATTCCAGGATAGTTTGCTAATTACTAATACAGTGAAACAGCCAGGAGCGAGTGATACATAAAACAGGCTCCCCAATGTCGAGTATTAAAATATTCCCCACAACAAACAAGCCTTATTTTAGAACAAATTTAGCACCACCATATTTTACATTTTTACTGCAATGTTAACAACAAACAGTGGGAATAATACAAAGTGCTTCCCTTCAACACTCAGTTTACTTTCTACAACAGTGTCTTCTAAATTCTCAGCTCACATGCACGGTGGAGTGCCAGCTCACTCCTTCCTGTTTGTTCCTTTGAAAACGACTTACTTAGTGCCTGAACTGGTGAAGTGAGCGTTTCAGGTAAAAAAAGAATTAACATATAGGTCTCAATGATATGCAGATGTGTAACAAAATCCTCAGTTTGGTTTCTTTTTAAATAATACTGTCTTTTTAGCACTGTATGTTCACATGCATTAAAGAAAGTAAGCATACTAGTTATCATAGCATATATCTAAGAATAATTTATAATAAAACTTCACAACTATCAAACTAAATTTTACACACTATAAATATTGCTACATAGCTTGGAAAAGTTTCCTTTTCTATGAAGGGATTGGATTGGATATCTGAGATCCCTTACAACACTAAGATACGATTACAATTCAAATTTCCCATATTTTTACTCTGTAGCCTTATTTTCCTTCCTTTAACAACTCTACTTGGTCTTACACATCAAGGCCATGGCAGTATATAAAAATAAGCACAAAAATTAATGGATAAACCAAAATAAAAATAAAACATTAGCAAGTAATGGCTTGGATACAGAGGTGTTTTGGGAAAACACTCTTAAAGTAACAAAAATTTAGTTGGCCCACACAGTTTATCTAGCACAGATCAGATTCTAGGTTTTGGTCTAGAAGAAAATTAAGTCTGCCAGTACAGAGTAGATTATCTGATGTCTACATAATAAGTTTCGTATTCTTAATGTTGTATTCTAAAATACCACTGTTTACCATTCTTTAATATACTTCTGACAGGCTCAGAGCAGTCTAGATTGGTATAAGCTAACACCTCTTCCAGGAAAAAAAAAAGATTCCTTATATATTATTTCAATCCTATTCCTAACAATTTCATTCTAGCAGTTCCTTTACAAAGTGCTACTAAGATGCTCCAACTTTGCCAACAAACTTCCAGTGAAGACTACTGAAGATCTCTGGCAGAGTACATCCCAGATGAGGCCCAGATACATGATTTGCTAGTAAAGACTTTATTTGTGCATTTACCAAGAAATATCCAACATACTATAAGGAATCATGTATGAAGACTTCCTCTATCTCTTTTAAATATTGCATTCATTTTCTATCACTGCATAACAAATTGACCAGCTTAAAACACAATTTATTTATTAGTTCCATAGGTCAGAAGTCCAAGCAGGCTTAACTGTGTTCTCTGCTTAAGGTCTCACAAACCTGGAATCGAGGTGTTGGTCAGGCTGGGTCTTATCTGGAGATGCATTTCCAAACCCATGAATGAGCTTGTGGGCTGAATTCAGTTCCTGTGGCTGTAGGACTGCAGCTCCCATTTTGCCTCTCTTGGCTCCTACTTAAGGCCACCTGCATTCCTTCTCATGTGGCCCCTTCTACCTTAAAACAGCAATGGTGCCTTGAGTCCTTCTGCTTTGAGTCTCTGATTTCTGCTACCAGCCTGAGAAAACTCTCTGCTTTTAATGGGCTCACAAGATTTGATTAGCCACCCCCAGGTAATCTTCCTTTTGCTACATAACATGATATAATCATGGATTATACAGGTTCCACCCATGCTCAAAGGGGAGGATATTATACAAGGTCATTGGTGGGGGTGGTACAGGATGGGGGGCTCATTCTTACAATTCTGCCTACCACAAATATACTGCTATTCATTAGAACAATCTCTGCAAACATGCTCTTTCCACATAACCAAACTTTTGAGGGATAGAATTATTGGCAGACAATTTTTTTCATTATTATAATAGATTTAAAGGAAGCTTTCATAACTTTGCTTACGGTTTTTAAAATAACCATAACTTTTAATTATTCACTAGTGCAACCACTAATTTGAAAAGGCTATACCTTTGTTCAGAGACATCTCCAATGACTAATATACACATACATGTCTATAGCCTATGTGCTAAATAATCCATTTGCATTAACTTTTCCCAAAGCTTTTCAATCACACTATCTTTTTGGACTACATAGTATGGTACAATGCATGCTGTGGAAAATGCATAAGACTGTAATAAAGAACTTAGAAATCATAGAATCCTAGAAATAGGTCCTCAACTTTCTCTTCTTTCCTACATATGTTTGCATTATGATATATTCACACCTGCTTTGAACCTCATGAGAATTCATTAATTCTGGTTTCTCAATGTTCACATTAGCACTCGACACAGTACTGTCCAACAGAACTTTCTGCAATGATGAAAATGTTCTATATCTGTGGTGTCCAGTGTGGTGGCCACTAGCCACACATAGCCATTGAGCACTTGAACTGCAGCTGGTGTGACTGCAGAGCTGATTTTTTTATTAATTTAAATAGCCCCATGTGGCTAGTGGCTACTATATAAGCCAGCACAGCTCAAGGGCCTAATAGTTTATGTGAAATACACACCAGATGCCAAACCAAACCATGCCCCATTTTAATTTATGTGTGTGTGTGTGTGTGTGTGTGTGTGTGTGTGTGTGTGTGTAACATTAGTCCCAGCATTTGACACTGTGGTCAAGTGGTTCAGTGCCCTCTCAAGGTCAAGAATTTACCTTCTTTCAGTTCCAGGCACTCTGCGCCTCCTCCAATCTTCTGCCCTAACACTGCTCCCAGAACAGTTTCTTGCTTGGGGACAGCATGGCTTCTTCTCCTTGTCTAGTGTAGAACTGGGCAAAAAGGAAGGAGCAACTAACAATGACATCCCATGGGCACCTGCTGCAGCAGACAACAGTGAGAAGTATGAACTGTGGGTATGCCTCAGGAGCTTGGAATTTGGTCAGAAAGATAACATACCCCACACACAAATCCACCCCACAAACAAAACCTAGACAGCTGAGTGTGTACAGAAGCGTGTGGCAAGGACAACAGAGAAAGGGACTAAGAAAGACAAAGAGGAGGTTGGGCTGCAACAGCTGGTCCCCTCATCAAGACACTGGCCACCTGCCATGTGCCAGGCACATCCTGGGCACTCGTACATTCAAGGGGAAGAGGGCACAAGAAAGTCCTGGAATGATGGGAAAGATCTGGCTAAAAGGATTCTGAGGAACAGGAGAGATGAGAAAAGCGTGGGCGAGGAGACCACATGAAACCAGGAAGAAGCTGGCTGGACAGTCCGAGCATCTTTAAAGCGGCCACAACAAATGGCACCAGGAGCTGCCGTAACTTTCTCCTCCCTAGATTTTCAGAGCATGGCCTTTCTTCCTGACACCGGAGTTGGCAACTATGGAACAAGGGACCCAAGGGGACTCCTAAACCCATCTGTACAGATTTTTACCTTCTGTTACTCAGTCATTTTAGCAGTAAACTTAGTATGCTAAGCCAGTTCCTAAGTTTTATGATGAAAAGGGTATACCTCTTCTTGAATGCAATTTGCTTGTGGGCACTTGGCCAAAGAAATTTGAGAAGAAAATAAAAAGTAAATTCAAGAAAATGAAAATTAAATCCAAAAAACCCTAATAAAAAACTTCAACTGGACTTTGACATAAACATTATTGGCAACATGATTGACTTTTCAATCAAGAAAAGTAACTAAAATTACAATGAGGAGTGATGGAAATAATTGTACTATATATCAGTGTTTCCCAACCTTTTTCACTTCATGACACTGCACAGAAAATATTGCTGTTTGATGCAATTTGTCCAGCACACTGGCCAAGCAGCTGAAGCTCCTGAAGGCTACAGGCCACCAGCTAGAACCTCCTCCCCACCTGAGGCCTCAGCCAGTGGCCACTCTGAAAGCTCAGGGGAACCAACCTCTGACAACCCACCTGAGGCACACCAGCATGTCAGAGTAGACTGGCTGGGAACTGAAGTTAATAATTCATCATTTTTTAAAAGTAAAGTACTTTTATAAAGATCACTGATTGCTGAGGCTGATAACATTCTTTGTTTATAGAAGTAATATTATTTGGAATTGCATGTTTAAGAATAATAAATATTCTTTTGGACATGGGATTTACTTATAAGTTCACAATGCAATAGAATAAATCATTTTGGAAAAATATATGACTGCTACAATACCTTTCACCCAAAACAGTATTACAATTTTTCTTTAAAATTATACCAATGATCATTTACACAATAGCATCACCTAGAAAACATTTTGTCAGAACTCATAAAATGAGTGCAGATATAAAAGAATCAACAAGAGATAATGCATCTAACACCCATGGGTTAAAGACAAAGATTAAAAAGGAAAGAAGAGTTTGTCATTTAACACATCAGAGGAAATGTAATGACTTAAGTCTACAATAATGCAAGTTGAATGCATCACACCTGCACACTGAAATGTATCAGACTGATTTTCGTGGCTATACACCATACACAGTATAGTAAAATAACTCCCAAGAAGGACATTGGTCTTTAAAATCTTGGCTTTAAGGAATGACAAATGTCTTTGAAAATATTTTGTTCAGAATCACTGCGATTATAAAAGTACTTCAGTTAAGAAATCCATCTATAATCAATCTTAAATGGCAGTGCATTTGAAAAATGGCATTGATTTGTAATGTCTGCATTTCCAAAGAAAAAGATAGAAAGAACTTAAAAAAGCAAGGTAATTGGTTTTCAAAAAAAGTATCAATTCAAAAATTTACTGCACAAAAATATGTACTTCTTAAGTGTTTCTAATAAATTAACTCCATAACATTTTTATGTATATTTATATATTTATATATATAATCCCTGATTATCTATAAAAGAGGGTCTATAATAGTAAAATAAGTGAACCTCAAAAGTACCCCCTTCATAAAATGTATTTAACATTAGTTTTTCTCAAATTTAAGGAATGTAACAATATGTACAACTCTTATGTATTAGTATAATACCAAAATAGTACAAGTCATATTAACAGGCTGTCATAATTGTAAAATGTTTGAGTCAAGTTAAAATCGGAGGACAGCTTAGTTTCAAATGAATACAATTATCATGGGAGATTCACTTTCCAAGTGGAAATGACAATCATCTTATCTACAGTAGATTTCACAAGAGGTAGTGTTCAAGTAAAAAAAAAAAAAAAGTACATGCTTAACTATCTTTAAGCGGCAAATTCACAGGAAAAAAATGTTGGTTTCTTAGATGATCAGTTGGTGGCTTTTTTAATATGAATCTGAAATACAAAAAAATTAAAAGTATGATAAGGTAATTAATTCTCAATTCCAAAAAGCCCTTAAATACAAAATCGAAATGTAATTTAAAAATAGTAGTATCTAGGCTGTTTCACTGATTTAATATATTCTTACCTCATTAAGAATGGCCCAAACAGCAGAATTCTGAATAACTGTAAGTCGAAAGGCTGAAATGGGATTTAGACTAGGATCCACCATTCCTTCTGCCACACCATTCTCAAATTTTCCTTCAAAATAAAAATTAATACTTGTTGGATAGACTGAGATGAGCACACATAAAACATCACTGACTTCAGGCAGGAAAGGAGGACAGCAAAATACTTCTATTAATAGGAAATGTCTTTAGACAGGGCATAGGTGACTTTTTTTCCCCTTTCTACTTTTATTCAACTTTTAAATTTTTCATGAAGTAATGCATGCTTAAAAAGATAGGACGCAACCTATTTAATCAGGCAAAGCAAAAAAACAAAACAAATTTGTTCTTGCATCAACAATGTTTTACGCTACAGGTTTTTAGCAAATTGTGACTTACCCAAACCTTACCAAAACATAATCTGTAGCGTCAGAAACATCATCTGTACCATCACAAAAATTATAATGTTTTAATTAGACATACATACAGTTGCTAGCCTTGAGTAGGGGCTCAAAGTGTACTCTTTCCAAGGGCACATCTAGAAGGAATGAAGTAATGCCTCCTCTACAGTTTCCATAAAAAGCTGCATTAAAAATGACAAGCTAAAAAAAACTCTCCTATAAAAATAGGGACCAAGAACTTCTATAAAAGGTAACACAGTCTGTACCAAATTTTTCTTGCTGTTAAGGAAAATCTTTCTTAAAACAAAACCAAAAATATGCTTTAGAAAAGTGACAAGAAAATAGTTCATTCTGAGCCAAACTTCTCTAAGCAAGGAGTTTCACAAACTTCTTTTATAAAGGGCACTCTTTGTGGGCCAAGAGGAAACTCAAGGATGCTAGGTAAGTACTTTATAGAAAGAAAAGAATTTTCCACAAATTTTTTAATGATGAAATTCAATATATTAATATAACAACAACCGAATGCAATATTTTTGGTATACTAAGGAAAAGAATGTAATTCCTTTTTGGGGGATAACATTTAATTGGGGTTCAAAGTTAGTGTTCCCTATCATCAAACTGATTGCAAATGTTCACCTGCTAATGCTGATCTATAATCTTTTACACATATCTTTGAAATGTCTTTTCACATGGCCAAGGTAGGGCCAAATACTGATCTCAAGCTACAAACACAGAATTTTAACAGAGCATATTCATCAGTTGGAAGTTATTTTTGGAATTCTGCCAGAATTCCCTTCTTGATATTGGCCTTCTGGTGCATATTACATCGCAGATGAGTCCATTTTAATCGAAGATTAGTTGAAAGCTCCTCAATTGCACATTAAATAGATTTTGAAATATGGAAATTGCTTTTTCACTTACACTGAGGTCCAAAAATGTTGCTGGAACTATGGTTTGAAATTGAAAATGTGTCCACTGTAAATCTGTGTGGGATGGAGATCATGCTTCCTACTTTAATTTTTGACAGCATGGGAAGTGTATAAAGAGCTTGCTATCATTTATAGTTTGAACAATATTAGTTGTCATTAAGGTGACTTGACTGCAATGTAAGTTTTGCATACAAGCACCATTTTGTATTGTAATTTTAGGTTGAATTCATTAAGAAACATTATCAACCCTGAAGCAAAAACTAATTTTCAAAGTGATAGTTGTTAAGACAGTTCTCATTTGGAAAAATTTCAATCTTGGTCCTAAGTTCAAAAAAACTTCACTAAAACTTTACCACTGCTAAGCCACTGAACTGCTGTGTGGTGGGGAAGTCAGGATATTCAGTTCCCATTTTTGACAAAAATTCACAGAACTGATAATACCTAAGTCCATGAGAGCGAATAAAGGTCACAGTTGACACTTCGATTCAATGATACATGACACATTCAAATATTTTCTGCAAAGTGTACCAGGCTGATATATAACAAAATAAATAGGCTTTAAATTCCTTACATTTTCATAAGCTTCATAAGTTAATATAACTAAGCCTTCTCCTCCACACATATTTTAAACATTTGTTGTAACACAGCAGATTCTACTTCAGGTTGAACTTGTGTTTTCCCAACCTATGTGAAAATATTCTCGCCCGTAGTTGTTCCAAACAGACTATTCATGGGCACCAACTCTTTAGTCACTTCTTGACATTGGTTCCAAGTAACAACTGAGTAGCATCAGAGACACGTGTCCACTTACCAAGAAGCAAGAAAACCACTCAAAATAATTTGCTTTGCTTTTTGACTACTGATATTGTTTCCAATGTCCTCAACTCTTCAAACAATTGCTGTTTCTGAAAACCTCATGGTCCTAAATAAGTTTATTTTCTCTGTGCATATTTCTTTAGCTGTTGCAATTAAATATTATTTAATTAACTCACTATTGGTAAGTGGGTTTTCTTGCTTGGCTAAACAATGAAGCCACTTGGAAACTAACTTTGGTAACAGTTTCATTTCTATTTTTTATTTTTGTGAGGAAATTCTGCTATACTGAGATATTTCATTTTAAATTTCCTAATTTTTCTAATCAATCATTGCTGTCCTGTAATTGGGAACACTGTTGTAAGTGCTCAGTCTGGTAATGTACAGCTTTCATGTAACTGTATAATAACCACAATGATTTGCCACCTAAATTTGTAAATTAATTCACATTCCCTTTTGTTAACAAGCACAGCATTCAAAGTCTACTTTTCCTGTTTTGACATATGTTGCACTAATAATTGTTAAAAAGTCACAGTATGGTGAGTCAAAACACTCAAATTATAAATGCACCATTGTGATTTAGAGCACATTGAGCAGGAGTACAAAGCCATGAGAGCATGACCTCGATCTCTATTGCAACTACTCACTCATCTCTGCTATTGTAGCAAAAAAGCATACACAGACAATACATTAAAAAAGATGAACATGGCCGTGTTTCAATAAAACTTTATTTATGGATATTGAAATTTAAATTTTATATAATTTTTACATATAACAATATATTTTTTATTTTTTTCAACCATTTAAAAAGAAAAATAAAAAAGAAAAAAATTTAAAAAAACATTCTTGGTTCATGGACCATTCAAAAACAGGCATTGGGCCAGATTTGGCTCATGGGCTATAGTTTGCTGATCCTTGTGCTATGAAATTATGCAGTCTATTCTCAAGTCTCACAATATAGTTCATCGGCTAATAGTAAGATAAGGTACATTCAAATTAAAAACCACAGCAAAGAAAGCTTAAACTCATTTGTAGAGTAAGTGCTGACCCTATCAGCAACCAAAGTAATGTTTTTATTAAAAAATTGTTTATAAACTTAATTCATGAAGTTTTGCCCCTACTTGATGCTGGACTAGGGTCGGGGGGGGGGTGGTATGTGCTACAAAAAACTATTATTGAGTATTAAACTAGGCAGGGGATTCAGAGCTAAAAAATACTGTGAAAGCTTGCAACATTTTAACTAATGTAATATCTAATACTGTCATCTGATGAGCTCATTTCATTAGGAAAATAATTACCAAATGGTATAACTAGCTTCATCAAAACACTTTCACTCAGCAATTTTGTCCAGCAGATATATTCTCACATGAGATTGCAAACAACCTAGGTGTCTGTCACTAGGAGACTGGCTAAATAAATTATGATATGCTAATATAAGAGAATTCTAGGCAGCCAATTAAAAGACTGAAAGAAAATAAAAAGAATGAAATAAAGTTGAAGATGATGCAGTTGAAAATTTACTTCTATTTCTAAGTATACATTGTAGAGAAATTCCCACACACGTGCATAAATGTTCAAAGCAGCATTGTCTATATTAGCAAAAAGATGGAAACAAACTTTGTGACCAAACTGGAGAACAGATAGGGACACCCATGGACTCTACATAGGAGTGAAAATGAACGAGCCATAAATAATACAACACACATCCATGTGGACCAATCTCACAGTGGTGAGGAGAAAAAACAAGATGCAGACTACAGAAAGATATTTCTATCAAATTTAAAAACAAGTAAAAGAACACTGTGCATTGTTTAGGGATATATTGCATATACATAGTAACAACGTAAACGCAAATGGTAACCACAACATTCAGGACAGTAGCCACCTTTGGGTTGAAGGGGAAAAGAAGCTATTAGGGAAGGACGGTTGAATTGACAAATCTTAAGCTGGATGGTGGAGACACAGATATTCGTTACACTATTATTTGTATCTTTTTAAGCATATGAAATATTTATAGTAGTTTTTAAATGCTCATGTTCTATATGTACATATATATTTTGTTCAATGTAAAACAAGATGGAGAACACGGTTGTAGAATACATCGTGTGTTTGTGTGTGTGTGTGTGTGTGTGTGTGTGTGTGTTTAAAGACTATACTTATACCTTCTATTTATGCACAGAATGCTTCTGGAAGGACACAAATCATTACAGGAATGACCTCTAGGAAACACAGGGAAGGAGGGGAGAGAAAAGGGAAAAAGGCTTAAGTTTACCCTTTTAAATTTGTATTTGGTACCATATGCATGTATTATCTTTTCGAACAACAAATGTAAACCCTTGTCCTTAACCTAATGGTCCAATCAGAAAGCACTGAAAGACAGGAAAGGAGAGAAAAAGTGGAGGAAATTACCAAAGAGTGCCTAGAAGCTCAGATTCCTGGCATCAGCAACACCTTCCAAGGCCTGGCAGTCCCTGGACCTTCCACCAAGCCTGACCAGTGGCCTTTCCCTCTTCCACTGGTTCTCTGCAGAAGGCTCTTTTGCTTTCTCATAACTTTAACCCACTGAAATAAATCTAGTATTTCTTTTACAAAGACCATCCTTAGCTATCACGCCCCCCACCTTGACCACCAGGCCTCCACTAATTGCCAGCTGACCGGGTGTTATTTTGGACAATGCCTTCAGGCATAAGTTGCTGCACAGTATGATCCAATTAAATGCAGGCCCCTTTGCTGGGCCCGTCTTGCCTGTCCCACCCCAAGCTCTTATTAGCTATCTCCTTGCCTGGTTCTCCCTGTAAAACTTCTAGCTGGGCTCCAGTTTAGCTTGTATGTAGCCACCATTCTCTAACTGCTTAACATCAAAACCTTCATTGTACTCCACAGCACCCTTATGCTTGACCTCTCCCCAGTTCTATTTCAAATAAATCAGTCAGTCTCTTTAGGGAGGGCTACAGAGCTTTCTGTTCTTATGGCCTGCCTCTCCCCTGGGCACAATCTCTGCACCACTGCTCAGGGTCTTTGGCAGGGATAGCAGCCCCTTCTCTCTTAGAATGACACCCTGCTTTACCAGCAGAGCGCTGGTTGTGGCAGTAGCCCTTGATTTTCTCAGCTTGCTTCTCCCAGGGTACTGGGGTGCGTGTGATCAGGGCCAAGTATTCTCGCCCTGCTGCACCTGGGTAAAGCTTCTGCCCTATAAACGGAAGTTGGGTGGAAGAAGGAAACCTCAGATCTATCAGCTGCTGTTCTCCAGAACAGAGATTCTGCAACAGAGCGGGGGTGATGACAAAGTCTGGCAGCTTGCCTTTCCTAGGGAGATACCATACCCCTCAACAACAAGCTGACAGGAGCGAGAGTCCCATTGTGGCTGGGCCCCCTTGACATTTTAGTACCCCAGCTTTTTTTTTTTTTTTTTTTGAGACAGTCTCACTCTGTTGCCCCAGCTACAGTGCAGTGATGTGATCATCATCATAGCTCACCGCAGCTTCAAACTCCTGGGCTCAAGTGCTCCTCCTGCCTCAGCTTCCTGAGTAGCTGGGACTACAGGCATGTGCCACCATGCCCAGCTAATTTTTTCTATTTTTCGTACAGACAGGGTCTTGCTCTTGCTCAGGCTGGTCTCAAACCCCTGACCTCAAGTGAACCTCCTGCCTTGGCCTCCCACAGTGCTAGGACACCAGGCCCCCAGCATTTTTAATGACTTAAATAAGGTAAAACTGGACTACGCCCTTGGTTGTTTGCACGTGTTAACTGCTTGCTTCCTGCTCAACACCCCTTGTTCTCACAGCAATCATTAACTGCAGTTCCACTGCTTTTTTGTCAAGCAGGAGGATATAACTCCAGGATCAGGAGGAAAATCTATGAAGTTTGTTTTGCCCAAGGAATGGATGCCCCTGAAAAAAGCTGCCACTAGCTGCTGACGCCCAGAAGTCTGGTTACTCAAGGTGTCATCTGAGGCTAAAAGCAACACAGACTTCTCCCCAATTTATCCCCACCCTACAGAAAAGCTCACTGCCTCATCTCTGTAACAAGACAGATCTGAGAGATTCTCTCTCCTATCTTCTTGCTTTGGCCAAATCAAATAAACCTTTCTCATCTCCAAGCACTGGTGTCACAGCGTGTGGCTGTAGAAGTGCATCGGGTACGTGAGTCTGAATTTGGGGCTCTCCAGCGCTGTGCTCTTGGCTGTACTGGCACAGAGCAGGGCTTCCATCTCGCTGAGCTTGGGGGCTGTGGGGTAACAGACCTGGTCACGGCTCACATGCCACAGACTCCTAAGGTTCTTACAGAGATTTGGTAGATTTTCATGAATAATTGTTTCTCCATTTGCTGTGTGCCCTTATGACAATCTTCAGAGATTTTAAACAAATTTTTAAAAAATAATTTTTCAATAGTTATAGTTGTTTTGCTAGAGAGAGGCTCAGTGAAGCCCCTCACACCACCATTCCACTAAAGAATGCTTCTTAAGGGAGCAGGACTTACATATCCAGTTGAAAAAAATCAGTTACTCTTTATTTCTGATGGGTATTTTGGTTTCACAAGGTCTTAGGGTTTACTGATCCATAAGTTCTCTTCTGGTTCTAAGCAGATATGAGTCGATGTTTCAGATTGGTTGTTTTATTCAGATTACTGCAAAGGCATTTAATATAGATACCTCTGTTTCCCATGCTCCTTACATAATCTAGAACACAGCGTTCTCAGAAATTAGATAACTGACAGGTAATAGGAGTAACAGATGTCTTGGATACTCAGCTAATTTTATGTTCATTTCTACAGATGGGCTAAGACATACTCCCAATATGAGAATAACTAAACTCATTTATCCACCAACACTACACAGAAAGTAGTCAGGGTTATTGTGCAAGCCTTTTAGCAGCAGCTGAACGACACTCACCAAACGTAAAACTGCTCTAAAAAGAGCTATGAAAACGCATCTCTGCCCTGTAAACCTACAATATTAATTAACCAACATTCTCTTTTGCCTCATTCTAAGAAAAGAGTTAGTTTGTTTTCAGTAAAAGAAAATGTATAATCATTCATTGAGTCGATATCTACCAACTGACAGCCCCGGGGGAGAGACAATGTCCCTCCCCTTCCAGGGTGACCACACAGGATGGAGCGACGAAACTCCACCGTCGCAGGGTAACGCACAGGCCAGTGTGAGGCGCAGAGAAGAGGGGCAGCTGCACTGGCTAATTACGGGTGAGAAAGTACCACCAGGAGGAGAACTATCAACCCATCATTGCGGGCAGAGAAAATGCCAGAGAAGCGGCTGGCTGCCCGTAGAGCGTGGGGCATTAATTAGAGGAACGATAGTCGGAGGGCTGGAGAGAGCGAGCACGGGGAAAGGTACAAGACGTGAGGCGGGTGGGAGCTAAGGAATCAGACAGTAGAAAGTCACTGAGGTTTTCTACGCAGGTCGACAGAGTTACAGTTACATTTTGAAAAAGGAACCGCAGTAGCTCTGGAAAGCCAACAAGAGGACATGCGGTCCCTTCCCTGGCTCTGAAATGGAGACAGGGCAAGTCCTCACAGACAGGGTGACTCAAGACTTTCAGAGGCAAAACTGATAGGGTGTATGCTAATGGAGAGTAAGGAAAGGGCGGTGAGTCCCAAGGTGACTAGATAAATACGGACAGCAAAAACCGTCGTGACCGATAATGAAATGTCTGTTGCAGATGCTCGTTGTAGGTGGCTACGTGACCACCAGGCTATGTCAGTGGGCATCCCAACACAAATGTGATGCCCAGGAGGAAGACGGGGGCCAGAAGCACAGACTCTGGCATGTGGGTGTCAGCTGAGGCCACCAGAGTAGCTAAGCTCGTCCAGGAAGAGACACACAGTAAGAGGCAGTTGAAGGCAGAGCCTCTATCGGTGACTATTAACAACCGCAGGGCAGATGGAGAAAGAAAGAGGAAGTAGTGAATGAATCTGTGATCTGAAATCCTAGTTCTGTCAAGATAATAAAAGCAAGAACTAAAACACAAGAGCAAATAAAACTTGGAATACATTGGTAATTGTAATCCTCAAGTTGCTTAACATCAGAAAATAATTTAAAAGTACTGTAGGAGTAAGTCCAGAAAAAGAAAGGACACTTTACTAAAGTAGATATTACCTATTCTGAAATAGCCATCTTCTAATCGTTTGTCTTTGGTTTCCTTGCTTATTTCCAAACCTTCATTCTAAAATAAAACAAAAGCATTAGTTTTACAAATAATTCCTTCTATCGAAAACAAATCTAAGTTATGAATATATCTTAATACCTACGAAATGGCATTTATGACACACCTATCTCTAAAAAGAGAAATGTCATCTCAGTCTTGAACTTTAAAAAATGTAATAAAAGTTTTTTTTAACCATCTGAATCTCTATATATTGGTTCTTAGAAAATGAAACATTAAAATCATTTAATGGAATACTATTTGCTATTAAAAATATACACAGAAATAAAGAACTATGTGTTAACTTGAAACAAATCTAGGTATTCCTTAGAGAACAATAAATTAGTTTTATGTATTCATCAACAGGCATTACAACCACATGGTATTTTAGGACTCAAAATACAAACAGGGAGCAAACACTTAAGTAAAATAATGATTCATCTTTTCCTAGTATAAAATTCCACATTGTTTTTCAACAGGAAACTAAATGAAGGCTTTTCTATGAATGAGGGAAATGGGCCAATATATTAGATGCTCCATATTTCCAAAAAAATTAATATTACTCACCACTGAGTCCTGCACATCACGAGACTTTTCTTTCACCTCATAAATAAGAAGAGCCTCAAACCAAATCTATTAGTATCAGTTCTTAGGGAAAGGTAAGAGGACAAATAGTCATACCTTAAAAGGCAAAACCTCCACAGTTGTATTGAGCAGAATATCTCCCGGGTGTTCTTGGTTGCCACTATGGAACAAGTAACTGAAAATACAAACATGAAAATACTAGGCTTTACACAGATGCAAGAAGATGATCTTACCTCAAAGTAAGCTTTTCTAAACCAGACTCTAACTACACAAGGTTGACACTAGAACCTGTAGTAATGGCACAGTATGCACTCTGAATAGTTGTAGGGAATTTAAAAACTTAAGGGTAAACCCCTAAGTGATATGTTAATTCCTTCTGTCAGAAATAGGACAATTGCTGCTTAATATAATAATATACTTGACAGATTTTTTTAAAAAGGATGACAGTTTTATGTTGTTTAAAATGCTTTGAATATTTAAACCTCTTTCCAGGAATAATCGAAATTACAGTACCTACATAATACTGCTATATCTTATAGTGGAGAAAAATTTCTCTAGGATAAACACTAGTCATGGCAAGTTCAAAGGCTGGTTTTATTCTATACAAATAATTTTAGCATTAGTAGACTGAAAGCAAATTAACCTTTTTCAAATTATCTGAATAATTCCACTTGTCAATATTAAAAAAAATAGAGTAATAGCAAATTATAGTATAATATGTTGTGATAAATCTAAAATACTCTCTGGGTATGTGTATAATGTTCTGTTTTGATACTTTGAAAATGAACTGGTATGTGTAGTGTGCAGGGAAAGGTGGAAAGTAAATAGGACATACAAAATATGTCTAAATTAAAATCTAAACCTGATTTTAGTTAAGTTAAATGGTTAAAAGTTTAGGCTTAGGAGTCAAAGACCTGAGTTCAAATGCTACTCTCTCACTCACTGCAGATGAAAGATGTTTTCTTTTTTCTTTCTTTCTTTCTTTTTTTTCAGTTGAGACAAGGTCTCACTCTGTTGCCCAGAGCATCAGTCATAGCTCACTGCAACTTTGAACTTGTGGGCTCAAGCAATTCTCTTGCCTCAGCCTCCCCACTAGCTAGCACTACAGGCATGTGTTACCACATCCAGCTATTGTTTACATTTTTTAGAGAGATGGGGTCTTGCTATGTTGCCCAGGCTGGTCTAGAATTCCTGGCCTCAAGCGATCCTCCTGCCTTGGCCTCCCAAAGTGTTAGGACTACAGGTGTGAGACACTGTGCCTGGCTGAAAGATACTTTCTTAAAAGATACCCTTAACTGGAAATGCTGATTCACATAGCCAGGGGGCACTCAATACCACAGCTGAAGATGTGAACCAATGGAAGGAGGGAAGCCACTACTAAAAGCCCCTGAACAGAATCCAGAGTTCAGGCAGATTGATTCAGAGATGTTGACCACATGATTATTTATAATGAAAAACTCAGTACCGCCTACATCATTTAACATTAGGTGAAAAAAGTTCACAAAGTTAGCCAAACAAAAAGTGCCAATATGGTCACAATGGTGGCCTTGGGGTTGCAATTTTTTTGATGATTCTTCACACTTTTAAGTTTTTATACAATGAACACAGATTGTGTTATATAGTCAGAAAATCTTTTCATAACATTTCATTTCTATGTTGATAAATAAAACTTCCACTTTTCTCCTCTCAGCAAATAAGTTACTGGGAAAATCAAAAAGTGATTCCTTTTCTCTGTCCTAGGAAAGGTGGGTGTTTCCATAAATTCTAAGAAAGTTCATATATAGTATAATTTTAGGAGAATTGTGTTTTACTAGAAATGTGCCCTTAGTTGGGGCACGTAAATATTGCCTTACAGAGGTTTATTGTAAAAATATTCATTGTAAAGAAATTTGATTTCCAATATGAGTTCTGTAGCTGACTCTTTGATGGGTATTTTTTCATTTGTTAACTATATATATATGTATGTGTGTATATATATATATATATAAAATATATTACAAACATGTATACTTTTCTTTTTCCTGATTACAAAAGTAAATCTCTTTTTGAGACTTCCACTTCTGGGAAGGTGAGGTGTACCTACTTTTCCCTATTCCTTCCCCTAAGTACGCCTAAAGACCCTGGACACTGTGCACTGTATAAAACCAGCATAAGCAGACGCTGGGAGCTGGAGAGAAGACGATGCACTGACTAGGGCCTTAGGATCTGAGGCACGACAAGGCAGTGAGTTTCCTGGGTTTTCTTTGTACCAAGTATATCCCAGACTTGGAGCTGACAAACTCAGAAACCTGGAAATGCCAATGGGAGCAGACAAAAAGATGACCCCCCAGAAAGCCTGCCCTGTCTAGCCAAAGGATTGGGAAAAGAGCAGCATAGTGAGTCATAACGCTTTCAGACAATATTTTAACTCCAGCCAAGCACCACAGAAAAAATGTGGCCCCAGCCCAACCACAGCCACAAAGGCTGAATGGGGCTCCTAAGGGGTAATAACGAGGCCCTCCCCAATGTCATCACTGGAGAACACACAGCTGTAAGGAGGACCCCTGCCCTGCCCAGCCAGGACGGCACCGGCATAGCTCTGGGGGCCAGGACTCCATCCCTACTCAGCAGCGATGGAGAGCCTCTGCCCTCCTTGGGTGCCAACAAAGCACATGAGGAGAACCAAACTTCTGCCACCCCCACCTGGAAGAAACGGGGCAGCAGCAGCCCTTCTCCTGCCGCAGCCGTGTTGGAGTGAGCTACAACAGATGCTTTAGAGAAGACTCAGTCTCGGAACATCATACCCCAAACATTACGGTTTCAATCAAAACTCACTCATCATACCAAAAAGGAGAAGAATCTCAACTTGAATGAAAAAAAGACCATCAATGAAGACTAACCAAGACAACAGATGTTAGACAAAACAGATAAAATCTTTTATCTGGAAAAGCTTTTAAAAAGCAACCATCATAAAAATGCTTCAACAGCACAAATATCTTTCAAACAAATGAAAAATTAGAAAGTCCCAACAAAGAAACAGAAGATATAAAAAAGGACCAAATGGAACTTGTAGACCTGAAAACATGATAACCAAAAATGAGAAACTCCATGGATGGGCTCAACAGCAGAATGAAGGCCACAGCGAGGAAAGGGACAATACATCTAAAGACAGAACAACAGAAATGACCCAATCTGAAGAATACAGAGAAAATGGACTTTTAGAAAAATGAGCAGAGCCCTAGGGACCTGTTGGCCCTAGGGATCTAACATTAGTGCCCAACTGATTTTTGACAAAGGTACAAAGGCAATTCAATGGAGATAATACAACCTTTTCAAAAAATTATGCTAGAGCAACTGCACACCAAAGACAAAAAAAATAAAATAAAGTGAACCCTGACCTAAACCCCACCTCTTATACAAAAATTAACTCAAAATGGATCATGGACTTAAATATAAAATGTAAAACTATAAAAATTATAGAAAAAAACATAGGAAAAAGTCTTTGGGCCCTAGAGCTAGGCCAAGAGTTATTAGACTCAATATCAAAAGTAAGATCTATAAAAGGAAAACCTGATAAACTGGATTTCATGAAAATTACAAACTTTTGCTCTAAAAAGGGAGTTAGAATGAAAGGGCAAATTACAGACTGGAAGAAAATATCTGCAAACCACATATCTGACAAAAAATTACTATGTATCACCAGGCACAGTGGCTCATGCCTATAATCCAAGCACTCTAGGAGGCCGAGGCAGGAGGATTGCTTGAGCTCAGAAGTTCCAGACCTGCCTGGGAAATGACGTAGCAAGACCCCATCTCTACAAAAAAAATAGAAAAAAATCAGCCAGGCATAGCGGCATGCGCCTGTAGTCCCAGCTACTCAGGAGGCTGAGGCAGAAGAATCACTTGAGCTCAGGAGTTTGAGGTTAGAGTGAGCTGTGATGATGCCACGCCACTCTAGCCAGGGTGACAGAGAGCAAGAGACTATCTCAAAAAAAAAAAAACAAAACGAGAGAGAGCTACACGACATGAGAATTCCTGGAGCGCTGGAAATGTTCATTATCTTGAATACTGGTGTCAAATCCTAGTTATGATATTTTACTATAGTCTGCAAGATGTTACCACTGGGGGAAACTGGGTAATAGGTACACAGGATCTCTCAGTTTTATTTCTTACAGCTGCATGTGGATCTGTATTTTCTCAAAAAAAATCAAAGTTTAACTACTTTAAGAAAAAGTAAATTGACTGAGGAAAAAAGCATACAAAATAAATATATCAAAAGGAAAGTCTGTTATCCTACCTCAATTAACAGTTTGATATATTTCTTCCATATGTTTCCTATGTACATAATGCATGTGAAATATTTTTGTTGCTTCAAAAAATCCTTCCATAATCTCTAATTCTATACTCTATATACAGAATTCCATATATTCTAGAATTCTATACATATAGAATGCTATAACCTATAGAATGATCTACAAGGATATTCTGTAACATTACAAATTTGTTTCTCCTGCTTAGTGTATATATAGAAAAGTTTTCATGTCAATACATATTGATCTATGCCATTATTTTTTAACAGCTACTCATAGCATTCCAATGCATGGAAACATCACCATTTACTTAACCAAATACCTAGTAATAGATGACATCTATATTGTTCCTAATTCAACGATGACTTTCTAAGAGTGGTAAATAATATCTCAAAGTACAGAGTATTAATGATAGTGTAAAAATGAACATTAAACAATATATGCTCATCCAAGTACAATATAAATTATTATTCAAAACTATTTTTACATTCTCATTGAATAACACACTTTTATGACTTAAATTCCTCTTTGGAATCAGTTTAGAGTAACAAAAGAAAATTAGTAACATCATGTCACAGCTATGCATGGTTTTTGACCCCCTTGAATGGAATTACTCCAGATGATTTTTGGTGGACTCTAAAATATCAAATTGGCCCTCCCATTAGAACATACAAAATAATACACCACAGGGTAAAAAAGTATATTCTACTAAGTATGTCATAGGCAGACTGGGGAACACGTCTAAAACTGAGGAAAGGTGGAAGGAATCATCACTGTTAAACTAAAACCAGGGAGAAGAAAGTCTTAAATTTTGTAAAACAAACATAAATGCTGGAAAACATAAAAGGGTTGTAAATTCCTCCACGGTGTACTAAAAATGATCCAGCATTTGTAGAGCCACTGACTAGGAATAGTCATACTCTGCCATGTTTATCATTTCAGCCAAACTGCACGGATGTTCAAGGATAAGGACATGAACACTAATTTGAGATTTTTTAGAGACATTTCTACACATAAAGTACTAAAAAATTATACTAGATGTAAGTCCAGAAATACCAATAAAATTTACTGAGCGTGTTAAATGCTGATATCACATCTGAAAACAGCACACCCATTTTACTACTGAGTTGTATTTTACATGTAACTTACAACCCAACATTTTGGGTCCTGCCATCCACTCATATCTGTTATGTATACACACAAAAGAATCCATCATAAATCACCTTATGAATAAGAGCTCTGAACTGCAAGACCAAATATATTCCATAATCACCAACCTTTCTACATTGACTGGCTTGTCAAATTTAAACAAGATGTAGTCTCCCGCTACCGGGGTGATGGCCCAGAAGAAATCCTCCCCCATGTAAGTCTTCTCCAGTGTATGTCCTTGGTAGACCTTCAAGGAAGTGGATACCTCTGCGGGGGGGTTTACATGGATTTTAAGAAGTAACGGTTTCATGTAATCTTTATCCTAGGAGGAAAGACATATGTGCTATTAAATAACATACAGTTTATTTATATTTAAGAAGCAATAATTATACACTAAGTAACGAATTGTGGGTCTATGAGAAAATAAAATTAAGTCACCAACCGTGAGTTTCTGAATTTTTCCTGATAGTGACGAATGCAGACCAACGTGTTGGAAAAGGGAAGGTCGGAAGCGAATTCGCAGGTTTGCTTTTTGTCTATCACAATGTTTCTAAACATTAAAAGAAAAATCATGTTAATGCTACACAATAAAGTGAAATCTTGTCCTCATCTAGAAAATGAGAAATCCTTTAGAAGAATATTGAAAAGAAAATATAACTTCAAGTCATGTGTTTTTTTATGGTCCTCTTTGAGGCATTAACAGATTTGCTACCTACCTGATAAACAACCATGATCTGGAAATTAAAAATAAGCACAGCTAGGGGAACAGTGAAGGGTTTAATTTCAACCATCCTTCCAGACATGTCAATAAAGATTTGACTTTTAATATTAAAATGCACAAACTATAGACTAGAGATTTGGTTCAAATATACAAAATATTTTTAATTGGGTAATATAATGAAGAATTTGCAAATAATAAAAGGTGCACTGTGTTGCATGAAAGCAAGTTGAAAATGTGAGGCAATAGCTTGACTATATGCAAGTTATTGGTATTAAAAGCTCCACAGACAAATCCATCTCAACACAGGTAAGGGAGACCTATGTTTCAGCGTGCAGTGCCTCCTGGCCCGGATGTCACTTCACAGCCTGTCCTCATGCCTGGTCAAGGTGTGGGGTGGCCGCAGAACACCAAGGGGCCCATAATGCCAGCAGGGCTCTGGGGGGTGTGTTAGTCCAGGGCTTCCATAAAGCCATGGCTATCTTGACATGTTTTTTAAAACTCTTCATTTTCAATGACTCGTATAAGTTTTGGGCCCTTGCCACCCTAGGGGAAGCACATGAAGAATTAGGGGCCGCAGAAAAGCATGGGCTTAGGAAGGGTGAAGGAATAGATAACACTGTCCAAACTCAAATTTACGGATCACTTAGAGGGTTTCCATGGTTTTAATTTTTGCTACCAGTTTGGATCTTTTTAGAACCTAACCAATATTAAATAAACTGGAAAGGATGAATTAAATAAAGGAATATTGGAGAAGAGTAAAGAGGACATTAACCTTTTTGTGTCCTACAATATAAATTCCTGTAAATCAAAATGAAAATACAAGTACAGGCTTAGATCGTAAAAATGACTCGTTCAAATCAATTTATATGTTCAACTACTGTTATAAAGTTGACACTCTGCCATTTTGCTATCTTTCGTGATTTGCTCTAAGAATGTGTTGTTTGTTGTTTTATCTTTTAAACAGAATTCAATGATAGCATATAGACACCAGAAAGTAGTATCCTAAAAACTAACTGGCAGGTAGGATAATCAAACTATTCTATGCAATGTATTGTCATGAAGTTAAATTAAATGCTTATTTGTTACAATGACTAAGTGACCCCAAAATGACATGTGCATATATATATATATTACTTATTAAGTGTCAAAATTGACATTCATTTTTAAGAATTTGTACATTCATGGTTTATGCTTATACCAATTAAATAAAAAGTTGTATTTTTCTTCAAAGGAACAATTCAAATTGGACAAGGAAAATGTATCTAATTACTTCTCACAGTAAGATTTCTAAGGAAATAACTTGCTATCTGAATGATCAAAGCAAAAATTATCATTCGCTTACTTGCCTGCCACCATCATCCCAAAGGTAAGCGTATTACTGTGCACACTGGTTTCTTGCAAGTAACACACTGAAAGGTACTTTGACTTGTCATTGTTTTGATATAAAATATTACTTCTATTTTATTCCTTATTACCATATGTGTTAGGGTCGCATATTGCCCCCAAAATATTTGAGAAAAGAGAGCTGACAGAGAATATAAAGGAACAAACTGAAAAGACAGCCCACACAGGACAGATATAACCAATACCTATAGCCAATAGTTAACAACCTACCAGAGCCTACAGACACTATAAACATTTATCAGCAACTCAGAGAAAGGCCATCATCCGGCCACAGGCTTCCCTGCTTTACAGGATTTCCCACTGCTACCTAAACGTCCTTCTCATACAGGAGGTTTTTATCAGCTCAAGGAAGTAGTTTTCTTTCAGCTACCTGTTTACTGTTCACTTCCAAAATCCAGCTCCCTAAAAATCACTTTCATGGAGTACAGAAAAGAGGCCCCTTTCACCCTCACGAGGAATTAGCTTACTGCATCTTTTTCAGGGTTGCAGACTTTCACCCAGAGAATATGATCCAAGAGCCAGTCGATGGGTTTCTCCTTATAGAACATGAATATGAATTCTACAATCAGAGTGAGGTCGGGCGCTTGAAACATTTTACCTGAAAAGATATCTCCAGTCAATAGCAGTAATAAAGAAACCAAGTATCAAAACGGCTTTCACTTATTTAAAAGTGAAATCTTGTACACTAAGTACACTGACAGTGTGCTCTCAACTATAAATCATCGTGAGCAATTGCCCCACTTGTATTACCAAAAACAAACTAACTCACTTTTGCTAAACATTCTCTTGAGCTGTCACCTGGGTGTAAATAGAAGTAGTGAAATCTTGACATTATTATAAAATCTGTCATACAACTACTGGCTCAAAGCATTCAAAAAAGCAAGTCAGATTTTTCCTTCATGTCTTATTAAGATTCCTCCCATAATAACAAAAAAAGGAATATTTGAGAGGTTTAGGTAAAAAGTTTTTATATAAATCAATAAATACAAAAAACAAGGACCCTCAATTTTGTTTTCACTGAAGGCTTCACAAGTAAAGATGTTTTTTGACACTTAAGTTTTGAGTGAAATGATCAATAAAGGCCGGGTGCGGTAGCTCACGCCTGTAATCCTAGCACTCAGGAAGGCCAAGGCAGGCGGATCGTTTGAGCTCAGAAGTTTGAGACCAGCCTGAGCAAGAGCGAGACCTTGTCTCTACTAAAAACAACAACAACAAAAAAAAAAAACAGAAGGAAATTAGCTGGACAACTAAAAATATATATACAAAAAATTAGCCAGGCATGGTGGCACATGCCTGTAGTCCAGCTACTCGGGAGGCTGAGGCAGGAGGATTGCTTGAGCCCAGGAGCTGGAGGTTGCTGTGAGCTAGGCTGATGCCACGGCACTCTAGCCCAGGCAACAGAGTGAGACTCTGTCTAAAAAAAAAAAAAAAAAACAACAACAACAAAAACAAAAAAAAACCCAAATGATCAATAAGGTCAAAGGGTCAGCCTCTAATGCTGAAAGGCTTAAAGCACCCTAAGAAGTGAAATGTCATCCTCTGGGTGTTTTTAAAAACCTGTAAACTTCCTTCAATTCTTCAAATTTAAGCATCTTCATTTTACTTGACCAATTTAGGAACATTAGCAGCAAAAAAATATTTCAAAATGAGTACCCCAACTAGTTAATAAAGAAAGAAAAATTAATCACTAAACAAGAATTTCATCCACTGCCTGAAAATACCAGGAATTCATAAGAAAATCCAATCTGGTGATGACAAAGGAACTGAAGTGTCAGAGACGAAATCTAACATGCTCAACCAGGATCAGGGTCGGCACTGAGCAGAACTCGAGAGTGAACACTACAATCTTAAAGTTTCCAAATTCTATATTGGGTTGACTTTCACCATTTCACACAAAAAAGTTTACCGGAGTTAAATTCTCTCAAGAACAATCCATTTCCATTGAAAAAAAAGACAACTTTAATACCAAAAAAAGCAACTGGCTTAAGATTCTAAAGTCATGGTTATTTTTGAAAAATGGATAACTCTGACGCTTTTCTTACCAATGAAGCCCAGCTGGGAAAACTCTAGAATCATCCACTCCTCAGAAGAAAGTTGAAGTGCAAAATTTTTTATAGTATTAAAATAATTCTGTTTGACAATGATGTCATCTTCAAGCTAGAGAAAATTGAACGATCATATTAATAAATCAAAAAGAGAAGGAACGATGTACACAGAAGGACATTATTATGGAAAAATCCAAGCACACTTTCATCATGAAAGTCAAAGAAACAATGGTCAAAACCAATGAAAAAAGAAAAAAAAGCCAACAGCTTTCCCTCCCCACCCTCTACCCTGCTGGCTGAGGTGACCAATGTGAAAAGTTGGGTGTGCATCCATTTGACACCTTCTGTATGTGCATATAGCACATACAGCTCCATATATAAGGTCCCATCCCCCTTTTCATTTTTATAAACAGGGATAATACTATGAAACTAGTATTCTTAATATATCATGAACATCTTTCCAGGTTAATAAATATCTATTTAAACCATTCAATTTAATGATGCTTACTATTCCCTGGGATAGATGTATTACAATTTGTTCAGCTCTTTCCTGCTCACAGGCAGGCATTCAGATTGTTTCCCAGTTTTTCTCGATGCAAACCATGCTGCAATAAATAAGCTTGTACCTACATGTCAGTGCATTTCATTTCTGTAGGATAGACTCCTAAAAGTCCCCATTGTATATTTTAATAGACACCTACGAGATACTTAAGGAGGTGTGGCAATTCAGAGGGCCAGGTACTGGGCTCTGCCGGCACCGTGTGCTCTCTGTGCTTGGTGGTGTCACCAGTGCTCCAGGCAGCTGACAGAGATCAGGGATCCCGACACCCGTAACAGCTTCCACCACACAATCGCCCCCCGCAAACTTTAAAGTCACAAGAATATTTTAACATCCTAAAAAAACTTTTCCTTTTCTTAGTTTCATCTTATTATTCCTCATTACCTAACCAGTTTTTATTTGTTTTAGCATTTGACTTTTCATGCATTTAAGTACTGTAGGCTTTCTTCTTGCTATCTGTGAAGAAACAGTAGCAATATTTGGAAAGATATGCTATCGACTGACTTGCCAACTATGTTATTATACTAATGACTAACTCACTTCTATCATGTTTCAGACATCATCCTAAACCCTGGGAATATATCAGTAAACAGAAAAAAACATGTTGTATGCCCCCAGAGCTTTAAGGGAGGCTAGAGGGAAAATCAGACCAAGCACAGAGCTATCCCGTCATTTAACCTTGCTTTCTGAACAAAAAGATGCCTATGCTCAAACCTAAACATTCACTGAACATGTGCAAATGAAAGATGATCCTGGCTATCAGGCAAGTCTAAATGCCTACTTAAAATTTAGTGCACTAATGTTGGTTACCACATATATTTAAATTCACATTTGATACATGAAATTAGAAAATTTTTTTTCTTCCACTCTCATATCTCACCAAATAATTTCACTTTTTAAGATAAAATAATGGTAGACTCATGTGCAGCGAGATTGTGAATACCCTTCACCCAGTCTTCCCCAATATCCCATCCTCCAATGTAACTACATACACTACCACAACAAAGTTGGCTTTGATACAATTCATTGAACTTATTCAAATGTCACCGGTTTTACATGCACTCATTGTATGTGTGTGTATTTACTTCTATGCAATTTTATCACATGCGTATCTTGGTGACCACCACACAGGAAGTATATACAACAGCTCCCACGAGGATCCCTAGAGCTGCCCTTTTACACTCACAGCCACCTTCCCCCCTTTCCCGCCTTCCTAACCTCTGGCAACTAATAACCTGCTCTCCGTCTCTGCAGTTTTGTCATTTCAAGAATACCATATAAATGGAATCCTATAGCATGCAAACTTCTGAGATTGATTTTTCAAATTCAGCGTAATTCCCTTGAGATCCAAGTTGTTGCATGCCTCCACAGTTTGTTTCTTTCAATTGTTTAGTATGCCATGGTATAAATGTCCCACAGTGTTCTTAACCAGTCACCTGCTGAAGGACATCTGGGTTGTTTCCAGTTTGGGGACATGGCTAACAAAGCTGCTATGAACATTCATGTACAGGTTTTTAGTGAACATAAATATTCCTCTGACATCAGTATTTTGTCATAGCAAGAGCTACTCTGAAAAATCTAACACACCTCTCATTAGTGATTGCTAATTTACAGAAGGAAGCTAGAAAGATGCAATATGTTGTTTTTTTACAGTATATAAATGTAGTATCAGAAAGAGGTGTAGTACTACACACATATATGTATATATTCGAGTTTTTTAAAAGTACAAGGAGAAACCAAAAACTAATGGTGGTACCCATGGGGGAGGGAGGAAACAGGGAGAAGGGGATGGGATAAAAATGAGACTTCTGTGAATGTATCTTGTTTCACATGAGTTTTGATTTGGAAGGTTATGCTTTTTATAGCTAAAGAGGAAAAGAGGAAGCCTAAAAACTGAATACAAACCAAATACAAATGAACCTAGTTTCATGTCAAGTAGGTGGCATGGCCACACAAGATAAAGAATTACTTCAAGTGGCCGGGCGCGGTGGCTCACGCCTGTAATCCTAGCACTCTGGGAGGCCGAGGCAGGTGGATCGCTCAAGGTCAGGAGTTCGAGACCAGCCTGAGCAAGAGCGAGACCCCGTCTCTACTTAAAAAAAAAACCACAAAGAAATTATCTGGCCAACTAAAATATATATATAGAAAAAAAAATTAGCCGGGCATGGTGGCACATGTCTGTAGTCCCAGCTACTTGGGAGGCTGAGGCAGTAGGATCGCTTAAGCCCAGGAGTGTGAGGTTGCTGTGAGCTAGGCTGACGCCACGGCACTCACTCTAGCCCAGGCAACACAGCGAGACTCTATCTCAAAATAAATGAAAGAAAAGAAAGAAAGGAAGAAAAGAAAGAAAAAGAAAAGAAAAGAAAAGAAAAGAAAAGAAAAGAAAAGAAAAGAAAAGAAAAAAGAATTACTTCAATTAACTTCCAAACACAGTACATTGACTAGATGTTCCTATCAAGGTACATTTCGTGGGGAAAAAAGGACAAAGAAGGTCTAAACTGCATTTAGTAGTCTTGTTGTTAGAGTAGTGATAATGGTATTGATATTTTAAAACTATTTTAGCTATACTATCAAATAAAACAATTATGCTATTAAGATAATCTCATTAAAAACCAAGATTTTCAGTTTAAGAGAAAATAGGAAATGTATGTATAAATTCAAAAAGTTAAGTAAAAACCCTATCATCTTATGATAACCCTATCATCTTATATCTTAATCCAATATGAATTAAAGCTATTAACATCAATGCAAATGTGTGATTTTTTTTTTTTGCCTCTGAAAAATAAAACACACTTTTCCTTGCTGAAATTCCTACAAGCAAAGACAATACAATAGCAACGAGCACCTCAAGAGTCCAGACTGTTCCTATATACCATCCGCCTCTGAGAGCAACAGGGCTCCTTAGAGAAATGATCTGGGACAGGAAATGCGCAAGATCTGAAAGCAAAGAAGTGATCAAAGATGACTGAACTTACATAGAAAGGATACAAGAGCCAATTTGAAGAGGTTCCCCCTGGATTATGATGTATCAATGTGAGCATCAATAAGAATAATGATTGCAATGGATTGAGGCAAATCAAATATATTTTAAAAATCCATGAGTTCATAATGATACTTTTAAGACGACCACCCCTGGAGACTGCTAGGGCATCAACTTTAAAATTTAATAAAGAGAAAGAATCAAGCATTTATTCTTTTTTTTCTTTATCAACTATTTTTTGAAAAAACCTAATAGTTAAGGAAGGAAATTTGTTTTATTTCAGATTATAGGGGTACAAACGTTTTGGTTACATGAATTACTTTTGTACAGTTTGATTCAAAGTTATAAGGGTGTCCATCACCCAGATAGTGTGTATTGTACCCATCAGGTGTGAATTTACCCATCCCCTCCTTTCCAGGAGGGAAAATTCTTTATAGAAGAACTCAGCACATAAGAGCATTAGAAATTACAGAATTAGAAAATCGCCACTTGGAAACTTCTAATGAAATAATCGATGTCAGAAAAAAATCACCCATGGCTGCTGAGAGCATAAGCAGAATGGCGGCTGGGGAGCGTCACGAGGGAAGACGAGCTGGCGCACTGAGCCCACTGATCATCCCCGCAACACCGAACGTGGGGCCGCCTGACATAATGTGCTTCACTCTGTGCTATAGCAAGGATCACACTAGTACCACCTGCGAAGTGCCTGCACCATCTAACAGTTTTCTAGAAGACACTGTCTTCAACCCCGAGTTGTTTGTGATAAAGCACTTTGTGAAGCTGCGTATGACGCTGTCACTGGAAACTACATTCCAAGCCACAGGCGTAACACCAGGACAGGTGGCATTTTTCTCTTCCCTTTGGGTATGTGTCTGTGATGACCACAAAGTAACCCCAGACTTTTAAAGCATTCTTTAAAAGCCTTGGGTATGATACAACACATGCAACCACGAAGTCCCGTCACCAGGGGACAATTACGACATCTGGGATAAATTCCTTTGCTCCCTTCCTCCTCACCCTGCTTTTCCCCAGATTTTCTAAGGTAAAATTTATCCTTTATAAACATTCAAAACTAGCATTAAACTGAGGACTTCTGAGGCTAATATGTTTTCCCCATAATAATTTGTAGATCATGATGGACTCGTTGAGAGAATTCCACATGAGACTGCGTAAAGACTTCAATATAAAGCAACTCCCTTTTTCCCGAGGTGTAATTGTGAGGCAAATATGATCATTTTAAGAATGTTCATTGAATTTGTCTTTGAAACAGCAGAAAAATTAGTAACAATCTAAATGACCTTATTATTATAAGGAGATTATGAGACCTGGACAATGATACTTCAAGAAGCAACTAAAAAATCATACGAATTTACCAGCATCTAAAGGTGCGTATCTATTATACAATATGTTAAGTGACAGAAAAACAGGTTATCAGACAGAACGTACAGTATGATCCTGTCATTGTAAAAGAGCACTGTTTCAGAGTGACATCAGCAAGATGGTGGAATAGGAAACTCCAGACCCTTCTTCCCCAAGAGACACGGATTTAAAATAAGAGCATTAAACAGCCAGAACCCCTCCCTCAGGCACACAGTATAGGGCGATTGGGAGCAAACACCCAACTCCCGACTTTTCTCTGGGAAGAGAAAAGAGCAGACATACACCCAGTGTTTCTGACTTCTGGGGGTGCAGTCTGAGGGGCTGGTTTCTTGTCTCGTCTAAATCCAAGCAGTGGCAGGAACAGGGTGCCAGGCTGGGGGCCAAGAACAAAGGCCGTCAGTTGGCAGCGGAAGCCGCAGTACCACAGCAGACACTAGGTGGAGCTCCAATACCGCAGCTTATTATAACATCGGCGAGACCACAGTATTGCAGACAGACACCAGAACGAGCTGCTAAGCAGAACCAGTAAACTCAATTAGGAGATTACAGCCACAACCCCAGAGACGACTAGGCCTCAGGAAAGATTCCAAACTAGATCTCCATCTAGTTTGACTGGAGAAAGTCCTTCCAGTAAAAACTCAGACTGCAAAGACGGGGAGACATTGTTGGTTTTTCAAATGTCAAAATCACAACAAACAAAAACAAGACATACAAAGAAACAGAAAAACTGGGCATATCCAAAGGAACAAATTAAATCTCCAGAAACCAACCTCAAAGAAACAAAGATATATGAATTACCAGAAAATTAAAAATAACTATCATAAGGGTGCTTAGTGAAGTAAGAGAGCATATATAGACATATGCATGAAATCAGGGAAATCATGCATGAACAAAATAAGAGTATCAAAAAAGAGCTAGGAACCGTGAAAAAGAACCAAACATAAATTTTAGAACTGACGAACACAAAACCTGAACTGAATGAAAAATTTCACTAGAGGGACTAAATATTAGGCTTCACCAAGCAGAAGAAAAATTAGTGAACTTAAAGACAGGACTTTCAAAATTACCAAGGCAGGAGCACGAAGAAAAAAAAGAAAAAAAGACAGCCAATTCTCCAGGAAGACATAACAATTATAAAGATGTACCTTACATAAGAAGCAAATATATGAAGCCAACATTGACAGAATTGAAAGGAGAAATAGGCAACACCACAATTATAGAAAGAGACTTCAATACCCCACTTTTAGTTATGGATAGAACCACCAGACATGAGAGCAAAAAGAAAACAGAGGACTTCAACAACATTTTAGAGCAAATAGACCTCAAAAATATATACAGAACACTCTACACAACAAATAGCAGAACACACATTTTTCTCAAGAGGGCATGGGAACTTCTCCCCAAGACAGACCACCTATTAGGCCACAAAACAAGCCTTAACAAATTTAAGACGACTAAAACCATACAACGTATCTTCTCTGACCACAACAGAATGAAACTAGAAATCAATTGCAGAAGGAAAGAAGGAAAATACTCATATACACAAAAATTAAACAACACACCCTTAGAGAACCAACTGGTAAAGCAGAAATCACAAGGGCATTTAGAAAATATCTGGAGATAAATGAAAACAAAAACACAATAAACCTAATAAATCTTTAGCTAGGCTTAGCTAAATAATTAAAATTAGAAATGAAAGAGGGAACATTACAACTGATGTCACAGAAATAAAAGAATTAAGAGACTGCTAGAAATAATTATGTGCCAAAAGAGTGGATAACCTAGAAGAAATTGATAAATTCCTAAAAACATATAACATGCCAAGAGTGAATCATGGAGAAATAAAAAATTTGAAACACATTTATAAAAAGCGAGGAGATTAAAGCAGTAATCAAAAACCTCCCAGCAAAGAAAAGCCCAAGACCAGGGAACTTCACTGAAGAATTTTGCTGAACATTTGAAGAATTAACACCAATCTTCCTTCCAAAGAACTGAAGAAGGAACACTTTTCAAACACATTCTGTGAGGCCAGTATTACTTTGATACCCAAGCCAAACAAAGACACAAGAAAACTACAGACCAACATCCCTGATGAATATGGATACAAAAATCCTCAACAAAATACTATTAAATAGCAAACAGAATTAAACTGCACATTAAAAGGATTAACACCATGACCAAGTAGGATTTATACCTGCAATGCAAGGGTGGTTCAATATATGAAAATCAGTCTAATACACATTACAAAACAGAGGGAAAAATACATGATCATCTTGACTGATAGAGAAAAAGCATATAAAATTCAACACAGTTTTGTGACAAAAAACTCTACAAACTAGAAATAAACAGAAACTGCCTCGACATAATAAAAGTTGTATAGGAAAATCCCACAGCTAAGATCAGACTCAAGAGTAAATGGCTGAAAGCTTTCCCTCTAAGATCAGGAACAAGGCAAGGATGCCCACTTTCACAACCACTAGTCAACATAGTACTGGAAATTCTAGCTAGAGCAATTAAACAAGAAAAATAAATAAAAGTCATCCAAACTGGAAAAGAAGAAGTAGAATTATCATTATTTGCAGATGACATGATCTTATATATAGAAAAACAGAAAGAATCCACAAAAAACTATTACAACTAATAAACTGCTTCAGCAAAGTTTCAGGATACAAAATCAACACATAAAAATCAGATGTATTTCTATACACTAACAATGACCAATCCAAAAAAGAAATTCAGAAAACAATCCTATTTTCTTAGCATCAAAAAAGATAAAATACTTAGGAATAAACCAAATCGAGGAGGAGTAAAAAAAAAAAACTTTTACACCTCCTTGGTTTGGTTTTTAAAATAAAAACTATAAAACAATACTAAAAGAAGTCAAAGATGATACAAATATATGGAAAGCTATCCTGTGCTCATGGATGGAAGACTTGATATTAAAACATCCACACTACTCAAAGTGATCTACTGTGGAAAGGAATGTAAAATGGCTTAGTCACTATAGACTAAGTATGGAGTTCTTCAAAAATTATAAATAGAACTATCATATGATCTAGCAACTCCTACTTCTAGGCATATATCCAAAATAATTCAAAGTAGGAGCTTGACAAGAAAAGTGGACACGCATGTTCATCCAAGTATTATTCACAATAGCCATGAGTTAGAAGTAACCCCAATGTCTATCAACAGATGAATGGATAAAGAAAATGTGGTATATACAATGGAATATTACACAACCTTAAGAAAGGGAACCCATCACATGCTACAACATGGATGAGTATATTACGTGAAGTAAAATGAACTGGTCACAAAATGACAAATACTGTTTGATTCCACTCATATGGATTATCTAACGTAGTCAAAATCATAGAAACAGACAATAGAAAGCCGGTAACCGAGGGCAGGGTGGAGCAGGGAGGGTGAACTGATGTTCAGTAGGCACAGAGTCTCAGTTCTGCAAGACGAAAACGTTCTAGAGATGTTGCACCACATAAATCTACCTAACACGACTGACCTGCACACTTAAGAAATACTTAAGATGGAAATATAATGGTATATGTTTTTACCACAATAAAAAAGGTTGTATTAAACAAATTAATATAAAGCATAAATTGTAAAGAACGATGCCTGCACATGGTAAGAACGCTCTAAGTGCAAGTTCATAGTTGCTGCTCCTGTTTTAATATCTTATATAACTGACCCTGCTTACAGTTTCCTTACCATCCTCTTTCTTATCCCCACCTTATCCTTGAGTTCCTCAATATTTACTCTTCCTATACTCCACAAAAAATATTTAAATTTCTATTAATTCTCCCTTGGAGAGAAATTTAAAACAAATTTTAAAAGCAATGCAACTACACTTTAAAATTCTGTATATGAAGTTCTTAACTATAATGTACATATTTTATATATTGGCCTTAGAACAGCAAGGTTCAACTACAATATTTGGGTTATGTTCAAACAAAATGCTTTCCTTTTTATTTTGAAATTAAAATAAGACTTCTCTAAGGTGTTTAAAGGAAATGTACTCCCTAAATCTAGGATATCTTGTTTTTACATGCAAAACTTTTATGTGCCGTTATATACAATGTTATGTTCTGACCGTATTCATTTACATTTCCTACCCTGTGAGCCAAGGAAGAGTTAATACACATGTGAACTTAGCTGGCTCTAAATCCAATGTCAAGGGACACAAAGTCTGTCCTCAGTTTACCTGCCTTCCCATGTGAGGCCATGCTTTCCTTCTTTCTCCCCTCCCTGGGGCTCCCCACCTCAGAGGCTGCCCAACCATTTCTCTTCTGACTCAGGGACCCAGAGTCTCCGCTTGCCACCTGCATCAAAATGCCCTCTTAAGAAAAGGATCTAATAAACTTTTTATATTGAAAAATAATAACTGACAGGCTTAGTGTGCTATACTTCTCAAGGGTATTTGCATTTTGAACAAGGAACAAAAACACTCCTTGGTTAAAGAAATGAAATTCCAGCTGTGGAATTTAAGCTTAAGTCATCAAGGAGAATGAGATTTGGAAGAAATAAGAACTTCCTAGAATTCTTTAAGCTGTTGCCTACCTAACTTAAAACCCATATCATCATAGGATTATTCTACTTGTATAGTGTTAGGGCTATGCCAGTAGAAATTGGACTTTGAGAATTAAAATTCAATTTTATTATCTTCAATATAAATGGAACTGTATTATGGCCTACAAAAAAATATTTTACCATAAGATCACTAAAAAAAAAGTATAAGAAAATCCTTCTTTAAAACTTGCCAAATAATTACATCTTAGTTCTTTTTAACAGTGGAGAGAGGGAGGTGGAGAGAGAAGATGGAGGAATGGGAGAAAAAGGCGGTGATGAGTGAGCTGCACATGTTCACCGTTAATTGGAAAGCCGGCGTCTGTGCTCACTGGAGAAGAAACCTCAGAGCCCACATTCTCAGTTACCATGGAGACCCCTCTGCTCTCTGAGATACAGTTATCATCGTACAGATCTTAGAGGGCTTGTGCTATCAAAACTTCCTGTTTTAATGAAAATGTACCCTTGATAATACTTTTTCTTTAGAAGTGTGAAAAACATTAAAGGAAAAACCATACTTACCTGAATGTAATAGATGCCCTTTTCCTGAGCATACATCATTAGAAAACAATAATCCAGGTTTTGCTTTGTTCTCCATCTGAAACAGACATTTTCAAAAAATAAGTTAGGAATCAGACTCAAATTTAGTAAAATAAGATTAGATGGTATTAATATGAGCCTCAAGTGTCCATGTAACATGTCACATATGTATATATACACACACTTAGGAGAGAGATTCAAAGACAATTCACTTCCCTCTATCGAAGCCTTTATTAAAATGTATTCCAAGAACACTAATCCTAAAGATGCCCCAAGGGAAAAGGAGTCTAATGTCAAGTAAGTTTGGGAAACATTGTACACATATCCCGCCTCCCCCTTCTAGGGACATACTAGCACATCAGAGGCGCTAAAACATCCAGCAGTAAAGATACTTGTTGAAAAAAAAAATTGTCTTAACCCAGTATTTTCCAAACTTATTTGACCAGAGGCCCTTTTTTCAGTAACATCTTAATGTCTCATCAACCCAGAGCTTCAAAAATGACACTTTAGGGATCACTGCTCTGGTGCCTAGGACTGTGCTTTGCATACAGACAGAAATTAATAAATGTGTCTCGAATGCTTTAAAAAAGAACACCACCACATTAAAATTTAAAATACTAAGTCTTTTTAGTGAATTCCTGGCAGCCTACAGAAGCTCAGTGACAAACGCAGAATAAGAGAAGTGGCTCTAAAAGCCAGTTTAAGAAAAACACAACAAAATAAAAGCTCATAATAAGCTTTTATTCATACTAACAAAACTTCTCCAGAATATGTCACAAGCTGTCCTGAACTTAATGACACTACCCAGAATATTCTACCAAATTCAACCCTAAAATTTTTTTTTTTGAAAAAATAAGATAGTCTTTATTTATACAGTTGACAAAGACATTAAAAAGTCCAGTATTGGGAAGGCTGTGAAGTAAGTACTGTCATACAATATTGGTGTTGTACATAAAGTGTTAAGTGCCAACCCTAAATTTTTTTAAGCTTCAATAAGCAAGAACTGCATTTATTAGATATTACACTCACATGGGTGGAAGACATTGAATGATCCGTGGCTCACCTTACTCTTTCTTTAGAATCTCCAAATGTCTCCTTCAAGTTTGTCAAGTCAGGATAATAGCTTTCAGGGGGTGATATTACTTCCACCAGGCCAGAACTGATTTCTTTAGAAAATCTATCGTAAGAAAGGTTAGAGTTATTTAAGTTCTGTGGGATTTTATTTATCTTAGTGCCTAATTTACTGTTTTTAACATAAAACACATCTGTAATTGTTTGTAGCAGGGAATAATTTTGTGGTCACAGTGTGTTAAATGGAGCAGCTCATCACTGATTTTATTTACCAAAAAATACAGGTTTTCCTTTTTTTTTTTTTTTTAAGTAATGCTTTAAAAACATTGTAAAATGCACTATACTTATAGTAGCATAGAAATCCTAGGCAAACTGCAGGCATTACATGCCTAAAATGTATCAGAATTTAAAAAAAAAAAATCAAGGTCCTACAGAAAACAGGGAACTGAAGAGAAATAAACGAATATATCTATATATCTAAATACATATATATTTATGCAAACATAAAACTTCCTCAATTTTCAGAAAGCTTTAGTTGTGGATTATAGACTACCTGTCATTCTAAACTAGTGTTTCTCAGTGCGGGGTGGGGGGTGATTTTATCCCTCCCAAGGACATTTAGCAACATCTGGAGATGTTGCGATGTCGCCACTGTGCGCAATACTACTGACATTCAGTGGGTAGACACCAGGGACCCTGCTAATCATTCTGTAATGCACAGGACAGCCCCTACAACAAAAAATTATCTGGCCCAAAGTGTCAAGAGTGTTGAGGTTGAGAAACCCTTTTCTATGGTTTTTAAATTAGTCTGTACCGACTCAAATGTAATTTCTTTCACATTTGCATTCTCCCTTCTTTGATCTTCAAAATCTCCACAAATTCTTGTGCAACTACCTGCCTTTGCACAAAATGCTCTTAGTGCTTAACGAAACTTTTTTTCTGGCCTTGGTTTTCTACACAGTGAGGAAGAAGTAAATCAACAGAATTATTATACCGCACAAGCCCCACAGCCCTGCCCATGTGGTCTATGGGAAGGTACAGGAAGGGGGAACGAACGATAATTATCGTGCTGTTCCTTTACTTAAGGAGTCTATACCAAATTGTGCTTCTATAAAGACTTCCAAGAAATTCAGCACTTGAGGAAAATCTAACAAATGACAATTTAATCCTGAACTACGCATATTCTTTTAAATCTCCAGTTTTAACATTTTGATAGACAAGGAGAGCCACGATATTTTAAATCTACAGTTAGCAAATAACTGTTGCTTCTCTTGTCATTTTATGTAGAAGGCATGTCTTTTAGGGACAAAAGCAGATACAATTCAATGAAAGAAACCTCTATCAAGACTAATTTTTATATCACTATTAAAATTGCTAAGGCAATATTATACAAAGTAATAATACCTGAAACTTACTAAGCTTTCCATCTGTCACCTGCTATGTGCCTTGCTCATAGCAAACTGGTATTCAATCTTTGCAGAATAGAAGAACAAATTAAGACATAGTTTAGCACTGAAGTCTGAAATTGCTACATGAAAATCTGCCTGGATAGCAGAAAAATTTTTGCCTGGTAAACACAATGTGAAAGATTTAAATAATCTCATGTGATTCTCTTTATATTCACTGCCTTCAAGATTAGAGACTGTTATTTGATAGTGTTACACACAAATGACATTCAAGTCTTTTCCATAATGAAATACCATTAGACAACTAGATATAGATGCACCTACTTTATGACAATGTAAAAGACCAATGGTAGGTGTCTAATTAACATGAACTTCACAGAGAAATGAACTATAAAAAAGGAATTTTCTTTTAGCAAAAAGCCAAGAGATAATAGTAACTGAAATATTTTCATGTTTACAATTAAGAAGGACTTACTCTTTCTCCAGGTTGGCAACAACACCATGTACGTAATCAGTATCTGTCTGGGAAAGAAAAGAAAATGTACCTACATTCATGTTTTTATATTTTTATTTAACTTTTAATATTAAATTCAAACTTAAATGATGAAAACATTCACGAAAAATATTAAAGTTTTTGACAATTTAAGAGATTTGCATTTCTGTGTTGTTCTATTACACTGCACTACTAAATGTCATTGAGTACTTACCAATACAGTAAGCGGAGTTTTAAGTTTTTATTATTTTTAATTGTCTATGTTCAATTCATCAGAAAAACTGAGCACAGACACTATACTTCTTTGGAAACATCCAAACTATAAATAATGAATAGTAGTAGTAATAGTTCTTGCAACATGCTGTCAAGAAAGATTTTTCCACCTCAAATCATAAAACCTAGGTCAAAATTTGCCTGTTTAGCCGGGCGCGGTGCCTCACGCCTGTAATCCTAGCCCTCTGGGAGGCCGAGGCGGGTGGATCGCTCGAGGTCAGGAGTTCGAGACCAGCCTGAGCCAGAGCGAGACCCCGTCTCTACTAAAAATAGAAATAAAAATTATCTGGCCAACTAAAATATATATAGAAAAAATCAGCCGGGCATGGTGGCGCATGTCTGTAGTCCCAGCTACTCGGGAGACTGAGGCAGTAGGATCGCTTAAGCCCAGGAGTTTGAGGTTGCTGTGAGCTAGGCTGACGCCACGGCACTCACTCTAGCCCGCGCAACACAGTGAGACTCTGTCTCAAAAAAAAAAAAAAAAAAATTTGCCTGTTTGCTACCAGACTGAAAATAAGTCACTTCTGAGTTTGTTTTCTATCCTATTAAAAACAAAACAAAAAAAAGGTGGGAGGAAATACCTTACAGATTATGAGATTAAATGATAAAACTATGTAAAAAAAAGCTGTGTTATACTATATTATTATTAAATACTGATACTAAGAACCTGAATCAAGAACACTTTATTCATTATGTATAGTTTGGATGTTTCCAAAGAAGTACAAATAGTTTCTGTGTTCAGTTTTTCTAGTGAATTGAACATAGACAATTAAAAATAAAAACTTAAAAATCTGCCTACTGTATTGGTAAGTACTCAATGATATTTAGTAGTGCAATATAATAGAACAACACAGAAATGCAAATCTCTTAAATTGTCAAAAACTTTAATGTAAGAAGGCTACATGTTAGAAATACGTTTATCAGACCAGACCTGTGTATTTTTAAGTTATGAACAAGTGAAAATGCAATATTCTCTGTTAATTTTACTTTTTTTCCTTATTCATTTAATGAAAAACATAGTCACATTTCACAAACATTTATTGAGTAACTCTACTAGGCCAGGCTGGAACCACTGAAATGAACAAGATAAATCAAAGTATGGCAAAAATGTGTTTAAAAAGACATTTTCAGCTGAGTTCAGACCTAATCCAGCCTGGAATATACGGGCATCAGAGGAGCCTCCCTGGAGGAGGTGACACTCAACTGTAGTAACTGGCTTGTTCCAAGGCTCTGGTTCCCAGGTGTCTAACAGAGATGAACACCTTTAACTCCTCCCTTCTAAGGGGTGAACTGAGTCTGTCCCTGGTGCTATGGCAAAGACCATGGAATTGGACCAAAGTGAGAATTCCAACTTTGCCTCTTACTAGCTGACTAACCTAGGGGAAGCTGCTAAACCCCTCTGGTCCTCTCAGTTCCTTGGTAAAATGGAGATGATAGGAGAAACTGCCTTCTAGGATTGCTGCAGGGATTAAGAAAGTGGGGCAAAGATAGTGGACAAATGCAAATAATACTTCCCTGGGATCCATGTCCAGAAACCATCTGCCTCCTAACCCCATACCGAGTCAGGACCCTCAGATCCTTGCTCTCTCAAGGACTCTGGGAAGCTGCAGGGCAGCCAAGCTCAGGACATGGTGGGCCAGCAGCATGGGTTGCAGGGCTGCAGCCACATTTCCTAGCCAGCCAGAGCCCTCCCTATTAATGTCACATACAGTGACAACCTACATTAAAAATGCTCGACTGTTAAAAGACATCAGTGATATATAACATATGATCTATGCTATAAAGACTGCCAAAACACTTAATACTTGAGGAAAACAAACAAGGTACACTTTAACCCTGGAAATTATAAAACTATAGGATTATCTTCCCAATAGTAGTTTGTATGATTTATAACCAATTACATAAACATCTTAAAATTTAGGTGTTGAAAAATTATAGCCCAAAATACTACTGATTCATCAATATAGTAATATATAATTTAAAATCAAGAATAGAGACACCTAACAACTAGCCAGATAATCAGCAAGCATATAGAAGACTTGAACAAAACTATCAACCAACTAGACCTAACAGACATCTGCAGAAAGAACACTCCACTCAATAACATCATCCATTCTTTTTTAAGCACTCATGGAACATTGTCCAGCATAGACCATACACTAGGCCATAAAGAAGTATTGATAAATTTTAAAGTATATTCTCTGACCACAATGAAGTTAAATTAGAAATCAACAACAGAAGGAAATTTGGGAAAATCCTCAAATAGACAAAAATTTAAAAAATACTTTTCTAAATGATCCATGGGTCAAAGGAGAAATTACAAGGGGATTTATAAAGTATTTTGATCAGAATGAAAATAGAAACATGACATATCAAAATTGATGGGATGCAGCTGAAGTGGTATTTAGACATGTATAGCTTTAAATTGCCTATATTAGAAAACAAGATCTTCAACGAATAATCTACACATTTGCCTTAAAAAATTTAGACAAAGAAGAGTAAACCAAACTAAAAGCAAGCAGAAGGAAGGGAATGAAAAAGAAAGCAGAGGAATGATAAAGTCACAGGGAGTTCTTCTACCTTCCTTGCCAGCCAGCCAGAGCTAAAAAACCTAGAAGTTCTCAGAGGAGGAGGAAACTGGGGAGAGAAAAGCAAAGGAAACACAAACCAGGGGCTGGGTGGAGGGAGCAAAGAATGAAGACAGGAGACTATTGAGCGTAACGAACTTTGTAGAACTACTAGACTCTTTCTTTAGCCATGTACATAATTTTTTTCAAAAAGCAAAAAAAAAAAAAAAATACAGCCAATGGTATAGAAAAAAAATAATATCCTGTGTATTGCTAGACTTCAATTTAGGGACATCATCTATTATTTAATGGATTTTTAAAGATTTTTTAATCTCCAGTACATCCCTCATTTTAGCACTTAATTGAATACTTGTTCACTGAGTAAAAGAATACTTAGAATGAAGTCTTCACTTTTACCTTTATTAAAAAAATACGACTAATATGTAACTAAGAGAGCTTGCACTGTTTCTAAAGCTGTTGTATTCCTCAGGTACTTTGGGGTAGAAAAATGTTCAAAAACATTTGGGTAACTAAACCCTGGCTAAAAGCACACTGGAAAAGACTAACCCACCCATATAGAGTTCAGGGAAGAACACAGCATTGACAGCATTTCCCATTTTCCTTCCTGGAAATCATACGCAATTATCAATGACAACCAGACACAAAAACTGAACCTGTATTTTAAAATATTAATAGCCAAAATTCTCAGGCTCAAAAGGGATCCAGTTTGGTTCCAATAACCAGAGGTAACATGAAGAACTGCACAGATTAACTGTATTTGCAGGAAGCAGCCTGATAAAGTCATTATTCAAAAAAACCCAACTAGTCTGGAATACTACTCTGTTCCCTCATCCTCCTGTAAACCAGTAGCCTAGAGAAAAAACTCATCTGCTTCAATGACAACAAACATAATGACATAAACACAATGACATAAAAAAGGAACCAGCATAGCAACTACACAAAATACGAAAAAGGGGGAAATTCAGCAAAACCTATGAATAAGAACTACAAACACACACACATACACCCCCCAATCAATAGAAAACTAGTGACCAAACATTTCCTCATTAATTTAAAAGGAAAAAAACAAACCCTTAATTGAAGCAGTTGCCACTGGGAAGCAAAATTCATATTACTTCTTAAATTAAAAAAATAAATAATGAAAATAAATCAATTTAGCATTTGGGTCAAGATGTTTGAAAAGTAAAAATCGGAACTAAAAATGAAGAAAAAATTAATAATGTTAAAAGCAGACGTTAATGAGTTAGAAAACCAAAAAAAAAAAAAAAGGAAATAACAAATAAGTCCAAAGATGGTTTTGGGAATAACAAATAAAAGCAGATCCACTAACTAACGAATCAAAACCAGTGAAGGAGGCACAAATACACACACATGCACAAAGAAATCAGTGGGAAACAACCACAAAAAGAACAAGAGTCTACTTGGCTTGACTCTGTATAAAGCAAATTTTAAAACTTGGATGATATGGATAATTTTCTAGGAAAATATTTTATAAAAATTGGAAGGAAGTACAAATACCTCTTTATAGTCTAATATGAAACGTTAGCATTATCCCACCTGTATACAAATGGGGCCGTTAAATATCTCTAAATGGGTACAACTAACAACAGTTGTCACTTGTGCAGAGGTGAACCGGATGGCTACGACACAGCACTGGAAGGATGGCTCTTCAATGTATACAATACACCATATGGAATTTTAAAACCATGTGATTATCTATCCAAAAAATTAATTTAAATAAATAAATGTTTCCTAATGTAAAGAAAATATACAACAGAAAATAAAAATAAAAACTAAAAATGCCACAGCAATTTGATCAATTCTGTCTGGCTATTCAATTTCTATATTCATTTATAAGTTTATCTGCTTTGCAAATTTCTGACCAGAGGCCAGCTAACTAGCCCTGTTCAACCAACTTAAATCAAAGAATTTAAAGAAGGCATAGTAAAGGCTTCAGGCACTCTTGCTGTAAAACACAAACTACAATGGGCACAACAGTAAAATAAGAAAACTGAATGAAAAGCAAAACTTTTCATATCATATACCATATAATAAACACTCCATTTAGGAAATTCTCTAAAGTCAGTTTTTCAGGCACTATTCCAACATGATGAATTTGTTATTTCATTATAAAATCTTAACTCAAATCCTACAGTTTAAGAACTTAAAAACTAAATAGGCTTTTGGAATGCTTCTAAGGCAAACTGCAGAAATGATGTGAATATATAGGATGATATAAACGATATCCTATCTAAAGTTCTCTTTCCGATCCTCGGTAATCTTTATGGTTATCACCAACATCATCTGATTGTTATGGTTCAGGCAATATTCTGCCTTATCCTCGGTAATCTTTATGGTTATCACCAACATCATCTGAGTGTTATGGTTCAGGCAATATTCTGCCTGACACCCACCTAAGAAACTCATTTTGTCTCTTCCAAGCCCCTTGGAATAGCATTTAGCCATCTACCCCACACATATATTGACTACCTGTTCTGTTTGGTGGCAATTGTATAAAATTCAGGTATTCTTTAACAAGATACAACCTGTATCAGTCAGGATCTGAATTACAACCAACAAAAACTGACTCTGACAAAATAGTTTAAAAATGATTTACTGAAATATGACTAGGTAGAACTTACAGAACTCCCAGTTAGGCTAAGAAATGAGGCCAGGAAGGTGCAGCACGAAGGCTGGACCACAGCCAGAAATCACCGAGTGCTTCCCAATGCCACACAGCCTCACCCTGCCTGCCCTTGCCCTGCGGCCCCTGGAAAGACGCTGCCGCCACCGCTCCCCTCTATCATCAGAATGACTGTCCACAGTCCTAGCTCACTTATATTTCTTATTTTTTGTTACTGGCATATAGAAATGTAAGTTGAGCCTACATCCAACCACTTTCCTAAATACCTGTTATTCCTAATAATCTTATCTGTTCATTCTTTTGGATTTTCTGTGTCATCTGAAAATGACTCACTACTCAAAGTTCAGGATGAGACTATCCAAGTTGGTGAGCCCAGGTCACATGCCTTAACAGGCAGAGCAAATATCTGCCTCTTCAGTTCCCACCAAGATTTGTAAGATGGCGAATTCCCCAAATATAAACATGAAGCAGAAATAGTATTTTTTTGCCAGAATCTAGAGAGCACATTCTAGAAAAATATTTTGCCAGAAATGATGAGTAACAGAAATAATATAATATATAATAAGAAATATTACACATAAGGTTATAAAATACATAAAAATAATATGAGGCATACAGACAACAAAAGATCATTAGAATACAAAAAATATAATTAAATTTTAAGTTCAAATAAACACAGGAATGATACAATCTTAAAATCTGAACACCACACTTGGATCCTACCATGGATACTTCAGGACAGCTAGAATTCATTCCTCTCAACCTCTTCTGAAATTCCAGAGTCGAGGCAGTGAATTTCCAAATAATGCATCAACAGTCAACTATTGAAAACTGTGCATGTTTTATGAATGTCTCATCAAATATGCCCAACGGACCACTACAGATGAAATGGCCAGAGAGCAACAAAGAACAAAAATAAAGCTAATTATTAGTTTTCTGTCTCTCCTTTCCCTCCAGAGAGATATCTTATGGTTCTTACCTTTCAAGAAAAAAAAGAATACAAAGAACAAACAGAACAAGAAACAGCAAAGAAAAAATTATAAGCCTTGATGGCCTATGTGTATTCCTCTCCGGTTCTTTCTCATTCTTAATTTTCTCCTCATATGTTAAAATGAGCCAGAGATAATTCATGCCTTTACATAAATTTCTGATTTATTTGAAAATAATTGCAAAGGACGTATTTATTTTTGTCTATTTACTCTAGATTAATTTCAAATGGGAAAGGAGATGGCTTCACAAAAGGGATAAACTGGGACTTGAAGGATGAATAGGAAAGGGAAGGGAAGAGGCAACATTTCAGATGAGGGGATGGCACAAATGGAACTGAGAACACACAAAGCCCACACAATGAACTGGGATCGAATGACTGTAGCATGGACCTATTAATACTATGCTGTAAAGAACCTTTAATAGAGAGACCTGGAAGAGAAGCACTTTGGGAAAGCCAGATTAATTTAGTTATGGACAGATTAAGAGTTTCCCATAAAACAGTCAAATAATGTTATCAAGTAGGCAGAGGGCAATATGGGCTCGTGAAGAGGCAGAGGTCTAGAACTACCTACAGTGTAGATCACAGTCAAAGCCACAGAATATGCACTTGTTACTAGTGTTAAATGGGCCCCAGCCTACCATACCAGAACACTTAGGTAAAAACTACTAATCAAGGTAGAATCAAATACAGTGATTAATAATTTTAAATTGCCTAAAGGGGATTTAATGAACTCTTTAAAGTAATTTTTCTATTCAGACTAGACTTTCTTGATCAAGGTTCTATGTAGATGCATATATAAATACTGCAATCCAAGAAAGGATTCTTCAGAGATGGCAATACTGCTGACACTTGCCCCACATTTTCCATTTACAATACCTCTCCACATGTGATCTCATCGTGCCCCACACTGTGCAACAACACTAAGCTCCAAAGGGTCAACAGTGCTATTCTCATTGTGGAGATGAAGAAGCTGAGGCTCAAGAGAGCAGCCAGGCATGGTGGTTCATGCCTGTAATCCCAGCACTTTAGGAGGTAGACGAGGGAGGAATGCATGAGGCTAGGAGTTAGAGACCAGCCTGGGCAACATAGCAAGACCATGTGTCTAGGAAAAAAAAAAAATCAGCCGGGTGTGGTGGTGCATGTCTGTAGTCCCAGCTACTCAGGAGGCTGAGGTGAGACAATTGATTGAGCCCAGAAGTTCAAGGCTGCAGTGAGTTATGATCACACCACTGTATTCCAGTGTTAGCAACAGACTGAGACCTTGTCTCAAAAAAAAAAAAAAAAAGAGAAAACAACCAGCTGAAGTGGCAGAATCCAGCCCTGAACACAGGTCCTCTGACTCCAAACCCAGTGTTACTGCATCTTAGTGACCAGATGAACAGCTATAGCAAGAGGGTCTCGAATCCACATGTATACTAATCTCTGTATTTAGACTGAATACTATTTGTATAAGGATGGTTTTTCTTTTATAGTTTTAAGGCTTTTTTAAAATTAGATATCAATATATGCTCACTGTAAATGAATTCTAATTTTACAAAACTGTATCACAACAGAAAATAACATCACCATAATCCCAACTCTCAAGATATCTACTACTTACAGTTTGGAGTAAATTCTACAAGGCAATTTTCCTTACATATATTATTAATGCACAAGTGAGAGCTATGTAAATGTGTTTATGTACTTGAATATATTACTATACTTGCAAATGTTTCTACTGGATCAGTTTTCAGAAGCAGAATGTCAGGTCACAGCATATACTTTAAATTTTAATAGCTATTACCAAGTTGCTTTCCAAAGATGTTACAACCATTTCTACTGGTGTATAGTATGTTTGACAAATTTGATTACTTAAAATGTAAAAACTACTATAAAAGACAAAAAACAACATAAACAAGTTAATACAAATAAACTGGATAAAATATTTCAAAGAGTTAATTCCCCTCATATGAAAATTTCTTACTAATCAAAAATCACAGCTAAAAAATGAGCAAAAGTTACAACAATTATAAATACAAATAGTCAAAAACCACATAAATCAACATTTAATCCCACTCAGTAAATGAATACAAATTAAACAAAAACAAGGTATTGTTTTTTTAACCATGAAACTGGCAAAAAAAATTCAAAGATTAATAGTACCTATGGGAACAGAGCAACAAGCTCTGTCACATGGTCTATGGGAAGGGCAATAAACTGACTCAACTTCTGCAGGGCATTTGGGCCATGTACGAATATTTTAATGTATTAGTATATGGACTCTGAACCAGCAATTCCACAGTTAAGAATTAATACCAAGTCAGTAACTACACAAGTACATAACAATTCATTTACAAAAATGCTCTCCTATGTTATAAGAGATGAACCAGAGATAATTCATATGAACCAGGGATAATTCATGCCCTTATAAAAATTTTATTTATTTGAAAGTGTTTGCAAAAGATATATTCTATTGCTAATAACAGCAAAAACTCAGAATCAGCCTAAATATCAGAAATTAAATTATGTTACAAGCATATTTTGTAGCCATAATAAATGATGTTTTGATATTCTTTTTAGTATAGAAAAATGTCCATATGTATAAAATTATTCCATTATAAATATAAGTATACAAGTCATAGGAAAAATTTTTTAAATATTAATAATTCTATCTGCATGGAAGAATAACAGGTAATTCTTCATTATACATTTATGTAATTGTTTTTAACAGTATGCATGTGTTTACTTTTCTATTTAGGAAATAATTAGGACCATTTTCATTTAAAAAGAGATGGGGAACTCATCTCATCAAGTGGGCAATCAGTGGGCCAAAACTAGAGTGTGTCCTAGATTCTTTCCCAATCTGAAATTCCACATGGTAATTAAGGAAACATTGACTCTAGGGATCTTATTCCTCATGATTTAAGAAAAACTTGCTCAAGATTTATTCTTTCCCTAGATCTTTTGAAGAGACTAAAATACAAGAAACATAATATTTCTCACTCACATGACTTCTTGGGAGTACAGAGCAGGGGAGGAGAGAATAAAGACATGATAAAACCCCAGCTGAGGCTAAACCTTTTTTAGGTTTCAGGACTCCCAAAGAACATCAGTGCAAATTTCCAAATTTAGGTATTAGAGCTAGAAATGGGGACACATTCCTAAAGATCTGTGTGGATAATATTATCCTATTGACAACAAAGATTACTATTCCTGGTTTGTAACAGCAGGAGAGAAATGAAACCAAACAAGTTAGACTTTCATTAAACTATCAGATGGACTATATTACATAACCTTTACTTATCCCATTTTAAAAAATGCTTATAAAAGCATATTAAAATATTCAATTATGGTTTCAACTCTTATGGATTATATATAGTAAAAACATAACAACAATTAAATAATTACCTCTCCTATGAAGACTACTATAACACAGTCCATCTTCTCTTCAGGATACAAATTATCAATAAGGGAATGAAGAGTTTCTATGAGGTATGATTTAACTTCTCTCTTCACTGTGGGAATTCCCATTACTATTGAAACTGAAACAAAATAATATAGCAATTATGTAAGAGGATTTTAGAAAGACAATATAGATAAACACTACTGTTTCAAAAGTATTATACCCTCTCAAATTGATAGGGATAATTAAGAGGTAAAAATATACTAAGTTTCAGAAAGAAAAAAATCAAAGACTACAAGAGCATACCTATAATACTGTAATTCTTTTCCACATGGCTTAACCATAAAAAAATGTGAAAGAAATGATAAAAATGAAAGACATCAAGCCTCACACTAAAAGTGGCTGTAAACTGTAAACAGCAAATTTTATTATACAACTAAAACTTAGAAATACTAAGCACATCTTAAGAATTAATGTCTTACATATCAACTTCAATTACATAATGTACTGAGAAGAATACAAAATCACCTTTGTGGTTTTCTTGCCAAAAAAATGCATAATCTCAATCTAACCGCAAAGAAACATGAGACAAATCCAAACTGGGGTGGTAACTCCACAAAATAACCAGCCAGTACTTTTTAAAGTGTCAAGGTCATGAAAGACAAAGAAAAGGAAAGAAACTGTCCCAGATTGGAAAAGACTAGGGAAACATGACAATTAAATGAAATATGGGATCCCGAGTTGGATTTTGGAACAGAAAAAGAATAATAATGGAACAAATGACAAAATCTGAATAAGAGCTAAGGTTAGTCAAGAGTAGCACATCAATGTTAATTTCCTGGTTTTGATCACTGTACTATGATTATGTAGGATGTGAATATTTAGGAACACTGGGTAAGGGTATATTAAAACTTTGTGTACTATTTGTGAAACTTTTGTTAAGTCTAAATTTACAGTCATTCTACTATAATGATTGTTTTGAATGCAAATTTGTTCCTAGGTGATTAATATACTACGGAGCAATTTGGGCATAATGTGAATTTCACATTCGCTTATGTGTAATTTCTCCTCTAAGACAAACATTCAACAGCTGAAACAACAGAAAATTGCACCCAACTATGAAAAAATACTGCACACAAATGCACACACCTCAAACATCCACCAGCTCCTTCAGTTCACCACAGGTTGCCAGCCACACCCATCCACACCAGGTGCTGCAACTTCCCATCAGTTTTCAGACAACCCACCTTAAACCACTTCACAGTAACTTAAAAGCTGCAACTCTTTTGCAGCCCACTCTAAGAAAACCTCAGGTCTTTTTCAAGGAAGAATGCCATATTTATGTAGTTCTTAATCATTTAACCTGCATAAAATTGTGCTACCGTTATCCTTTTTTATGTGTAACTTAAAAAGTTTTTGAGAGTTGTGATCCTAACCTCATTTTTCTCATTTTATTGCACAATTTTGCATAGTGCAGTGATTTTTAAGAACACATATTGTGTTACAGAACTGACTGTATTTCAAAGCAAGTTTTTAAAAATATGTCTCAAGTCTTAGTATTCTAAGTGTTATATATCTATAGAAAAGTGTCTTGCAAATGTTAAAAAATAATTGTCTTAATTATGTAACAGTTTACTGGAGATGCTACAAAATATTTAGAAGTCATAAAATTTTAAAGCTAAAAGAAAGCATAAAAGTCACCTAGTCTACCACCATGATTCTACAGGTAAGAATACTAAGGGGCAAAGGGTTTAAGGGACTGTCCCAAAATTCCATGTCAGATCTCTCTTTTCTATTTTAGGGATGAAGAATTGTCAAGGACTCAAAATGAGATTTGCTCTATTTGTTCTGCACACATTTATTATACAGGTATTAAATATAAGGCATTATTCTGGTATTAGGCATATAACGGTGAACAACATAAATAAAGTCCCTGCCTTCATGGAATTTACATTCTAGAACGGGGAAAAGATAAATAATAAAATCTTAGAGGATGCTATGTACTATACAAAATAAAATGTGGTAATGTTAGAAAGAGTGATGAACGTGGTGGGGTGGGGGGGTACTCTACGGACAGTGTGGTCATGGAAGGCCTCTCTGATATCAAGTGAGCTGCTAACTAATGATGAGAAAAAGCTGAGGAAGAACATTCCAAAAGAGGAAACAGCAAGGCTCTAAAGACAGAATAGTCTTGACATAGTCAAGAAATAGCAAGAACAGAATGTATCTAAAGCAGAATAAGCCTAGATTCAGAGAATCAGTCGGGGATCAGACTGCATACAACAAATCTCGTTTTAACTCTGAGTGCAGGAGAAAGCCATTGTAAGGTCTTAAATAGGGTAGTGACACTATAATTTCAAGAGATTACCAAATTTTGTGGAGAGTAAAAGCATTATTTTAAAAGTACAAGCATTCTGGAGAGATTGGTTAGGAAGTTACTGAACTAAAGGAAAAGATGGTGGTTTGAATTAGGGTGTGTGAAGAGATGGAGACGAGTGCATGGATTTGGGACACACTGCAGACTCCCCAGCAGGGCTTCAGACTGGGAGAGCCAAGGGAAGAATCAAGGACTTGAGGAAGCCCAGCCTTTTAACTCTTAAAAACACACTTGAGGGGGGAGAGGGCTCCGAATCAAGATTTTTTTTTTTGTTTTTTTTTTTTGTGACTGGGTCTTGCTCTGTCACCCCAGCTAGAGTGCAGTGGTGCAATCATAGCTCACTCTAACCTCAAACTCCTAGGCTCAAGTGATTCTCCTCCCTCAGCCTCCTGAGTTACTGGGACAACAGGCTCGTGCCACCACATCTGCCTAATTTTTTATTTTTTGTAGAGACGGGGTCTCACTACTCCCCAGGCTGGCAAATCAAGATTTCTGTTTTGACTGTGTTACTCTAAGATGCCAAAAGACAGGATGAGTTACCCTGGATGCAAATTTCCACATACTTTAATCTACCTCTGAATTTAAATAAAAGATTTTAAATGCTTAGAATATAGCCTAAAAGTGTAACAACTATGATGGGATGCATTCATAGGAAATGTTAACTTATACAGAGTGTAATGACTTTGTTTAGGAAAAAACCAAAACACATGCAGATCCAGAGTATGCAAACAAAAATGGTATAAAGTGATAACGCAAATTCTCTACTCCCTACCACATTCTTAGGGTTTTGTTTGTTTCTGTTTTGCTTTAAGTTTAGATGGCCTGTTTAGAGAATAAGCCATTTTTCACACATATACTCTGTTTTAAAGCTGAAATTTAAATTCTTTAGTTTAAGCCAAGGATTCCAAAAGCACTAAAAATTAAAGTACTAACTTCAGCCAAACCTCCAGAATTAAGTAACCAAGCTTGTGTAAATTCACAAAATTACCACAACAGAAATAGCAGTTTTCCCTGCCTTCTGAGCCCACCATGAGATTGCACTTCTTGGTCCCCTTATGGCTGGGGACAACGTGGGGAGGGGACCTGTGATTAGCAATAGTCCCCAAGCCACAAGCAGATGTAATCTATGGGCTGAGCATGATAACTGTAGTGTGGACCCTTCAGAGTGTCTTTGTCTTTGGCAGAGTTGCCAGTAAGATTGAAGATGGCAACTGCCCTGTCAGCCTGGATCCCCGGGTGATGGGTAATGCACAAAGCACTGTCAACCGTGACAGACATGTACCATGAACAAAAAAATAAACGTTTGTTACTTCAACCACTGAGATTTGGGGGTGGTTACCAAAACATAACCCAGCCCACCCTGTCTGACTTACAAATCCACAAAATGTATGTATTCTAAAGGGTTAGAGTTCAGAAGAAACACACCAGCACAGTGAAGAATATGGTCATATCACCCTTTTAGGGAGGAGCAAGGTAGACCAAGGACCAAACAGAAATAGAGCCAAAGGGTTGGGCTAAGTTCTTTGTCCCATTGACTAACTACCCAATATTTTCAATTCAAGTATTAATGCTGCATATGTATTTGTTAAGTACTAGACAATATGAAATACAGTCATAAGACAGATAAGGCCCTTGCCTCATGGTGTTTATAATTTGGCAGAGCTATCAACTGTTACTATTTCAGTTTTCTTCCACTTTCCCGGGAAGTTTTCAAACTCTAGTATGAAATCAAGAAAAATTTAGGAACAATCTTAGCATACTCAATCTTCAATAATTCAATCTACCTTCAGTTATAACTAAATCATGTTCTTTTCAAATATTCATTGCTAGCCAAACGTTTTTAGCCCATCATGTTTCCTTATGATTTGACTTCAGTCATTTATTCCTCATTTCTTTCCTTATATTCTATTACAGTATGTTTTTCGGTTGCACTTTTTCTGTCTTCCCCGGGTTCAACTTTCTCTTTCCCTGGAAATTATCTGCTGGAGAACCTTCAAGGCTCAATCCTAGGCCCTAGGTGATCTCATCCATACTCGAGTCTTCAATAGCCACTTGCTTGCAACCAATGACTCATAAAATTAAATCTAACGCAGATCTCTCTTTTGAGTCCCAGACCTAAATATCAAACTGCCTAGTTGACATCTCAACTGTGGTATTTCAAAATCACCTCCAAATTTACCATAAACAAATTTTATACAAATTTAATCTATGATCTTCTCTCGCAAAACAAGGCCGGGAAACATGTTCTATGGTCCCTTACCTAAGTGAAAGCACCCACCATGCATCCAGTCACTCGATCCTGAAACCTAGGACTTATCTTTGACCACTCCCTTCACCTCGATCCACAAATCCAGTCCATGACTATGTCCCTCCTTTATACATTCCGTTATATCCAAACCACTCTCAAATCCATCTTCTTTCCATCTCTACTGCTACACTACCTAGTCCAACTTTATCCTCTCTCAAGTAAATCACTGAAACAGCCTCTTATCTGGTCTTTCACAAACTACTCTTCTTCCCACAACTCCATCCTTCCCAGTGCACTAAATGTGATCTTCACAAAATTTTAATCTTACAAAATCATCCTTAGAAAGTCCTGTTGAAAATCCTTCAATGGCTTCCTATTGCTCTCTGGATAAAACCCAACATCCTATAAATGGTCTGGAAGGCCCTACACTGTCAGGCCTCAACTTTTATCTCTAGCCTCATCCTGTTCCACACCTCCCCTCACTCTACACTTCAGCCACAGTGGCCTTTCATTTTCTAGAACATTCCATGCTCCCTTCCAACACAGGGCTTTTGTAGTGCTCTTTCCATTTTCTGGAATACTCTTTTCTCCCACTGTGGTAGAGAGAATAATGGTCTCCCAAAGATACCCATGCCCTAATTCCTGGAACCTGTGAGTATGTTACCTTACATGGCAAAAGGGACTTTGTAGATGTGATTGAGCTAAGGATCTGGAGGTGAGATTATGCTGGATTACTCAGTGGGCCCAACGTAATCACAAGGGTCTTTATGAGAGGAAGGCAGGAAGGCCAGAGTGAGAGATGGAGATGTAGCCAGACGGTCACAGTCAGAGAGATTGGAAGATACTATGCTTTGAAGATGAAGAAAGAAGCCAAAGCAATGTAGGCAGCTGGAAAAGGCAAGGAGACAGATCCTCCCCTAGAGCTTCCAGAAGGAACACACTCCTCTTGACACCTTGATGTTAGGACTTCTGCCTTCTAAAACTGTGAGATAATAAATTTGTGTTGTTTTAAGTCATTGAGCTTGTGGTCGTTTGTTACATCAGCAACAGGAAACTAACAAACCCATCTTCACCAGTAAACTACACATTCTACTGGTCTCAGGTCAAATGTATTTTTTAAGACTTCCCTAAACTCTTTAATTAGGTTAAATGCCCCTTTTATACATTCTCAAAGCATCCTTTATATCACTTATTAAAGTTGAGATTATACCATTATTTCTATAATTGATTATTGGACTAATGCATGTCTCCTTTACTAGACTGCAGCTCTACAAACTAGGAACCACATCTAATTTTGTGCACAAAGCACCTGGCAAAGCGTCTGGCACAGAGCAGGCACTCATGGACTTTTACTTCAGCAAATACTTCAAGTATTACCTGCTGTCCTCTATCAACTAGCAGTGCCGTTTGGTAGATAACCTGATCTGGGTCTCTTCTTAGCCATCTTTCTCTGTCCTGAATGGGCCCTTAATCTGAAGACCTGCATGTTTCTTTAACTCAGAGAAATTTTCTTCTATTATTTATTTCCTCCCTTTAGTCTCTTTGTCTTCTTCTTCTGAAATTCCTACCATATGGATATTAAAACTTTTGTCTACTTCCACTCTTTATGTACTTTATACCGCCTTCTGGAAGAACCACACAGCTCAATCTTTCTGATCACTAATTTGATCTTTAGCTGTGTCTACTCTTAATCAGCCCATCTATATGGAAATTTAAAATATAATCGCTGAAATGAAAGACACAAAGATTTCTAACTGATGCCATCATAAAATAGTCAGCTATTGTTTTATGGGTGAGTTGTATTCTCTCATCTCTCTAAGAACGTTTTATTTTTAAATTATATTCTGTTTGCTCTATAAACTAAATTTTCTTGAGTATGAAGTAATTCAGTGTTGATTTTCTTACATATTTGGCAACTCCTAGTTACAGCAGATGCCCGTTTACCCTTCTGTAGCTGCTGTGGCTGTTTACTGCACCTGCCTTTGCAAATTTTGTGGGAAGATACAGATGTGGTGCTGGGTAGGTGAGCTGGCAGGTTTTTGTTCTGGATGTGAGAATTCTGGCCCTTCTCCTGGGGTCAGTAGCCACATGAGCACTGCTCTACCTCTTTAGCCTTAGGAACGGTTAGCTGCTCTGCAAGCTGTTCCGTAATTAATCAGCCTGATCACTTAAGAACAGAATTTTTAGCAAGAAGCAGGTTTTCTTTGATCTAAAAAACAGAAGTTCTTAAGATGAAGTCCCTAGATAGGTTCCAAGGTTCCATGAAATCCCAGAAATTACATACAAAATTATTTTTTCTATGGCCATTTTTCTAAGTAGAAGTTGATAACTTTCCTAGGATATTCAAAGGGTTCTGCAACTCTAAAGATATTAAGACCCTTTGCCCTAAGGATTTAGGAAGAAAAACTTTTAATGTGAACAATGCTTGTCTTTGTTTCCCCAAGCCGTCTGCTTTTTCTACCTTTCAAAATAACATCCACTTTATAAGAATGTTTAAAGAAATAAATAATAAAATAAAAATAAAGAGTATTTATTTATTGATTGATTGATTGACAGAGTCTCACTCTGTTGCCCTGGATAGAGTGCAGCAGCATGATGGCTCACTGTAACCTCAAACTCCTGGGTTCAAGGGATCCTCTTGCCTCAGCCTCCTGAGTAGCCGAGACTGCAGGTGCATACCATGACCCCCAGCTAATTTTTTCTATTTTTAGTAGAGATGGGGTCTTGCTCTTGCTCAGGCTGGTCTTGAACTCCTGAGCTCAAGCAATACCTTCGCCTTGGCCTCCCAGAGTGCTAGGATTACAGGCATGAGCCACCATGCTGGCCTAAAATAGTGATTATTAAAGGAGGAGATATAATATCAGCTTCAAAAATAATTAATGATCAATATTTTAAAAAATATAATTAAGAGTACCCCACACATCTTGTTGGTCTTTGTACATCTGGGACCTGCAGAGTACTTGGCCTCAATAAATATTTTTTTAATAAAGAGTAGAATGAGTTCATCTGAATATAATATTTTAAGAGTTTCCACCTCCTTAGGAGAGAAGATAGTATATTATTTCAAGTGGGTAGTAAAACAGAAAGATGGCAGAACTAAAGCAAGATGAATGTAAAAGCTTACGGTTAGAGATTAAATAACATGAGAAAATGTGACCAAAAACCAAGACAGTAAAATACTTAAGAATCCTATTGAATTAAGCAGACTAAACCAGCATTTCAAAAACAAACACGAAAATTAATTTCAATACCTATGAAGTAATCATTTTGTCACTGGTAGGAAAACAAAGTTATTATTTTAGTCTCTGACTACAAAGAAAAGATTAACAAAGCCAAAACTGAGGAATAAAAAGTATAAAAGAGGGCTACATATTAATAGGTCCTATAAGGAAAATTCAAGCAGCTATGGTAGCTTTGACAAGGGGAGAAAAAAATGCTATCAATTATCTTTTGGGTGAATTAGAAAAAAGGAGCAAACAAAAGTATTTCTATTATTGCATGAAAAGTTAAATAAAAGCTACCATCTAGTTACATCTCTGTAAGAAAAAGTAGAGCAGACATAAGAAAACCCTTCTTGACATGACTGTAAGAGCTATTAATGTTGAAATACTCTGCCAAATTTTTAAAACGAAAATTACAAAGGTTAAAACATTTGTCTGCCTAGAGATGGAGCCTGAACTAGATTTCTCATGATCCTTTTGGGCAACATTACTTTGGCCTATGAAGGAAAACATCCAAGCTCCTTTCAACATGAAGTTTAGAATGAGTCTGAAGTTAGTGTGCACAGATAAAGAATTTTTGTTCTTTGACCTGCCAGACCTTCCAATGGTCAACATAATACTCCAAGACACAATTAAGACCAGTAGTATAATACAAGCACACTAGGAAACAACATAAACAAACCTCCTGTTCTTCCATTGCCAATCTGCACAGCAGGTTGAAGGCTTCCTTCATTTTGTAATAAATGGGGCAAATGATAATAAATACTTGGCACTTGAAGAGATTTTTTGCTTGTTAACTCCTTTAGTAGCTTTAGGGTATTATCTGAAACACAGAAGTATAATTAATCCACAGGAAAATGTTACCTTATAAAAGCTGTTAATTTTATAAAAATAGCAGCACAGTTTCTGAGAAGGAGAGAACTAAAGAATTTTCTTTCCTGGTTTCATACTTTGGTGAATGATATCTCCATTTAAAATGAAAAGGACTTTTGCAACCAGTCTCACAGGTCATGATGTTGATAAAACAGGCTGCAGGAAGCCAAAAGGGTTAGTCAAACTGCCGTGAGAAGCTGGAATGCTAACCACTTACCTTCAATATGTGCCAGAACTCAAGCTTACTGAACATACTCTAAATACGCTATCCACTTATGAAAATGTAATGATAACATGTACATTGACCACCAGTAACTTCCACTTTCTTTATGCATTTACATTTTCTCAAAATTTCACGTGAAGATATATTTTTTTCTAAAAAATTCATGTAAAATAATTGAAACAGCACAGGTGGAGACTGTTCAGTACAGATCATAACTTTCAAATAGTTTCAGTTTTTATTACAGGAACCAACAATAGTTTACTATGATAAACCAAATAAAAACTTGGTAGTATAATCAATATTATTTTAAAATTTAATTAAGCTAGAATTGAACCTTTCAAACAGGAAGTTAGCAGTAAGAACTTGCAGCCTCAGCTCCACTAAAAATCCAAGAAACAAAAATTCACAAAAGAAATGCAAGTGACTGTTATATATGAAACTTTAATCTCATTAATAAACAATTACAAATTATAATGTATCAATTTCTACATATCAAATTAGCAGATTAATAATATTAAATATTGGTGATAAAGTGAAAAGTGTTTCGGCTATTCAGAGCAGCATGAGAGATCCTAAAATATTTGTCCTATTATTCAATAACTTCCCTTTTAAGAAGTTAACTTTTATGCATTCAAAAAATATTTAGAGATTACCTATTATGTTCCAGCAATACTATGCCATGTGTTTGAAAATCAGCAGTTGTCAAAACATAGATCCTGCTTTTAAGAAAGTCATAATCTGGCTGGGCGAGGTGGCTCACGCCTGTAATCCTAGCACTCTGGGAGGCCGAGGCGGGTGGATTGCTCGAGGTCAGGAGTTCGAGACCAGCCTGAGCAAGAGCGACCCTGTCTCTACTAAAAATAGAAAGAAATTATATGGACAACTAAAATATATATATAGAAAAAAAATTAGCCGGGCATGGTGGTGCATGCCTGTAGTCCCAGCTACTCGGGAGGCTGAGGCAGGAGGATTGCTTAAGCCCAGGAGTTTGAGGTTGCTGTGAGCTAGGCTGACGCCATGGCACTCACTCTAGCCCGGGCAACGCAGCAAGACTCTGTCTCAAAAAAAAAAAAAAAAAAAGTCATAATCTTACGAAAATAACTTAAAAGCTACCAGAACTGTGATCGATCTATATGCAAAGATGTTCATCACAGGGTTATAAACTGAGGAGAAAAAAACAACCTAGAAAAAAAATGCATTTGACTAATTGTAGAAAATGTTTAATATATTAGGGTACATGATTAGCTGGCACATTTACAGCCATTAAAAATAGTATTTTGAAAAAAATTTATGATAGTTTAAAAACACTCATAGTATAATCTCAAGTAAAAATCAGACTGTAACATATGATCACAATTTTGAATAAAAATATGCATGAGAAAAAAAACAAGAAGGAAACAAAAAATGTTAGCAGGAATCGCTTGGTATTAGGCTTATGGGTGATTTATTATCTTTACCATCCCATAATTTTAAATGCTACTGGGACATAAACAAATTTTATCAGCAGGAAACAAAGGAAGGAGCATGAAACTTTAAAAATAAGGTAGGATAATGGATCTCAAGATGAGAGGAATTCATGGTTTTTTACAACAGGTGCAGCTAAATGAAAAAGTATGCTAATCTAGAAAGGTTATGCAATTTTGGAGCCAACTGATTACATACATATATCAATTTAATTATCATAATAAAAAGAGCACAGAAACAGAGGAGATAACTGGCATTCATCTTACTCTGACCAGACATTCTTAGAGAAGGAACCAGTCAGATATTCCCAAAGTATCTATTATAAAACTAGGTATCTTCTTTATTACAAACCAGATTTAAGAGCACTAATTGCTTCAAAAGGCTCAAAGATTTTACCAGAGTCCATCTGAAGTCCACATATAAACATGCATAAACACAAAGTTAAATTTCAATCTCATTTTGAATATATTTTAAAAGATGCAGGTTCTTCACTATTGCCAGTGAAATTTACACAACTGAAATTTAACTTAATATTACTCTCTTAAAACCAAATTTAGCAATTAATAAAAATTCTTGTATAATTTACCAGAAGGCAAAGTTTTGTGTGATTTTCTCTCTGAAAAGGGTAACTAATGCTGGATGATAAACTATGCAACTTCCAAATAAAATATTTCATACAACCGTTTGAAAATAGAATCTTTTGTAATACAAAAAAATGTGTTTATACCTGAAAATTTATTCACTGTAGCCTTACTTCCATTTGTTTCGGCTCCTACACGCCTGAACTGTTGTACAATGGTATTTAATTCAGAAGAACGCTGAGAGATTCTATGCTCAGCTATTCGAAGACGTTCTTTCAAAGCAAGAAATTCTCGTTGATAAGCAATAAGTTTTTCTAGAAGCAAAACCAAAAAAGTTATTAGTATTTGTGGGTTTTTTTTTTTTTAAAGTCTTTTCTAGGAAGACAGGGTCGCAGGTACAGCGGCCGTGGTGTGCCCGCTTCTGCTCCTGACTCACCCTGTCCCCTCTTGCCAAGGAACAAGCCGGTCAGGAAGCCGCACCACAGCCATGGCTTTTAAAGACACAGGAAAAACACCTGTGGAGCTACACGTGGCGTTCAACGAATTAGAATTACCCTAACCAGCTGCAACGTAAAGTCCCTGGAGAAAGTGTGTGCTGACTTCATCAGAGGCTCAAAGGAAAAGAATCTCAAAGTAAAAAGACCAGTTCGGATGCCTACCAAGACCTTGAGAATCACTAAAAGAAAAACTTGTGGTGAAGGTTCTAAGACTGGGGATAGCTTCCAGATGAGAATCCACAAGCGACTCATTGAGTCGCACAGTCCTTCTGAGATTGTTTAAACACATTACTTCCATCGGTGCTGAGAAAGCAGCTGACTGACGTTGAAGTCACCATTACAGATGCTTAAGGCAACTGTTTTAACAAATTGGTGGGACGGGAAGGGAAAAGGGAAGGGAGAAGGAAGGAAGGAGAGAAAACAATCCAAACAGAACTATAGGATTAGAAATGTTAATTAAAGTCAAAATTTTCAGAAGAAAATATTTATTCATTGATACATAACTAAAAATAAAAAAGAGGCCTGGCATCCTGCTTATAATCCCAGCACTTTGGTACACCAAAGTGGGAAGATTGCTTGAGCCCAGAATATGAGGTTACAGCAACCTATGGTCATGCACTGCACTCCAGCCTGGGTGACAGAGCAAGACCTTGTCTCTTAAAAAGAGAAAGGGTGAGAGAGAGAGAGAGAGGGAGAGAGAGCGCCCTAACTTCTTATAATAATGCAACTATTAACTTAGTCCTCCTATTATTTGTAAGAATGTGATCACTCTCTACTTAGCACTTCAGAAATTTAAAGATGGAGAAAGATAAAAGTTTTTAGAATTAACACTTTATGCATAATACTAACATCATTTGTTGAAAGGTTCAAACAACTATAAGACCGTATGTATATCAACCATAGAGATGAGGCAGAAACTCATGATAATATACATAATAAAATAACAAATGTATCATATTTTATAGCATGATCATTAATTTCCATAGGCTAAATGTTTCCTCTGTACTTCCTATTCTACAAAGAATTTTCCTAAGCCAGACTTTGGTCAAATTCATGATCCCTAAAAACTCAATGAGCCAAATGTACAACAGCCCTAGTTAAAAAGTAATTCATTTTACTAATTTGAGACAATCACAGGTCACAAAAAACCTGGTAAAGGAAATAAAAGTGGATTTTATGAGGATAAATGTAAACATTGAAACAATGAGCATAACTGAGGCAGCATGAAGTACACAGTGAGAAGAGGCCCAAGGACTGAGCACCTTCAGAATCCTCCCCTAAAGACTTAAGCAGTGCCTAGATATTGGTTTCTAAACACCATCTTTCACTAAAAGGAACTAAAAGTCTTTGGAGAGATAACTTTAAGATAAACCAAGAACATTCTTGTGTCAGCAAGAAAGTGTTATTAAAAGAAAAAATGACAGGATATGTCAAAAGGACAAATAAGGGTACTTGAGAGGCTCCCCCTGGCCAAATGGGGGACAACTTAAGTACCAAAACAGATACTGATGGTAATGGATCATAGCCTATTAAATAAAGTAAGAATCCATGAGTCCATACCAATAACAAAGAAATAAAATTAAGAGATGAGGCCAAGGTGTTTCTTACAGTAGAATGCCAACTAATAGACACAGAAGGAATGGGCCAGGTGCAGTGGCTTATACCTATAATCCTAGCACTTTGGGAGGCCCACGTGGGAGGATTGCTTGGGACCAGCAGTTCAAGAGCAGTCTAAGCAAGAGTGAGACCCTGTCTCTATAAAAAAATAGAAAAATTAGCTGGGCATGAGGGTGCACAGCTGTAGTCCCAGCTACTCAGGAGGCTGAGGCAGGAGGATCACTTGAGTCCAGAAGTTTGAGGTTGCACTGAGCTATGATGACACTACTGCACTCCCACCCAGGTGACAGAATGAGTCCTTGCCTCAAAAAAAAAAAAAAAAAAAAAGCAGAAGGAATAATGAATGTTGGAAAATCACCATTTTGCAACCATCACAGCAATAACTGATTCAGGCAAGAATCAAAAATGAAAAGTTATCTCCCCACAAAGTGCTCACTAATTTATAAAGGGAAAAATGCTAATTTCACAGTGGAGAAAGCTGGGAGACAGCATCTTAATCAAGTGCTCGAAGTTCACATTGACGATAATGGCACTTAATGAGATCACGTGCCTCCGGAAGTGACGCACAGAGGACATCCCTCAGGAGGTGGTATTCTTGCCAAAAAAGCATAATCTGAATCTAATCTTGAGGAAACATCAGACACATTCAAAGTGAGGGATTATGCATAAAACAAATGGCTTGTACATTTTAAAAAAGGCCACGGTCATCAAATACAAAGGCCGAGGAAATGCCCGAGAATACAAAAGACTAAAGCAGACTGGACAGCTAAATGCAAAGCGCAATCCTGGACTGGATCTTGGACCAGAAAAAAAGAAATGCTATCAAGAACATTACTGGAAAAATAACATAATATAAACTATAGAATAGATAATACTGTGCAAACGTTAAATTGCCTGAATTTGACACTTGTACTATGGTAATGTAAGACAATGTCCTTGTTCTTAGGAAATAAACACTAAATTATTTGGGGGTAAAGAGATGTGATTTCTGCAGTTTACTCTTAAATGGTTCTGAAAAGAAACAAAGATCCATAGATAGAAAGATGAGAGGCAAAATGTTCACAACAGGTGAAATGTGTAGAGAAGTTGTTTGTACTATCCTCATAACTTTTCATCTGATTTTTCTGAATAAAAATTTTTCTTACAGTAAGCAGAAGGATTAGGTGGCAGATACAGGCTCAGTCTTTCAGCAGCTCTTGAGAGGCAGGGAAGGATACGGATCCGAGGGCAGTCTGTATCTCCCCATGCATTTTCTTGGTATTTTTTGAAACCATCTTCCCAGAGACCAGCTTCACCAATTAGGGAGAATAACCAGTCTCACTACCCCACCCCTAATTCCAAAATGCTCCTCTGCTTAGAGGTGAAGTGGCTATGTTTTTAGAAATGTAGTCTAAGAAAGATCCCTTGGACCCGTGGACTATAGGATAAGGTGTAGATGCTATTGCTGTTCTTAGTCCAAAGCCTACAGCTATCAAAAGGCTCCAGATGGATCACTTCTCATCTCCCTCACATCCATCCTTTGTTTCTGGCTACACCCTTCATATTAAACACATTCTCCACAATATCAGGGCAAGTTCATATTCCATCTAGAAAGCCATGTCAGCTTTCTAGAACTTACTAGAATTTTCCTTAGAATATCTTCCATTTATATTCCCCAAAATTCTATACTGCTCTCTTGAGAAGGAGAATTGTATATCAGCTCCCAGCATCTTAGTTCAGACTTTAACATGATAGTCAAAAAATTCTTCCAAATTAATGATATGTGTTTGACAATTCCCTATTTTCAACATTAGTAGCAAAATTCCTATTTCTGCTTTTCTTTCAATCATTTCAAGCAATTTCTTTGTGGGGACATAGCAGGAAACTGTGAAGGGACTCTTACACTACTCATCTTACTGGAAAGTATTTAGGTTTATTGTTTTGTTTTTATTGTAGACAAAATCTAACTTTTTTAATTATACAAAATTATATATCCAGTCTAGACAATGAAAGCACAAATGTTTTGTGCAAATCATGTTTTGTGAACCTAAGATTATGAAACATATAAAATTTCCAAAGGAACCATTTTAATTCCTTCAACTCAAATAATCAGATCAATTTTCTAGTGAAAATGGTACCTGTGGGCTTTCAAAGACTTATTAGGTTGAACCACATGAAACCATTAATATTTGATCCTTTTGACAAAAATGGCAATTTCACACGGTTCAACAATTTAAATAACAGATTTGGACTCAACAATGTAATTAAAAAATTGATTAACAGTATGGACAAATAATTAACACAAACAAAAAAGTACTAAAAACACTCAATGTGTAGTACATAAAAAAGAGACTAGGAAACTTTCATTTGTCAAACAACAGTAACTTACTAGGAAGATATGGAGGATACTACTAAATTCTATGAGCTAACATCAAAAACTGGCTTTTATATTGAAATCAAAATTACCAAAAATTAAACCCACTTTTAACTTTTTAATTTTCAAAATTTTAATATTTATTAAACAATAAAATTATGAAACTGAAAAGAATATTGATAAGTCATCTGGTTTATCTCTCTTTTTTTCAGTACTACATTGAACTTTTTCACACAGATCACTTTTTTTAGTATGAATGAGTGAGAGCCTATGGTGGGAGGATCATTTGAGGCCAGGAGTTCAAGACCAGCCTGGGCGAGACATAGCGAGACCTCATCTCAAGGAAAAAAAAAATGAGGAACTCCTTTAGTAATAGATTCCAAAATTTAACAAGCTTTACTTTTCAGGAAGTCACTGCCTTTGCAAAACATTTTATTTTACTGTTTAAAATTTCACATTCATCACTCTTATACAACCATTTTAAAATAGAAAGAACATGGCCTAGATGAAATTGCAGGCAATTTCCCACTTACAAACCTCTTAAACATAAAGAAAAAATAACATAACGGGATGCAGAGGGCAGTTTAGAACTAAAGCCTAGAAAAGCCAAAAGACACAGTGAACAGGAATCCAAATGAAACAAGGTGAAAGAATAGAATTCTAATTAGAAGAGATAGCTAAAAAAATTACAAACAAGACCAGGTATCTCACTGTTTCCCAAACTTTACCATACACCACCAGGAGGGCTTGTTCAAACAAGGACTCCACTTTCGGAGATTCTGATTCCATAGTCAGAGATGGGGCCTGAGAATTTCTAACAAGCTTCAAGGTGATGCTGGTGGTACTAGTCCAAGGTCCACCCATCCAGAAGCCCAGAGGCAGCCAATGCTGTCCTCAGGGTAGGTGTAGACTCCAGCAGCCCAGAAATTCATGCAGTTCTGGTCTACCAGCCCCTTCTCCTCTTCTCTCCTCCGGCCCACATGTTAAGGGATCCAGGGACAGGAAGGGCTCATTTAAATATTTAGGGCCATAATCGTCTAGATTATTCTTGGGGCAGAGAGGGAGTTCAAGGTATGCAGTGGACACCTATTTCAATGGGCTCTTTGAAGAGTTATATGGTATTATCAAGATCATTCTCTGTTTTTGGAATACTCTAGTCAGGATCTATCACATAGGCATGGATTCTGAAAAGACCTGCACCCTCTTAAGCTGAGAAGGGAAAATAGGGCTCATAGCTATATAAGACCATATGCTTTATTTAAATTAAAACAAAGAATATAATTCACTTGTTCCCTTTCATGATGTTTTCAGTATGCTTACAAAACAGGATCCTTACTAGTGAATAGGAGACACGCTACAGTTCAAAAGTTTTCTGGAACACAATCACTCCTTCTCTTAAGTTATCCCCTAAGTAATATAATCATTAACAGTGTCATTCAAAACAAACTTGCAGGTAGAGGTTTAATAAGTTAAAATCTATCCACTGACCTTCCAAAGCACAATAATACCTTAAGACAAAAAAATGGGGATGCATATACCTATAATGCACACTTTCTTAGATATATTTTCTTAATCTAAATAGCTGCAATTATTTTCCTTGATTTCCCTTAGGGAAGGGGCAATCTCTTTTTTGTAATTTCACCACAAAGTCCCAAATTCCAATACTGTCGTGAAATGAGGTGAAAAAAACAATAAATTGTATAACTAAGGAAAACACTCATTAGAATATACTTAGTTATATGTTTATAACAGTTCTTTACTTTTAAAAAATATTGGCAATGATTTTATTCAACCTGATATTTTGAAATTCAACAACCATAAGGAACTTGGAGTAAAAATTATCACATGGCTTTAAACTATTTTCCTTAAGTACTTTAAACTCATTGGCAGATACTTTTTCATAAAGGTGTTGATTCATTCTCAAAGGAAAACAAAATGCATTTTGTATTCTTAAAGATATAATGCCTATGAAGAATTCCTCCAGACAGAATATTTTATTCTTCATTAGCACTATCTTTATTTAAAAACCAGAATACTGAAAGTTAACCGATCACACACTACGGAGTAGCTCCACCAACACACAGTGTTCTCCTATTGCACCTCCCTAGCTAGCTCTGGTTATTATATTTATGACCTATTTCATGCTTGCTTCTTCCCTCTTCTCACTTTCCTCTTGTTCCTTCATTTCCAGCTGCCCCTCCTAATATTCTTCTGCAAATTTCTTTTCAAATTCTTCTTCTGTGTTTCTTTTCTAGACTTTTCATTTTCAACCACAAACTTTACTCTTCTCACCTCTTTCTTCTATTTTTCATGTTCCCCTCATCCACCCACAATAGCCCCACATCCTCTGTTTTCTTTGTTTCAAATTACAGGGGATTTTTCCTCTAACTGAATGGTTTGAATAGTCTACTCACCTGTCCCCCAGCCCCAGACTAAAATCACAGTAAAGACCATTTCCAATACCAACTAGTACTTCTTGGCTGTTGGAAGCTCCTCTGTAACTGTGGAAATTCAACAGACTCACTGCTGCCTTATGAAAGGGACCTTGTGAACCCAAAGATGGCTCAGACCAAAAAAGAAAAAACAAATAAGGGTCTGACTGAGGGTGAAGCAATAGTGAGAACACTGAGCTACAGCCTAGTCCTCCCTCATCTGACCCTTCAAATGCAGAGGCAGGTACAGACCCAGGCCCACTGAGTACGATGGGTGAGGACATGGGTTATCAAGATTTTGTCTTTACTTCTTATCCCATCCTACTCCCCCCTTTAACCCTCAGTATGCCATCAGGGTCCACTGCACCCAAATTTAGCTGTTTAGTTTCTTTTTCGAAATCTTCTATTTTTAAGGACTAACAGACCTAGGCTGATGTGCATGTGTGTGACTCAGTTTTTAACAACAACAACAAAAAATGTTTAAAAAGTAAAAAAAAAAAAAAAAAAATTAAAATTGAAAAAAGTGTATAGAATAAGGACATAAAGAAAGAAAATATTTTTGTACAACTGTACAGAGTGATTGTATTTTAAGCTAAGTGTTATTACAAAGGAGTCAAAAGTTTTCAAAAATTTAAAAGTTGACAAAGTAAAAAAGTTACAGTAAGCTAAGGTTAATGTATTATTGAAGAAAAAAAATTTTTATAAATTTAGTGTACCCTAATTATACAGTGTTTCTAAAATCTACAGTGTACGGTAATGTCCTAGGGCTTCACATTCACTCACCACTCACTCACTGACTCACCCAGAGCAACTTCTAGTCCTGCAAGCTCCATTCATGTACATGCCCTACACAGGCAAAACAGTTTTATCTTGTTTACTGTATCTTTTCTATGTTTAGATATGTTAAGACACAAAAATACTTGCCATTATGTTCAAATGCCTACAGTATTCAATACAATAACAAGATGTACATGTTTGTAGCCTAGGAATAACAGGCTATACCATATGGCCTAGGTTTATAGTAGGCTATACCGTCTAGATTTGTGTAAGTGTACGCTATCATGTTTACAAAATGACAAAATTGCCTAACAATGCATTTCTCAGAATGTATCCCTGTTGTTAAGCAACACACAACTATATCTGAAGAAATAATGAGTAGAATTTCCCAAATTTGGCAAAAGATATAAACCTATATAAAGATTCAAGAAGCTGAGCAAATCTCGAACAAGATAAATTGAAAGAAACCCATACCAAAAAATACCATAACTGAACTTTAGAAAACTAGATACAAAGAAAAATCTTGAAAGCAGACAGAGAGAAAATACACATTACCTATTGGAGGAAAAAATTGAATCACAGCAAATTTCTCAACAGAAACTACGGAGGCCAGAAGGAAGTGACACAACATTTTTCAAGTACTGAAAAAAAAAAACTGTCAACCTTAAATTCCATATCTGCCAAAATTATCCTTAGAAATAAAGGGAAACTCAAGATAGTCTTATAAAAAAGAAAACCAATTGTATTTGTCATCAGCAAACCTACCTGAAAAGAATGGCTAAAGGAAGTTCTTGAAACAGAAAGGAAGTGATAAAAGAAGGAATCTTAGAATATCAAAAAGAAAAAAATAACTGAAAGACAAAAAAAAAAAAAAACAAACAAACAAAACTGAAGGAGACATTCCTTTTCTTCTTGAGTTTTCTAAATTATATTTGATGGTTGAAGCAAAAATTATAACACTGTAACATTGTCTGATACAGTGTTCAAGGTAAAACAATTATTTAGAGCAATTATAAACTGGGAGAGTAAGGACATTAAAGGAGGTGAAGAGCAACCACTAAAATGCAAATGGATACACTCAAAAACACTACAGACAAATCAAAATGGAATTCTAAAAAATGTTCAAGTAACCCACAGTAAGTCAGGAAAAAGAAAACTAAAACACAGAGGGAACAACATTAAAGAAAAATAAAATGACAGGCTTAATTAAGCCGAACATATCAATAATCACATTAAATGTAAATGGTCTAAATACACTAAAAGAGAGAAATAGGTAAAGTAGATTTAAAAACATGATCCAACTATATACCACCTACAAGGCTGACACCCAGACTTATGGAATTCTACTCAGTGACGTAAAGGAACAAACTACTGAGACACCCAACAACCAGAGACAGGCCTCAAAGGCATCATGTTCAGTATAAAAAATACCAACATCTCACATACTGTATGATTCCATTTATATAACATTTCTGAAATGACAAAATAATAGTGATGGATAACAGATCAATGTTGCCAGGAGTCAGGGATGATAGAGGATGGAGAGGTTAGTGTGACTATCAACACCACAAGGGAGATCTTTGTGGTGATGGAATTGTTTTATAGCGGTGATTACAAGAATATGTGATTAAATGGCACAGAACTATCCACACCCATAATACCAATGTCAATTTTCTGATTTTGATATTGTACATTACACACACATAACTTATCACAAGAAGTAACCATCAGGTGAAAATGGGTGAAGGTTACACTGTATCTCTCTGTACTGTCTCTGCAGCTTCCTGTAATTCTATAATTATTTAAAAATAAATAGTTAAAAAAAACAAAACAAGAATCAATGAATGATCAATACTTTTTAAGGGCAAAAAGGAAATACGACATTTTCATCCAATTAGTCATTCAACTGAGAGGACTTCACAATGCTTGTCATAAAAACCCAGAACATTCTGTGTTGCTGAAAGGATGTGTAACAGTGTTCTTTTGTCTATTATGTATTTGTGCAATAAAATTTACTAGACAGGTTCGTAAGTAGATCAATGCTAAATGAAGGCTGGTATGCACACAGAAGTGATTAGAAAAGTGATGTAAAAAGAAAAAACTTCATTGGCTTGATCATTCTAACTGCGGTTTATAAGTCTAATAGTGCAAACGTTTTGCAATTGTGAAGCAAAGAAGATGGCCATCTTCTCTTCAACAAAATAACTGTCAGTTTTCAAGTTTTGCATTTGGTGATACAAGTGCAGAAGAACTAGAAGCAACGATAAGCTAGAACCTATTAGAAATGTGTTTGAAATCTGGAATTAGAATTTACAAGTGGGATGTGTTCCAGGTTCATGCATGTCAGCTGATAAGCAGTTCACCGTATTCACCGTCCTGAAAGGACGATGCCCATTTCAGTTTATCTAGCTACCAAACCAGAAATATGTGGAATAAAAATTTGGCTTTGCTATGTTTAAATTCTTATTAAAACTTATAGTAAAGTTGTTTGCCACTATCCCTTTATTCTTATTTCTGAATTATCTTTAAAATTACTTACAATAAAAACAAATGAAAGAGGTCCATGGACACAGATGGTCAATAATGATGTCTACTTCTCCGGGTGTACCAAGGGCTTTAAGACTGAGATTAAGGGAACTGTCGCTTCCTTCCCTCCATAATTCACCCCTTCCCACACTGTCCACAGCTAACTTTAGAACCACGATGTGTAAGGGTAGAAAGGTTCAATGAGTCCAAAAAATAACTCATGATTTAGTCTAATACCTCCTAAAAGGTCATCAACAGTGTTAAGCCAACTCTAATTCTTATTCATCTATAAGGGAAGGGACAGAGAGGATAGCCCTATTCCTGTAGATACCAGAGGTTGTAGCTGCTACTAAAAATACATACTCTCAAATTCTCATATATAGGCTGAGTCTCAAAAATTCGTCAGGCCTCGCCCATTGACCTTTCTGAAATTTTTCATTTTTTTTTTTTTTTTTGAGACAGAGTCTCGCTTTGTTGCCCAGGCTACAGTGAGTGCCCTGGCATCAGCCTAGCTCACAGCAACCTCAGACTCCTGGGCTTAAGCGATCCTACTGCCTCAGCCTCCCAAGTAGCTGGGACTACAGGCATGCGCCACCATGCCCGGCTAATTTTTTCTATATATATTTAGTTGTCCATATAATTTCTTTCTATTTTTAGTAGAGGCAGGGTCTCGCTCTTGCTCAGGCTGGTCTCGAACTCCTGAGCTCAAACGATCCACCCGCCTTGGCCTCCCAAGTGCTAGGATTACAAGCGTGAGCCACCTCGCCCGGCCTCACTTAAGTTTAAATGCACTGTGAAATTCCATCACATTTGCTTGCTTTGGTGCTCATCTATCCTCTCTCCACCATACAGATGCTACTCTAAGCCCTCATGTTATTCCTCACCTGCACGAGGACAACAATTGAACTCTCCAACATGATCTCTTAATGTTGTGCAGGATCATTCCTTGCTTCAACACTACCAAACTCCAAACACACCACACTATGAATCTTATCCCTCTTAGCTCATGCTATCTGCCTCCAGACTCCCCTTCTCTTTTTCACTTGAATCCCATTCGTCCTTCACAATACTTTTGGTTATCTCTCCTGGAAGCTCTCTCTGACCGCTGTCCTCTGTTTAGCTCCTCTTTATCTTGTTAATTGCACTCCTGTTTTATATCTACTATACTGTACTATCATTATATACATATCTCTTTTTCCCTGTTCAACTGTGAGTTTCTTGACAGCATGTGTGTCTGGAGTTCCCCAAACCACCTCCAGGTTCAGTGACTCTAGAAGGATTCACAGGACTCAGCATATAGTTGTATCAGCAAACGGAAAAGACACATGGATAGAAGTCTGGAGGAAACCAGGTACAAGCTTCTGAGAGTCTTCTCCCAGTGGAGTAGTATAGGACACACTTAATTCCTTCAGCAATGAGTGTCAACAACATGTGCAAAGTGTCATCTGCCAGGGAAGCTCATCAGAGACTCAATGCCCAAGGCTGTTACTGGTGTCTGGTCATGTAGGCACCCTCTGCCTAGCACAAAATTTCAGACTCCAATAAGGAAAGCAGGAGTTCTGCATAAACCACATGGCTTGTACAAATAATTTAGGCACAACGAGCCACTCTCCTCATGTAGAAAAAGTTTTTTAACAGCCTTTTCCAGGCAAGTTCCCAGATGCCAGCTAAGGACCAACCCAGCTAGCCTTTCTGATAAGTGGTCTCAGACCTGCCATGTTAATTCTTCTCTGCACAACAGGAATCATATTTTAGTCTCTTTTTTCCCTAAATGTCATTGCCTTACAGAGTACCAGTGAAATTAGGCAAATCCTCTTAAATTAAAAAAAAAAAAAATTAGCCAGGCATGGAGGCACCCACCTGTAGTCCCAGCTATTTGGGAGGCTAAGGCAGGAGGATCCCCTGAGCCCAGGAATTTGGGGCTGCAGTGAGCGATGACCATGCCACTGCACTCCAGCCTGGGTAAAAGAGTGAGACTCCATCTCTTTTATTTTTTTTTTTATTTCAGCTTATTATGGGGGTACAAAAGTTCAGGTTATATATATTGTCCATGTTCCAACCCATCCCCCTCAAGTCAGAGCTTCAAGAGTGTCTAAAAAAAATAAAATTAGTAAAATTTTAAAAATTCTAAAAAATAGATCGATAATATGTACAAAATTTATTATACCATTATTTATAAGATTAAGTTAATTTTGATAATTATATAATGGGGTATTAGGGACCCACTAAAATTTACAGTATGAGAAATATTTATGACATATTAAGTAAAAAACGTAGGTTATACAATATGCACAGTATGAAGTCAATCATATTTATTTATTTACTTTTTAGAAACAGGGTCTCGCTCTGTCAGCCAGGTTGGAGTGCAGTGGTGCAATCTTAGCTCACTGCAGCCTTGAACTCCTGGGCTCAAGTAAAGCATTCCTCCTGTCTCAGCCTCCTGAGTAGGTAGGACTACGGGTGCATGTCACCACACCCACTAATATTTAAAATTTTTTTGTAGAGACAGGGTTTTGATATGTTGCCCAGCCTGGTCTCAAACTCCTGTCTTCAAGCTATCCTCCTCCTCAGCCTCCCAAAGAGCTGGGATTACAGGCGTGAACCATCATGCCCAGCCTCAGTCACATGTTGTAAAGGAGATATGTATTAATATATACAGTATTGTGAGACAAAGTACAATAGCAAACTTAAGAAGCCATGTTTGTTCATTTCTGTCTGAACCCTTGACTTTGTAACAAAATGCAGCTCTCTGGAAGAATGCTTTGAAGACAAAACAGGATAGAACACAGTGCCCCACGTCTCTTACCTGAGTCACTATATTCCTCAAAGGATAAATTACCTAGTCCTTGCCACTTTCTGTACATAAAATAACATCTGAGGGGGATAGTGACTATGCCTCTAATCTATAACCAGGTGCACTCTCACACCCAAACTTGGTGTGATTCTGCTTCAGTGTAACTTCCAAGCACATCTGATGTGATTTTGCTTGTACTAAACCCCCACCACCTGTATCTAAGCAGTAGGCTGAAATACCGTGCAGGAGCCTCTCACAGAACTGCTCTGGGGCTACAGGCCTCAGTCCATAGACCTCAGCAAGACCTCTCAATCAAATTAACCTTCATTCTTTAAGAGCCTGATTTTTTTTTCTTTAGTCGACAGTATATGGTGCGTGTAGTATAGTAGTTCTTATACTTTTTGGTCTCCTTTAATATTCTTCAAAATTAGAAGACCCCAAAGACCTTTTGTTTGTGTGAATTATATCTATCAATATCTTCTATATTGGAAATTGAAACCAATGAACTTATAAACATTATTTTAAATTCATTTAAAAACCTATTACATGTTAGCACAAATAACATATTTCATTTTACAAATCACTATTTTCTAAAAAAAAAAATTAGCGAAAAGAATGACATCTACTCAAATCTCTTTAATATCTGGTTTAATAGAATACAACTAAATTCTCATATCTGCTTCTACTATTTCTTTTCTTTTTTCTTTTTTTTTTTTTTTTTTTTTTCTTTTTTTGAAACAGTCTCACTCTGTTGCCCGGGCTAGAGCCAAGGTGTCAGCCTAGCTCATAGCAACCTCAAACTCCTGCGCTCAAGTGATCCTCCTGCTTCAGCCTCCCAAGTAGCTGGGACTACAGGCATGCGCCACCACGCCCAGTTAATTTTTTCTATATATTTTTAGTTGTCCAGCTAATTGCTTTCTACGTTTTTAGTAGAGACAGGGTCTCACTCTTACTCAGGTTGGTCTAGAACTCCTGGGCTCAAATGATCTGCCCGCCTCAGCCTCCCAGAGTGCTAGGATTACAGGCCTGAGCCACTGTGCCCGGCCCCACTATTTCTTTATAAGAATGAAAGAGGCAAATAACCAAATAACATTTCAGTATTATTATAAAAATAATCTTGACTTCATTAAACTCCTGAGAGGGTCTAGAAATCCCTGCAGGTCCTTGGATCACATTTGAGAACCACTAATCCAGAAAAATGAAAGAAAATTGCTCTGACGACTAAATTTAGTTCATTAGTCCGATATTTAAGATTTCTATGCATTTGTATTCTATTAAGTAGGACTGATCTATTCGTCTCTTTTTTATGCTATTCTTGTCCACTACTGGTTTAAGAGTCCAATGTATCTTTATCTATTGTATCCATTGTAATTCTTATTTATACAATGGGTCTAGAACTGGACAATTACTTATATCCCCAAAACTGATTGGTAATCTTCTAAAGCAGCACACACAAAAAAAAATCAGTTAGCTAATGTTCTGTAATAACCCAATGTTCTCAATTTAGTCTCCTCTAATATGTCATCCATGAATAATATCCTTTCAGAGTTAAGAATACATCAAGCACAGACTCCAGACAACCTCTAGCACAGCACATGTACTGCTTTAAGAATCTTTCCAACCTGGAAACACGAGATTGGGAGTCTGTTTCAGGAAATGCATGCTAGCCAACTAAGCTGAACATAAAATAATACCATACCAAGTCCAAGGGCTAAATCTGCCAACTCTAATATATAAACAAGAAAGGCTGCTGGCCAGGACTCTCTTTAGGTCTTGTTTTAAAATTAGGTCCTTATTTATAATACCTGAGACATTAAAGACTTTAAAAAAAAAAAAAGTCAATATGGCAAAGACTACCTTGACGTAATTTTCCGTGTCCCCCGAGTAGCTGGGATTACAGGTACATACTCTCTACACTTTGGTTTTGATTTGTTTTTATTTTTAAGCTTGGTTTCCTAAGCCTGCTTCAATATAATGTCCAGCTTGCAGAGGCCCAGGTGTAATAGTTCTCGACCCTGGATGACTCTCAGAACCACCTGGGGGAACATTCTAAAAATGCCCAGAGGACATCTAACTTCTGGCAGAACAGACTGAGGAAGCCCACAGATCCTCTCCCCAAAAAGCAACTGTAAAGCTGGTCAAAAAAGTCAAAAACAACCATTTCAGTGCTCTGGAAATCAACCAAAGTCATTCAACAAACTGAGAAGTGTTTATTCGTGAAAACGGCTGAACTTTGGATAGGAACAAGTCTGTGACTTTCTTGCCAGTTGCTGCCCTCATTCCTCCCTAGCTTTGTCACTTCAGAAGTTTAACAAGGGTGGGGCAGGCCACTGCCAGAGGGAACTCATTAGATTTGGAGTATTGTTGGTCTAAGCAGCAATCTCAGAGCAAACAAACAGTGAGGGCCTGAGGCTCTGCTACCCTGAGGCTGCTGTTCTACTTGAGGCAAGCAGTGGACAGGCTGACCAGCCAGACTTAACAGGAAGTTCCAGGAGGTGAGACAGCTGTAGGGGGCTTAAAAACTCTTCACATACCCCAGGTTGACTGGAGGCCACAAGCATGCACAGCAGAGACCAGAATGGGCCCACGCCACCCACACACGCCTGGCCAACAGAGACCAGAGGAAAGTAAGAAAACAGCCTGCAGTCTGATGTGCTCCAAGTCCACCAGCTCCATCAGCAGGGAGGGGCTTTACTGGCTTGAGATGTCTGAGCAATCTGTGGCTGAACACCATCCTACGCAGACACAGGAGCAACCTCTCTAGGAAACCAGGCTTAAAAATAAAAACAAAATCAAAACCAAAGCATACAGAGCATGTACCTGTAATCCCAGCTACTCAGGAGGCTGAGGCCAGGAGTTTGAGTCCAGCCTGGGCAACACATTGAGACCCTATCTCTAAAAAAATTAAAATATTTTTAAAAAATTAAAAATGTAGAGACATCAGTAGTCAGATACTATGGGAGGGACAGACTTTGGAGACCCAGTCTAGCCCAGTCACTTACACAAATGAGCAAACAGAACAACCACCACCACCTTTAGGGGTAAAAAGTAAGAATCCAGAGCTGCATCAATATATTATCTAAAATATACAGCAGTCAAGAAAAATTTATAAGACAGGCAAAGACAAAAGAAAGTGTGACCATAACTAAGGGGAGAAAAATTAAAGGCGGTCAATAGAAATCGTCTCTAAGTGCTCCCAGATGCTGGGCTTAACAGAAGACGACTTCAAAACAGCTACTATAAATAAGTTAGAGAACTAATAAAACCAAAGTTAAAGAATTAAAGGAAAATGTGATGAAACTGACTCAGTGAATAGAGACTAGCAAATATAAAACAAAATGGAAATTGTGGAGTTGTTATGACAACTAAAATGAAAATTTCTCCGGAGAGGCTCAACATCTGGTTTCAGATGACAGACCAACAGAAGAAAGAATCAGCAAACTTGATGCTAGCTTAACAGAAATCGCTCAATCTAAAGAATAGAGAGAAAAAAGATTGAAGAAAACTGAACAGAACCTCAGAGTATGAGATATCATTAAATGTGCACAGAAGGAAAGAGAGAAAAATTAGTAGAAAATATATGAAAAAGAAATGGCTGTCCACAAACTAGGAAAACAGAGAAACTTCCTTAACTTAATAAAGAATATCTACAAAAAACCTACAGGTAACATCGCACCTAATGTGATGGGAAACTGGATGCTTTTCCACTAAGATCAGGAACACGGCAAGGACGTCTGTTCTCACTACTCCTATTTAACATTGTGCTGGAAGACCTAGCTAATGCAATAAACCAAGAAAAGGAAACAAAAGGTATACAGATTGGAAAGGAAGAAATAAAACTGTCTTTGCAGATGACATGACTAGCTACATAGAAAATCCCAAAGGATTAACAAAAAAAACTCCTAGAACTAATGAGTAATTATAGCAAAGTTGCATGATACAAGGTTACAACATACACTATACAAAAACAATTGCTTTCTTTTATGTCAGCAATGAACTAGAATTCAAACTAAAAATATAATACCATTTACATCAGCACCCCCAAAATTAAAATACTTAGGTATAAATCTAACAAAATATGTACAGGGATCTATATGCATAAAACTATAGAACTTTGCTGAAAGAAATCAAAGATCTGAATAAATAGATATTTCCATGATGCTAGTTCTTCCCAACTTTATAGAGAAAAATCAATAAAACCCGAAGTTAGTTCTTTGTAAAAGTCTTCCCACACAAAAAAATCCAGACTCAGATGGTAGTGAATTCATGGTTGATTTAACATCAGAAATCAATTAATATAAAATACTGTATTAATTGAATAAAGGACAAAAACCACATGAAAATTTCAACAGATGTATTAAAAGCATTTGACAAAATCTAACATTCGTGATTTAAAAGAAAAAAAAACTATCAATAAATTAGGAAGTTCCTAGTTCCATGCTGGGAACTTCCTCAACATGCTAAAGGGTATCTATTAAAAAACGTGTAATTCACATTAGACTTAATGGGAACAAGGCCAGGAAGTCTACTCTTGTCACTTCTATTCAACTCTGTACTGGAGTTTATAGCCAGTATAATAAAGACAAAAAAAGAGAGACAAAGAAGAATATAAAATAAATTTTAAAAGTTCCTAAAGAGAACAAGTAATATACAAAGAATATAGGGTTCATCTCAATAGCCACTAGAAGACGTGCAGCTAGAAGCAGTGGCTGCTAGAAGACAGTGAAGGCATGTCTTAAAAATTCAGAGGAAACACACTTTTCAACCTAAAATTCTTTGACCAGCCATCAACCAAGTGTGAATCTAGAATAATAAAATATTTGAACACATACCCATTTAGGAAGCTACTGGAGAATATGTTGCAGCAAAGCAAAGATATAAGTCAAGAAAGAGACAAACTGGGAACCCAGAAAACAGGGGATCCCAAGAGGGAGACGAAGGGGACTCCTAGGACAATGGGGAGGGCAGTCCCAGAAGGACAGCTCTACAAGAGGCCTAGAATGACACCAGTCCCAACTGGAGAAGGACAGAGCTTCAAGAGCAAACTAGCTGGAAAGAAAATAAAATCAATAGGTCATCTAGTATATTAGAGCATGTGGAAAGAACTACAGATAGACATAGGGCATATCTAAGGAAGCAACTGGGGAAAAAATAGACACACAGAAAAGTATACAAGAGAAGAATGAAAGAATGATTAACACCAGAAAAAACAAAAAGTTTTTAGGAAAGGTACAATACTTGACTCAAAAGTGAGATATTCTTACTTAGTCACAATAATATAAACACAGAATAATAACTTAGCTAAAAATTGTGATGTGACTATGTTGGAAGAATGAGAAGGGAAGAGGGAATAAGAGGTAAATTTTCATAAGCATTAGGAAGTCCACAGATGATGTCTAAAACCAAAAAAAAAAAAAAATCAAGAAATAGCAGTATATGTATATAATTTAGAAATATGGCAAATATCAAAAAGAACAGTCAAAAAAGTTGAAAATAGCTCCTTCTGGGAAATGACACTCAGAGAGTACAGAAAAATGAAGCTCCAGACGTTCACTACAATCTTTCGGTATTATTAGATTTTTTTTAACAATGAGCATATTTTCACTTTAACAAAAATTTAATTTAAAAATCACACAACACATGAACAGATAGCAATAATATGCATTAATATTATTGATCCAGACAACAGACACAAAAGGTCCACTTTGCTTAATAGGGGTACCAGAAGAAACAAACATGAGCAACTCATGATCAAAGCACCCAGGGGTACTGAGGGTGTTGAAAGAAGGGAATGAAGAGGCAGCAGGACGCGGCACCCTGGGAGATGTCGACAGGAGGCTGAGGGGACTTCTGTACTGGCTTCTAAGACCTGCTATTTGCCATCGTGGTGCACAGGTGACATGCAGGCAAGTAGTCTCCACGAAGGTCAAAGGGACAGCTACAGATCATGAGAGCACCAGGGCATTTAAGCTAGAACCTAGAGAACAGGTAAGGCTCTGGCAAAGAGGGTTGGGGGAGGAATATTCTGGTTCCTGTGGAGGTTATAGCAAAAACAAAGAAGGCCAACAATTTGCGGTTAATATTACGTAACAAGACAGTGGGACCTTAGAAAATGAAGATAAGCTAGATTCTGGAGACTCCAGAGATGTCAGGACAAGAAATTTAGAGTTGTAAATAAAAGTGGTCTGTCCTCATCTTACACAACATCCTCAGCCACGTTCTATGTGATTAAACACCTTTCCCCTTCTTGAAACACAGACCTCAACTGATTTCTTTAGCAACACAATTTCATCACATCCCTCCTACTACCTGCCTCTTTCCCTCTACTTGACCTCTCAGTGGTAGACTGCACCTACCCTCTAGGGCATCTCGTCCATTCCCACAGCTTTCAATTTCATCTATATGCCAATAATACCAAAACGTATGCATCTGTGACCCACACATCTCAAATTTATCACAGAACTCTTGATGCCCACCTCTAAGACGTGTTCCTCTCCTACGATCCCCACCACCATCCATCCAGCCTCTCAGATCCAAACGTAAGAACCATCCTTGATGGCTCTATTCCCTCACCTCCTATTTGGCACGTCAGCACATGGCCAGGCCCACCTCAAAAACACAGGTGAATCCATCCACTACCACCCTATCCATGCCAATGACCTGTCTCACCTAATGGAAAAGTCTCTAATGGAATTGCCCTATTTCCACTTTTGCCTCCTTAGCGGCAGAGGGCTCTCTGAACACTGTAAATCACATTATGCCACAGTCTTGGCATAAAACTTCCCAGTAGCTTCCCATTGAGGAACAAAATCCAAAGGTGTCATCAAAGTCTCTCAGGCCAATACGATCTGATCCTACCTACTTTTCCAACGTCATCTGCAACACTCCCTACATTCCCTGTCTCCTACTATGTTTTATCCACACTGACATTCTCCATGTCCTTTTAACATGCCTCGCTCATTCTTGCCTCAGGACTTTTATACTTGCTATTCTACTGGTAGGGCTCCTCTTCACTATCCTTCTCTGGCTTCTTACCATTCGGGCCTCAATTCAACTGTCACCTCCTCAGAGAGGCCCTCTGACTACAGGCATCTAAGCAGCCCTCATTCCCACCCCAGTCACTCCCCATCATGTTGGCTTGTTCTACATCAAGATTCATCCCTATCTGAAATAGCTTAGTCTATCTAGCTGCTCAACTATGACTGTGTTAATCCCTGCCCTTGCTTAGCATATCTGTAAATAGGCTCTATGATAGCAAGGATGTCACCTATCAGCACTTAGTACATGCTCAATAAACACCAGGTGAATTGAATAAGTTCAGTAAGCTGAAAAGAGAAAAAGAAGCGATGGGAATCAAAGACAGTATACTAATAAGTCACTAATACCCTATAGCTAGGATTAGTAAATTTCCCTCAAGATCAAATTGTTATTGCAGTAGCACTACTGCACTAAGCACTAAGACCAAGAAAGTCACTGTTCAATTACTCTACCACAGTTGAGCACATTAGCTTCTGGAAAATACACCAAAGGAACACAATTCACATAGGGGAAGAAACGTCCCTTAAGGCAGGTGATAGGAGGACAATTAAGTGCCCTATTTCTGCTTTATTTTTAATCCTAGATTTCTGATACAGTTACCTGACTCTAAGGTCAGAAAGGGCAAAGCTCATTTCTCTTGAGAAGAGGGTTTATTAAGCTTCTAGATCTTAATCAGCTCACTAAGAGGTAACTTCCTTTCATTACTGCCTCTGCAATTGCTTGCCACCCCCTCAGGGAACACTTGCCCTCTCTCACTGGCTGTTTGTGTGTATTTGCATCTGAAAGCATTAACTGCAACTGTGCTGGTTTCGCAGGTGTGATTAATTCTCTGCATCTGGCACTCTCTCAGGTACAGAGGCTCACAGTGATTCTGAATGATGGTTCTAGATCTCGGAGAGCATCGTTTCCCAGTTCACCAGTATCCGAGTCCCCTGTTCCTTCTGAACATGGCCATTTTCTACCATTGTCTTTCACTTCATTAACAGGGTGACCACAAAAACGTCTTTGCCTAGGACAGTTCCAGTTTACACCTGTTATCCCAGCATAATTGTTAACAGTGCTCCCTTTACTCTCAAGTGCCCTAGTTTGGACAGTAAACTATATGATCACCCTAACTGTAGAAAGAAAGAAATAATGTTTATTTTTAAAGTATCCATAGTCAAGCAACTGGTTAGATGATCATGGAATAATCTGGACTTAATGAAAATCAACTAACAATAAAATTCCCATTACTGGACACAAAGAACTAAATGTAACTAAACTCTGAAAACGAGGAACACAATGTGGATGTTCAACAGACTGATAAAAGCAATACAGGGGTTTTAGCATTGTGTCCCAAATGTTATCTACCATGTATGCAACCTAAGTCCTAAAAGTCAAGCTTCTGAGTGAATAAGAATGAAAACACTATACAATAACCAGTTTAGAAGAATTTGGACCAGAATCTTGCTAGGAACTAGGGAACAGAATGATGTAAAAAATGACTACACAGTGACATCAGCAAAAATGGTAGAACAGGGACTACTGGGGTACATTCCTCCCTAGAAATACTAAAAAACACACAATATTATATGTATACACATAAATAACTAATGGACAGTCACATACATAAATCAACTTAAAAAATGGACCAGAAGACCACACACATATGGTTTGCCTCAGTCAAGGCAAGGGGGGCTGAGGGTGAAATATAGGCTGCTATGCTTTATTTATTAAAAATGAAAAGAAAGACTAAAAGTAAATATGAAAAATGTGGGTAATGGGAATACAGGTGTCTACTATACCTTTCTGTATAATTTTAAAAAATTTTAATGGGGTAGGGTGGGGTAGGGGCTTGGCCTCTGTGCTTAAGCAGCTCATTGTTTAGAGTCAATTCTAGGTCATCTTTGCTGGCTGCTAGCAGTCACTGCTGCTTTTTCATGTGTTCATGCTCACGAAGTACCCAATGAGTATCTGTCCCCAAATGTCCCCAATTTGCAGTATCCACTTTCTTGTCCTTTAATAATAATAATAATAATCCTGTTTGCCTACATTTTGCCTTCTAGCACTGCTCCCAATCTTTACAATTCCTCCGTGATCATCAAAAGTGGAATGGGGGGGGGGAGGGGACAGCAGTTTCAAGAGAACTTTTCCAAGACGAAAGAGCAAGCTCCAAGAGAAACAAGGTCTCTAGACTCTTATTTCTCCCCAGTAATAACACTGCCATGACTCCTCAGGAAAAGAAAACCATTAACAACATCTAAAGAAACCTCTACTTCCACCCTGCCTTTCCCTTCTAACAGGGGACCAAATCCTACCATTCCAGAGCAAGGCTGGTCATCTGTAATCTCCAGAGTTCTTTCCGGATCTTCTCGATGACTTAATCCAAATAGTGAAACGTGTTAGATGTCAAAAATTCCACACATTTCCACAACATACCTAACCCTCAATATGACTTGCTCTTAGAAAATGGTTTCAAAATAGCTTAAGTTCCATACTACAAATCTACATTTTCTACCTACCTATAAATTTGTTACCAGTTGCCTCAAGTTTACCTTAATCAACTCTGTTACAGCCCAAAATATGTAAGTCAAGCCAATGACATCCTCCCCTGTGATTTCATCAATGTCAAGGGTATTTCAGTGAGCACAATTAACAACAGGCTGCTTTTTAGGTCCATGATAAAAGGAAGATTTATAAGATTAATGACATTTACTAAATTGGAAATAGGCATTGATAATGTGTTTTATTTTAATCAAAAGCCAGGAGACCTAAAAGTACCTTCTTCTGCATCAAAACAATAAACCTAAAATCCTAAAGTCTAATATTACGTGCAATTATTTCTAGAACCAAACGCAAACAAACAAAAAAAGGTTATATTCACCCTACACTTTGACACACATTTTGCTAGGAAGACATGTTAATGGTTACACTCAGTAACAAAACAAAGATCCACCACCATCACTCAAGTTAACACACGCCTCTTCCAGGAATACCAGCAACCAACCATACAGACATTTCAGTTTAAAGGGAATTTTGCTAGAGTACACAATAGATTTTTTGTATGACTGGAGTATCCTTTAACTAATGGCCCCATGAACTTATTTCTAATACAATCCCGCTAAACTGGGTTTCTGCTAAATTTCTTAAATTGAAACTGTACTTTTTTAAAAAAATTGCAACATAAATTAGGCAAGACTATGATTAAATGCTAAAAAGATACAATTTAGAAAAAGATATATAAAGAAGTTACATTAGGTGACAGACAAGGAGAGATTTCCAGAAGCTCCTCAAGAGAGCTGGTGTTTAGGTACCACGGCTCCACTGCACGGGAGACAGTGGGCATTCTCTCAGAGCCAATGTAGGTGGTACAAGCCATGAAGTCAGACACCCCTGGGTTCAGACCTTGTTTCTATCACTCTCCAGTTACACCACAGAGCAGGATTAAGTAATCTGCTAATTGCCTGAGTGTCTTTATGTCAAATAGGGATATTAATATTCACCTACTTCCTCAGAGCTGTTGTGAGGACCAAATAAGACCATGAGTGTAAAGGCTGTCAACAAATGGTTCTCTCCATTGCTCCCAAATACCAACCCTATGCTTAATCTCAGTTTAGAAACTATAGGCTCATTTCTCCTGAAGTGTCAGCAAATGGCAACAGTATATAGCAATAATGGAGGTCCAATCGGTCCTAGTATTTCTCTGCAAAACTGTTTGCAAACAAATGAGACTTTACCACTGATTAAAAGTAAAAGAAGAAAATGGACAAGAAATATTTGGGGGAATGCTGCAGAGTTACAAAGGAGACAACTTGAGATAAGCGCAAATTATGAGGCGCAACAAAAATAAGAAACTTTACACCACAAATCTTGAAGGTCAAGTTTTTAAGCTTAACTTCCACTGACTTAATGAAAGAACACAGCAGAGGGGAAAAAATCTAACATGGCAGCAAACTACTAGACATCCAGTTTATGAGAATTACATTTCCTGGAACATTTAGCTCCTTTTTCCACAACTCACGCACAGGATTTGTGAAGAAAAAAAAAAAATTTTTAGTACATTGAAATAGCAACCAAGCTGCCAACAGAGGCTTCTTTACATAGAAGTTTGCCAGGACAAACAAAAGGGTAAATTCAAGTAATGACTGGCCATTTGCCACTGTGTAAAGAAAGAGATAAACTACTTGGCAAACTCTTTTGCTGGCCCACAAAACTTTTCACATTCTCCTTTAAATAACAAGTTCCAGGGTACCCAGTTTCCCTACAAAACTCCAGTCCTATTGGAACGCATCTTTAGTGAGCAGGAGTTCATCAACATAGAACAAAGTCTTAGTGATCAACGAAGCCTCAACTGGAAAGGAGAGTACACCAAAATGATTGGTTAAACTGGAAAAACCAATGACCATTTCCTAAGAAACAACAGCAACACTTCTGTCCATCACTAAGTCCACGGGCACCCAAGTTTGTGGTCTGTAATACAATTCCTAGTGAAAGGAACTAGGACTCATAAGGCACACGTAAATCCACACCTTCTGATAGAAAAATAAAAACCAGGATGGGTCTGGAAAGTTGTAAATAGGATAAGAAAGCAAGCTGTTCTCAAGGATGTCAGGGAGAGCGCTAAATAGACAAAGTAAACAGCCTAAGAGGGCCCCGAGTACCCAAGTAGTGACAATGCAGATGTTAACAGAAAACACAGATATAAATTTATGAATAGCACTGAAAAAGAGAAAAATTAAGATATTCAGAAAAGGCTGAAATTCAAAAAAGTAAAGATAGAATATGGTTAGTATTTTTTATTAATTTGAATAAGTAGAAGACTGTCGATATACTTGAATATTTTCTTCCTCTAATAAGCATGTCTGCTTATAAAGTATAGATATAAACTTGTGTATATACAACAGAAATGAGGGAAAAGAGGAAATTCTGTACAAGCCCAGAGGTTTGGAACAAGGTACAAAGGGTAAAAAGAACAGGAAAAAAAAAAAAATCAGCACCGTGGTCACACAAAGAAACTGAGTACACAAAGAATATTTGATGATCTGTCCTAAAGTGATCAAGATCCTAGATTAAATCCTTTACCTCAAAAGAAGAAAACTCTCAGTGGCCTTCTAAATCAGAAGATTCTAACAAGGAATGTTAAGTTTACAATATTTCTACTAGGTCGGGGTAATGACAAGAGAATAAGGAACCCTATTACAGAGAGGAAACACCAGCATGAAAAAAACTAAAACCTATATGCCCAGTGTTAGCTCACAAGGCCTTATTAACCTAATAAGCCAAGTTTAATTGCAAAAAAGGACTCAACCGGATAATAAGTAGCCTTTAAATTTTGTCAAGAGAGGCAACCAGGTCCCCTGCCCCACTCAATACTCGGTCAATGACCCTGACCATGTTTGGCATGAGTGATCTCATTAGACATTCACTTTTTTTTTCCTAGCCTGGTCAGATTTCTAAAATCCCACAAAGGTATAAAAACAAGAATTATCACAAGTTAGGAATGTTCCAATATAAAGAAATGAATGAAGCCCATGGCACTGATAGTTTAGAATAAGTTTGAATATACACATGATAGTAAGTTTTATAATATTTCTACTTGTTTTGTCTACTGATTGAGGTTTTTGAAGTTCAAAACAATTGGCTGTCCTTGTAAGTAAATTATAAGAGAAAAAAGACATGCTCACACACATGCATAAAAGTACCATGTCAGCATCAACCAAAAACATATACTTGAGTCTAAAGAGATAGGATATTTTACAGGAAGTAAAATTTAGGATAAAGTAATAAAATAATGACATTCTTCATCACAAACTCCTGCCTAGCCCTTTAGATCTCTTGTCACCTTCACTGCCACCATCCCTACTCTTAGATCTAACAGAAGTTTCCAGCCCCTAGCCTCTCTCATCCCCTCAGTCACCTCTGCCTCTCCATCCATGCTTGTGCTTCCGGACCTCTGGTCCCTCAGGCCAAACGCTACCACCATTCAACCTTCTGCCACCTGCCCAAATCTTGGCTCATTCCAACAACCACTTTCTCGGATATTGCAGGGAATACCTTTCTCCCCCTATCAAATTCTTAGGTACCTTTCAGATGAACTCAAATGTCACTTTGTGTGAGAAGCCTTTCCAGAAGGCTTTATCAGGATGAACAGTTTTTACCTCAATGCTATTGTAGCACCACACCTCTACAAACACAGGAGTAGTACGGCTTTTTCTCATCATTCGTCTTGCCTCAGAACAGTAACCGCCTTCAAAGGGCAGGTGGTGTTGTCTTAACCATCCTTGCTTTCCCATCACTTATTACAAGGGCAGACAGACAGCACTCTACAATGTTGAGGAAAAGGCAGGCAGGAACGCTAAATACAAATTGCAATAAAGAAATGAAATCCAAGATTTGGTTCTTTCAGAGAAGCACTATGAGAAAGATTCCTTAGAAAAAAGAATTTGCTGACCCAGCTTCTAGCTAAAATGTCTCAAAAATTGCCCACCAATGTACACACCAAGACAGGTAGTGCTGAAACGTTCTTCTGGAGTCTGTTACAGGTGTACTCACTATATGATAACTCATAGAGCTGTACACTTATGATCTGTACACTTTTTATATGTATGTTATACTTAAAGCATTCCTTAAAGAACAGAAACTGCTCTGAAGACAATAAATATCTAAACCTGTTGAACTGAAGATAGATTCACATGCCAGCTCTTCATCCTCTTGGCTAGAAAATCGTATCATCTCAACTGCAGAGGGGAAAAAAAAAACCTGGCATGTGAACATTTACTACTTCTTAAATTGGAAAAATAAACTTTAAAAAATGAATACTGACTACAATTTGCTTTAAGTTACTTTCCAGGTCCTATCGGAAAGGTATAGAATAAAGCTTCTAAAAAATTGGTCTACCTTTTATTTTTAGATTTTAAAAACTAAATATTTAGTAGGGAAACAAAATATACATTAGTAAAAGAGATACAATTTATTTTTCCTGAATAAGTAATTTAAATCTAAATATTAATCAAATCAATTCTATCCTCAGAACTTCATGTTTACAACATAAGTGGCGACTTTCCAGAAATTAACTTCCTGATTTCCCATGCTTTGGATAAAAAACTAAGGCTAAAACTAAACTTTTTTAAAAGATTGTAAACTAGATTTCCATTACCCAAGGCCCAGTGCAATGCTTAAATAAAAATATGCACTAAAAATAAATTTGACTGAATGGGTGTATGAATAAAAACCTAAATGCCCCAGGAGAAGAGCGGTTGAATAAATTACTGTACATGCCCAACACAATGAGGTATTCTGCAGCTGTAAAAAAGAATGAGGACGCTCTCTATGGATGAATATGGAGTGATTTCAAGGATACATTGTTACATGAAAAAAGTATAGCTAGTATACGTATACTCTATAGGTAAAAGAGTATTTATAGGATGCTACCTTTCATATAAGAAAGAAGATGATATAAGGAAATGTTCATGTGTCTGCTCAATTTGTGCAACAAGAAATCCAGGAAGAATAACAGAAAATAATGTGATTGAATATCTACAAGGAATAGATGGGAACTGGGTAGAAAGAAGGGAAGAATGGAAATGGGATAAAAGTAATGAGAAGAGGCACTTCTCTCAGCATACTTTTTTTTTTTACAGTTCTAACTCAAAATCAAGATATGTTTCACATATGCAAATGTAAACAATTGCAATTAAACAGGACATGGGGGAAACCCAAAATGGAATACAAACAGTAATAAATGGACCTAAGTGTATTATAAATAAATAACATAACCACAGGGAAGAGGAAGTGACTAAGATAAAAAAAATAAGTCACTTTGGAAAGAAAATAGCATTTGACTACATATTACAAGACTAAATACAAAAAGAACTGTGCACAAATATATCCTAGCAAATTTACTTTTCACTTGGAATGAGTTACCAATTCTGAAACTACTGTAGGTATTGCTGGGATTGAGCATAAATAACTATACCGGGATAGTAAGAGCCATGTTTTTTTTTTTTACTCTTGGAGACAGGAGTTACCAATAAGGAAAAGCAGACACTAGCACAAACACTGTAGTATTAGGTTACAATCAGAGTGATCACCAGGAACTCATGGTATTTAGCTGTCACATATGCAGGCGGATATCTAATAGATACAGACGTGTGTATATACAGACATGTATTTTCTTGCTCTGTCCTTTAGGAGGGACAAGAAGTGGTGATACCATAGTAGGAACGAGCACACCAAGACTCCATTCTCCAGAGCAACTAGAGACTTCTTGGAGAAATAAATACTCGCTTCCAGAGTTAGGGTAGGAGAAATACAAGTTGAGCCTGGAGCATATTATGGCACCAGAAAGTAAAAAATTGCTCCAAAATGATGGGGACTAGATAGAGATAGTGGTTGCACAACATTGTGAATGTACTAAATGTCACTAAATTGTTCACTTTAAAATGATTAATTTCATGTTATGTGAATTCCACCTCTATAAATTTGAAAAAAAAAGACAGGGGTATGTCAAAAAGCCCATGAGCCAACTTGAAGAAGTTCCCAATACTACATCTGGGGCAATTTAAACAACAAAATAATTAATGATAATGATAATACTTTTGATGACAAAAATGAATTAGTTGTCCTTGTCCCCTAAGGATATCAAAATCTGCAGAAGCTCAAGTCCCTTATATAAAATGGCAGAGTATTTGCATATAACCTATGAACTTCCTCTCATATACTTTAAATCATCTCTAAATTACTAATAATACAAGGGAAATGTATTATAAGTGAAAAAAGTCTGCATCATTCAGTACAGACACAACTGCTTGTAGACCTAACTACATTTTCAATCCACGGTTGGCTGAATCCATATAGCCAGAGGGCTGACTGTACCTCAATCTAACCATGAAAAATCATCAGACAAATTCAAATTAAGGGACATTCTACAAAATAACTAACTAAATCTCTTCAAACGTGCCAAAGGCATAAAAGACAAAGAAAGGCTGAGAAAATGTCCCATAATGGAAGAAACTAAGAAGACATGACAACTAAATGCAAAGTGAGTATGGGTTAGACCCTGGAACAGAAGGAGGATGTTAGTGGGACAAGTGGTAAAATTCAAATAAGGTTTATAGATTAGTTAATAATATTGTATTAACTTTGGCAAAATTTTTGGTTTAGAAAATTGTACTACCCTGGTTATGTAAGTTGTTAATACTGGGGGAAGCTGGGTGAGGGGTATAAGGGAACACTACCATTTTCGCAAATTTATATCTAAAATTATTTCAAGATAGGGTGGACAATGAGACATTATTTAGTGGATACAATGTACGTTACTCCAGTGATGAATATACAAAAAACTGTGAGTTCACCACAATGCAATATATCAATGTAACGAAATTATACTTATACCCTATAAATTTATACAAGTAAAATAAAATTATTTCAAAATAAAAAGTTCTTAAAACACACTGATGACTGTTCAACTTACTGTTTAATTGTTCTTATTTATTGTTTTTCATCTCTCTCTCTCTGTCCTCCCCTACGATAGAGCAGGAGTTTTTCTCTGTCATGTTCACTAACACATCCCAGCCCTCGTTATAACAGTTTCTGGCACACAGAGACTCCCACACAACACAAGTAGACAGTTTCAGTAAGCCAGAGTGATGGTGGCATACCTCAGGTTCTAGACTTACTATTAATTTTCCTTATATCCTATTTGAAAGCAGCTTTGCTTATTCTGTAAAGGAAAAAAAATCTAAAAACTTTTCTTCCCTGTTTTGTTTACAAGAAAGAACCATGGTTTTCAATAAAACGCTTTGTTTATAGTTTATATTGTTATAGCTAATAGGATATGACTTTTCATGCACTACTTTTTTCCTAAGAATATGCTGTAGTCTATTGATTCAAAGATGTACGTTTTCTCCTGTATTTCAACAACTGAAATCAGGTGAGTCTTATACATGATGGTGTGTCATAATTTAATCAGCAATAGCTTTTTCTGCTTAAGAGTACTTTAAAATAATTGTACATCTTACAACTGATTAGATTTGATGAAATAAGGTAATGAATAAAGCATTTAAAAAATATGTTTGGCCAGGCACGGTAGCTCATGCCTGTAATCCCAGCTACTCAGGAGACTGAGGCAGGAGAATCACTTGAGCCCAGGTGTTCGAGGCTGCAGTGAACTATGATGACCCCACTGCATTCCAGCCTAGGCAACAGAGACTCTGTCTCCTAAAAAAAAAATTGAGCTTGACTTCCAGCATGACAGCATGAGTTCTGCTGACCCAGTCACCAGTAAAACTGATGAAAATTATTTTTTAGAAAACCACTTAGAGCATCTAGAAATCATACCATAGGCAAACAACAAATTAAGAAACATCTATACAAGAAAATCTATGAAAATTCAGTGAGAAAGGTGAGAGCATAGTTTTTGAACCAAGACCACTACCTCTCTCTCCCCTCCCAGAGCAGCAAGATAAGGTAGAGACCCCACTCCAGATTACTGGCATCAAGAACACAGGGCTCCCTTGCTCCCCAGCACCAGGCTGGGGGATTTCATCCTAGGAGAAGGAGGACTTCAGCTTTTCTCACGCTGTTCCCAGATGCCTGTTGTTGATGCTAAGTTCCAGAAAAGTACAGTTGAGAAATGGTGGGGGGACGGGGAGGGTGTCCCTTATCCCAGCCAACCCCCACAGGTGGAACCGAGGCTCTACCTTGGGTGCAGTAGACTGAGACTATTAGGGCCCTGGTAGCCCTTCCTGGAGCTTGTAAGGCTGTGGTTCTACACCCAGAGAGGCAGAGCCAAGAGAACCTCAACATCCTACCCCCCACCGTCTAGTGCTCTGCTCCTAAAATAGGGTGTCACTCAAAAGCCTTTCATTGTTCCCACTCCCCTCTCCAGGGCCCTGGGTCAGAAATCGTACCTGGAGCCATAAAACAGCTCCAAATCTCTTCCAAAGCACTGGATTCATTTGCAACAGAACATGGAGAAGTTTAGGCCTGAGAGTTGTAGTGAAGGGAATGGGGAAAATCGTGGATCTTATGAAGATGCAGCCTAGACTGTGGGCAGGCTGGTTTGCAGGAGGGAACTCCAGAAGGAGGCAGTTAGGAACAGCCCTCTTGGGGTCAGACAAACCTCAGACACTGACTTCAGAAACTATTTCTTCAGAGGAACCACAGTTTAATTAGATTAGTTTGTAGCAGAATCTATGCCTCAGAGAATTGTTGTAAACAATAAAACAATCAGCTTGCAATTAGTGTGTAGAGTCTCAGAAAGAGCGGAAGAGAGCCCCACTAATGACAACGATCATCCCAGGTGACTGTGGGCATACCAAGAGCTGTGGCTCTAGCTAGTTGCTAAACAAACAAACAAGCAAATAATAACAGGGGCAAGAAGGGGGAGACTTCCCAGTACCCAGAATTGCTAAAATATATTTATTTAAAATGTCCAGTTTCCAATAAAAAAGGATGAGATGTACAAAGAAACGGAAAATACAACCCATACACCAAAATAAACAAACAAACAAAAAAAACCCAAGCAGGCAACGGCAACTGCCTGTGAGTACAAGTAGATGTCGGATTTAAGAGGAAAATATTTCAAAGTAGCCATTAAAATACACTCACAGAACTAAAGGAAAACTTAAACTTAATGATACAAACCTCAAGAATAGATTTGAAGGAAGGTATGACAATGTTGCATCAAATACAGAATACTGATAAGGAGGGAGAAATTTTAAGAAAGAACCACATGAAAAATCTTGAGCTGAAAGGTACAATAACAGAAGTAAAAATCCACTAGAGGACCTTGTGATGATTAATTTTATGTGTCACCTTGACTGGGCTAAGGGATAACCAGAGAGCTGGTAAAACATTATTTCTGGGCACATCTGTAAAGGTATTTCTAGAAGAGATTCGCACTTGAATCTGCAGACAGAGGAAAGAAGATCTCCCCATCTACTGAAGGCCAAAATAGATCAAAAAGGTGAAGGAAGCTAGGACATCCTGCCCTCAGACAACAGCACACCTGCTTCCTGGGCCTTCAAACTTAGACTGGAACTTACACCATTGGCTCCCCTGTTCTTAGGCCTTTGGACTCAGATTGAATTACACTGCTGGCTTTCTGGTTCTCCAGCTTACAAACAGCAGATTGTGGGACTTCTCAGCCTCTATAATCACATGAGCCAATCCCTATAATAAATTTCTTCATATATATATTGGTTCTGTTTCTCTGAAGAGCCCTGACTGATGCTATAAGTCTCAACAGTAGATTTGAACTGGCAGAAGAAACAATTAGCAAACTTGAAGACAGATCAATAGAGATTATGTAAACTGAAGAAAAGAGAGAAAAGAATGAAGAAAAAAGCCTCAGAGAAATGTGGGATACCAGTAAGCACACCACCATTATGTGTAATGAGAATACCACAGGAGAGGAGGGAGAAAGGTAAAGAAAAAAATATTCAAACAAATATTGACAATACTTCCCAACTTTGTTGAAAAACAATAAACTATGCATCTAGAAAGCCCAACTCCAAGTAGGATAAACAACAAAGAGACCTACAGAGACATCATGGTAAAAATGATAAAAGTCAAGCATTAGAAAATCTTGACCAGGCGCGGTGGCTCACGCCTGTAATCCTAGCACTCTGGGGGGCCAAGGCAGGTGGATCGCTCAAGGTCAGGAGTTCGAGACCAGCCTGAGCAAGAGCGAGACCCTGTCTTTACTAAAAATAGAAAGAAATTATATGGCCAACTAAAAATATATAGAGAAAAAATTAGCCGGGCATGGTGGCGCATGCCTGTAGTCCCAGCTACTCAGGAGGCTGAGGCAGTAGGATTGCTTGAGCCCAGGAGTTTGAGGTTGCTGTGAGCTAGCCTGATGCCACGGCACTCTAGCCTGGGCAACAGAGCGAGACTCTCTCAAAAAAAAAAAAAAAGAAAGAAAGAAAATCTTGAAAGCTGCAAAAGAAAAATGACACATCACATATAAGGGAACCCCAAGAAGATTAATAGCTGACTTCTCAGCAGAAATAACAGAGCCCAGAGGCAATGGGATAACACCCCGTGCTCAAAAACAAAAACAAAACCCCTATCAACCAAGAATCCTATGTCCAGAAAAACTATCTTTCAAAAACAAAGGTGAAATAAAGACATACCAAAATAAACAAAAACTGAGGGAATTCGTTGTTTGCAGACCTGTCTTATAAGAATACTAAAGGAAGTTCTTCATGCTGAAAGGAAGTAACTCCCCCCTCATAGTGATTCAAATCCACAGGAAGAGCAACAGTAATTATGTCATTGTAACAGACGCTGGTAAGTATATTTTTTCTTCTTTCTCTCTGTTAACTGATTTTAAAAGCCATTATATAAAATAATACATATATAATGTATTGCTGGGTCTGTATCATATGGAAATACATCAGTAGTATAACTGCCAATAACAACACAAAGGAGGTGGGTATAAATAAAACTGTAAGGGGATAAGGAAATAATGACATAATAAAATCTACAAAATAATAACAATACATTGTTTGGTTTGTAACAACAGATGCAGTATATATAACAATAATACCACAAAAAAAGGGTAAAAGGGAATAGAACTATATAGAACTAACATTTCTATATATTGCTAGAATTATACAGTTATTAGGTTTATATAGCTACTATAAAATCTAAAGTTGATTCTGACAAGTTGAGACACTACTAAAAAATACTTTTAAAATAGTGAAAAAAATCATTAATGAAATTAAAATGCTACCTTAGAATTCCATCAATGCAAAAAAAGCAATAAGGGGGAACAGGAACAAAAAAGACACGAGACACTAGTGTGCAGATGGGTGAATTAAAATTTAAAAAAAAGACATGAGACATGAAAAACAAAAAGATGACAAATCTATATCAATAACATTAAATATGAATGAATAAACAACCCAATCAAAAGGAAGAGATTGTCGATTGGATTTTAAAAAGCATGATCCAACCACATGTTGTCTAAAGGAGACACACTAGATTGAAAGACACAAATAGATTGAAGTAAAAGAATGAAATAAGAATGTATAATGGTCCAGCCACTTTGGAAAACAGTCTGGCAGTTCCTCAAGTGATTAAACATAGAGTTATATGATCCAGCAGTTTCACTCCTAGATAAATACCCAAGAGAAATGAAAACGTATGTCCACACAGAAACATGTACATGAATGTTTATAGCAGCATTATTCATAATAACCAAAAGGTAGAAACAACCCAGTCTCCATCAATGGATGAATGGATGAACAAATGTAGTATATCCATACAAGGGATCATTATTCCACTATAAGAAGGATTGAAGCACTGACATACAGCACAACATGGATGAATTTTGAAAACATCCTGCTAAGTGAAAGAAGCCAGCCACAAAAGACCAAATACTATATGATCCCATTTATATGAAAACCCAGAACAGGGAAATCTATAGAGACAGAAAGATTAGTGGTTGTCTAATCACAAGGAGGGGAGGGGAGGGATGTGGGGAATAGGGAAGTAATAGCAAAAGGGTACAGGATTTCTTTTTGAGGTGATGAAAATGCTCCAAAATTGACTGTTGTGAATATGCCAAAAACCACTGAATTGTATACTTTAAATGGGTGAATTTTATAGCATGTAAATTACATATCAATAAAGCCATTTTTTAAAATTTTAAATATATTTTTGCTGAAGGAATCATTTATCTAACAAATGTCTGTTAATGTTTACTAAGCACCAAGCTCTGGATCAGGAACTACAAATATATCAGTCCCTGTCCCCATGAACAGGGATCTATGACTGCTTAATCAGTTTTGCTCAGTTTCTGGATTGTGCTGACCAGAGTAGGAGATTCATCAGGAGCCCTGCTCCCACTAGCAAGTAAGACATGTGATCACTCTTGCCCCACTCTCAAAAGCCCTGCCTACAACTTTCCCAACCTGTCCATCGCACATAATTAGAATTCTTCCTTATTTATATGTAGGAATCCTGTGTACCCTGCTGAAACTGGTACCCTGCCCTGCACCCCAACTTCCCTGGCAGGACTCCAGACATCCTCCCAACCTATGCCAATCCCACAGAACAGCTCCTATATTCTTCCAAATAGTGAATGAAGCTTATGACAAACTAGTACTTCTAGAAACTGTACTGTGATTACCTGCTAAACCTTGAGACAGTCTAGGAATCCTATGTGCTGGTCATAATGACCATCTCAGAATTCCAAAGCATAAATCCTCGACTCCCTTTCAGAACTTATAGCTGCACATGCAGCTCCCTGTACCTGACATGCCCACTGTCCCCTACTTGCCTGGCATGGCCTTCATATTCATCCTTCACAGTCTACCTCTTCTGTGAAGCACATGAAGAATTAGTGGCCTCTGTCTTTGCTCTTCTGGGCAGTAGAGCAATAGCTAAGAGCATAAGTTCCTGAATTAGCCTGCCTGAGTTCAAACTTCAACTCTACCACTTAATGAATGACCTTGGTAAGTTTCTCAACCACTTTGCCTTGGTATCCCCATCTACAGAAAGAAGGTAATAATACCTCCCAGGACTGTTATGAGGATTAAATGAGCTAATACATGTAATATGCTTATAACAGGACAAGCACTCTATTATTGTTTCTATCCCATTCTATCTGATGGTATCATATTGGTTTACATGTGTCTTTCCCAACCAGTCCCTGAGCTGCTCAAAGGCATGAAATTTCTTATTTCTTTTCTTATTCATAGCACATAATACAGTGCTAGGCACAGGATAGGTACAGGGAGGGACCAATGAATGAATGAAAACTAAAAGCTATTAATCTAGCAATGTCAAAGATTATGGAAACCATAGTTTCAAAATAAAAATCAGAACACATGATTTATGGGTATACTGGAATTAAATATCTGAAATCAGGTCTGCCTTGGAAAATCCAGGCTGTCTGACCGTCAGACCTACATACAAAGAATCCAAATGCTCAACAGTTACAGTGGATGCATAAATGAAAAAATTTAAACACAAGAAATTTTACATAACCATAACCAGAAATTTTTGCTGATACCTGAAAGAGTCTGGACAAAATATTAAGCAGAAAGAGCAGAAATGTTTGCACAGGATTACAGAGCTGTTCAAAGAGTGATGATCAAAGAGACCAGACATCGTATGTGTGTACCTAACACTACACGGTGAAAGAAACTTTGTTCTTTTTCTCCCATATAGGATTTAAAAAAAAAGAAACTTTATTTCTTTAAATTAATTTTGATTCTGAAGACAGCTTAATAAAATAACAATAATGCTTACAACGCCTTTACATAGAAACAGGAAAACTGGAGATTCTAAGACTTTTAGTCTCTTAAATAAGACACAGTTAAGAAGGGTCAAGTTTCTTCATTACTATAACTCTCTGAATAGGTAAGTTTCCTGACAAGAAAAAAATCCATATACCTTCCTTATGGAGCAATTCTCTTACTTCGTAAGCAGACTTTTAATGGCCCTTTGTTTTGTTCATGTCGGGGACATGCAATAGTTCGATTAAATTAACTATTCAAAGTTCTTCCTCATTAAGTCTTCTCATTTGGTACAATTAAAACATATGAAATCTAAAATTTATATATTTGTACACAAATAAAAAAGGTCTTTAACAGGGTTTTAATTCATTTCTCATCAAGACTCCCCCCCAAATTAGGACCTAATTCAGAGAAAGACAAAGTGTGAAACGAATACCATACTTGCTCAAAGCACAGAAGCATATGCTTTTACTTACATCAGCTTATTTTATACATATATATGCCCACACAGATATATACATATTTAGTATGCATATATACACATAGATATAAACACAAGTCAGAAAAAAATGAGGTCATGAAACAACCTTTTCCGTTGTCTTCATATTTAGTCAATAAAATAATGTCAGCAACAGCATCTTCAAATAGCCCAGGTGATGACTACTCTAACTTGACTCTAACAAACCAAATATGCAATCATCTCAACATCTCCATCCTTCTTACCATCAACATTCCTTAAATTAACAGAAAGAAAGGCTACAGGTAAAAAAAAAAGTGTAGGTGGGAAATTACTCCAAATATTTTCTCTTCCAAAAAAAGCAAAGAAATGCATTACCCCTGAATATAATTCTAATCAATGAACAGGTAACTTTCCTTTAAAACACAGTTCAATAGCCTAAACATAATTTTAAATTTTTTTTTTAATTACAATCAGAATTTCTCCTCACCCTTTCTTAAATATTTTTGCCTAAGGAGCAATCTGTCAATGCATGCAGTTTAAATCATTAACTACATAGCACCAAATCACTAGCATAATCAGCATGTAAATTTCATGAAGGCACTAATTGTGTCCTTTTAAGTGTTTTATACAACACTCAGTACAAGGAAGCTTATTAAACACTTATTATGTTTAGTAAAAAAACTAAAATGCCAAAACAAAAGTCTTTATTATTCAACTTGGCTGTCATATATCTGTTTCTCCAAGTGCAATTATAAGAAACTGAAAACAAACCCTATTATACCATTGTAATTAGAAATCCTGTCTCCTCTGTCCAAGAACACTGTTTCATTTGGGGGTAAGAAAGAAACTGCCAGCAGATAGCATGCAGAATGTGGATTGCTAGGGTATTTAACCTAAGCATTTATGCACCTTTACAAAACAAAAAGCCTACTACATTTCAGGCACATTTTCAGAGACAGTTTTCTTACCTTTCCCATTTTGCCATGTAGTATACCAAGATAAAGTAAGGAACGAAGTGATAAATGCTAAAGCAGTGGCTACAGTTCCATTTCGGAGCCTCATCTCATTTCACCATCACACTGGTTCATATGTTTGTGATGATAACCAGGACTGTTTTCTTTTTACCCTGAAGTCAACTAAATCCAGTACTCCTGATTCTAGGCCAATAAAAACAATCAATAAGAGAGGTTCATTTCAGATGTTCTGCAGAAGGAGCCCAGCAGTGGTACCATTCACAATTGGGATTGTCTTCACAATCTTCATATGCTGATGTCTCAGGCCTTTTTCTTCCTATTTAGGGGGGAAAGAGAAAGAAAAACTCTGTTCAGCAATGCAAAATGTAAGTATCCTCATTTATTATTCGCCATTCTAAATAGACTTTTGGCAGGGCTAAACTGTATCTATAGAAATTATCCCTACATTTATTCATTTAATACACTAGAATTATATGGTCCTTCTCCTCCTGGGGAAAATAGCTTTAAACTATATTCCCTCCTCACTGCCTTTATTTTGTCTGTGAAAAGAAAGTTATGGTTAGCTATATAAATGGAGAAGTTGTGGGGCTCACAGATTCCAAGATGAGAACTCTAATGATCACACAATGGTTCCTGAGTAACATAATCTTCACTCTCCTCAGTTTTCCTAGTGCACAATAAAGGTAATGTTTAAAAAAAAAAAAAAAAAGAGGTAAGAAAATTGACAGACTACAATACATAAGGGTCAAAAGACCTGAGTCCTAGACCTAGCTCTGTCATTACTTACATGACTTATCTGGGCATGTCACTTATCTAGTCCTTGAGGTTTCAACCACAAAATGAGAAAACAACCTGTCTGCTCTTTCACATATTATCATAAATAATAAAGAAGTGACAGTTATTATTGCTACTTATCATCTTCATAAAATAAATGTAGCTTTTCCAGTGATTAACCTATTCCCAGGGTATAAGTTGGGAATATTTAAGCATTTAGAAAAATGCAGCAATCAGCTGGGTACAGTGCCTCAAGCCTTTAGTCCCAGCTACTCTGGAGGCTAAAGTGGGAGAATCACTTGAGCCCAGGAGTTTGGGACTACCCTGGGGAATATAGCAAGACCCCATCTCAAAAAGAAAAAAAGAAAAAAGAAAAGAAACAAAGAAAAAAGAAAATGTAGCAATCCAGCCAGAATACTGTATGACCACGGACCTATCACTCTGCATTGCTTCAACTCAGGAAGTCTGGGGAATTTCTCAACAAAGTTGTTGGGAAAACGGAAAGAAATGAAGTTGTTAGAAGTACTTAAGCATAGTGTCCAGCAAACAATAGGTTCTCAATAAATGTTAACTCTACTAAAAAAACAAAACAAAACACTGTCAGCCACTAGTTCAGCCTGTAGTCAGTCTCATTCCCTGGGGGTATGTCAGGCTCTCCCAGATGTGCATTGATTCCTGGTGGCCTCAGGGATACCACAAGATGCACTTGGCAATATACTAAATGACACTTTAGTGGGGTGAGTTAATGTACTTCCAAAAATGGCTATGGATCCCAAGGGCCAATTCTCTCAGTGGAAGAGTACGGCTGATTAAAGCAGCCATTTGAAGCCAATTCAGAAACTACCACCTCAACTACTTCTTAACACTGAACATTACTAGACATGAAAGATCATAGGGGCACAGCATTAATAATAATGATGATGATAGCCACTACAGCTCATTAAATGTTTCTTAGGTGCTGGGTCTACTGTTTGTTTAAATCTTCACAAATCCTACGAGGTAGGCATTATTAACTCTATTCTACACATGAGGAAATGAACCCAGAGAGCAAACCCTAATTTGCATGACTCCACAGTCCAAGCTGTCATCTACCACCCTTCCCTCTCAAATTAGGCCGCCTGCGCCATGGCAGTGTGAAGAGAAGTGTCAGGGATACTCCAAGTCTCAAGTTAAACTGGAGACTCTTCCTGGAGTATTACTTACACCCAACAATAAGTGTAAATTTAAAAATGTTTATATTCCATAACAAACATAGATCTATTATGAAATAAACTGCAAAATTCATACAAATTTTCAAAGTCTAAATTAATTCAACTTTACATAAATTTCTCACTAGCCTTTGGCTAATCGCCTCCCCCAACCCCCCACCAATCCTTCACCAAAGCATGTCTGCTAACTCTCCTCGGCCAGCAGGTCTAACTTCCATATAATATTCTAGAAGCACCTAACTTCTTACTATGTGAACACAAGGAGCTCCAAAAATATTCTCACTTATAAAGCCATCATTATTTTCTAAGACCACATTTATTCACCTTCCACGTTAAGACAAATTAACATCAAATATGACCATATCTACAGTTGAGAATTAAAATCTTCACAGCAAAAATCCTATAATTTTAACTAAACTCCATAAAGTGTTGAATATATTGTCTTAAATCAACAAGCACCTAATAATGAATTCTGATTATAAAAATAGAGGTCATAACCCAGTGAATTTTACAACTTGGAATTTTAATGCTGGTGCTGCAGTATATAAAATGCTTATAACTTTCAGTTGCTATATACTTAATTTATTTTCAGAAAAAAAAATTGATCTAGTAAAGATCTAAAAAGTATATAGAGTATACATTCAATTAATAATAATGGGGAAATATAGAAGCACAGAATCATAAAATAAAGGATATTTTAAAACAGTTTTATTAAATACAAATAAAGCCTATATGGTAAAATTCAGTATAAATGTATAGAGACAAGTAAAAGTAAATGAACTCTAAAATCAAAGTAGACTATTGATATACTACTCATAATACACATAAAAGAAAACATAAGGAAAATTAAATATTGGATCCTGAAAGTTATTAAACTCTGGATCCAATACTTAAAGAAGATACTTACAATGAATTCTACCAATAAGCCCCGAAATTTTGCAAGAAATATACAAGAGTGTTTTACTCAGTAAGAATGTAGTCATACATTTTTAATTAGGGTTTCCAAATCTGTTTAACTGCAAAACACAAGTGAATGAAGTCTCCAAACAAGAGGAAAACTAAGGATCTACATGCTCTCAAATTATGAGATGCAGTTCATAGGATGGCTTCTAAGACACAAGTGACCCACATTTTTATTAGTGTCCATATTTGTAAAAATTTTAATCTAGCACCTTAATATTCTCCGAGACTGTCACTTAACACATTTGACTCTTTAGCAACACCAAAAAACGCAGTGTCTAAAATTACTAGTCATTTCTCCACCTTCCCAAAGATGAATGGAACTTTCAACTCTAGACCTCAATTGAAATCTGTTTTCTTAAGTCCTTTAAGGGCTGCAGTCTTATATTTTATTATTGGATACAAAACCTTTATTTTATTTTAGAGTGTTCTCTGAACGATTCAGTACGGTCCATGGCTGAGAACACTTTGCTGAACATTTGGCATATTCCTTAATCAGCATCCCACAGACAGGATAGAGGTGCCTGAAGAATGAAAGGCACAATCCACAATATCCAGAATCAATAAAATCCATGACGTAAGCCTACAGAACTTTATACATCACAATTATGGAAAAATTCACTCGTTTTCCATTTATAAAAAGGTCAATATTTTTCTTTAATACAGATTACATAATGTCATCTTCCAGTGCGTTTTCACATTTACACTTGTGGGTTAAAGAAACCTATGTCAGGATAACCTCTTAATAAAACTATTAACATTCAGAAAAAGAAACATAAACTACAAAGCGCATATTCTTTGATTCTAAATTTAGATTCTACATTCAAACCAACCACTTTGTCACTCTTTATCTTTTATCAAAGAATTCGTCCGACAGCAAAAGCACAACAGCAAAATATACGGAAAGCATTAAAACCATACACTGTGACTACTTATATTTCGTAATTCGGAATGTAAGCAATTAACGTGCTACAGAGAAACACAATGTTTCGAGAAATAAAAGCGGGCGTGCGAGCGGTACCACCGCCAGCTCATAAGCACGCCTTCGCGATGTCACCTGGCACACTTAATGGAATCACCTAGACCGAACGTAAGGGTCCTACTTGCAGCTTCCTCACTACGGAGGAAACTGAGGCCCGGGGGTCTGGGGTGCTCTTTCACACTGGACCATCAGGTCTTCACTGTGCACGAAAATTCCCCGCTGCAGCAGCTGCGCGTCCCGGCCCCTCGGCGGGAGCAGCCCGAGCCTCTGCGCCCCGGACCGCCCCGCCACCGCCCCACCTGCCCCGCGGCCCCGCGAAGGCGCCGACTCCCGGGCGGGCTACTGACGTGGGCGCTTCGAACTCCGGGTCCCGCGGGCAACTCTCCCTCCCCCCCGTAGCCCCGCAAACCCACACTTTGCTCCACTTTCCCCCAAAGTCGGCTAGCCCCGGCGCGCGGCGGAGCCCCGGGAACGCACCAGGCGCCCGGCCGGCCACCCGGAGGGCGCGCGGCACCGAGGGGCTGCTGCGGCTTCCGCGCGGGGCGGGCGGCGCGGGGAGGACGCCCCGGCCCGCGCCCCGCCCCTGAGGCCCAGCCCGCGCCGGGCGCCGGCCTCGCGCACCGCAGGCGCGGGCAGGTCTCCTTGCACAAGCTCCGGCCGGGCCGCGGCGCGGGCGGCTCCGTTACCAGCAGGTGGATCTCCCGCAGCCCGGGCGCCGCAGAGCCCGCCGCCGGCGCCGCCCTCCATCCCGCGCCCCTCCGCGCAGCCGCTCTGAGCTCCCCCGGGCCGCCCGCGCGCCGCCGCCGCCGGGAGCCCCTCACCCGCCGCTGGCGTCGGCAGTTCTCCCGCGGCCGCCGGCCGAGCTGCTGTGGCCGCCGCTGCCCCTGCCGCCGCCGGCCGCCCCGCCCTCCCCGCGCGGCTCCGCCCGCGCCGCTGGAGCCGCCGCCGCCCGCCCCCGGCCCCGCCCGCAACCCCGCCAGCCATTGGCCGCCGGCCACTGCGCGCCACGCACGGCCCGCCGCACCCGCCAGTGGCCCGCCCGGCTGTCACTTAGGGGCGCCGCGGCGCAGCCTATATAGCCCGTGAGCCCCCGCCCTTCATTTAATGTCACCGCGAGGTCTGGAGCGGCGCCGCGGTCCCGGGTCCCGGCTCGGAGCGCCTGGCTCGCACCCCGCCGCCACATCTGGCTTTAATCCTCCCCGGCGTGTGCAGAGGCAGCTCCGGCTGCCAACAAAGGCCCGGGCGAGCCCTCGGCCTCCGCCTGGGCGCGCGACCCGGCCACCCAGGCTGCCCCGGCTCCGACTCGCCTGCCCAGCCTCCGCCGGCCCCTGCCCCAGCGGCGGCTCCGGTTCCCCGGCCGTCCGGCCTGGGCAGCCTCCCCGGCGACAGGTCCCGGCCCCAGTCCAGCCAGAGCTTCCGAGGCCCATTAGTTCCAGGCAGCTCGCCGACTGTCGCGGACTGTCGCGGCAGCCCCAGGACGGGCACCGTTATCCCCCACTTACCGAGGAGACCGCGACTCAGGGAAAGGGGCAGACTTAAGCAACTAGGAAGAAGAAATACAGCTAAGACTGAAGCGCTCCCTCTTTGGGGACTAATGCCCCTAACTTTCCCACTACACCGCTGTGTTCTGCCCCTTCCTCCTGAGCCCCATATGGTCATCCATCACGTTTCATAAGGTTGAGGTGAACTTCAGAACCAGAATAGACAATCATGTATAAAAAGCCCGGGTGGTCTGCCCGTTTTTCTTAATATCCATATCTACTGTATCCTTTTTCTTAGTATCCATATGACTTGTGCTAACAGTAACTAGCCTTGGGCACATCATATTTTGGACACTTAACATATACCGGGCACAGTGTTAAGAGCTTTAATTGCATCATCTCATATTTTAGTCCCTAGTTTTCATATGAGAAAATGAGCTCAGATTAAAGAACTTACCCAAGGTCACACCACTGATAAGTGGTTCAAACACAAGGGACGTGTTATCTTTACTGCTACAAATAATCCTTAAAACAACCCTGCAAGATAACCTTTGCAGGGAATTGGCTGCAAAGATCAAGGAGTCAGTCTGTGCCTGCCACGGTCCCAAAGTAGTAAACAGATTCTTTCCAGAAAACAATAATTCAAAGATTGAAAACTCTAAGACACATCAATCACAATGGTTTTTTTTTTCTCAGAAAAAAAATCTATTATTTTTGCCTCAAGATAACAGTAATAATCAGCTATGATATGCACAGGTTTATCAGCTCTCTCATGGTGAAATTTCTCTCCATAACTGTCAATTGTTTTAAAGGTTCAAGAAGAGCCACATGACATCCCTCCTCCCATAGTCTCCCACTGGTTTAGAAGGACCAGACAAAAGGAGGTTTGTCCACCATCCAGCACCTTGGACACAACTTGGGCATAACAGCCATGATATCCAAAGACAACTTTTCTCTCTACTTGGGGGACTGAGAGACAGATTTCCTGCATTCTATGACAAAGACATTGCCAAGTAGCAAGCTGGTGACAGATTTCATGACTAGATGTAAACAGTGAAGACTGAAGCCATTCCAGGATAAAACTTTTGATACATTGTTGGATATATCTTGCCTAAAATATCACCTGGGAATGAAGGGTCCTAGGCCTTGCTATACAGTGCTGTTAATGACAGACAAGCAAACTACTTCTTGCAGTTGAAGAATGTACTGCCCCCTGACAAAATAGTGGGGAATGCCCCCGAGCCATTTCCACAGGGTTGCCCAAAAGACCAAATAGCACAGTTAGCTATTATCCCTATTTTATAGAGGAAGAAACTGAGGGCCTAAGAAAGTAAGTAATTTAGTAGATACAAATAGTAATGTATGCAGCTAGTAAATGATCAAATCAGAATTCAAATCCAGATCTGTTTGATTTCAGAGCCCCTATACTACCCCACCACGCTACCTCTCTGCTTGCATCTTTAGCAAGTGACAACATTGTGTTGAATGGATGAATATTAAAAAGATATGTTTCCCTCCACTTTCTCCAGTTTTTTCTATTGGTAAAGGAAGGAAAAGAAAGCATTCATTTTCTATAAGCAGAGGCATATGTCAGAAGAGAAAGTGGGGAAAGACAAGCTTCAGTTACTGGCTCAACTGGTTTATTCAGGAAGATATAGAACTCCCCCAGGACTCTGGCTAGTGGAAGACACTCATGGCAGAAGACAAGAAGCAAACAGAAAAAAATAACTGCTTGCCTTGGGGGGCTTTTTGATACTTTGTTGCTACTCCAACTGGCAGCAGAAGGGTAGATTGTGACAGAAATCTGGTGATACAGTTACACTTGTCTCAAACCATTCACATTGTAGCTCAGGAAAGTCTGGATTTCAGTTATTTGTGCTAAGAAATTGGAATGCCATGGAATATATACCTCCAAGGAATGGGTTAGAATTGGTTGATGATTCATCTTAGCTTTGTAGATTTTCCAACTAGTTCATGGTACCTGTTTAACATTGAAGACAGTCAATCAAAATCGCTTTGAGTCCCACCTATTTATTTTTCTCTTTCATGGTGACTCTAATCACTCCCTTTTTGTTTCTTCTCTCCTTCTGCAGTTTCTCTTTTGCCTTCTCCAGCCCTTTATTTCACACTGTCAGAGGAATTATAGCCAAGAAGTTCTGCCTATAACCTTACCATTCTGTCCCTAACAAAGCTGCTCTGTTGTGGCTGTTCTTTCCACAAATATTTTCACTATTCCACAAACTTTTTCTGAGTGCCTGTGATTACAGAGGCAGCCTAACTACAGAATTCTCGCAGACGAATGGGAGAGGTGAGTACGTAATTAAACCACAGGACAGTGCCACAAGCTCGTGGTGTTGGGACAGCAGATAGGATGGGGCCATCTCAGGGCAGGGAAGGCTTCCTGGAAGTGACATCTGAGCTAAAAGCAGGGCACACACAGGAAGTGAATCTTTTCCTTTTATCTCTTTGATGGTGAATAGCTGTTGGTGGGGCCATGCCCACAGCAGTCAGCTTCCAAGAAATCAAGCACAAGATCTCTAGTTCTCTTTTCCCTACCCCAGCCCTCTCCATGCATTAAACTTTCATCATCCATGAGTATTTATAAATGTTATGATTCTGGTTTCTTGGCTGCTATTATAGCTCTAGTGGGATCTTTTTTCAGCATAAAGGCTTCAAGAGAAATCATATCAGGAGGCTCTCCTTGGCTTTTTAAAGTGGTATATGTACAGGTGCTCGGAGACCTCTCATTTTAATTGACAAACAGTTTACTCTATCACTTTTGTCCAGAAACTAGACAAACTGGGACCAGGATGGGCAGCAGAGTCTATTAACTCTTCGTTAGCTGTGGCAAGTTTTAGACACAGTGTGCAAAACTCTTTCTGTTGTATAATCAGACAGGGCACATGAGGCCTAAGAAATTAATGAGAGAAAATTCAAATAGAACCAACCACCCCGTGTAATATTTAACTCTAGGTGGACATTATGGTCCATCCAGATGAAGGACCACAGATAGTTAGCAGAAAGCTAAATTATTCTTATTTTTTATTTTTATTCTTCTTCCTCACACCTTTGCTCATCACTATTTCAGAGAATCCCTTAAAGATTCCTTTCCCTTGTCAGATTCACATCATTGGGGAAGATGTACCTATCAGGTTGTTCACAAAACACCAGGTTGTGATGTTACGGAATTATGGAATTATAACACTTTACCATAGTTAAGTGTGCAGCCAGTGGTTTTTACATAATATATATGGGGCATAACTAAAAATTTTCAAGAAAACCCTATAACAAAAGAGAATCCAACTGCCTTGCTGGGAACAGGCTCCCGCAATGCCTTGTGGCAGTCTCTGCCAAGATGGTTTAGAAGGCTTACTAGTCCCTTGTAAGTGACTTAGCCACACCATTAAAACTGACTCACTTGTTTTTATTGTATTTGATGTATACTCAAAAGGCATAGTGGAAGAGAATTGTGTGCCAGAGAATTATAGAGCTTGGGGGATTTTTTCTTTTCTTTTTCTTTCTTTGTAAATTTGATACTTGTAAAAAATACTGGATTGCTGGGCACAAAGGCACGTGCCAGTCCCAGCTACTCCAGAGGCTGAAGCAAGAGGATCACTTGAGCCCAGGAGTTCAAGGCCAGCCTGGGCAACATAGCAAGACTCTGTCTCTTAAAAAAACAAACAAACACACAAACAAAAAAAGGTACTGGATCAACAGCCCTGCATCTGAAATACATCCATGGATAAAAGCAATTCAAGTAGTTCAATGTGCTACCCTATCAATACATTTCAAATAGGATAAAACCTCTATTCACATAACAAACCCAGGACCATGACTGCCAATATTGGAGTTATTGGTATCTGGACAACAGAATCTGTGCTACCTTTTCATGGCCTCAGATGTTTCTTTATTCTCTTTTAGGGCAACTGAACATATCCATACAAGTAGATGTCTTTGTCAGCCAGAGTCCAGTCAGGAAAGGGGGGAGGAGGAGGAAGAGAAGAAGAAGAGTAAAGAGAAGAAGAAGAAGAAGAAGAAACTATTCTAGGTACTTGGACGGAGGGAGTATCATACAGAGGATTGGTAGCAAAAGTGTTGGAAGGGCTGAAAGAACAAAGCAAAGACAGAAGTGCGCTGAAGGCAAAGAGGGAGATGGATGGATACCCAGGCTCAGAGCTGCTCAGGCCCCTGGACTGGAGACACTGAGCTTGCATCTGCTGATGCCAGAGAACCATTGCTGTTGGTTCTGGAACCCTGAAAAGCTGCTGCCTCAGCCTGGACTTGCTGGAGGCAAGAATCACCCCACCCCACTCCTCTTACAGCTATTGCCAACAACCTCCAGCAACTGCTCTGCTGTTCGAGGTTCTCTCCTTCCTCTGCCTTCCAATCCCCCACCAGTGCCTCCTCCTGGCAGACCCTAACAGAAAGCCAGCTGGCCACGGAGCCCTGGAAATACACCACAGGGTGGACTATAGAAAGGAGTGTGTGAAGCTCAAGGCAATGGGTAAATAACTAACCCAGTGTCAGAATGAAAAAAACCATGCAAAGCATTCTTTCAAGCTAAACCAGAAGCTTGTCCTGGAAACATGAGGGAATAGAGAACTATAAGCCCCTCAGAGCTTTCAACTAAGTGGGACTTCACACAAGTTCTAGAAAATACCTCTCATATTCACATTGCTCCTGAAAGTCTGTTCACATGTCTCATGGCAGCCACCAGGACAGGGTCACTAGTAAAGAGAGACTTTTCTATCAAACAGTGACTCTGTATTGAGCTCTCATCATGTGATCAGCAGTTTGAAAGACACAGAATTGTAAAATGTGGTCTCAACCCTCAAGGAGTTCACAGTCTGGTTAGAGCAACACCCAAGAAGACGGGTGGGGAACCTGCAGCCTTAAGGCCACATGTGGCCTTCTAGGTCCTTAAATGTAGCCTTTTGACTAAATCCAAATTTTACAGAACAAATCCTTTTATTTTTGTTAATATACTTTTGCTTGTCTTTTATATTTTTATTTTATTTTTAAAATGAACATATTTAAAATACCAAAGAAAAAAAATAAGTTTCAACAAAATAATCCTCCCAGATTGACCAGCACTATTAGAACATTAGTAGCCGTAAGGGCTAAATTGATGGCTGCTATGCTCATGATTTCCTTCTAACTTCCCTGCCTGACTGGCGCCACTACCACTCAAAGCTGGTTGGTGAGAGTTTATGGGAGTAAAGTACATAGTCTGTTATCAGCTTCTGACAATAGTGCACTGTGTTTCTGTTTGAAGTGGAATTTGTGAATAGTTGCACAGCTCAACAATATTTTTTTAATTCTATCTGCTTAAAAGTCCGTCACGTCAAAGAAGACCCAGAGAACACTGAAGGAAGAAAACAGATTTTTTAATGAGGATTGGGAATTACAGTATTATCTTGTTTCTGCTAAAAAATAAGATGATTTGCTTGCTTTGTGATACTGCAATATCAACATTAAAGAAATTCAATGCTCATCAGCATTATAACACTCATAAGGACCACAAATACTTTAAATTAGAGGGAGAGGTGTGTCAGGTTGTATTGCAGAAATTAAAAGACGCCAAGCAAAAGCAAAGACAATTCTTTCAAGCACCAGTAAGACCTGGAAATAATGCCACTGAAGCAACTTAAAAAGTAGCTTATATAATCGGGAAAATAGGGAAGCTACTCAGTGATGTAGAAATTGTGAAAGAATGCATTGTCGAAGTTGTAAGATGCTTAGACCCTCATAATGTTTCAAAGTACAAACAACTGCCTATTTCAGGGAGAACCATAACTGATCGGTAGCATGAATTAGCCAGCAACTTAACAGAAAAGCTTAAGGCAATACTTCAAAAGGAAAAAATATATATGAGTCAATTGATTTGGCTGAATCAACCGATACTACTGACTTGCCACAGGTTTTATATTAATACTTTATTTGGGTCATAACAGAATATTTTCTTTGCTATGAAGAGTTACTAACTTTGGGCACTTTGTGAAAAAACACAGGGAATAGACATCTTCAACAATTTTCAGGATAAATGTCTTGGAGTCAAACTGAATTTGGTAAATTTAGTGAGTGTATGTACAGACAGTGCACCTTCCATGACAGGAAAACATGAAGGATTTATTGCACAGATAAAAATGTATTAACAGATCCAGATGCTCTCATTTCTTTTCATTGTATCATGCATTAGCAAAATCTCTGTGCTAAAGCTACTATTTTAAGTGACACTTTGCAATAAATTATAAGTGTTGTTAACTATATTCAGGCAAATGCAACATGGCATCATCAGTTTCATAACATGCTGAAGTGGAATGAGGAGGTATTTAGTGTGGATTTGCTGTATCATTCTAAGGTGCATTGCCTATTGCAGGAACGGGTGTTAGGCAAAATTTTATCTCTGTGAGAACAGATAGTTAAATTTTATGAAGGACAGAATCAGCAATGTGAATTGTTGAAAGAAGATTTCTATAGGAATGCAGCATTTCTGTGTGATAGCATGTCAAATCAAAATGTCTTTAATATTTCTTTGCAAGGTAAAACTAAGTGTATACATGATATCTGGCAAAAAATTCAAGCATTTGGGGGAAAAAATCTATCTTTTTTCAAAGCACTTCCTCAAAAGGAAATTTTGGATGAACATTTTCGCCAGTTAGCAAAGGTCATTGATGAGCAGGATGATGGATGTGAAACATTTGAAGAATATGCAGCTGTTATGGACCTATTATTAATAATTGGAGAATATAATGAAAGGTTCACTGACTTTGAGAACCATGACATCACACTCAAATTAGTATTTCAACCTCACCAAGGCACCTGAAGAACTACAGATGGAATTGATTGAGTTATCAGTACATGACATCTTAAAGTCATTCCTTGATGCTAAGAAAGATCCAATTGAAATATGGAAAAATGAGTAGAATACCCATGCCATTGGCAACATGCCTGAAAAATGCTTTCTTGCTTTTCAACTACTTATTGCTGTAAATCTACATTTTCCTACCTAACCCAAATCAAGATGGTCTTAAGGTCACAAATGACTGATTCCCACCTAGAGGATCAACTGAAACTGTGGACCTCCATGCTCCAACCAAATATTCAAATGCTTTCCAACAAAAAGCAGACACAACAAAGTCATTTAGTTAACTTTAAAATTTACAAATAGTTTTCATTTTTTAAATTATTAAGTACATAGTACTTAGATTTTTCCCAAACAATGTACATTTTTAAGTCTATCTAATTGAAGTTTCTTGAATGCAGCCTTATTTGATTATGACTAAATTAATGCAAACTTCCAACATGAAAAGTTTCCCCACCCCTGCCCAAGACCCTCCTCGTCTCATGCCTGCTCACCACTAGAGCCACATCTAACCTCTGCCCCTCAAGCTGAGCCATGTCCTCTCTTCCAGGCAGTGGCACATGCAGCTGCCTCTGGCAAACTCACTCCCATGCCCACTCCATCTCCTTCTTTGGCAACCTAACACCATTCAAGACTCAGCTGGAAGCCACCTCCCCAGGAAGCCTTCCCTTACCCCCATGCCTGGGAGAGGGACCCATGACACTCTGTCCCTACTTCTACTTGTGCATTTATCACACTGTAGCATCACCCTGAGTTTCCAAGCTGGTGTGCCACAAACAGGTTAGAGGGAGGGCAGGCTTGAGAGCCCCTCAGCCTTTAGAGTGGCCGGGTGGGTCTTAGGGCCAGCTACAAGCAGCCTAGGGTGCCAGCAATAAATATTATCATTTTCTCGTGCTTTATTAGAAAAAGGCTGGGCAGCATTGGTATAATCATCTGCTGATGTATCTGCCTTATTCACTCAGCTCTTATACTGCTTGAGGGCAGAAATTGTCTTACTCATTGATATATCTCAGATACCTGGGAACCATTCTGCAAATGTTCACTGGCAGAATAAAGGAGAATTTTGTGGAAGAGGACTTGATCTGAGCCTTGAAGAACAGGTGTATAGGGATGAAGGAAATACGCATTACAAGAGAAGGAGCACACATGCAGGGTCACAAAGAGGGCAGTGCATGCTCAGTGTTCCTAGCTCCTGAGCAGGATGGCCTGGCCAAAGTGGGTAGAGTAAGCAGAGGCATCAGGGAAAATACAGCAGGCCATGGAACTGTGCAGAACGGGCTGCCCCCAGGCTTGGGTAAGAGGAGAACACTGAAGATTTCTGAATAGAGAAGCAACATTATAACAAAAATATTCAAAGATGAGTCTGAAGAAAGGACAAATTGAATAGAGGAAACCTGGTGTCATTGACTCCAGCTAGAGTTGCTGTAAAATTTGTACCTGAATAAAAAAAAAAAAATGGGCTTTGTGACTGTCAAAAAAATATTTCCTGAGCCACTATGATATGCCCAGTCTACATACCTCTACTGAGGCACTTAGTAAATATTTGCTCATTGCTTTGATTTGCTTCTTTAAATTTTACATTGGTCTAGGATTAAAATCATAAGGCTTAAGGTATGATAAAGAAGAGTAGAGAAAGAGAGGTCTTTTCAGTACATATTCTATTATTAGTGTCTCAGGGGCAATTGAAAATGCCATATCACTTCAGAAATGAAGTGTAGTGAAAACTAAGGTGTCTCTTCAGAGAAAAGAATCTTCCAGAATTCTGAGCACTCCATTCAATAGACTTGTTCAAGTCAGTATCTATATAAGGAAGAGAGAGACAGCATACGAAATCAAGAATGCTCTCTGAAAATAAAATCTTGGTTCATGGAAGTGTCAATAAGACAGTCCAGGATAATTTCCACACAGGACATTGTAAACCTAATTTTTAAAAAATTCTTTAAAAACTTTCTGGCAGCCATTTGCTTTGTGTACCTAACAAATACTTATTGAAGGCACACATTATAAAGTGAATTGCCTCTGGTTTTATCTGGGAACAGAATAGAGGAACAACATTTGGATCTTATCCTGGAGGTAAAGGCAATGTCCGCAAGTTCTTCCCAGGTTAGCAAGCAAGAGAGGTGCAATTTTAAGAGAGGTGCAAAAATCCTGCGCACCGTTGAGTTACAACACAGAGGCCTCACGTTAGAGGAACTCAAGTCTTGCACCAGTAGGATTCCCCTTCCTTTTCCTCTGGGTCCCCAGGCTGGTTCATAGCCGTGGGCTACCTTCCAGCCAGCCCACTCGGCTTTCCTCAGAGTTGACTTCTTTCACCAGCTCAACAGTTGCTCCACCCTTTCATCCCCAAGACCTTTTGGTTCCTGTTAGTTTTCCTGCTAAGGACACCATGTTATCTGAAGCTTTTGCACTCCAAACACAGGACTTTACTGAGTATCATTTCCCTAAGATTAATTGAATTCTATACAGATCGACAATCAGAAGTTGGATTCACAGGGATGGCTGGCACAAAGATGGTTAGCTATTTATAGGATATAGGACCCTACTCCAAGGGGATGATTTAAACTGGGCTGAAACCAACAGAACTCATCACATCTCTTCTTTGAAGGCCTTTGCAACAGATGTGGGGTCTCATTCAGTGTCAGAACAGAAGCAGAAACACAGAGGATGGAGCAGGCAGAAGCCACAAGGTGGTTAAACGGAAGCCAAAAGGCAGAGAGGAAAGGAGAGGAAGAAGTGAGTCGGGGAAAGGGTGAAAGAGAAGAAGAGCAGATTGAGGGAGAAGCAGGCTGAGGGGCTGAGACACAAGTGAGGCAGCTTCTGTGGAACAACAGGAGTGTCTGCTGCTGGCAGGACAGGGATAGATGGACTCCAGTTTGTCCATGGGGCTGCAGGACACTCCTGCTTGGATTCTGTTCTTCTCAAGACTTATTATCAAATGACTCTGTGGGATGGGCAGAGCAGAGAAGCCACGGAGTTGAGGAAGGGTGTAGGGTCTTCACAGCAGGACTTGATTTTTTTTTCCATGAAGGACTGTGAGTTCTTGTAAAATTGCATGTGCAGATTCAAATGCAAACAATAAAACATTCTAGAATCAAGACATACACATGCTTTTTAGATTATCCGTGGTTTGTGTTATATGCTCTGTTATTCCATACTCCCATCACCTGTGAATTTTAAAAAGTAGTAGGTAATTAGGTAATTATACTTATTTTCATTTTTGAAACTCGAATTTAAGAAAATTGGGCATGAATTGAAGGAGTAGAGAAACTAAGCTTCCAAATCTCATCAAGGCAACCAGAGATTCGGTAAGGTCAATGCCTTATAAATGTGTCACTTACCGATACAGATTCTGAAACCATCATGTAAAGGACAAAATGATTTATTTCTAATGATTATGATCATAATTTTTCTGTTCCATTCATTTTACCAAAAGCCAAACTACTATAAAATGATCAGATCACACAGATAAATCCTCTTTCATTTCAGCATTCACTGGAACCACCTGTGTGATATTATTTTTTAATAATTTTTCTAATTTTCTAACCTGAATCCTATCTCACTGGCCACATTCATGTTGCCATTCAGCAATAACAAAGGACGTGATATTCAGAAGTATTGGGGAGTTGGACTCTGAAACTTCTAGCAGGATGTGGACTTTGGCACCATGGGCTTGTAATGAAAAAAATATAAGAACTGCTCCCAGCTAATGGAAAAATAAATTGGAATTGTACTGGGAAAGTGCCCAAAAGAATTCGACTCAAATGAGAATTGGGTTTTATTAGAAAAATCTGATAAGTGTGAAAAAACTATATTCCTCCTCCAATCATCTAATGGTCTTTATATTTTATTTGTTTCATTGTCCTCCTATAAAAGGACATTACACTTGAATTTCTATGAAATATTTTCATAATTATGAAAGTACCCTCTGCCCAGCAATCTGAAATAATTTCTCATTTCAAATGAAAGCTTCAATCTTGCAGTGAAAGTACATAGACCGATTTCTTCGTCTTCTAAGCATTAGAGGAAAAGCCATCATTCTGACCTCCGCAGAGAAGAACAAATATTTAGGAAGCTGCTTCCTCATGGACTTTAGTACTTTCCATAGTCACTATTTGACTATATATCATATTCTTTTCCTGTTCAACAAACATTTACTGAGAGCTTTCCTTGTGTTGGGCACAAAGAACTGTGTGGCACCCACTGCTGATGAACACGGCTCTTCATTGTGTTGTATATAAGCAAGAAATGAAGTCACACAGAAAGATTTGGATTGGGATTAGTTGGGGTTTTTTTTGTAAAGAGGGAAGAAGGAAGCATTAGTGCTGGCATAGAGAGTTTGGATGGTAGTCAGTAGGTAATATGAAATCATTGGGCATTTTTTTTTTTTTTTGAGACAGAGTCTCGCTTTGTTGCCCGGGCTAGAGTGAGTGCCGTGGCGTCAGCCTGGCTCACAGCAACCTCAAACTCCTGGGCTCAAGCGATCCTACTGCCTCAGCCTCCCGAGTAGCTGGGACTACAGGCATGCGCCACCATGCCCGGCTAATTTTTTTCTATATATATATTTTAGTTGGCCAGATAATTTCTTTCTATTTTTAGTAGAGACGGGGTCTCGCTCTTGCTCAGGCTGGTCTCGAACTCCTGAGCTCAAGCAATCCACCCGCCTCGGCCTCCCAGAGTGCTAGGATTACAGGCGTGAGCCACCGCGCCCGGCCCATTGGGCATTTTTTAGCACGATAGAGCTGTGGATCAGGAGATCCTCCTGGTGACAGCCTGCACAGTGGGTGGGACAAGAGGGAAGGGGGATCCTCTGGGCAAGAGCTGATTAGTCCTGACTTAGGGCTACTGAGGGGACAGGTGAGAAGAGAGGGGCAAAAGAGACATTGAGATTGTGAGCCCAGCCCCATTGGGGCTGATGGTATAGTCCCAACCAAAGCAGAGATTGCAGAGAAGATATTTGGGAGGAAGATGACTTCAACGCTGGTTCTACTGAATCTGAGTTATTAAGAGACACATCAATGGATGTTGCTCTTTGGCAGGAGTGGAAAATTTCTCTTAAGTTCCAGATAATCATTAGAACTTAAAAGAAAGACCAGGTGGCACCAGCAAGATGGAGAGAGATGACGGGTGAGTAGAAGCCGTGGAGTTTACCAGATCGGCCACTAGTCACCTTCACGAGAGTCATTTCAGTGGAGCCGCGTTGGCTAAAGGCCATGTGGACATTTGTCAAGGATCAGTGTGTGGGGAGGAGGTGAAGATAGTGAGTTTGAGCTATGCTTTTGCAAGGTGGAGTGAAGGCTTTCTGGGTATTGTTTCTTTTTGCCTCAAATTTTTATTTTTTGGTTTTGTCTTTAAGATAAGAAACATAGGAAGATTAATAAAAAGTGGGTCCCATGTAACAGAAAATACTTGTACCTCCTAAATCTATTGAAATTTTTAAAAAGAGAAAAAGCGGAGGAATCATGATCTTCCCCATAACTGGTTACATCCTACTGAGTATTCCCTTTGCATTTGCCAGTTTAATATTCCTAACCACTCTTGATACCCCTGCTGTTTTTCTATAATTGTAGGTAAGAATGACATAATTGTAAAACTAGCTAGTATTCTCAGAGCGTTCATACTCTGCCAGGCATCACACTAAGAATGTTATACATATTAATTAATTTAATCTACCCAACAGTCCTGAAAGGTTGGGACTGTCATTTTGCCTATTTTACAGATGGGGAAACTGAGGCAAGAGAAGTTAAATAACTTACCCAAGTTCGCACAACTAGGAAGCAGCTGAGCTGGGACTCAGCCCAGGCAATCAGCTGAAGTCTGTGCTCCTAACTGAGATGTTGTGCCCTCCAACCACTGCACAGGTATAAAAGGAGTCCTAGGAGTCTTGCAGAAACTAAACACAATGGTAGGAAGCTTCCAGATAGTCGCTTTATTTATATACTGGCTCATTCTACAGAGTGACATGGTCTAAGTTCAATATCACTGTTGCTTCAGGGCCAATTGTTATGTAGGAGAGCTGAAAAATCATTCAACATCATAAGCCTAGGATTGAGGACTCTTGGAGCTAGGAGGGACTTAAAGCTTCTGGGGTCAGGTGCCTTCTTTCACATGAGAAGAGACCACCATCCAGAGCAGGTGAGTGGCTTGGCCAAGGTCACTTCACTGCTAAAGAGCCAACTGAGACCGCAGCTTATTGTCCTGAGTCTTTCCACTGCACCCAAAGGGGCTGCAGGAACAGGAGACAGGGAGAGGGTGCAGTGAGAGAGGAAGGAGCAGCTGGGGAGAGGCTGCGTCCTGGACCAGGTCCACAATGCGGGCTGTGTGGCACCAGCCTGCCCACCGGCTGTCCCTATCTCAGGCCTCTTCTGCGAGGTTGCTCTGAGTTTGCACGTTCCCCTCAGTCATTTGGCACAATTTCCTTTCCCTCTCCCCAAAGTTTTAGACTATCTATGCCCCAGAACAAAGTGTTGATGAGGCCTGGTACATGAGTGCATAATTAACGTTTTTAAATTAATTAATTGATCCACACGGGAGTAAATGATCAAAGGAGAAATGCAGAGGAAAAGTAGCTCCATGGATCTCCCCTGGATCTATTAGGGAAGTGGGAAAATAACTTTAGTTATTTTCTGAAAATAATCTCCATGAATCCTACAGAAGAAAAACACATGGTCTGTACCAGTGACTGGAACTGTGCGATATGGGCACTGGTCTTTTTTAAGATCTGTCTACTTCTTTTTAACATTGAAGCTCCCAGCGTATGAGCTGCAGTTAGTAACTTTCACCTTTTAATGGCATTTCGTCTTGCTGCCAACAGGGATGCAGTAATGTGCAAACACTAAATGTGTGTCTTTTGCGAAAACAACTTTCCACAAAAAAAAAAAAAAAACTTAACTGTGCAAACACCACTGCTCCCTAAATGGCTCTACACATAGGCCAAGAAACAAAAAGCACATTTTGAAAAATAACTGCCTCTCCTGAAACTGTTAGAGCTTTCTGGGTGGTGCTAAATCTTGTAAGCAGAAGAGGGAAAAGTTATTACCATCCAAGGATGATCTTTTGCGTTCAACTTGGAGATGTATTACATTTTGAGGATATTCTATTGGTATAATGAGGTTAAATGACTTAACAAAAATACAAATACACTTACTTTTCACATCAAATATGACATATGAATTAGCTTCTGGTTTGAATTTGAGAGTATGCTTATTTATATGGATTTGACTGGGAGCACTAGGGCAACCCTGGACAAAATGTACTTTTCTTGGGGATTTTCTGATGCCTGAACATTAGCACTTCATTATGACTTGTTAATTCAGCTTAAGCATTTTCCCTTTGTTCAGCAATGAACGCTCCTGGAACAGCCGCTGCATTACACCAAGGTTGACAAAGGCCTATGGGCACAGACAGGTCATCCAAACAAGTGAGGAGAGCTGGGGGTGAGGATATTCTCAGCTTGAGCACAATGTTAAATGACAACTGAGCTTGGCCCCCAACTCAGGGGAGGCAGTAGGGAGGAGAAGGGTGACAGGTGAGCACCATCTGGCCTGAAAGGGCGCTGGCACACAGCTCCAGCCAATTTGGCACCTCCTGGGGCTGGAAGCCCAGAGTAGTCACATCTCCTGCTGTTTCAGAAGAAATTGAAATTCTGATTCCAATGTTAATTTTCTCCATTTTAAAACAGCAAGAGGACTTAGAGAACACATTTTCTAGCCTTACCTGCCTTGTGGGCCTGAGCTACCAACCTCTGTGATACCCTCTCAGTTATTGTTTGTCTTAATTCGAACCAATGGATTGGATCCTTAGACCTACAGTCCTAGACTTTCCACTCAATATCCATGTTATATACAAATGAATATATGGTATATACAGCCATGCATCCCTTAAAGACAAAGATACATCCTGAGAAATGTGTCGTTACGTGATTTCATTGTTGTGCAAACATCAGTGTCCTTAGACCTAGTTGGTACAGCCTTTTACACACCTAGGCTACAAACCTGGACAGCATGCTACTGTACTGAACACTTTAGGCAATTGTGACACAATGGTAAATATTTGTGTATCTAAAAATATCTAAACATAGAAATGGTACAATAAAAATATGGTATAAAAGATTCAAAAACTGGTACACCTGCATAGGGCACTTACCATGAATGGATCTTGCAGGACTGGAAGTGGATCTGAGTGAGTCAGTGAGTGAGTGGTGAGTGAATGTGAAGGCCTAGGGCATTGCTGTACGCTACTACAGACTTCAGAAACACTGTATACTTCGGCAACACTAAATTTATTTTTGAAAAATTAATTGCCCCACAACATTGTGACAGCTACAACATCACTAGGTGATAGCAATTTTTCTGCTCCATTATGATTTTATGGGAGCACCATTGTAAATGCAGTCTAAAGTATTTTATTAATATATGTGTTGCATAGTAATATGTTATACATTATATTATATGTTATAATAATATACTATTAATATTACAGTATATTAGAAGTCTAGTTTTTGTATCTGTAGAATAAATATGACATCAGACACCTTGCAGGGATGTTGTATTTATTGCAAACATTCTTTTCCATTCTATTGAATGTTCCAGGGGAGCTACCTGAAACCGGGGTCCTCCTAGGTTTGATATTTTGTAAAAAAGCTTATTTGCAAAGCCAGAGTAAGGCAGATGGGAGTAAGATTGGGAATTGATGAACACAGGGAAAATTTGGAGCAGCCACAGAAGGGAATGCTGGATATATTTTCTTATCTTCAGCTCTTGTCTCTGTTTTTCAGGACTGTCTGAGCCTCTGTGAATCTTGGTGTAGTGCACCTCCTTCCCAGGAGCATTCACCATTTAAAATGGAACAGAAGATGAATAGGAAGAGGATGGATGTCAGGGAGGGGCTGGGACAGGAAGTGGCCCTGGTCAGCCTGGGAGTGTGGTTTTTTTCTCTGTGCTTTGCGGCCTTGGGCCACATGCAGCCCTCCTGTATCCCTAAGGTCTGTCCTCGCCCAGACCTGTCCAGATTGTGTGGTGATCACATTATGCTCGGTTTAATAAAAGCAGGTTATAGTCAATGTGTACTACTATTCTAACTTTGTGAAAAGAAAAATACATGTATGCAGGTATGATAAACCCCCCATGGGGAGTACACCAAAATGTGGGTGGTAGGGCTGGTGGGAGAGTTGTGTTCTTCCCTTTATGCTTGCCAAATGGACAGGTTTTCCAAGGCCCTGTGAAGTCCTCTATCTGAGATTCTTCCCCATCTGGACTTCCCACACTGCTCAGCAGCACTGAGTTCTGCTGGGCCCCTTTTGAAACTTCCCCTGCTCCTGTTGTGCCCGACTCTTTGCGGAGCACGTGCTCCTCCTGATTTTGAACCTACATCCCCTTCCATGTTTCCTTGGGAACTTTATGCCTCCCTCCTGCCCTGCCAGGCAAATGGACCCTGAGATCGGGCCCTCAGCCCAAGGCCCTCTGTCCTCTTTCTCTCTGAGCACACTTCCTCCTACTGGAACACTCCTCCATTCCCTCCTCTGTCTTCAGGGTGCCATCTTGAGTCAGGGCCACTTGCTGCAACTTTATCTCACTATCCCACACTGCAGAGTGTCTAACACAGAACTAGCCCAGAGTGGGCTCTCTCTCAGTCAATGTGAGGGCCCAGCTCCTGCCTCCTTCCTTTCTACAACCAAACTTATATCATCTTTCCCCAAAATACATCTTCTTCTCCCAGCTTCCCCATTTGGGGTGTAGTATCCTCTTGCTCAGTGACTGTGGCTCAAATCTCAGGGACACATGCTCGCTCTCTCTCTCAATCTCTCTCTCTCTTCCCGCTCCCCTATACTTCAAGTCAGCTGCCAGCTCCCAGCTGTCTGCCTTTTGTAAACTGCCTTGGGTGCATGCATCTTCCCTTGTTCCTCCTATCTCCTCATTAGGACAAAGCCTCCTGACCTCAGCCTTCTGGTAAAGTGTATGGAAGCTCCCACAATCTAGCTTAAACATGAAAATGGAGTACATCTGGGCTTCATGAGCGGCTAAAAGCAGGAACTGAAACCAAGAACTGGAGAGCATCCAGGAATAATAAGTTAAGGAGAGAAGGATGAGGGGGTGGGGGGAGCCCTTGATCTGCTGTGGAGGATGAGTCCCCAGCCCAGTAGCCTGGCACTCGAAGCCTGCCACGGACGTGCAGTTCCCAACCTTACCTACAGTACCTTATGCAAATGTTTCCTCAAAATCACCATGAACATTCTTGCTTCTTTTCCTCACACCATCCAGAAAAATATGATTTTAAATTATAAGCAGCCTTATGAAGTAAAAATGTCTAATAAAAGAAATATGTCTCATTAAGGTGGATTCCTCATTTTTAATAAGACATGCAAATATGAGGCTTAATATGTCCTGATCTTTTTAGAAAGCACACTTTTATTCTATTTATAATTACATTGTATGCTAAAGTTTCTTCTGCTATGTACTGAAGGGGTCCCAGGGTTATGAAGGCGGTATGGTCTGAATGTTTATGTTACCCCCAAAATCCTATGTTGAAGCCCTCACCTCCAAGGTGATAGTGTTAGGAAATGGGAGATAATTATGTCATGAGAGGGTGGAGTCCTCATGAATGGGATCAGTTCCTTTATAAAAGAGACCCTAGAGAGATCCTTCACCCCTTCCACCATGTGAGGACAAAGCAAAAAGACTAGAATCAGGAATCGAGCCCCCATCAAACACCGAATCTGTCAGTGCCTTGATCTTGGACTTCCCAGCCTCCAGAACTGTGAGAAATAAATTTCTGTTGTGTATAAGCTACCCAGTCTATGGTATTTTATTACAGTAGCCCACATGGACTGGACTAAGACAGAAAGGAACTCTTGTGGGCATCTGTTGGTTTTTGTTTAATAAGCATCTTTGTGGTAGAAATAGATAGTAGTCCATTATCAGTTCTCCACTATTCTTGGCTAATAAAAGCATGATTTTATTGGGCATGACAACGTGCCCAACTAAATAAATACCTGTCCCTTGCAGATATGGGTGACAATATGATGAGGTTCCTGTCATTGATAATTAAGGAGAAGCTGATAGGTGAGGCTCCTACCCTTGGCTCTTCCTCCTTTCCATTGTGTGGAATGTAGACCTGATGTCTGGGGATTTGGTAGTTATTTTATGATGAGGAAGACAAAGGCATCACCTACAGGATAGTAGACTTGAGAGCTAGGAGGAATCTGGGTCCCTGATCCTTTATGAAGCTGCCACATCAGCCCTGAACTACCTAACTTCAGGTTTCTGGTCATGTAAAACCCCCACTTCCTGGTTCCCAGTTTGGATGGCCCTTTGGACTGACTTGCCAGAGAAGCTTTAAAAATTATTGTTGCCTGGATCTCACCTCAAAAGAGTATGATGTAACTGATATGGGATGAAGCTCAGACATTTGGTTTTTAAAAGTGTGCAGATGATTCTATTCTGCATCGAAAGTTGAGAACCACTTCTCTGCTTTATTTAAGTCACCGCTTTCCCAGTTTTTGTTACTTGCAGCCAAATGAAATGTCTCCTGGATATTACCTTCTTTCACTAAGGAATTGCCTATTCCTGCCACCCAGTGTGTTTCTGGCTACATGATAATTGGGAGGATAGATGAGAAGCACACAAGATCCCACATAGAATTAGTCTGTGGGACCGTGGGGTGGACAGATGACCTGACTTGGGCCAGTAAAACAAACAACAAAAAACAAACAACAAACAAATAAAAAACTTTTAGAAGCAAATAGAGCAGAATAACTTCATGACCTTAGGGCTCTTAAGCAAAATATATAAAATATATAAAGCACTAACCATGAATGAAAAAATTGAAAGGTTTTTCTTTTCATTAAAATAAAAAAAAACCTGTTAAGTGAAAGACATTGATAAGAGAATGAAAAGGAAAGTCACGTATTGGAGAAGATATTTCCAATACATATATCCGACAGAGGACTTATAACCAGAATATATAATGAACCTCAATCAGTCAACAGGTAAGAGGCAGTCAACCCAACAAGAAAATGGGCAAAAGGCTTGAACAGGCACTGTATGAAATACAACATCCAAATGGCCACAAACATATGAAAAGGTGCCCAATCTCCATAGTTGTTAGGAAAATGCAAATTAAAACTATAATGTGACATCACTACACACCTGCTAACAGTATAAAATGACTAAAATGAAAAAGACTGACACTAACAAATGTTGCTGAAAATATGGAGTAACTGGAAATCTACACTGCTGGTGGGAGGGTAACTAACACTACTGTCTTGGAAAACTTTTTTGGCAGTATTTGTAAAAGCTAAATCTTGGAGTTTTGAAGGGAGGAATGTGGAAGAATTTTGGGGCATCTTTTATAACCACCAAAAATTCTCTCCCCAATCCCAAATTTAAAATACTTAAACAGAAGGAAAGAAAACGCTGGAACCTTTTGACACAGTCAAAGAAGCTGGAGGACCAAATAAATTGCACACTGTGTTTATAGTAATGACGGTGGTGCTGTCTTAGCTGGGAAACAGAAATACCCATCCAGTATAAATTATAAAAGATCTTTAGAAACACTCCCCTGGCACAAAATACAATTGCTGTATACTTGTTTATATTGGCAGCATATGATCTAACGTCACTGTAATAGTGAGGACAACTTTGGTCTCAAGTAGCAGAACCCAGTTAAGCCAGAAGGGCAAGTTTATGCAAGGATGCTGGGTTAGAGGCTATGAGAGAGTAGGGACAGCTGGACCGAAACATCCGTGGGATGCCCACCCTGCCTCAGCTGTGCCTCTCCCCTCCCTGGCAGTGGCCTTACCCTTTGCTAATTGCAGACCTTCCTCTCTCTGCATAGTCCCATGTTACAATTCCATCCACTGGGCAGTCATTCTTTCTCATTTCCAGTTTGAAAATCCCAGGGAAGGAAGCTGATTAGCCCAGTGCAGGTCAAGACCCCACCCTTGGATCAGTGCCCTGTGGCCTAGGGCTGAGGCCTGGGAAAGGCACCATGAATTGCCAGCTCCAGCCAGGCATCCTATTCCATGTCAGTCAACTGTGGCCAGGAGGCAGGTTTTCAAAGAGTGTATTGCCCAAGAAAAAATACAGAGGCAAAAATATGTGCCCTCAAATATCAAACACAGTCTCTGAATATAGCAAATCCACTAAAGTGGGGTTTAGGCTGTTCCTCTGTTCCCTAGACAGAAATTTTGAAATGTCTTTATTTGTGTCACTAGCCACAGAAATCTAAGGAATCCTGACAAGCTCCAAGACTGAAGGGACAAATCCTTTAAGAAACAAATTCCATGAATGTGACTGGAACACTCAGAACAATAGTAAAACTTTATACTTTTGTATCTTGTGTTTCATCTACAATAGGTAGAGTATTTTACAAGAAGTTATTTTTCCTGTACATTTACCAGTGAAATAGATGCACTGTTTGCAGATGCCAGTCTGACACTGATCACCAAAAATACTCTATCTACTCACTGTGTGGCCCATGAGTGGACCAACGTGGCAGAGTTTCTGCTGCTTGTCTGGGTTTATGCACAGGTAGAGCTAATGTTGCTTCACCAACTGTTTCCCAATCCATGTCCTGAAAATGCAGCTGTCTTCTTTCAATTCCCCCCAAAATATGCTTTAACATTTTTATGGTAATACTGTAGTGCCCAAAATTTTGACTTCTGAGCATCAATAAAGAAAGTCTATGTGGAGAAAAGGGACCCTGCTACACTATTGGAGGAAATTTAAATTGGTATAATCATTATGGAAAAAGTATGAAAGTTCCTCAAAAAATTAAAAATAGAACTACCATAGGGCCCAGCAATACCACTACTGGGTATGCATCCAAAGGAAATGCGATCAGTGTATCAAAGAGATACCTGCACTCGCATGTTCACTGCAGCATTATTCACAACAGCCAAGACAGGGAATCAACCTAAGGGTCCATAAATGGATAAAAATAAATGTGGTCTATATAAACATAATGGAATACTATTAATAAGGAAGGAAATCCTGTCATTTGTAACAACATGAATGGACCTGAATGACATTACGCTAAGTGAAATAAGCCAAGCACAGAAAGATACAGCCCGATCTCACTTATATGTGGAATCTAAAAAAGTCAAACTCAGCAGCAGAGTAGAATGATGGTTACTAGGGGTTCGGGGCAGGGTGATGGGGACTGGGGAGATGTTGGTCAAAAGATACAACATTTCAGTTAGACAGGAGAAATAAGTTCAAGAACCTATTGTACAACATGGTGACTATAGTTACTATCAAGGTATTGTATATTTGGAAATTGCTGAGAGTAGATTGCATATGTTAATTAGAGTGATTAGGTCATTCCACAATGTGTACACATATCAGAACATCATGTAGTACACCATAAATATGCACAATATTTATTTGGCAATTTTAAAAAGTAGTCTGGATCTGCTTCCTGTTGACAGAAGTCAATTTGTGTCTTCATTAAAACTGCATGAAAAAAAAGAAAAGAACCAAACAAACTACCTGTTAGACTCCAAATAGCCAATTACCTAACAGAAGTCTACTAAAAAATTTTGATTACTTGTTCACGTTACCAAAAACTCGGTACCTGTTCCTGAAGCCAAATAAAAAACGAGAACAAGTGGGTTGAGGAGAAAGGAGAGGAAGATTTATTAAGTTGCCAGCAAATGAAGAGGACAGCAGACTCTGGTCTTAAAGAACCGCTGTCCTGTTGAGAGGGGTTTAGGCTCTTCTGTAGGTCCACAGTCATTTAGTTAACTCAGGATCTTCACGACCTGTGCTGCCCATTGTTCCCACGGGGCCCCTGGTGGCTCCACTGTTCCTCATCTGATCTAATCTTACGGTTTCTCCATCATTTGTTTTGTGACCATTGAGCCATCCCCTGAAGTGAGAAGAAGAGAACCAACAAACCAGCACAAACAGACCTGCAAGTTAAGCTTCCTAGGATTGTTACACTGTTACTGTGAGCTTACAGTAGTCCTTTGGCTTAATTAATTTTTAATCCTGTAACATTCAGAAACAGCGTGGGTTTCTTTGGGACCTCAGGGCTTGTCATCAAAGACTAAGTATCTGGTGGAGTGGAGGAGCACATTAGGAGGTAGTGGCTCCCATCACAGAACAAGCCTCAGCAAAGGAAGAGTGTTCCCAAAGATGGCGGGCACATGAGAGCTGGGAGCAGGCAGGCTGGAAGCTCCGTCACCCGTGGTGAAGGTGGTGGAGCAGTGGGTCTGGCATGCCTTTAACTGCTCTAGTGCTGCCTTCAAACAATGGAGAGGCCTTCTGGACCCTAGCCTGGAATTCTTCCCCTTTTCTGTCCTGAGCTCCTGCCATGCTGGCAATGCCCTGGCAGTACACAAGATAAAATATGAAATGACAGATTTAGCCACATCTTCCTACAGATGAGGGCATTCGTTCAGACAAGAGCTATTACTATACTTGCTTTCTCTTCTCTCTTGGAGTCTGGAGAACTTCAAGAAACAAGGAGAAGGACAGAAAAAGGAATAACTAAGAAGATGAATCTAGAACAACTATCAAGATGGTAAATTAGTATCTAATTTTGAAAATTGTAATTGGTATAAATACCATGCACTATGGAAGGAGGGATGAGGGGTAAAATGTATAAAAAAGAATATAGGATAAATAGAAGTTAGAGTCCCTTCCTGTGAAAGCCCGCCTTTTACATACATAATCAAGCAAGATCAGAGATTACAAGTCTGGGTGAATTGGACCAGTAGACAGGTTCATTCAGCCTGATGTTTCAAAAATCAGGAGATTTCCACGTTAAAGTCTGGGAACCTGACTTTTTGTGACAAATCAGAGGATTTGCAACACCAAGTGCATCCTCACAAGGCCACAACCTTCTTGGCTGGACAGTGGCTGGCCCTGCAGATGGGTCAGATGCTCTTCAGTTGGGCACGGTCCCCACCACTCCGTGTTGCCACACTCTTCATCAACATAACTGTTTGGGCCCTGTAGCATATGAATTTGTCACTCCTGACCAGGACACCTACAGCATGAGATTAGAGGACAGTTTTTAATAAATTCAACAAAAGGCCACTTATATTACATAGCCACCATAAATTGTTTGTGGAAAGAGGAGCAGCATAAATCAATTCCATAAATTATCTCGAGTTGTTTACTCAGGAATACTGGGCCAGCTGCTGGACAAATTCATCTGTCTTCTGGCAGTTGGATAAGGAAACGTAATTGTAGGTTGAAGTCATTGGCAGCCTCTGGGCCTGCTTGGGTGAACCCTCACCACGGGGAGAATGGAAGCTGACTCTAGGGTGGGCTGTTGGTTGTACACGGCCACTCCACATGGGGGTCAGAGAGAGGAGCTATGGGTCCTGCCCTGACATCAGCTTCCAACATAAGGGTGGCATGGAGGAACCCATGAATAATTCATATCACAACCAGATTGATGCTCAGTGAGCTTCAATGGGAATGAATTACCTTGTGTGCATTTCCTGCCTAAATGTCAGTGTGTCTTTTCACAAGCGCCTGTGATGAGTTTATGAATAGGTGCATTCTCTGATGCCTCTGCTTTAGGCAAGGCAGTTTCGGGATCTTGGCTTGAGTTTCCAATTACTGACTTGCTGCTTACAAACAGTAATCGTAAGATTTCAAATAACACATGACTGAAAAAAAAAAAACGCCCCTACTAAAGAGAAATCTGGATGGAAATAGAACAATGGTTTTGAATGTATCTGTATCATGCAAGGGAAAGTCAAGAGGCTTGAGTGTTCTGGTGAGAAAAAGTGGTAGGGGAAGAAAATGAACATTTCCAGAATACTTACTGCCTTGGGAACTTTACGTGTATTATCATCGTTAACGTCATTTAACAGATGAAGAGACAGGATTCTGAGACATCGTTGTTCAATGGAAATTTACTGTGAGCTACGCTGTAATTTAAGATTTCCTAGTAACTTCATTAAAAAAGGTAAAAATGAAAAAGGGTGAAATTAATTTTAATGATATATTTTATTTAACTCAATATATCCAAAATAAACATTTAAGTATGCAATTGACACAAAAAATTACTAATGAGATATTTTACATTCTTTTTTCAGACCAAGACTTTGAAGTCCAGGGCATCATTTATATTTAGAGCATATCTCAGTTCAGACAGCCACATTTCAAGTGCTCACCAGTCTCATGTGACAGTAGCTATGACTCATGCACTCAAAGTTGCAGGCAACTTGGGGAAATTGCTTAACTTCTCTGATCTCCCATTTCCTGATCATAAAATGTGAAGAATAATAGTTGGGCTTTGCCCACCTCAGCCATATCTGCTCAGTTTCTCCTAGGTGATCAGATGGGATAAGCACGCCACAGTGGTCATTTTTACATGGTGGCAGGGTATCTGCAGATGCACACAAGCAGCAAGATCATGCGTGTGACATAACTAGAGTTGTATCTCAGATCTACGTAACATGGATCCTTAAGGGCTGTTTTCACAACCCTATTCATTTTGGGGTCATGCAGTAGAAGTATTTAAGTGTCAGTGGAAAAAAATCTGAACTCTGTAAAATAATTTAAGGAGGTTTATTCTGAGCCAAATATGTGTGACCATGGCCCAGAGGGCCACACCAAGGAAGCCTTGAGCAAAAGCTCTCATAGTGGTTGGGTTACAGTTTGATTTTATACATTTCAAGAAGAAAGGAATTACACATCATAATCAATATCACAATTCATAAATCATACTATAAGTCATAAATCAATACATGGAAGCCATACATTGGTTGGCCTGAAAATGTGGGACATTTCAGAGTGGGGGATTACAGGTTATAGGTGGGTTTAAAGATTTTTTGGTTTATAATTGGTTAAAGAAATGAAGCTTTGTCTAAAGGCTTGGAATGTTAAGATAAGAAAGTCTGTTAATCAGAGACAAGCCACTGGACATACACTGGACATAGACTCAAGTGATCTGTTGAGTTATTCATTTAGTTTTATCTATTTTTAAAAAATTTATTTAATTTAAACCAATTTTTAAAAATGCTTAAATTAGGCAAAATTAATTTTAATTTAACAAAACCATATTTCTATTTTTTTGTATTACCTTTTATCAAGACCAACCTTGCCTTTTAATGGAGTTTGCATATAGACATTTAAAAATATCTACTACTTTTTATTTACATATAGGAATAACAATGTTAATTATTAGTAGCTTTTATTTTTAATGAAAAACCTAGGAAGTTAAAGTTAACTTTGAACTGTCATCAGTCCCCAATAAATCTAAATATTTTTAGCCTTTTATATCATGTTAAAGTAAGATATTCAAGTGTATAAATTTAAAATTATGTTTCAGTTATTTCAGGATTTTAATTTACCTAGAAATGACTCAGACATTTTATGATTATCTACTACTTAATTTAACATAATATGACTTTAAGAGTTTAAATTACCGAAAAGAATCTCAAAACTATGACATACACAGTGAAGCAGACCTTAGAGATTTATAAAGATTTTTTATTTGCCAGTTTTTAAAATAGTTTTTCTCCCCCACTTCAGATTTAGTGATCTCTTGATTACTTGTTTTGGTTGCCCTAGACAATAGTGGTCAGGCAACTCTAAATTTGCATTTCCAAAGACGTGACCCCAGGTAGAAATTTTCCGTCTCAATGCACAGAACTTAGACCTAAACATAGGTAAAATTTGTTATGTAAATTCTGAGTCTCTGTCCTTTTTAATCCTAAAAGTTTGTAGTGGTTGAGGTGCAGAGAGGAAGATGTCCTTACAAAGGGAGAGCTTTTTTTTATAGAGGTAAAATTTCTTTTGTAAAGAGTTTTAAAATAGCCAGCTAACTGTAGACTGATACAGCTTGATTGGTGGTCTTTTCAATTTAGCTAGTTTCTAAATTAGATTACTGGCTTTAGGGTGGAGCGCCTTTAAGGGAGCTGGGTGAAGGAAGCCTACAATTTTAGCACCAGTACAGCTGGAAGACAAATACTTAGATCCCTCAAAATCAAGGATTTCTTTTCTACACTGAATCCTGGGTCCCCCCAAAGACGGAAATGTTACAGGAGTGGACAGTGCAACGTGTCCGTAGTGCACCTCACCATAAGGCATTTCCAAGGGTAGCCAGCAACTCAACGTTAATCAGCCCACTCTGGGCCGGTTCATCCTCCATGAAGTCTTATCCCTCAGTGGAGAAACTTTAGGTGCCTAAGCTGTGCTTTTCTTATCTGAACTCAAAAAGAGGAGCCCCTGTAACAATAACTATTAAACAACTGTATTTAGCCACCCCTAACATTGCCACTTTGTGTAGCCATTATAATATGAAAAAAAAATTTTCATAATGCAAAATAATTTCTAGTAACCCTGACAGGTTTCAGTCTGAAATGTCGGTTCTTGGCACACTCATGGCCAGAGAATGACCAGACACACCAAAGTTAGGCAAGCACGAAAACGAGGTTTATTGAGGAGAGAAAGATATGATTATAGGGCAAGAGCAAGATACAGGTTTACAGAGCATGATACATGTGCCACAGATGACGACCAGACCCATTGTTGCAGCAAAGGGAGAGCAAAAGCAAGGGCGTAAAAGGGCCTGGCTATGGTCTGCATCCTCTTTTATGGTGCCTGGATTGGGATCTCCCTCGTGGTTCAGAGATCACCATAGAACCACTTTGATTGGACAGTTGGGAATCACGTGACCTGAGCCTTAACTAGGCATGCGGGTTGTTCTAGTTCAACTTCTGGACTCTATGGTACCTATGCTGCGTGGCCCACGGGCCAAAAAGTCCTCTGCATTCTTTTGCAGCTGGCGTGCTAAGTTATGATTGGCAGATCCATGAGGTACTTCCTCCTCCCCCAGGTATGGCAGTAGCTCAGGGCAGGATTAGGGTGGGGCAGGGCCAAGATTGGGACAACAGCACCCACTTTTGTCCCCAGGAGATCCGGAATCCCTCACTATCTACCTAACATCCCTAAAAGCCAAAGAGGTAATTTGATACAAAAAAAAAAGCAGTTTTATGCCTGAGAGGAATCTGTCCATGACTCTTTAGACTCCATGAAGAAGACAGAGACCTTGAAGAAAAAGAAGTGAGTGCAACAGAGAAAACAGCCTGAAAAAGGGTGTAAATGTTTTCTGTCTCTTCAAAACCCCCTCACCCTTTTTGAGAACTAAATCCAACATCCCTGCCTCAGGCCAGGGGTCAGGAGGGGCAGAAAAGTGTGCTTTGTTCTTTGTGCCAAAGGAGATGGCTCAAGGGAATTGTCCCAGTGGAGGTCATGAGATTGTTTTGGCCAAAGACGGGATTAATGAGAACCTTTAAAAGCTCTGTACTTCTGCTCAGAAACAGGACGTAGGTACTTCGAGATGGGACTCTGCCAACCATCTCACTCGCTGGCAAATTAATAAACTCCTCTTTCCTCAAACCTCCTCAAACCACTCGTCCTCATTTTGATGCAGCCTCAGGGACAAGTGCTGAAATTTCGGTAACATGAATGGCACCTTTTTCTGGGTTCCTTAAGGGGTCTCAGTAATTAGAAGTTCCCTCTAGGTTCTTTTATGGGGTACAGAAGATGGCAAAGAGGAAGAAGTAAGGAGGAGTGAAAGTAAATGCTTCACATAAATATCAGTTTATTCTCTGACGGGGAATCGGAACCTGGTCGCCGCAGTGAAAGCATGGCATTTTAACCATCAAGCCACAAGGTGCTTCTTTGGTGACATAGGTTCGAGGAGGGGAGAAAAGAGGAATTTGTTGAGGGGCAATAAAAGATTACCAGAGAGGATGGATGGATGGGGAGCAAAGATGAACTGGCAGGGATAGGACTTTATCTTTAAGGAGTCTCATTCAGGTGTGATTGATCTCCTAGGTGGGTCTGGATGGAAGGGGGCATGAGGAAGCATGTCTGACCTCCCTCCTCATGGCCAGCACCTCAGCTTTAGAGTATTTCTGGCGTCCCCTTGGCCTAGAGGGGGGTCCATTCATTTGGCTGGGGGCTTAAGATTTTATTTCCATCCACACAAGGCCTGGTCAGCTCCCACCTGAGGCTCTCTGCAACCTTTCAGGCCTTCACCTGGACAGGTAGGATTCTAATGCCACCAGCTCGGAGCAACCAGCTGGCATTAGAATGAGGAACTGGGGAGATGACAACTTCAACCTTGTCACGCTACCATTACCTTTCTAACATTTGTGTACCAGACACTTGTTTACAATGATTACTGTACTGAAATAACAAGACACATGCAAAATAGGCTGCACCCAGCTTGTTTGAACAATTGCAATTGTTCAATTTCATCCAGGCCAATTAGGATATATTTTTGGTATAATCATTCAAAGAATTGGCACTATTTAGACAATCTCCTAGCTAATAAAAGTTAGCTAGAATGGAAATTTTACAGAAAGTAGAATATCTTTGTTATCAAAGGGAAGTTTATTCTGATAAAACTGTAACAGAGAAAATGGCCTGAAAAAGAGTAAAGATGTTTTCTGTCTCTTCAAAACCTCCTCATCCTTTTTGAGAACTAAAACCTACATCCCTGCCACAGGCCAGTGGTTGGGAGGGGCAGGAAAGTGTCCTTTGTTCTTTAGCCATAGCAGATGGCTCAAGGGAATTGTCTGAGCGGAGGTCATGAGATTGTCTTAGCCTAAGATGGGATTAGTCCAGGCACAGGTCATGAGATTGTTTTAGCAGAAGATAGGATAAATCTGGGCAGAGTTTATGACATTGTCTTAGCCTAAAATGGAATTATGGGATTAATCAGAACCTTTAAAAGCTCTGTACTTCTGCTCAGAGGCAGGGCATTGGTGCTTTGAGACAGGAGTCTGCCAACCTCCTCATTTGCCAGCAAATTAATAAACCCCTCTTTCCTTCTCCTCAAACCACTTGTCCTCATTCTTCTGATGTGGCCTTGGGGACAAGTACCAAACTTTCAGTAACAAAATGAGAGCATCCACATACAGAAAAAGATACAACTTAAAAATATCACAAGTGGGGACGGTGTAGACATGAGAAGAATATGCCTTTGGAGCCAATGGACCTCCGCTCACATCTTATTTTTCCCACCATTTTTTTTTTGTGTGTGTGACTTTGTTTCCTTTCCTTTAAAAAGGGAAAGATGTGTCTGTCCCTTCCAGAATTATAGGAAGGATTTACATTCTTAGCACCACAAACGTTAGTTCCTCTTTGTTCTACATCAAGGCTGGGATGAAATGATTAAGAAAAAAAAAAAAAAAAACAGGTTAAGAGCCTTCATGTTTTTGTTTGTTTTTGCTTTTTTGTGGCCTAATTTTTTTTTAACAAATTCCAATAATCATTTTTCTGATTAGGAAAGTAACATATTCATTGTAGAATATTTGGAAGATACAGAAAAATATATTTTTATAATCCCCACTAATTCTGTCACCCAGACATAAATACTATTAATGTTTTCATGTTTACCCTAAGCATGCCTACAGGCAAATATTTCTCCTTCTCTTTACAAAATTGGGATATTATTACCTAAAGTGTTATATCTCACTTTTCACTTACTTTTAAAAGATTCTTCAAGCATTTTACAATTTCCCTTATTTTAAAAAATGTTCAAAAACATAATGTAATGGTTATATAATATTTCACTATATTGATGTACCATGTTTTATTTAGTCCTGTTTTTGGACAGTTAGGCTGTGTCTAAATTTTCTCAATACAGAAATTCTGCATATTCTTGCACACAAATTTTGGTGTGCATATGTTGATATCTTTAGAATAAATTTTTAGGAGTGGAATGAGTAATTCTAAGGGTTTTTAAGTAGTCCTGACCTGTATTACTAAATTATTTTTCTGGAAGATTGTGACAGTTGATGACCTTGTCATGAATGATCATTTTTGTACCATCTGGCCACAGAACCAAATGATCAGCTAAATTTTGAAAGGATTGAGAAGAATTGTAGTCACATATAGGGGGTTCTATTTATCTTTCTGTGGGACTCTAGATATGATTTTCTAATTTTTGTAATTAGGATGCAAGGCTACAGAAAATTGGAAGTGGGACAGATAGTTTCTCAAGAAGGGAACTGTGCCAAGGCCAGGAAACACTCGTCAGCCCTGGGGGGGTCAAACACAATTATGTACTAAGAATGAGGAAGTCCCACACAAAGTGGCAAGATGCTAGGTTAGCCCCCAGTCTTAGGAGGGGAGCCTATTCCAGATATGACTTCTGCCCTTGGCAGATGAAGCTTCTGGTTGCCTGCCAATTACAATCAGCTAGAAACAGAGCACCAGGAGTAAACCAAGGGCAAGGTGATGGTGTGAGACCATGCAGGAGGCCCAAGAGCCAGGAGAGGAGCAGGAGGTGGGAAAAAGCCTTAAGCTGGGTCTAGACCAGCTGGACATCCTGCTACAGCCGGTAGCCCAGGCTGCTGGAGAAGAATGACAAGCTTTCTAGAAAGGCGAGTGTTCTCATGTGCAATAGTGAAAGCAATTCTGTGGGTTCCTGGGAGTGTCAGGAGGAAGTCAGGATCGTGTGGGGTGTACCTAGAAGGCAGCTCCATACCCCAAGTTTGCCAGATGGGCTCAGGGTCATATGAAAATTCAACATTAGAATCAGGAATTTGGAGAAGATAAAATAGAAATAGAGAAATAGTTTGTTTATATATTTTTAAATGACAGATGTGCACAAACCACAAGCCCTGGAGATTTACAGCACCTAAACTATTGCCATTGTTTTAGTAACTTTGCGAGAATTAGCAAGGTAACTAAAAATGAGAAATGGTGAAAATAATTCTCCAGTCCTCACAAAGGAAAATACCTGATTCTAGTTGTTGTTGCTTTCTCACTACTTAACCCTCCCAAGGAATAAACATAAAGGACTCTTCAATATGGCTATGTGAATAATGAATCCTGCTGGATTAGTAAAACTTTAACTACTGGTTCTAAGTTTGGTAAATCAATGGTGTTGTTTATATCTCTGGTCCCCAACCCCAGAGCTGAGGACCGATACTGGTCTGTGGCCTGTTAGGAACCGGGCCACACAGCAAGAGGTGAGTGCAGGTGAGCAAGCAAAGCTTCATCTGTATTTACAGCTGCTCCCCATCACTTGCATCACCGCATAAGCTCCGCCTCCTCTCAGATCAGCTGTGGCGTTAGATTCTCATAGGAGCACAAACCCTATTGTAAACTGCACATTGAGGGGTCTGGGTTGCACGCTCCTTATGAGAATCTAATGCCTGATGATCTGAGGTGGAGCTGAGGCGGTGATGCCAGTGCTGGGGAGCAGCTGCAAATACAGATTGTCATTAGCAGAGAGGTTTGACTGCACAAAAAATGTAATGCGCTTGAATCATCCCAAAACCATCCCCCCTACCCAAGTCCTTGGAAAAATTGTCTTCCATGAAACCAGTCCCAGGTGCCAAAAAGGTTGGGGGCCGCTGGGTCATATGATATATGTTAACTTCAACAAGGGGTTTAAACTTGTACCACATAAACCACTTGACAAACCAGAAAAATACGGTCAACTGTTGTCATGAGAGAACATAAAAAGAATGTTTCCAGAGGCTGATCTTGGGCCAATATATCTTAAATTTTTGTCAGTGATAGAAGAGGGTACATGAATAAAAGAGACAACCCAGTATGGGGTTAAAAATGCTAACAATAAACTAGAGAGAGTTAACTAATAAACTCGTTAACTAACAATAAACAATAAAGCAGAGAGAGAGAGAAACTTAACAGAAATCAGTAGTGCAGACATACAGAATGAAGTTTGATAGCATAAAGAACAAATTAAACAAATAAAAGAAGGAGTGAACACACAGTAAAATGCCCACCATCTGGAGTCCCTAAGACCAGGTCATCCTAGAAAGCTAGGTTTCCAGCACCTGAGATACCTTAAAGCACTAACCTTAGGTTTTATCTATTCTCAATGCAAAAATTTTAAGAATGTATCATTCACTTACCTGCTTTCTTAAAGAATGCAATGAGTATAATGTAGCCTTTTCTTGATGACTCAGGGCATTCATTTATGATCAGAAATTGTATTTCAATTCAATAAGCATTTATTGAGCCTCTTTACTGTGTGCCAAGTACTGCACATTGACTTTTAATCATTTTTTATTTACTTTGAAGCCAAGTCTTGAAAACATTATAAGCCAGTCACAAAGGATCATAAATTGCACGATTCCATGTATATGAAGTGTCCAGAATAGGCGAATCTGTAAAGACACAAAGTAGATTAGTAGCTGCCTATGGCTGGGAGGATTGGGGCATGATGGCTAAGGGGTGTGGGGTGATGACAATGTTCTAATGACCATTTGGGATAAGGACAATATTCTAATGACTGTGGTGGTGGATACACAACTCTGTGAATACAGTAATGATACAGGAGAGTGGACCCCCAAACTGGGGTCTGTTTGAAGGCCAAGTCGGTTCTTGGCTTCACGCAGGAAAGAATTCAAGAGTGAGCCAACAACCAAAGTAAAAGCAAGTTTATTAAAGTAAGAAAAGAAAAAAAAGGAGGCTGCCCCACAGACAGGGCAGTGGCTGTCTCTCAGAGCAACAGAGAGTAGCACCTGGTGAGCTTCTGGGATCTTATTTTGTACCTTCTATTTAAATTTATGCTAAGCAGAGGGAGGATTATCTTCTGGGAAATGGGTGGGAAGTTCCCGGAATTGAGGGTTCCTCCTCTTTTAAACCATATAGGGTAACTTCTGGGAGTTGCCATGGCATTTGTAAACTGTCATGGCACTGGTGGGAGTTTCTTTTAGTAAGCTAATGCTTTATAAGCAGGGTATAATGAGCAGCGAGCGTAATCTGAGGTCATTTTTCACGACCATCTGGGTTCTAGCTGCTTTTGGCCAGTTTCTCTGCCATCTCTTGTTTTATCAGAGACCTTGGTTCAGGGCCTGCCACTTCCCTGTCTCAGGAAAAAGCCCCTCCATTGTACCTTGTAAACAGGTGAATTGTGTGGTCTGTGAAATATATCTCAATAAAGCTGCTTTTAAAAAAACAGGTTGGCAGTGTTCGGAAAACAGAAAGAGAGGGCCTGAACAGGGATGGCGAAGGCAGGACGGTGGGGGGGCTGGGTCAGAACGATGCGCGGCTCCTGTTCATCTCTGTGAGATTCTCTGCCCCTCCTGGAACTAGCCTGGGACTGCCCTGCTGCTCTGCTGTCTCCTCGGCCTCCTGTCCTCGTGCCTCCTGCAGCTGGTTCTGTGGCATCAGCTGCTTCCAGTCGGCCCTGGTGCTGGAAATCACAGAGGTTCAGGGCCAGGCTCGGGAGTCAGAAGGACCTGGTTTCCTGATGGGGGCGTGATCTTGGGCAAGTTCTTTAACCTCTTTAAGCTCCAATTTGCTCATCTATAAAACAAGGATGATAATATCTACTTCATAGTCTTGGCAGGATTAAATGCGATAAAGCTCAGAATGTGGCTCACTTTGTGTCTGATTCATAGTAAGTGACTAAAAGAAGTTTGCATCGGGGAAGGAGAAATCAGCAGGCTGTGGGTGAAAGTTTCACTACGAATAAAGCCGGATTCCTTAGGGCACGACTTTGGCAATGCTTATTTTGGCTACTTGGCTGTGTTTAGACGTTAAGGACAGTGGTATCAGTGAACGTTCCTGTCAGATGAGGCGTTACTGAATTACCAGCGTTTCTTAAGATAGTGGAAAGAGAAAAGGAACAAACATTAGTTGAGCACTTACTGTGTGCCACCTGCTTGACATTCAGCATCTCATTTAATCCTTATGATAATCATATAAAGTAGGCATTGATAGCTCCATGCTATAGATGGGGAAACCAAGGCTCCAACAGCTAATCACAATGATAATGCTGCTAAGTACTCTGACAATGTGCAAAGGTCATGTACTCACTCATTTAATCCTCACCAGACCCTACGAGGGGGTTACCATTATTATTCCATTTTACATATGAGGAAACTGAGGCACAGAAAGTCCAAGTAACTCACCCAAGTAACCCACACATATTAAGTCACAGATCTGAGATACAAATAGAAATAAATCTGACCTCAGAGCCCGTGTCTACACTGTCCACTAAGAACCTAGCAAAGGGTCCTCATGGTCACCATGTCCAACAGGAAGGCTTGCTGTGAATGGTGCAGTCTGTGAGATGCTAGATAAGTTAAAGGTGACAATCCCTTACTTCAATCAGGTCGTTGGCTTTTGGGATGGCTTGAGGGGCACTAAGGTGGCTTCACTGGGCTCTTCTAAACCTTCCTACCTGAGAATACATACTTAGAATTTCCTTTTTTAGCTTAAGGCTATTTGCAGTTTGGGGTTTGTCAAAAATGCCTCTTAACACCTGTTAGCCACTGCAAGGTGGCAGGTGGCTGAACTGCCAACCTTTCCCTGCCTTCCCCCTCCCACCACAGTTTTGATAGCTGAGAAGAGAGGAAGATCTTGAAGGTCCTGAGGAGGCCAGGTGAACTCTGAGAATCTCGGGCCCCGGCCACCTCCCCGTCTGCACTCAAAAGCCAGGGGAGTCTGGGCGGCTTCTGCGTAGCGTGGGCAGAAGGTCAGGACGTGCTCTGATGAGATCCTCCTGTCTGCTAATCTCCAAGGCCGCTCCGAAGGGGGAAGGCTAGAGTCCTTTCCTTTCCCTGTCGCTTCTACTCTAGGGTGGTTAATTCAATGTTGGTGGCCTCTAAATGCTAGACCAGGGACGTTTTCTTCCTTGCAGATGTCCTGGGATAAAGGAGGGGAGGGCACCAGGCGTGGTGGAAGGGGGGGGCGCCGATGGTGTGCTCCGCAGGTCGAGTGGCCGTAACAAAGCGCCGCATGGCTCAAACAACAGCAATTTATTTTCTGACAGTTCTGGAGGCTGGAAGTTCAAGACCAAAGAGTCAGCAGGGTTGATTTCTCCCGAGGCCTCTCTCCTTGGCTTGTAGGTGGCCGTCTTCTCCCTGTGTCTTCACGTGGTCTTTCCTCTGTGTGAGTCTGTGTCCAAATTTCATCGTACAGGGACACCAGTCATATGGAATTAGGGGCCAGCCCATTTTAATTTAATCACCTTTAGAGGCCCTATTTCCAAATATAGTCACATTCTGAGGTACTGGGGATTAGGGCCTCAATATACAAATTTTAGGGGGACGCAATTCAGCCCATGACAGATGGTGAGGGGGACAAACTCCAAAGGCTGTCTCCTGCCCCAGCTTGTGGGGAATATCGGGGTCACGTGTCCCTGCAGGAATTCCCTGGGAGATGGGTTCATCCTTCCATCCAAGAGGAAGTCCTAGGCCTGGGGTGGGGGCCGTGGCCGTGGGGTCAGCACTGGCCCACCCCGGGATGCCAGGCGCCTGGGCAGGGTTCGGCTCTGTCTGAGCAGGAGGAGGGAGCGGAGGCTCTGTCCCTGCCCCGCAGGTATGAAACACACTTAGGGGAGAATCAAACTCCACGCTAATTTAACAGTTATTAATAATTGATAATTCCCATTCCTCAAGGATTGTTTGCACAGTGCTTGGAGGCCCAGGAATTAGTGATAATGAAATTTTAGCATAAGATAAAACTGGGTTAAGAGTTTTTCTGCCTCTGTTTAAAATGTTCCTGCATAAAATATTCATTTTAAGTTATAAACCAATAAACAAAGATGTCCCCCAGAGGCTCCCAAGTGTGAAAGTCTAATGTGATAATGAAAGTGAAAATAGTAATAAACAAAGAAGAAATTGATCACTTGGTAGACAATGAATAAATTATTAGAATAATAGGTTAACACGAAGAATGCGCGCAGGACAGGAAGGGGAAGCGGCTGGCCTCTGCCTCCCGCTTTGTCCGTCGTTGGTGTTGACGTGTGACTTGGTGCCGGCAGCTCTTCCCTTCGTCCTTCCGGCAGGCCTCGTTGAGCGGTGATGATTTGACAGCTACTGGGGTGGTCTCCCCAGACCTGTGTTCCTGACTCACCCTCCCCTGCTTCTCTTCTCTTTTAAAGCGATTCCATGAATACCAGAAGAGAAAAGGTAAAATGCAAATCCTTTGAGTCCTTAGTCCTGCCAAGACTTCCCTATGGCTGACCATGGATGCCTGCAGTCCCCGCCTCTCCCCCAACGCTTGTTCTTTCTACCCAGTCCCTAAATGTCCTGCCCCTCAGGCCTCGTCCTAGATCTTCTCTTCTTCTCTATCTATACCCCATTCTCATAGCCTTAAAAAATGCCTGTGCTGACAGCTCCCAATTGATACCCCATGCCAAGACCCACCTCTGAGCTCCGGCCTCACACATCCTATTGTCTCTGCGATGCCTCCTTGGTGACACTTGGCCTTCTCAGTCTCAACAGCCCCCTCCATTGCTCCTGCTGTTGCAGCGACTGACAACACAAGTCACTCGCTTGCTTAAGACGTAACCCCAAGGGGCATGCATGATGTCTCCTTTCCCTCACTCCCATATCCAATCCACCTGAAAGTTCCTGCAGTTCTGCTTTCAAAATGTGCTGGGATCTGCCCACTTCCCAGTTACCACACTGGTCCAGCCACCATCACCAGCATCTTTGGCTGAGATTTGTGCAATAGCCTCCCAGTGGGTCTCCTCACTGTCATTTTGCCTACCCAACCAGCAGCTAGAGTGATTTAGAAAGAAAAAATAGACTGGGCACAGTGGCTCATACCTATAATCCTAGCACTCTGGAAGGCTGAGGCAGGTGGATCTCTTGAGGCCAGGTGTTTGAGACCAGCCTGAGTAAGAGCGAGACCCCGTCTCTACAAAAAATAGAAAAATCAGCTGGGTGTGGTGGTGAGCACCTGTGGTCCTGGCTGCTCAGGAGGCGGAGGCAGGAGGATTGCTTGAGCTCAGGAGTTTGAGGTTGCAGTGAGCTATGATAACACCACTGCACTCCAGCCTGGGCAACAGAGTAAGACCACTGTCTCAAAAAAAAAAAAAAAAAAAAAAAAAAAAACAGAAGAAGAAGAAAAGAAAGAAAAAGTAGATCGTGTAATAGCACTCCCACCCCCAGTCTGCACAAAACCCCAGTGAGTTCCTATTGCACTTAGAAAAGTGCACCCCAAGGCCCTGACTGAGGATGCCCCACCTGCCTCCCCAGCCCTGCCTCAACTCATTCTTCCCTTCTTAGGGCATTCTGGCCAGACTGGTCTCTAATGGTCCCCTGGGACTTTATTTACCACTCAGAGTGAGATCGGGACCAGCGGAGTCAGCATTACCCGGAACTGGTTGGAAATGTCAAGCCCCACCTCAGACCTGCCGCATCAGAGTCAGGATTTCAACATGATTGCCAGGTGACTCGTGTGCAAATGAAAGTGGGAGAGCACTGCCACAGATCAGGGCACATAGGCCCTTTCCACCTCAGGGCCTTTGCATGTGCCCATCTTTACCCTGGCTCTTCAAACAGCTTGTTCCTAGACCACCTCTGGAAATGGATGCGGTAAACCATGGCTGCTTCTGGGGAGAGAAGTTTTGGAGGCTGGTGTCGGGGATGGGAGAGTTACTTTTTATTATGCACTCTTATTCACCTTTAAACAAACAAACAAACCATTTTAACAGCTTCCTCTTTTTCAACTGACAGTTCCGTTTACAGCCACCAGCCTTAGAACCTCCAATCCTTACTCCATATCACAGTGTCCTTTTATTTATTTCCTTCATAGTGCTCACCATAATTTGGTCATCGTTAGCTTTCTCACTTATCGCCTGCTCCTTGGTCGGCATGCAGGGAGGTGAGGACGGTGTCTCTGCTGCCCGCCACCGCGCCTGCTGGCTCCAGGTCAGCGCCACACATCGGAAGCTCTCAAATGCTTACAAATGAGCTTCTCTGAAATCTTACATTCAAACGCTCCTCTCTGCCCTCCACGCAGTTTGCGTGCTAATTTTCTCCCACTGCTCCTGTTTCATACCTCCTGAGGGTCTTGGGTCCCCTGATGGCCCTGTCCTCTGTCTAGAAGCTCTGATCTTCTTCTGGCCTTCCTGGTTTGGACCTTCGCTTCGGAGCTGCTTTCTTCTCCGGCTCCTGCACACAGAGCAGCTGACCTCACCCCAGGGTAACGGGGAGGAATGGAAGTCGTCAGAAAAACTTCCTCACTTCCCTGCCATGAAGCCCACAAACCTCTTCGTATCTGCTGCTATCTTTTTCTCCATTTTGTTTGCTAAAGTGACATTACTCTCTCTGTGTAAGCGCTCTGATCGCCCTCCTCCAGTGGTGTGCTGGTAAATGTTTAACAACTGGCTCTCCAGGAATAAAAAGCTCTGATTTGTGGAGTTTGCTCATTTTCATGGTGGAAATACTCCCTCCAGCCGATTTCAAGCCACCAAGGAGATGCCAGTAAATGCAGAATTGGAAGAGACGCTCAAGGTGCATCATTATATAGCATCCACCATATACACACAGAAGATGGAAATAAACTCAAGAGAATAATTTTTTATAAAATGTAGTGAAACAAGAAGGGATGAGTTTTCAGTATTTATTGCTTTGTTTTTCAGTATAATCTATTTAACTGCAAGTTCCTATCATTTCATTTTTAATACTGGGCCTGTTTGATGCCGGGCTCAGAAATTCCTGCAAAGTGAACAGTGGACTCTCCCGCCTGTGGTCGTCCTCACTGCCTGCTTTTCAGCTCCCATGCGGTTCTCCAGCCACCACTGCCTGGCTTCCGCCCTGCACGCCGAGGAAAGCTCTCTGGCCTCCTGTTGCTGGCTTCCCTCTTACCCTCCTGGATCCAGAGGCATCAAACTCTGTGACCACCTGACTCCCTGGGCTTCCATGGCCCCACGGAGCCCGGACTTCCTCCTCCCACTCTGGCTGTCCTATTGCTCACACTCCTTCCTCAACCCCTCTCCTCTGTCTGTCTCAGCCCCTTCTCTCTCTGCACTCCCTCTCCCGCCCTGTCATCCTCTCTCTGTGGGTGGCCCTGTGCTCTCTCTGCCTCCAGCCCAGTCTCCTCCAGCTTCTGCCCATGGCAGGAGCCACCGGGTGCTGTGGCATTCATGAGCCAGGGAAGGAAAGGGTCACTGCAGTGACCTCTTGTCCCCATTCTTATTGGCCCCCAGTCCATTCTCCATGTTTATCCAGAAACCCACCTTTCTAAAATGCAAGTTTTCTATACTGCTTACAAGCCTTCAGGAGGACAACTGAAGTGGCCCAGGGAGAGCAGGCTTGGACCAGGTTGGTGACAGTGAAGATGGAGATGAAGATGGAGGTGGCATCACAGAGGTGGCACGCACTGGCTGTGGAGGCTGGGGGATGGTTCACGGGTGTCTGGTGGAGGCACCAAGTGGAGATGAACCATTCATTGAGATGGTTTGAACCGTTTCTGCTCACAACACCTATGACACAAAATGTGTGGGTTTGTTCCTCACACCACCAATTCACCAACATGCTAGACACCAGCTGGGTGTCCTACATGTCAATTCCATTTTGACATTATCCATGGGGAGTAAGTGTCAGAGCCCCCAGGTTAAGGGCCCTGTACCATAAGCCACCCCCTGCTGAGGCCAGTCATGCATCCTGGGCCTTCCATACTCCCAACAGGCTATAAATCGATGGTTCCCACAATGCCCTGCTCACATTTGATAATTTGCTATAAGAGCTCAGAGAACTCAGGAAAACATTTTACTCACATTCACTGTATATTATAAAGGCTATAACTCAGGAACAGCCAGACGAAAGGGATGCAGAGGGCAGGTATTGGAGTGGGGGGGGTGGAGCTTCCATGGCCCCTCCGGACACACCGCCCTCTGGCACATCCCTGTGTTCACCAACCCTGTCATTTAGGGTTTTTATGGAGGTTACATCACTTAGGTGTGATAGATTAAATCATTGGCCATTGGTGTTTAGCTCAATCTCCCGTCCTCAACCTCCATGGAGGGTGGAGGCTGGGGCTGAAAGTTCCAACCCTGTAATCAGTGGTCGGTTCGTCTGGCAACCAGCCCTATGCTGAGGCTACCTAGGGGCCTGCCTTAAACCCAGGTACGGTGGAGAGGGGCTCATTACGGGTGACAAAGATATTCCTCTCATCTCTATCACTCAGGAAATTTGAAGAGTTCTTGTGCCAGGAACCAGGATCAAAGAAGACATATGTATTTCTTACTATCGATATCACACTATTACAGGGGCTATCATAGGAAGACCAGATTTACACGCAGGGGAGGTGTCTATATCTCCTGGTGTCTGCTGGACAGGAGGTGGAAGGAGGCGGATGGTGTTCAGGACAGAGGTCTGGGAAGGAGAAGTCAAGTTGGGAGTTGTTAGCTTGTAGGTGATAGTAATGTCACATAGATTAAAACAAAACTTTTCAGTGATTTTTCATGGATTTTAGAATAAATTCTAAACTCCTAAACGTTGTTTCCCACAGTGCCCCCTCCCCAGCTCATTCTGCTCTTTTTTTGGATCTGAAAGCCAGCACCCCTCCCTCTGCCCTCCCGCCCTCTCCTTCCTCCACCTCCTGCAAGACGGAGCAGGCCTGCCTGCGTCGGTCTGGCTGCCATGCCAAAATAGCCATGGTGGGTGGCTTAGAAACAACAGAAACCGATTTCTTACAGTCCTGGAGGCTGGGAAGTCCAAGATCAAGGTGCCAGCATATTGTCTGGTGAGGTCCACTTTCTGGTTCGTGGATGGTGCCTCCTAGCTGTGTCCTCATGTGGCAGAAGGGGTGAGGGAGCTCTCTGGGGCCTCTTCTTACGTGGGCATGAATCCCATCACAGGGGCTCCAGCCTCATGACCTAATCACCTCCTCAAGGCCACACCTCCTCATACCATCCTTTTGGGGCTTAGGTTTCCACATATGAATTTTGAGGACACAAACATTCAGGCCATAGCAGTGCTCCTCCTGCCTGCTGCAGCAGAATCCTCTCTGTCTCTCACACAGAGTGACCCTGTGCCACTGCATGGGAAGGCCACGCTGTCTCTGCCACAGACTGTCTGACTCCTCTGCCCGGAGAGCCAAGAGCCGGCTGGGGGCAGGGACCTCCTTGTTTCTCTCCTCTGTGGTTCCCCAGGGCATACCCGGTGCCTGTCTCGTGGCGGGTGTTGAACGAATGCTGTGTCAGAAGAAGATGGTGTGATCCAAGCTTCCTGAGGCCTGCGAGCTGGCCCCAGAGAATGCAGGCGCCTGGTCACTGATCCTGGCCAGTTTCCCCGGCCGCTGTGCACGGTGTTCTCAGGGAGGCATGAGGACTTTCAGAGGATGCCTGGGCCACGTGCCCATTTCTCCCTTCAGTGCTGGCCTCACCTTTTCCTGCCACGTTTCAAACAGGTCTTGAAAGCCTGACCGCTCCGTGAAACTTTCTCCAGACCCACCTTGAGTAAATACACAGCAACCGCCTCTCCCTTACTGAGCTCTAATTCATTATTATTTTTGTATTGTGCCCTCAGTTATGGCTTGGCTACACACAAGGTATGCTCTGCCTCTTCGTGGAAGTGTTGTGGCTTTTGCATTGCGAACTGCTCCGGGGAAAGGCGAGGACGGGTCTTTGGGATTTAGCAGTTGGCAGGAGGCCTCCTGGAGCAACTCCAGGATCCCTCAGGGCAGTCACGATGGTGGTGACAGGGAAGAATGTCCCTTCACTCCAGATTTACCATCGGAGGCTATGCTAGGTGCCAAGCAGAGCAGAATATGCCAAGTTCCTGGAATCGGGTGTTAACTATTCAAATCAAGCAGGAAACGTCTGTACCTGTTCTTTGTTAAGACACATTCCTTGCTCAACATCGAGGTGCCTGCAGAGTATCCTGCGGATGAGAATGGCCTTGGGAGGCTGAGAGAGCTCCAGGTGTCTGGCCTGTCCTCGCGCCACACCCCAGGCCACACTGAGCAGTGCCCTGCAGGCTGCTCTCTGGCAACAGAGGAAACCATCAGGAACGCGCCTCCCCGCGGGCCAGCTCTTCCAGCAACCCTGCAGGGCTTGTTGTAATGAAGGTGGAAGACTAATAGTTTGTCGTGAGTAGGCCCAGGACCACCTGTGTTTTACAGACTTGGGTGCCTTCAGAGGCCTTGAAATACCCAGAGAGTGACAGTCAGCTGTGTGTGTGTGTGTGTGTGTGTGTGTGTGTGTTGGGGGTTCCTGATCCCCTCCCTCACCTCACAGCCTTCCTCCTCCTGGGCTGCAGGCCAACCTCAAAACAGGCCTGGGTGGGTTCTTACCTTTCTCAGAGCCAGCTGAGAACCACAGAGGCAATTCCCAAGTCCATTAAACACACGGCCTTGTTCCTGCCTCTGTTTTTAAAGGAGATGTCATCGTAACATGGACACCCTCCTGTGCCCACAGCCCCACTCCCGTATCTGCACAGCGAGTGACTTTGCCTCTCAGTGGCACACTTCTTTGCCGATCCTGCTTCACCACCCTGTTTCTGATGCAGGGGGAATTATAGCTGGTAAATTCTGTCTGGAGAACACACAGTGTCATTCCACAATAAAATGTGTGAGGACAGACAAGATAGTCCTTGAAATGCAACATTAGAAATCAGACAGGTGGTGTATTAGTCTGGGTGCTCAGAGAATCAGAACCCATAGGAGAGAGAGATATATATTATAGTCATATATATCACACACACACAGACACACACAGTCATGTACTGCAGGACAACATTTCAGTCCTTGACCAACTGCATATACAATGGTTGTCCCATAAGATTATAGAGCTGTATTTTTACTCTACCTTTTCTGTGTTTAGAGACACAAATCCTTCCCATGGTGTAACAACTGCCTACAGTATTCAGTACAGTCACATGCTGTGTAGGTTTGTAGCCGGGAGCAACAGGCCACACCATACAGCCTAGGTGTGTAGTCGGCTGTACCATCTAGGTTTCTGTAAGTACCACGCTGTGATGTGTGCACAATGACAAAATGGCCTAATGATGCGTTTCTCAGGATGTATCCCTGCCGTTAAGCTATGCATGGCTTATATAAGGAGATTTATTTTATGGTATTGATTTACATGATTATGGAGTTTGAGTTCCACGATCTGCTGTTTGCAAGCTGGAGACCCAGGGAGGCTGGTGGTGTAGCTCAGAGGCCTGAGAGCTGGAGGGCCAGTGGTGTAGGTTCCAGTCTGAGCCTGAAGACCTGGGCACACTGAGGGCAGGAAAAGATTGATGTCTCAGCTCAAGCAGTCAGGCAAAGGAATCAAGTCCGCCCTCCCTCCACATTTTTTCTTCTATTCAGGTCCTCATTAGATTGGTGAGGGCAATCTTTTCCAAATGCAAATATCTTCTGGAAACATCCTCACAGACACATCCAGGAATAATGTTTAATCAGCTATCTGGGCATCCTATGGCCCAGTCAAGTTGACATATAAAATTAACTATCACAAGCGGTCATGGTAGTTTTTTCCCCTCAAAGTAGCGGAAATAAAGGTTAGACAATGCCCATTTCACAATGAACCAATGAACACTTGCCATTCTGAAAACAAAGTGCCCAGCCCGGTGTGTCCCTGTGTCAGCACCAGCAGATGGTTTTCATTCCCCAGGTCCACCCGTGTCATAAAAGCTCAAGCTGAGCACTTATAATTTACAGGTGATAGATAAGTGATGCCTTAGAGAGGAAATAAAGAAAGAACAAAATGCCCTTTCTTTCCTATTTTAAGTAACATTCTTGGCAACATGATTATGCATTTTGTACAGAGGATATAAGTAAATACTGTGGAAAACACATTTTATATCTTCCAAGGCCTTATGTGGCTTCAGAAATGCAATGATAAATCTGTAGTCAAGTCTGTCCAGAGGAAATGTGAACTACAAATCAACTGGCCTCAGACAATTCATTTATTTAATTTACCCTTTGGATTTATAAAGAGATTCAATTAATTTAAAGATGCTTCCATTGGCGCTGAGCTTACTGCTCTGGATGGTCCTTCATCAAGAAAATTAAGTTCCTGGAACCAATGACTCACAGCTTTTCCTTCTGCGTGTGCTCAGCCCCTGAACCCAGCTTTCTCCATCTTGGAAGGTCAAGGGATTAACCCCTTCATCACTTTAAAGGGGATTCATCACCTGGATTGAGGTGCTAAAAGGACTTTTCCTCCAAGGGAGAACCCTTCAAGCTGACAGCCCTGGCTCGGAAAACACCCACTCGCTCACCAAATATTGACTGAGGCTTGAAGAGAGCTCCCAGGGCCTTTTCTGGGAGCACCAAGCCTGGCATCACATGAGCCAGTGTGTGTTTGAGCTCAAAACTCGGCAGGAATGATTCACCTCGCTCCTCGTTTCATGCAGCTGAGGCTGTTGACATCACTCTCAGCTTTCCAGGCTGTAATAATATCAATCCCCAGGGAGAGAGGAGAAATTCTGCCTAAGGGGTTACTCATCTTCTTTTGAATATCCCTAGAATATGAAGAATTGAAGCTTTCCTTAAGATAGCCTTGAGGAAAATGAACAGCTTCAAAGAGAAGGACCAAGACAAACGACCCAAGGATGGTTCTCAGGGAAAGGAGTGAAGATTCCAGAAGTGTATGTCTCTGAGCACAGTGTGGGGGCATCACTTCAAAGAAACAACAGTAGGTTGACCTGAAAAAGGAGCAGAGAACAGAGTTCTGGAAGATTATCAATAGGATCACCAGGCTAAGACTGAGAACGGAGATGTGACATGATTTTGAGTGTTTCCTGAAGAACAAGAAAATAAACTGTCCATATGGCTTTGAAGCTTGGAGTATTCTCTGTGGAGAGATAGATTTAGTGCCAGTAGATTATATTTATTTCTCCAATCACACTACTTAGTTCTGCAGTGACTAATATTTACATAATTAAAATATTGTAAATGCTGTTTCTTGGTTTGCAATTTTTAGAATCAACTTCTGGCAGAGCATCAAAGACCCAGTTAATTTACAAAACAGAATGCAAACATTATAACATGGGTGTTGTAAAAGTAATAATGCAGCTAACAGTAGTCAGATAAAGATGGGGAGGAGTGTAAGGCAATGAAGGAATAAGAAGATTCTCACCCCCCGCCCCTGGGAAAGCATCAAGAGGAAAGGTCTTGTTAATGGAAAAAGAAACAGGAAAGTTATAAAGGTAAACAAACAAACTATTAATAAATATGTTTATAAAAGACAAGTCTTGGGGAGCTGGGGAGGGAAGAGTGTAGGAAAACAGCCTGTTGCATGGCAAGAGTAACGCCATCTTGACATGAAACCGCCATAATGACTGATGTTTGACTCCTGCGTACCAAGGCATTCCTGCAGCTAGATCAAGAAACAATGCCTGTAGCATAGATAACCCCTCATAAAGATGTTTCTCTAACTTCTCCAGCAGTTGTGAGTTTTGCAAGAGGTTTTGCAAGAGGGTCTGAGACATGACTGCTTGCACATGTTTTACCAAAAAAAAAAAAAAAAGGCACTTATTATATAAAGAATACTTTCAGGAGGGCAAGTGCAGGGATCAACCATCTCTCAGCCACCAAAGACATTGCTTCTGTTTGTAAGTCCCTATTAAATGTTTCTTTCTGAGAAATTGGATTTATCAGCCTCTTTCTTCAGCCTCTCAGCTCCCTTGGCCTTTGGGAGTAGGTTTGCATATACCTGCTCACTGCGGAACAAGGAAGTAATGTAAGTCAGGCCACTTCTCATGTTTCATGGTGGGGAGAAGGGACTTAGTAGAACCAGAATCACATATGACACAGATGTTGGAACTATCAGACATTAACTATGATTAATATGTTAAAGAATCTAAAGGAAAAGGTAGACAGCATGCAAGACCAGATAGATAATTTCAGTAGAGAAATGAAAATCATTAAAAAGAATCAAATGGAAATGATAGAAACAAAACAAAACACAGTAACAGAGATGAAATATGCTTCTGATGGGCTCATCAGTATAACTTACAGAGCTTAGTAAAGAATTAGAAAATTTGAACATAGGCCAATAGAAACTACCCAAAATAAAATGCAAAGAGAAAAAAGTAAAAAAATCCCCCAAACAGTACAGATCATTCAAGAACTTTAGGACATCAGAAATATCAGACAAGGATAAGCTTAATTGTAATTCCAGAAGGAGAAGAAAAAGAAAACTGGGCAGAAGAAATATTTGAGAAAAACAATGGCTAAAAATTTTCCAAAATTAGTGACAGACATAAAATTACAGATCTAAGAATATCAGAGAATACCAGTAGAATACCAAAAACACAGAAACAAACACATTTAGACATATCATATTCACACTACTATAAATCAATGACAATGGGAAAATCTTTAAGGCAGTCAGAGAAAATAGACATACTATCTATGGAGGAACAAGGATAAGAATTAAAACATACTTCTCTCAGAAACCATGCAAGCCAGAAGACAATGGATTAACATCTTTAAAGTGCTGAATGAAAAAAAAAATCTGGCAATCCAAAATTTTATACCTAGTTAGAATATCCTTAAAAGGTGAAAGATATAAGAATTAAAACTTTTTCTGGCAGACAAAAAAAATTGAGGGAATTCACTGCCAACAAACCTACTCTACCATAAATTTTAAAGGAACATCTTTAGGCAGAAGGAATATGAAAAGAGCATCAGAAATGCAAAGTAAGTGAATGAAGGCAAAGTAAAATATTTTTTCTCTATTTTTATTTGCTCTAAAAGATACTAACTGTTAAAATCAAACATAGTTACCATGGAATATGTGTTTATGGCATATGGAAAAGTGAAATGTACGGCAATCATGTCACAAGAGATGGAGGGGAAGAATTGGGAATATACTGTTATAAAGTCCTTACAATACCTGTGAAATAGTGTAACACTATTTGAAGGCATACTCAGATTATTTTAAAATGTATATTGTAAACCTTAGAACAATCACTAAAAATGTTTTTTAAAGAGGTATAAATAATAAGTCAATAAAGGAGACAAAACTAAACCATAAAAGAATATTTTTACCCTTAAGTTCCTAAAAAAGAACAAAGAACAAATGGAACAAATAGAAAACAGCTAGTAAAATGGTACATTTTAATCCAGCCATATCAGAATCATTTAAAATATGAATGGGGTCTAAACACACCAATTAAATGACTGCAATTGAGTAAAAAAGCATGCCTCAACAATATGCTATCTATAATAAACCCACTTCAAATACAAAGACATGCATAGCTTAAAAGTAAAAGGATGGAGAAAGATATACCACGTAAACACTAACCAAAAGAAATCCTGAGTAGCTATTTATTTCTAAAGTAAACTTCAGAATAAGAAAGATTATCAGGGATAAAAAGAGACATCACATAGTGATAAATGAGTCAATTCTCCAAGAAGACATAGTAGTTCTCTATGTGTTTGCACCTAACCACAGAGGTTTCAAAATGCACAAAGTAAAAACTGATAGATTTGAAAGGAGAAATACACAAATCCACAATTATAGCTGGAGAGTTTAACACTTCTCTTTCAGTAAGTGATAGAACATGTAGGCAGAAAATCAGTAAAGGTACAAAGGACCCAAACAACGTTATCAACTAATTTGATCTAATTGACAGTTATAGAACATCCCACCCAACAACAGAACTTTCCACGTGCACATGGAACATTCACCAAGAACATTCGTCATATTCCATGTCACACAATGCGGATGGAAAGGCAGTATTCCATATACCAGGTAGTTTTGCTCTGACATGCACTAGAGAAGAGAAGGCTTGGGCAGTTTGGAAAAAGCTCCTCAACTATTTCTGATTCTTTCCCCTACCTCCTCCTTTCCATCTCTGCTGCCCCTCCACTCCCACTAAGAAACTTTGGGTTGAATTCTGACAAACAGGGAAGGAATGAGGATGGGGTGTGTGTGACTGGAATGATGTTTTCTTATAGACTGACCCTGCATAGAAAAATGCATGTTGCTAAATACCTTGCTTATTCATCCATTCTATAGACATTAGCTGAACATCTACTCTGTACGAGGTGCCCTGCTGTGCAGACTACTGATGGGGCACACAGTAAAAGCTGGCACTGCCAGGGCTGGCTGTGGGGCGGGGAGGGGGGTGCCTTGCAAATGGAGCCTGCAGCCTTCTGCAAACTCAACCAAAGCAACATCCTGAGAACTAGTGAGGGGCAGAGAGACTGAAGTTATTGGAAATTAAGGAGAGAAAAGAAAATTTAAAACTGAAGATTGTTCTCTTTTTCTTGATAAACAGCCATCTGTCAGAAATATCAAAGCTTTCCAGTCATGTTGGATTAGGGGCCCTCCCTGGCGACCTCATTTTACCTTGGTTACATCTTTAAAGACCTGATCTCCAAATACAGTCACATTCTGAGGTACTAGGGTTAGGACATTTTGAGGGACACATTCGGCCTACATAATGGCTTTGAAGCTCAGCGTCCTGTGGGAAGATGTCCTAAAGAGAAGAGAGCTCTGAGAAGCTGCCATGGTCGGTACAGAGGTGTCCGGCGAATGCACAGAATTGCAGCCTGCACAGGCAGGAGCTGCTGGGACACTCAGGGTCCCTGGGGGACCAAGGCCATATCTGGCTCCAGCCAGCACCAGAAAAGCTGGCTCTGAACTTGGCCACTTTGAATTGAGTGCCCAGTCCTGCATCTTTTATAAACTCCTCATGTGCTCCTATCAAGTTCAACATCACCTATGGCAGTGCTCCGAGAGGGCAGGGCAATTGGAGGCAGAGGCTCCCGAGGGCTGCCCCCCGCCCAGCATTGTGTTGGGTGTCCAGCTCTGCCTCCTGCTCTTGGCCCCGTGGGAGCCTGGGCTGCCCCCTGGAGGAAGCATCTGATCCTCACAGATGAAATGGTAGCTGGGGAGGCGGTTGTGGGCGATAATGAAAACAACTTGATAATTTCCTTCCGCCTGCTCCTTGGGAAGAAAGATGGAGAATCTAAATTTAAAGTCTTCTGCTTCTGAAAGATTGGGTTTATTTTGCCTAAAGGACTCCCTAGTGATTTGCTTCTGTTTCCTTTGCCTTCACAGCGGTTTGCATTTTCCTGTTTGATACTAGAATTCTTATCCTCATGGGGAATCTTTCAGGGGCAACTTGTTCTTCATTGGATAGTGGGCTAAATGTCGAATTTCTGTTGTTTTGCAAATGTGATAGCAACCGTCAAACTGGGTACTTGCCAGGGAGGTTGGCTCAGGCTAGGAGGCCTCTGGCCGGCCTGCAAATACTCCAAGGCACTCTCTGGAGAGGGCGAAGAGCAAGCTCCTAGCGCCCCCAGCAAACAGCCTGACTTCTATTGTTGGTAAAAATCTTCTGGACATCAGAAACACATCTCTCCTTTATTTCCTTGCTAATGAAGATACTGTCGCAATGGAGAAGGCAGGAAGCTAGACAATGCATAAAAAGCAAATGTCAACCACTGCCTGAACACCTGTGCTATTACCCAAAACACATGCATTCAGCCTGCATTATTTCTGCTATTTGATCCTAAAAAGCCTATTCACTAGAGATTATTTTCATCTGCTAAGCAACAAATATTTCGCTCCACATAGGAGTTAAATAGAACTGTGGAAGGTTCAGCAGTGGGCTTGCGGGGAACAGATCTGTGCCCATTTTCCATCAAGTACATCTGTAGAGAGGAACCTGGAAGGCCCCAACTTCTGACTAGCTGGTTCTGCGTGGCTTCCTTCTGATAATAAAAAGCTATCAAAGCACTCTAGACAACTACATTCTAAGCCGGTGCCGTGGCTCACGCCTGTAATCCTAGCATTCTGGGAGGCTGAGGTGGGAGGATCACTTGAGCTCAGGAGTTCGAGACCAGCATGACCAAGAGCAAGGCACCGTCTCTACTAAAAATGGAAAAAGCCACATGTGGTGGTTCACGCCTGTAGTCCCAGCTACACGGGAGGCTGAGGCAGGAGGATCACGTGAGCCCAGGAGTTGGAGGTTGCAGTGAGCTATGATGATGCCACTGCATTCTGGCCCAGGCAACAAAGTGAGACCCTGTTTCAAAAAAAAAAAAAAAGACAACTACTATTGCAGCCTCTTTTTCCCTCCTGAGCTCGGTAGCAAAGGAATGAATAATGACTTGAAACACATACTGTCTACAGAGAAGGAGAGAGACCAAAATCTGAAGGAGAAAATGGCCTCCTCTGCTAAGCACCTCCCCGTATTTATTTCCAAGGACACGTGCAAATGGTCAGGGCTGTTTGTTAATTTAACAATTTCCATACAGGTCAGCTGTTTTCAGCAAACAAGCAGCTTGGGGCAGGTGTTTTCACCTGACCCTTCACTCACCTTGCTCACGTTCTTTCCATCCATCCATCCATCCATCCTTTCTTCTAGGCCCGGCCCCTACAAATTACCAACTACATTCTGTATAAAATCCTGTTTGGATTACTTTCTGGATAATTACCTCTCTGAGTACTACATGTTGTAGTTATAGATACAGAGTAGCTCCAGGCTGGAGTGGCCGTTTGGTCCAAACTTCTTGCAAGGGTGAGAATCTGTATAGCATCCTCCTCCCTCACCTGTGCACTTGGGGTGTCAGGGAGCTCACTCCTGACCGAGCATCCTGTCCCGTCCTGAGCAGCTCTCAGAGTTAAAACATGTCTTCCTTTGTCCTTCTCTTGAACTTTCATTTACAGCCCTGGTTTGTTCCCTGTGGAATTACACAGAACAAAGTCAATTCTCTCTTCCTCCTTCAAGCATCTGATGAAGACACCTCTCCTGCCTCCCCTTCGTCTCTCTGAGCTAAACATCTCCCTTCTCTAAAGTGACACCTGCAGGAGAATTTCTCGCTTGCCGTCCTGGTTGTCCTCCGCTGAACCCCCTTTAGAAAGTTAGGGATTTGTGTGTGGGGTACACATCACTTCTGCCCACACTCCGTTAGCCGGAGCTCGCTCGCAGGGTGTGAGGTGTGTGTCGGGTGGGAGGCTGGAGACGCAGCCCCCAGCTGGGCATCTGCTTCCAGCACCAACTCCACCCTGTGCAAGGCAACCACGGGTCCTTGCTGGACCCCCTCACTGTCTCTGCCTCGCAGCCTGAGACAGACTGCAGTTTGGGAGGTGTCAAACATAATTCTCTCATACTGTGCTTATGCTTATGGTCTTAACCCAACTAAAAAATTGGCTTTAATACAAGTAGGGAGTTTTCACTTTAGGGCCCAGAAAAATATGAAAACCACTGTATTAGTAACAAATTAACAAACAAAACTTACTGATTTAAAACAATAATAAGCAAAGTTTCAGTGGGTCAGGATTTGGGAGCAGCCTCGCCGGGCAGTCTGGCCTGAGATCTCTCGAGAGGCTGCAGCCAGTGCACCGGCTGGGCTGCAGGCACCTGAAGGCAGGGCTGGGGCCAGGCGAGTCGGTTCCAAGGTGGCTCCTTCATGTGGCTGGCAGGGGGCCCTCAGCCACCAGCACCAGCTTGCCAGCCACGTAAGTGAGCCTCACAGGGCCTCTCCACAGGCTGCTTGAGTGTCCTCAGGCTGCGGTCACTAACTTCCCTTACAGCAAACAGTCCACGACTGTGCCAGGCAAAAGCAGGGATGTCTTTCATGACCTCGCTCAGACACGCACATGGTCACGTCTGCTGCGTTCTGCAGTTGGAAGTGAGCCCTCTCCCCCACACTCAAGGGAGGGGGGTTAGGCTCCACACGTTGAAGAGAGGATTGTCAAAGAGTTTGCGGGCAAATTTTAAAATCACTTCCTAAAATACTTAAATTTCAAACCACCACCATAGAAATACGTCCCTATCGTTTACTCCTGGGAGCTAAAATAATATAAAGAGTGCTGTCTTTGAATTTTTTTCTTCCTCAGTTTTCCATTTAAAACTGATACAAATCTAGAGTCCACCTCCCTGATTGCATTTTTCTTAAATTTTCAGGGGCATATATATTTGCTCCCTGCTTTTTCTTCTTCCCGTTTGCCAGACAAATGAGTGTGCCCTGCTCAGCATGTGTGAGGAAGACTTGGTTATCCTCAAATTGGCAGCCTCACCCGTGTTAGAAATGGCGACTGTCATCTCACAGCGCGGCTTATTCAAACCTGGGTGGAGTAGGAAGAATATCTTCGGGGCTCAGTCATTCTGAGAAATGTAACAGCTCAGGACGGGTCCTGTGGCTGGTGGTTTTAAGCATTAATCACAGGACAGGCTTGAATCAGGTGGAGAAAATTTTAGTCATCACAATTCTCTTCAGCGAGAAGACTCCATTTGTTCTGGAGAAATTCTCTGTTAAGCTGCTTGGAGCGGTGTGTGAGTGTGAGCCCAAGGCAGGTCTCATGTCCTTGAGACAGCCAAGGGCGATGTGTCCTGCTGGGGGCCGGTGGAGCTGTGGGACTAGCCAGGTAGGGAGGGCTGTGTCCTCCGGGATGCGTCCCCTCCTTGTGACCTTACCCCAAATATTTAATAGGCTTGACCAAGACAAAGAATGCCAGCGGTGCATGGAGTTCTTCTGCAGGCTGCTGAGGGGGCCAAGTTCTGGAGAAAGACAGCAACAACCACCACGAATGCACGGTCCCGAGTGCAAACGGGGCTGTGGGAACACAAGATCCCGGAATCAAGGGGAAAGCTTTGCATTTTCCCAAGCATAGAATCTGTTGGCATCTGAGTTGATTTTACCAAGCTCTTTGAGGTGAAAAGAGACCCCTGGGATATAAGCCACATATGCTGTTAATGTGTCCTGGGCTATCACAGCGCCGTACACCCAAATAACACCCTGCACCATTCTCCCTGAATACGAGGGCTCAGCACTAACACGCAAAGCAACGAGAGGAAAATTGATCAGTGTCCGCAATTTAGCCACAGCAAGCAGGGGAAGGACATGACCACGTTGTCATCACAGCAGGCCCTCCCTTATCAGCTGGACCAAAACGTGGGGCTCCTCTTTCCAGGAACAACAAGAACAATCTACAGGTGTGGGCATTTCATCCTTATCTGAATCTCTGGGCAGTGAGCTATGCTTCAGAAAGTTCTGCCTCAGCAATGTTCCCTTCTCTCCTACAAGTTTGTTCCCATCCACACATAAACCCACTTTTAACAAAACTTAGTTTTATTGAGAAGGGGAAGGGGGGTGTCTCACTATACTGCCCCCAGGCTGGTCTCAATCTCCTCGGCTCAAGGGATTTCACCTCAGCCTCCTGAGTAGCTGGTATTACAGGCGTGAGCCACCGTGCCTGGCCCTAAACTCACTCTTGTATGTCTCTTCTAAGAAACAGAAAAACAAAAGACCCTCTGTTGGCCACCCCCCACCTCCACCTACCGCCATTTCTTCTCCTCCTGTTCACAAAGAATTTCTTGAAAGTTGGTTATAGCTGATGTAGCAACAAGCTGGCTGGCTTTGACCTACCCTACCTGTGCTTCTTGCCCCCAACTTTCCACTGTAAGGGCTCTTGTTGGGTCACCTATGACTTCCGTGTTCCCAGAGCCGATGGCCACTCTTGTTCTCATCTGGTGGGGTCTCTAGTGGTTCCAGCTGACACAGCCGATTCTTCCCTCTTCCAGCACTTTCCTCTTGCCTGGCTCCTGTCTGCTGTCCCCGTCCTTCACAGAAGACCCCTCCTACCTTCTGTTTCTCAGATCCCTAGTATTGGAGTGTCCTAGGATCAGTCCTGACACGCTTCTCCTCCTCTTCCAGTCTCCTGAATTCCCTATCCCATCTAAATGCTGACAACTTTCATTGTATAACTTGATCTGCCTATTTGATATTTCCACTTGGATGCTTAAAGGGAATCTCAAATTTAACATGTCCAGGCTGGTGTGGTGGTTCATGCCTGTAATCCCAGCACTTTGGGAAGATCCCTGGAGGCCAGGAGCTCGAAACCAGCCTGGGCAACATAGTGAGACCCCCATCTCTACAAAAACTAAGAAAAATTAGCCGAGCATGATGGCGTGCGCCTGCAGTCCCAGCTACTTGGGAGGCTGAGGCAGGAGGATTGCTTGAGCCCAGGAGTCTGAAGTTGCAGTGAGCTATGATGACACCACTGCACTCCAGGCTGGGCAACAGAGCAAGACTCTTGTCTCAAAAAAAAAAAAAAAAATTAAGATGTCCAAAACTGAACTCCTTTCTGTGGATTTTGCCCTCTACTCCCATTTCTGTAAGTGATGTCTCTACTCACCTGGGAGCACCTGCCAAAAATCTAAGTGTCATCTCTACCTCTACACTTCCCTTCTCACACCACATCAAACCCACCTTTGGACTTGTTGGATTTGACATTGCCTTTAAAATATGTTTTGAATCCATCTGCTTCTCTCCACCTCCAGACCAGGCCACCATGATTGTTTTTATAATTAGGTCACCTCCTCAGCAAACACTTCGCTAACCACAAGTAGCCCTTCTGCCATGGCTAAGTGTCTCTGTTTTAGGTTCTTTGCTGCACATATTGCTATTTTTCTTTATTTTCTTTTTCGTGTTTCATATTTATTTATTGTGTCCCCCCTCCAAAAAAAACTGGTGCGCCCCAAGATTAGGCTGCTACCAGTTTGCTCATCAGGTGCCCACAGGCCCTCGTAGAGTGCCCACATGGAAGTGTCACCTGAATGAAGGAATGAATGGAAACGCCACATAGTTCAGGCAGGTGCTCACGATTAAAAATGACAAAAAATCCCCTCACGCTTTCTCCAGTTCTAAGGACTTGAAGGATGAGGGTGTGTCCACGACATAGGAGCCCTCAAGGTCAAGTTCAGCACTCCCATATCTGTGTTGTCTTTGAGGGCACAGATTCACCTCTGCACCTGCTGTAGGATCTTTCCATCAATGCTTCAGTTTCCTCCCCTGCAAAGTGGAGGTAAGTACCGAGCACCAAAGCACTGTGAAGCGCACTGTCAGTGGCACACACACGGCACTCGGAGCAGCGGAGAGCACTGCTCACTGTCTTTCTTCTTAGAAACACCAAGGTAATTCCCTGCAGGCTTTTACCATCTCTGTGTCACTCCGACTTCCCAATCATTCCCAAGTTTTGGCCACTGTCTCAGCTTCTCTTGTTATGGCATTAGGGTCACAACAGAAGGACCACTCCACAGTGAATTCTCCCCTTGTCCTAAAAACCTGCACTTTTCTCACTCACCAGGTGCCAGAGAAAATTAAACCAAGTCCTGAAACACACAGAGAATATCAACATCTATTTGAATAAAACTGAACCAAATGCTTTTGATCTTACACTGAAATCTACTGCCTCAAAATGTTTAATCTGAAGTGTTCTGCTAACAGGAGGAATAATGGTTTGGGAGAATAACAGCCAACATGATTTTTCCAGTTAAAACTACTCATGTCTAAACTTTTAGAGCAAGGCTAGATGGATGGAGTTCTTGTTTAGAACATATGTGCCATGGAATTCAGTATTGACATTCTCTAAGAGAATGCAATTATTAATAATAAATCAATTTCATTGGGGAAAAAATTGTCCCAGGAGTTTTTCAATACAGGTAGACTTGATCAACTTGTGTAGTACTAACAGCTAGAAAAATAATATTCATGAAGATGGAAAATACAATAAAACAGCAAGACCCTAGGGTATATAAAATCATATTACAATATATCACGAAGTTGTAATGCTTCTGCTGGCTAACTGCCCCCAGCTATACATATTCCCATGGAGATTAGCTTGTTCAAAGGAACAAATTGAAACTGCTTTTTTTTTTTAAATATAGAGGAATTATATAGCTGAGACACAATTCTTTTTATTTTTAAAATTTTTTTGCAGAGATGGGGTCTTACTATGTTGCCCAGGCTGGTCTCAAACTCCTGTACTCAAGTGATCCTCCTGCCTCATCCTCCCAAAGTGCTGGGAATACAGGCATGAGCCACACCAGGCCTGGCTGAACAATTCTGAGATTTCAAATATGTGTTTTCCTTCCTCCTGGCTTCTCCACATTCTGGATTCATGGGTCATACTTGCTAATGCACTGACAACCAGTTTTCAATAGAAATATGCAGGTTAGATTAATTAGATGCTAAAGAATGATAACTTCTTAGCAAATTTTATATATTAATATGTTGTACCAAGTAGATGAAAAGACCAAAAAAAACCCACATTACCTTCTGCCTTCCAAAAATGAATACCAACATTTTTATCAGAAAAAAAACCTCAAAAAACTCAAATTCTAATATCAACCCAGTTGAGATTTGAAATGAGGTATATATGAAGTGAAACCCCACTCACTCCATTTAACTCAGTGTTGGAGGATGTTCTCTAAATGTGAGTAGAAACAACATTTACACAAATAACAGAGGCATGTTTGAAACCTTTTATTAAACAGGCAATGCATTGTGCAATGGTTAAGGACACAGATGCCTAGTGGAAAAGTTTAAAAATCAGTTAAACAACTCTTAAATTGCTGGAAACAGTCTGTGAATTGATGAACCCTGCTGTGTTCCCTCCTCTCCTTCTCAGAGTGGCTATCTTCAGGGAAACAGATTGTTGTATAGCTGCTCTTGGAAACGGCATCCCTGTTTTACCACGAATGTCATGCCTAGTAGTAAACATGAAAGGAGAAGACAGAATCCACAGGCAAGACAGTGGCCAGAGACAGGGGCTGATCTCAAGTGCAAGTACAGACGCTCTCCTGGAACGGCTGCTCTTCTGGTCTTGCAGGGAGGGCATCCTATCTATGCATCCAATTTCACTTCTGGTTTCTTCCTTGTCTGAGGCCTCTGTATCAAGGGAATTCTAAAAGACTCACATTCATACCTTGGGGCACAGGAACTCGTTCCTGGATTTTTTCAATGTTGTTCTTGTTTCTGGGCCCCTCTGGCCCAGGGTTATGGCTGTGTGTTTATCCTCTCTGTTTTGCCTGGTTCCTTCCTCTTCCCCGAGCTCATCATAACTAGATGATAAAAATCAATCTTCAGTTTCACAGTTTGTTTGCCATGATTTACTGGCAGTTTTTAACTAAGTGGCCCTTCAAGGTAGTGGACATGCTTTATCAGCACACTGCCAACCTATTTTATAATTTGGGGCATGTCACTCCAAGCTTGAGATTTCTTTCTGGCAAGTTCCATCCAGGAGGGCTGATCTGCACTGGCATAACTGGCTCTCTTCAGCTGATGCAATTCCTTCTCCGTCATCCCTGCAGACTGAGCTGCTGGAAAGGAGACAGAGCAAACAGAAGCATGAGAAACGAGTCTGGATTTTCACTTAAGCCTCTGGCATTTTTTTGAAATATATGTCGCTGTCTTAACTGTGTTCTCAAACATAAAATTAATACGTAAACATGTAAAAAAGACTTCGGGAAAGAATATGTAATATATGTCATAAAAGAGCTTAAGCATAGGTTCAAACAGTTCTGATAATGCAGTGAGGAGAGACTTTTGGAATAACACTGTGGGAACTCTGGAGCTGGGCTGCACAACAGTGTCACTACACTTAAAACTACTGAACTGTATACTTACAGACGGTTAAGATGGTCCATTTCTGTTACATGCCTTTTATCACAATTAAAAATACATAAAATTAAAAAAATATTGATACATGCAACAACAGCAATGAACCTGAAAAACACCACGCTCAGTGAAAGAGGCCAGATGTAAAAGGGCACATATTTTATGATTCCGTTTATAAGAAATGTCCAAAAAAGGCAAATCTATAGAGACAGAAAGTAGATTAATGGTTGCCTAGAGCTAGGGGTGGGAGTGGGGAATGACTGTTAATGGACATGAGGTTTCTTTTTGGTGTGAAGGAAATGTTCTAAAATTAGATTGTCATGATGGTTGTCCAACCCTGTAAACACATACTCATTGTACTCATTGTAAATATACAGGTGTCCCTCGATATGGGTGGGAGATTCATTCCAGGACCTCCCTCACCTGCATATACCAAAGTCCAAGTATACTCAAGTTCCACGGTTGGTCCTGCAGAACCTGCATATACAAAGGTCAGCCCTTCATATACTCAGGTTTCACATCCTTGAGAATACGATATTTTCAATCTGAATTTTGACAGAAAATTATAATATTTTAATATGTAAATGTATTTTAATATTTATAAAAATATCATAAGTGGACCTACACAATTCAAACCCATGTTCATGGGTCAACCATACACTTAATGAACTGTACATTTAAAATGGGTGGGTTTTAGGACAGGTAAATTGTATTATATCTCAATAAAAGCTGTGTAAAACCTTAGTGTAGCAAGTAATTCAGAAAAACAGAGCAAAAACCCAAAACTCAAAACTGTAGGAACAACTGGAAAATGATTTCCAGGTGTTCGGCACTGTCTGCAGACTACATACCCAGGTTCTGGTGGGACAGCGAGATTCCTCTCTGCAGCCCCTCCTGCAGGCTGAGCTCCACCCCCCGCCTCCGCTCCAGTGGGGGCTTCGCAGGGGTGATCAGGAAAGACTTGCTGCGGACAAAGTCCATGTGCTTCACGGGGTCCTGCTGGGACACAAGAAAGACACCGTCCAGCCACCTGGGATTCAGATGGAGGCAAACACAACCCAAGTGAACGAGCCACAGCGCTTCTCCCCGAGGACAAACTGTGCCACTGACACCTGTGACACTGTGACAAACTGTGCCACTGACACTCCAGCTCTGGAGTGTCAACTCACTGACACCTGGCGCAGAGTGCTGGAGCTCAGACTAGCACACAGCCTTATCCTGGGCCCACACGTGCTTCACGGCTTCTTCCCCGTCCCCACACCTGACCTCAGTCCAGAGGCTGGACAGCAGGGATTTCGTTGGAAAATCAAAATGAATTGTGTTTGGAAATAAGTTTTGTGATTTTTATGATAGTTGGTACGATCACTGATGCCCCAAACTGTTTAATATTTCTTGTATAAATCCCCCAAGCCTGCAAGAGTGTCTTCAAGTCTGGGTACAGCTGAAGTTTTGGTTAAATTGAAGGCTGCAGGCTCAGGCCCCCTCCCGACATGGCAGAAGCACACTTCTGGATTTACTGCGGTGCTACTGGGGGAACACAAAAGCCGTGAGTCTCAGGCCTGCTTCTAAGCATGGTAGTTTGGGCTGGCAAAAGATGTTTTCAGTCCAGAGTGTAAAATGGAACCCTAGATTGCAGCCCTGCAGCCCCAGGTGGGGAATGAGGAGCCCCAGCAGGCAGCCGGCAAGACAGCAAGAGCAGGGCTTGCTCCTCACCTAACAACGAGCACAGATGGAGCTGTTGACATCCTCACCGTGTGTCTAACCCAGAAGTTATTTTAACCTCTTTCCATTTTGCTAGTTGCCGATGTGCGTTGCCTAGGAGGCAGGGAGCAGAGAGCTGTCTCTACTGCCTGAGTGACTCACATGCTTTCTCTGCGTCCCTAATAGCCAGCACAGGTGAAGGGCGGGCAGACTGCTCCACCAGGGCGGTTGTAACTTGGCATCATTGATTTTGCTTCACTGGCCTCAACCACACATCAGCAGTCATCACAGGTGACAGGTTCTGTGATGCCCACGCAGGATGTGTGGTCCTCACTGGGGCCCCGGCCCCAGCCCTGCACCCACAGAAACAGAGAGTGTTTGCTCTAAGCACCTGGGCTCTCTCGGGCGGCTTGGCTTGCTTTCCGAGTTCAGGCTTAGGGGTCCGCGCCCCAGGCTTGTCCTCCTGGTTGGGTGGCTGGTCCGAGGCTCCTCGCCGCTTCTGCCGAGCCACGGTGATCCAGGGCGGGGCGGGCTGCCCGTTAGCTCCAGGCCCTGCTGCCGCCGGAGGCGGACCCTTTTCTGTGGGTAAAGGAACACGGTTATGCAAGACAGTCCTACTTCCACTTCAGGTGCACCCTTTGCTTCTGCACACAGAGAACACTGCGTGGCTCTGGCTCTGGGTGGAGGTGGGGGTGGGGGAGGAAGTAGGTCTGGAAGCCCCTCTGGTGCGACTGTTAACTTTTCTTTAGGGAACTTTGTTTTCTTTTCAAGACGCATCAAAGAGGTTATTCTCCTCCAGTCAGAGCCACAAAAAATTAAATGCAACTGCTTCTATAAGGTCAATGTGCATTTTAAAGCCAATTTCCTCTTAGAGAACTCTTTCTGGAGAGAGATAAAAATAAGTACATAAATAGATAAGATTTCTTTAATATAATCCTATCATTTTGGACCAGTACTTACTACCTGATTTCCCGATTTGCTTGAGTGTTGTAGACACACTATAGTTGTCTTTTAAAAACTGTATACATAACCTTCCCTTTGTGGACAGAGTGACAGACACCAAACCCTAGCCACAGTTGTTTTCCTCAATGTTCTAGAGAGAAGAGAAATAGTGTCCTTAAACCACACATGTGTTGAATTTTCCTCCACATTAACAGTGGTTATCCTTGGGTGATACACCTGTGGGCCACCCCCTCCCCTACTTTTCAACGCTTATGTGTTTTCATAGTTTCTGTGATGAGAATTTATGACCTTGCTCAGCAGAAAAAGGAACCCTATGGATTAAATAAGTGGCTTCTTACAGCTGCATCAAAAGGATAGAATCCAAGGGTCCCCCATAAGCCTCCGAATGTTTGCCTGCGCCCAGACAAAACCAAGGCAGAAGTTTCTCTGCCCCGCACACCTGACGCCTTTTCTCATTTCCCTTCCACACGGTGCACCTGAGTCAGCCAGTGAGGCCAGGGCTGTTTCGCAGCGACAGTGTGGACATCCAGGATGCATTAATGTCATTGTTCTTTGTGGCCTGACATATACCACTTCTTTCTCAGCGTGTAGAGAATATTAATTGCGTTGCTTTGTTTGTGCCTCCAGTTCAACCTGGAGCTCTTTTCTCTCAGTCCCTTGGTCACCAAGCAGGGGCAAGGGACAGGAGTCACTGCTTTGCAAGCTGGGGTTGAGAAGGGCCTTCAGCCTCCCCTACACAGACCTCCCCGCAAGCCCGACAGGCTGGGCATGGGGCCCTCTCTTCTCCTGGCTCCTGCAGCCCTGAAGCTGCTCCCTGCTGTCCCCTGGGAACCCTGCTCCTTCTCTTGGACTCATCTCTGTCCCCTTCCTGCCTCTTCAGTCTCTCTCGGGCCACCAACTTCTTCCCTGCTGCTTTGTGAAATGCCTGGAGCTCTCACAGCTTGAAGGAAAGTAAGTCTCCACTGACCACATTGTCCCCCCAAAGCCTCAGTTCTCCTTCTTCTGTACTCTCAACTCAAATGGCTTCTGCCTGTGTCTCATCAGCTGGTTCCCGACCCAGCCAGGAGATGAAACTGCTCTCTCCATCCTCCTGACAACTGAACCACAAGCCCCAAGGTCTTGCCCCGTCCTCAGCCCGCTTCCCACCCTGCAGCTCTGACGTAGCCACACATCCTCTGCTGGGGGGACCTGTCTTCCTAAGGGGGCCTGTCCTCCTGAGGCCTCCCCTCCAGCCTCCTACACCCTTCTCCAGGTCTTTGTCTGACTTTTGCTTCCAAACCTGGGAATTCCTCCTTGTTCCTGCCCTGCAGCCTTCGTCTCTTCCTCCCCAAATGTTCTCTCTCTTCTGCTCCCGATTCCAACACTCAGGTCTGCTCAGATTACTTTTAAACGTATAGTCCAGCCCTACTTTCTATTCTTAGCTGGAGCCCGACATCCCTACTCCCTGGCTCCACCTTTCTTTCTTCAGTCCATTCATTCATTCATTCACTCATTCAGTCAGTGAGTGTTTGCTATGGGCAAGGATTATGTTAAACTCTGGGGTGGAAAAATAAACAAATTGTTCCTTCAAAAAGCTCAAAGTCTAGTGGGGAAGACTAGACACAAATAACTGTGGTAGAAATTGGAAAATGTTAAAATTTATTATGCAAAGTGCTCTGTGGACACAGGGTCTAACGCTAGTGGGAGCGGCTGGGGTGCCATCTGGGGCTGGGACCTGGAGAAGGAAAGTGAATCCTCCCGGCGGGGGGTGGGGTGGGCACAGGCAAGGCCTCGCTGGCAGAGGGGGCGGCATGAGGAGGTGTGTGCGGACTCTCATCCGCCTTTTCCTTTCTATCTATAAGCAGCAGCCTCGGGAGCTTTAAACTATGGCCACAGTCTGGAGCTTGTGTGGAGTCTGACCTGGGCGGGGTGAGAGGCTGGGACGCTGGGGGGAGGCTGCGGCCATAGTCCGGGGGAGCTGACGAGGGCTTGTCCACCAGGGCCCCACCTGATGCCACCTCTGTCACCCTCTCTCCTAATTCTTTTGTAACTCTCTTGAGACACTTACCCCCTGTGTCTGGCACTAGGCATATTTGCTAGCTGGCCATTTGCCCCACTGGTGGACGCCTTTGGTCACAAGCACTAATTTGTTGAACAAAAACATGCCACAGAGTGTGTACCAGGTATAGCTCTAATACTAGCTCGTCTACAACGTCATTTCATGTTTTATTCCTTGTCCAGAGAACCCAGCAATTGCCTGGCACATGGATGGTGCTAGGTGGCTGCATGTTTATATAAAGTCTGTATTTCTCATCCCTCATTCTCAACAAGAGTTCCATAGAGTCCTGGTGGCCTCTTTCTGGATTTTCACTTTTTTCTTAAAAGTTTCCTTTCTTCTCTCCTGTGATCTTTTCTCCACACTCAGTGACCATTGTGGCCTCTGCTCCCTGCTGGCCTGAGGTGTCTGGGTCCTGTCCCCCTCAGTCCCTCCCGTGTGTGCTGGCCAGGCACCCTTTGCCCACCTGCACCAGCCGACTGGAGAGAGGGATTTCACTATGGCCTAAACGTATTGCCTCTGTCAGCATCATACTCTGGATAATTCTGTCAAGACTAAGTGCACGGGAAGGAAAAATTTCCACCTTGGGTTTTAAATCAGAAGCAGAACGGCAGCTGTTAAATGCCAAGGTAGCCCCAGCACGTCTAAAGCACTCGGGCTGACTCCCCAGCCCCCTCGCAGCTCAGTGTAGGGCACCTGCATGAGGGTGCAAGACATGGTTCTGGTAGATTCCTTATGCTATACACTTGGATTATTCTACTTGAGCCAAAAGAAATACTTTACAAATCAGCAGAGAAGGTTCTATGAAACGGCATATGCAGCATTCCTGGGGGCCACAGTGAGAGGAGGCTCTGGAGAGACGCTGGGGACCCCAAAGGTGGGCAAAGATGGGGGCCCTGTGGACTGACATCTCAGGGGACCCGAGGCAAATCATATTCTCCCTTCCAGTCTGTTCATGGGAACTGCAATGTCGTAAACAATGCAACTAGGTTGAGCTTGGCCAGAGGTAATTTTTCCTTCCCTTATATGAGAGTGTGCTGGCAGAGTCCCCTCCCAAGCACAGAAGGGCCACCTGCTGCACTGCGTGTCTGTGGGGAGCAATGTTTCCAGCTGTGCCGTGTGTGCAAACGAGTGTCTGTGTTCATACGCAGACCCAGAGGGAGCAAGTGCCCTACCTGTGCCAGGCTGTGCCAGCGTGGGATGAAGCAGCTACAATGGCAGGGTCATCAAGCACTGGGCCAAGCACATGGCCAAGCTCTTTCACCAGTCAATTCTCTCCTTTTTGGTTCCTACCTCTTTCCCCCGAGTGCTGGTCTTTCCCTATAATTGGTGCTCTCTTCTTTCCACCTTCCTCCTGGTCAGGAATGCAAATGAGCCAGAGGCCCTGATACCATCCACACCCTTCCACAGGGACCACCCAGGGCCAGCCTCATGGATGGGGGGTGCACGAGTGGTGAACGGGGGTCTAGACACCAGGAAGGAGGGAAAAAACCACTCTAGCTCTTTAATGTGGTTCACAGAGGCCTGAGATTCCACCTGGAGCCTCTCAGCAGGTAAGCTGAGAAAGGGGCGATGGACTGAACACCATAACCACAATGCCATGCCACAGACAGGCTGCATCTTTGCCCCAGGTGAGCACAGCCAGAGCAGCTGGGTGACAAACCATTCTGTTCTGTGGCAGGAGGCCTAGGTGGCCTCTCTGATCTACACCCCCACCTCCCACACTTGGCACCCACACTGGGGACAGGCACTCTGGGGTCTGTGCCATACTCCACCTGGGGAGGGCGGGAGAAGGGAATGAAGACACAAGCAACGTGCAGGCTGAGGCAGGCTCCAGAGGCCACAGACCTTACAACATGACAGCTCCAAAGCATGAACATTCAGGTTCAAAATGTCATTAATCCCAGGATAATGCAGATGTGGCATCAGTTCAGATAAAATCAGTTGAAAACACTCCTTTGTTTACCTCCTCCTGCCTCAACACACAGACAACCTTAATCTCTTGGGGATTTGGCTAAAGGCTCTGACATCTCAATTTCTCCTCCCCAAATAACAACGGGTTTAAGCTGTCAAGTGTGCCTGGGTTTGCAACAAACAGCCCACGAGCGTGTGGCACAGAGCAGAGACCAGCACTGCAGTGTCGCACCTGCGTGACCCCCTTTGCTGAGAATCTGGAAGACCCTGGAAGGAAAGGCAGCAAGTGTGGTGTGACACTTCCGGAAGGCACACGCTGTGGTGCAGGAAGCTGTGACAGCTGCAAAGCTCATCCTAATTTAATTCATACGAAAACAGCTTTTGATCAGAGAAGATAATTTTTTTTGTTATTTAAGAACAGCATTCCTTCAAAGGAGCAGTTGGTAGGTTTGTTCTTCTCCAGATTCCTTCCTTTTCTGTAACATGCTTCCCTAGTGCAAGGACTTATTTTGAAAAGCATATTGTTCAAGCACTAATTTCCAAGAGATCCCATTCTCGGGCTGGGTTCAGTGGGCTGCATTAATGAGGACTGCTTCCTCCCTGGGGCCAGGGAGCTGGGCGCTGATGATGTGGCCCTGGGGCCTGCAGAGCCAACTTTAGGGCCTCAGGCTGGCGACATGCTCTTGGGAAAATTCCAGAAATTCTCTGAGACTCCATTTCAGTATAAAATGAGGAAAATAGCAGTATGCATACCTCCCAATGTGGTTGTGAAGATTCAGAGATAATCCGCTGTCTACACCTCTCAGTGTGACTATGAAGATTCTATGAGATAACCCACTATGGACACCTCCCAGTGTGGTTCTGAAGACCTGTTGAGCTAATCCACCATCTACACCTCCCCGTGTGGTTGTGAGGAGTCCATGAGCCAATCCAGGGAAAGCACTTAGCACAGTGCCTGGCACCTGTGCATGCTTAAGAGGTTAGCTGCTGCCACAGCTGCTGCTGTTGTTATTTTGTTGTTGCTGGTGCTGTTGCTATTGTTCCTGCTTGAACAGGGATGTAGACTTTGGTCAAATCTTACCCTGGGCCTGATGGAGACCATGAGACATTCTGCCATGAAAATGAGCCCTCGTCTGCCGTTGTGGCAGGAAAACCAGAGCAGGCTCTGGGCTGTACCCCAGCCTCCCGCTGGGCCAGGCAGCCAGGCTGACTCCTGGATCCCTGAGGACACTGTCCAGAAGGGTTCCCGCAGACCACACCTTAATGCCATGTGTGCCTGTCTGCCTTTGTAAGCCCTGAAGGGCAGGCACCTCATCCTGGTCATCTCTGCACTTGCTGTACCCAGCATGGCTGGGCAGCGAGAGAGACCCAGCAGGGGCTGAATGAGGCTGCCCTGCCCGTGCTGCACTCCAGGCCTGCTGCGTCTTGGAGGAGTCTGGCCCGAGTCACACTAGTGTGCACTGGAGCCCTGCTCGTTAGAACGGCACTCTGCTCCTCTGTACGCATGGCATGTGTTACCGACACCCCAGCTGGCTCCAATGAGGAACTCACTGCCCAACATGGTAGCCCAGTTTTCGTCTGTATTCCCTGGAGCCACACCCGTATGTCACTTTAAAAATACCCTCCCACACAGAACTCCCTGGGGAAGAGAACAACAAAGTTTCCAGACCCAGGTTTGGCATTATGTCTATTTGTATTCAGAAAGACCTAAAATGAATCATTGGGAAAATCCTCAACTTTAAGCCATTTCTAGAGATGTTCAACCACCCCTCCACGGGACAGATGCTCTCATCTCTTCATTCTGACTTACTGATTGGTGATGATTATTTCCTTTCCTTTTTTTTTTTTTTTTTTGGTGCCCATTAAAATTCAGCCTTAAAGTACAGTTTCTTTCATTCAGAAAGACTTCTGTAACGACCAGCTCAGGAGGCCAGGGTGGGACTCTAATGGGGGACCATGCAGGACACAGCTGTGAGTCTGGAGGCTGGGTGAGAGGCGATGGGCCACACAGTGCAAACTGTCGGGTTCCTTGCCCTTTGCCTGGGAAAATGAAGCAGACGCTCTGCCTACGGTAACACGGCAGGATGGCAGGATTCCCAGGCCTCTGTCGTCCTTTGTGAAGCAGCAACTTTTAAAACCTTTTTCCTTTCATGAAATTCATTTCTTGTTTATAAAAGTACAAATGCAAATTGTACAGATATAGAAAGTAGATAAAATTATAAAGAAGGAGAAGAAAGTTTCCTGTAAATCAACAACCCAAGGGAGCTGTGCTAACATCGTAGCAGACTACTTCCCATTTTTCTCTGCTATGCTGTCATCTTATAAATACACATCAACAGCTCATTCCCAGGTCTTCAGACATTCTCTATGGAAGGAGAGGCCGAGTTTGCTCTCCAAGACTCCTAATTTAAGTGCGTACATCATCACCATTCCTTGTAACTAGTGGAAGCCAGAACGGTCGACTGTCCCTCGGTGCTCTGATAAAGAGAGCGACAGTCCTGTTTCTGCCTGCCCTCCAGCTCCTCTGCCACAGCCCTGGCCCACGTGGTGGGAATGGGGCACGCAGACAGACACTAAGAGGATGTCTGGGCCAAAGGTGGGCCCCGGGGACACACGGGGTCTCACCCACGCTGCAGGGTTTATGTCAGGCTTCCTACATGAAGAGGAAGCATTGCTTTAAATGGCCCTGGCCGCACGTGTATGTCACAGGAGGTAAGGGCCAGCGAGGGCCAGCGAGGGCCAGCGAGGGCCTTCTTCCTCATGTCATGGATAGTCTCTACGAGCATCTCACACTCACTCATCCACGGGGCACACATTCAGTAAAACACTGGCGAGAATTAGCAGCACATCGCAGCTTTATAACTAACCCAGTCCAGGTGAAAGGGCCAATGGGGTCAGAAAGCTTCCCAATGGCAGTGTGTACAAGGGCCCCCGCGTAGCCATCTTTAGGGGGTGGGGGTAGTCAGTCCTTGTCCCAGGGCAGGGGTTTGCTCGGGCTTCCCAGATGGGGGCCTGGGGTCTGCTTTGTTTGTTCTTATATCCCCAGCTATCCCTGTTTTAGGGTTCTATTGTGCATAGGTAGCATTTGGGAGAAGGCATTCATACATAAAAATCATGTGTGAATCACAGCTGGATTTAGATATATGGAGCAAGGCCAAGAATCTGGTCACCCATGTGCAGCCACGTTTATTGGTGGTGCCCCAAGGGGCAGATGCTTTGCCTGGTTCTTTTCCTGACTTCCCTTGGCACATCAAGGCTGGCAGACATCCCAGGGTGGCCCCCACATCTCACAGTGCAGACCCCTGGGGAGCCAGGGCTGAGCTCATGGGCACAGAGCTGTTGGTGAAGGAGCTGCATTGAAAGCACATTTGTTCAACTGCCACTGTCTGTGCAATTAAAACCAGCAGCACAATTCACAATTGCAAAGATGTGGAAACAACCCAAGTGCCCATCAATACATGAGTGGATTAATAAAATGTGGTATATGTATACCATGGAGTACTACTCAGCCACAAAAAACAATGGTGATCTAGCACCTCTTGTATTATCCTGGATAGAGCTGGAGCCCATGCTATTACGTGAAATGTCACAAGAATAGAAAAACAACCATCTCAAGTGGCCAACAGAGAACAGTAATCTATTTCAGGGATGGCCCTTGTAGCTAAGGATTATTCAGTCTTGAATTTTAGAGCAGTACCATATTCATAATGACCCTCACAACCCTCCTCGTAGTGTAAGGACATTTTCAATCCCCATTTTAAGCAAAGGACTACAGAGTCTCCGGAAGTAACGTGACCTGTCCAGGGCCACTCAGCCAATACATAACAAAGCTGGGATTTGAACACAGACCTTTTGATCTCTTATCTTCACTCACTACATCACATACCGTCTCATATTAAGGGGTACGATCCCACAACTTTCCAACACAACCACTCCCTCCCATCGTAACTTACTCACTGAGTGACAAACAACAGAGTTACTCGACCTGGGCACTGCTGACGTGTTGGGCTGGACAAGTCTCTGTCGTGGAGGCTGCCCTGTGCATTGTAGGACGTTCAGCATCTCTACCTGCCGGATGCCTGCAGTATCTCCCTCCCCTCACCCTCCCCACACTTATGACAAACATGTCTCCAGACACTACCAGTGTCTTCTGGGGGACAAAATTGCCTCCAGCTGACGAGAGCATAAAAATGAGGAGCAGTGGCTACGGAGTTAGTCTGGGGGGCCTCAAACTCTCCTCCAGCTGACTACTCTGTGCCTTTAGGCAACGCTTTGAAATAAGTTTCAGCTTCCCTATTTATTAAATAGGACTACTGTTGGAAATGAATATGTAAAGAATTTAACATGATACTTGGCACTTAGGAAGTGTCTAATACACAACAATTAGCTGTTGTTGAAATTATTTATCCATTTACTGCATGGGTAAATCTGCTGCAGACACTGACTTCAGGAAGCTGACTAGGGAGGGAGACAGACATACAGACAGAAAGGGAAAGTGTTATGGTGCCTTGACACCTGAGACATTTTTGGGAAGAGTGAAACCTTTCCAGGGTCTCAGAAAGAAGCCATTTGCTAATGACAGCCCTGAAATGGCGCATTACTACATCAGTGCTGTCCGGTAGAACTTTCTGTGATGATGGAAATGTTCTCTGTGCTGTCAACTAGTCATATGTGGCTCCTGAGCCCTTGAAATGTGGCTCGTGTGACTGAGGAACTGAATTTTTAGTTTAATTTCAATGCGTTTATCTGTGTCGGGTACCCAGTGCGGAACTGGATCCTCACTATTCACAGTGCAGTCTGTGGACCAGCAGTTCTGTCATCATCTCAGTCAGATTCACAGCTGCCCTACAGAGGGGGTTCCCAACGCTGGCCACACATCAGAACCATGTGGGGGCCTTTAATACCCGCATTGCCTGGGACTCGCCTGGGCCATTTCACCAGCATCTGTGGGGGTAGACTCCCAGGTGACCCCAATGTGCAGCCAGTACTGCCAGCTGCTGATCTCAATGCTTCTCTGAGCTTCTGCCCAAGGGAACCTTGAAGAGAGGGTGTCCCCTTTCTGGCTAATACAACATGCCCAGCTGACCAGATGGCCTAGTTCCTGAAAACGGGGCTGACTTCCTGTACCCCCCTTCTAGGCCTAGTGGGCCCTCCTTTAACCAGCAGAGCCCCTGGCCCCCAAGACACCCATCCCCAGGCCTGCCCACACTGTGTGCCCACACGGTCCATGCCCCAGGCCTCACCTCCTGCCGTGTCCTCTGCCCTGCTCAGACGGGCCTGGAGTACTTGCCCCTTCGTCATGAAGACACTGCCTCTTCTTCTTCAAACCTACTTCTCTCCTGAGCCCTGGGGTGGGCATACAGGGGGCTTCAGCCCCTTGAACAGGGTTAATGGTTGACCTGGAGAAAACACTGAAGCCGTCCCTCTAAAGGGACACCAGTGCAGCTGGCAGAGCATGGGTGGCACTGCTCATCTGCCCCCAAGAGGTGTGCTGCACACACAGGTTCTGGACAGAGCAAAACACTGCTCAGTCCTGGCCTCCCACAGTCCCCCTGCCCCAGATGGAGACTGGAAGACTCCCAGTACCTTCCTTGTCTTTCTCAGCAGTCACCATGGTCACTTTGGTTACGATTAGTTTTAATTCAGTAATTAGAACTTGTAGCCTCTGAGCTGGGTCAGGTTAGGTCCATCTGAATGCAGGATGTCTGGGCTGGGTTGGGGACTCCTTCCCCAAGGGCTGAGGGGCCAGGAAGGAGGAGAAGTGGGGAGGATCATCGGGGCTCTCCTTCCACTGGCACCTGCCACTGCCTTAGTGGCTTTTCCCGTCTGGGCCTGGCAGACACCTGAAACTGATGCTAGGGGATTCCTGGCCACCACTGGGCTTCTCTGCTGTGACTCTGCTCCATGGTGTCCCCTTGTCCTTTAGGCTGGCCCATCAGGCAGGGCTCTGGGAGCACAGGTGGATCATTGGGCAGCCCTGTCTGCCCTGTGGCCACAGGTAACCTGAGTCTAGCACCATCCTCCATGTCTCTCAACTGCAGGGCACACATGTCCAGCTTCCGAAATAGTCCCATGGGAGTCTCCTGGTAGACTCTGGGTGAGGGAAGTTCCCCTGGTCCCATCCCTGCTGAGCCAGGGGCTCCCAGAACCGCAGCTGTGCTCTCCAAATCTCCTTTATTCCTGCCCCCTCGGTGTACATCCCCAGGTGGGGTGGTGAGTGGCCAGTGACTCCTGGCAGATTCTGCACATACGCACGCTCTGGTGTCTCACATCTACACATCGGTTCCTCATTCAAAACCGGGACAAGGAGAACCCCATTCTCACATAGTGTGCTGTGAAGCTGAGATGAGGATATTTTGGTATATGCTTAGGAGAGTATGACTGTACTCTATGAACTGTGGCATATTTTGCAGTTAAAATGGTTTTGCTGCCCTGTGTACCATTATTACTAATATAACCTCATTTTATACAGGAAAAAATTATGACTCATAGGTTAACAAACTCAACTTTCTCACAATCCCACGGACCCTGACGGTGCTCTTCAGAGTAAAACCTCCAATCCATGCTCTTCCATCTCACTCCCCAGCCCCCTGCCTGGCTTGCTTTCTTCTCTTGTCCCTGTCCTGGTTATGCAAACACAGGCTGGCCCAAGGACCCCCTACTGCAGGCCAGGAGCTCCTGGGCACAGGTACAAGTGCTCAATGGAGGAAGAAAAACCCTGCTCGTGCTCAGGAGCTCAGGATCTATTAATAGTTCAGGGCTGAGGTGAAGTGAGCTCAATGCAGGCAGAGGTGTGTACAGAATGCCAGGAAGCCAGCAGCAGGGGTGGGGCTGGAGGAGACATCAGAGGGAGTGGAGGGGTGGCTGACGAACTTTAAAGAGGCAGAAATGTCAATTTTGGCCAGAATCTAAAAAGCCTTAAATGCCTTACCTAGGAGTTTGAGCTTTATTTTCTGTATGATGGGAAGGCATCGAGAGTTTTTAGAGAAAAGCTGCACGGTTACACCCACAACTTGGGAAGAGAGGGTGAGAAGAGAGTTGGAGGGAGGAGGTGCTGTAGGCGTCAGGGTAACAAGGAGGCTGCTTGGGGACAGGCAGGATGAGGTCACTGCACATTAGGGTGACCACAACTTGCTGAACAACATGTTCAACACTACTGACATTTTTCATCCATAAGACTGCAAGGGGAAAAAAAAGACTGACGACACCTAGTACTGATGAGGAGGTGGAGAAACAGTCTCTATCCTGCTGGAAGAAGTGTAAACCGGATAACCTTTATGGAGACTAATTTGAAATTCTCTATTCAATTAAAACTGCACATGCCCTGAGAGCCAGGAAATCCATTTTTAGGACTGCATCCTAGAGAAACAACAGTGAGGATACATAGGGACAAAATGGACAAGCATGGTTACTGCAGCACGGTTAGCAAGAGGAAAAAACCTCAAAACAAGCAGAATGCCCCTCAGGATGGGAACGTTAAATAAAATATGGTACACACACTGTGTAGCCCTTTAAAAACGGGCAATTCATCAGATTAAAAAAGATGCCCAGGCTTTATTGTGGAGTGAAATATCAAATTGCAAGCCAAGATGCACAGCATTTTTCTGATTAAAAGACAGGATTCGTGTGCCTGTGTTGTATGTCCATACTGACGTGGTTATGACTACAGTATGCATGAGAAAGGCTTGGGATGAACCTGTTAGTGGTATGATGGTATCGCATCAGGGTTTTAATTTGTGTTTCCCTAATGGCTAGTGATGTTTTCATGTGCTTACTGGCCATCTGTATACCCTCTTTGGTGAACTGTCTGTTCATGTCTTTTGCCCATTTTCTAATTGGTTTGTTTTACCGTTGATTTTTGAGAATAAATTCTATATAAATACTAGCCCTTCATTGGATATGTGGGTTGCATATATTTTCTTGCAGTTTGTCTTTTCACCCTCTTAACAAGGTCTTTTGCAAAGCAAACGTTTTTACTTTTAATACAGTCCAATTTATCAATTTTTCCTTGTATACATCATGCTTTGATATCAAGTCTAAGAACTCTTTGCCTAGCCCAATGTAACAAATATTTTCTGCTGTTTTTTTTTTAAAGTTTTATAGTTTTCATTTTACATTTAAGTCTGTGACCCCTTGAGTTATTTTTTGTGTATGATACAAGACTTAGGTCAATGCTCGTACTTTTGTTCCTATGCTCCAGAACCATTTAGCTATGATGTACAATTTGATAATATTTTGTTAAGGACTTTGAATCTAAATTAATGATGGATATTGGTCTATAATTTCCTGTGTTGTTTTTAATTCTGGCATTTTAGTCATGCTGTCCTCATAAAATGAGCTGGGAAGTGTTCCTTTTTCTATTTTTGCACGAGACTGGGTATCATTGGTGTTTTTTCTTTCTTACATGTTTGGTAGAAAATACCAGTGAAACCATGTGGGCCTGGAGTTTTCTTTTCTGGAAGGTTGTAAACTATAGATTTTATTTCTTTACAGATACAGTATTTTTCAGGCTATCAATTTCTTCTTTGTAAATGTGATAGCTTGTGTCTTTCAAGGAATTGGCCCTTTTCTCCTCATTTGTCAAATTTATGTGCATAGAATTGTTCATAATATTCCCTTATTATCATTTTAATGTCTGTGGGGTCAGTAGTGGTACTCCCCAATGTTGGTAATTTGTGGTTTTTGGTCAGTCTGGCTAGAGATTTACCATTTTATTGGGTGTTTTAAAAAACTATCTTTTGGTTTCATTATTTTTTCTGTTATTTTTGTATTTTCATTTTCATTTATGTTTGCTCTTAACTTTATTATTTCATTCCTTCTTGCTTTGGGGTTTAGTTTGCTCTTCTTTTTCTAGTTTCTTAAAGTGGAATCTTAAATTGTTGCTTTGAAGCCTTTTTTCTTTCTAATATGATTAGATTCTATAAATTTCCCTAAGTACCACTTCATATGCATTCCTGAAAAATTTTAATATATTGTATTTTCATTTGAATTCAGTGTTCTAATTTCCCTTGAGACTTCCTCTTTGATCCATGTATTATTTAGTGGTATAGTGTTTAATGTCAAGTATTTGATGATTTTTCAAATATCTTTCCAGATATCTTTCAGATATGTTATTGAATTGTTGTTTAATTTGTTAAGGGCAGAGAACAAGCTTTGAATAATTTCAATTCTTTTAAATTTAATAAGGACTGTTTAGTGACTTAGAATATGGTCTATCTTTATGAATGTTCTGTGTGCACTTGAAAAGAACATGTATTTTGCTGTGGTTGGTGGAGTATTCTGTAAATATCAATTAGGTCAAGCTGGTGGATGATGCTGTTCAAGACATCTATATCCTTCTTGATTTTCTGTCTGCTACTTTTCTTGACTACTAAGGGAGGAGTATCAAAGTTTCTACGTGTTACTATGGATTCGCCTATTTTCCCTTTCAGTTCTATCAGTTTTTGCTTCATGTATTTTGAAGCTCTGTTGTTAGGAGCATGCACATTTAGGATTGTTATGCATTCTTGGCAAAATTGACCATTATCAGTAAACCAATATTACTAAAATTATCATCACTTAATTTTCCATTTTATCCTTGTAATTGTCCCTTTCTTGAAGTCTTCTTTGTGTGATATTAATATAGGCACTCCAGCTTTTCTAGTTCTAAAATTCTATTTTTTTTAACAGAGAACTCCTATCTTCCCATTCATTTCAAGAGTGCCCACTCTTACTTCTCAGTGGTATAATAGCAGCTTTAAAGTCCTTGTCTAAAATAATTTTAACATTTGGATCCTCTCAGGGTTGGTGTTCATTGATTGCCTTTTTCCCTGAGAATTTTTTAGGTTTTCCTGCTTCTTTGTAGATAGGATAATTTTGGTTCATATCCTAGATGTTTTGAATATTATGCTGGGACCTATTTCAATCCTCAAAGGTTTCGCTGTGCTGATTCTAGTCAATTTCATGCACGAGCAGCTCAGAAATGAGCCCAGGACTTCATACACAGATTTAAAGGATCCCTGATTCAGGTTTCTCCTTTCTGTAATTCCCACCACCAAGGTTCCCTGGCTAGGAAGCTAGCATTTAGCCTCTCTGTACTGTGGCACACTCTTGTGACTGGGACCACAGTGGGGCAGAGTAGCAAGAGAAAGGAGCCTACAGGGCCACCAACCACCACATCTGTCACTGCTGTCTGTGCTGATGAGGGAGTGTAGCTTCATCATTGGGTTTCTCCAGGGATAGTGTCTGGAGAATCAAAAGGGCACTGACCCATAGGTGCTGCTGTTGGGGGGAGGCAGGTGCCTCTTTGCTGGCGCTCACTTGGAGTGGGGCTGAAAGGGTTAGAGGAGCTCCGCCCTGCAGAGGGGACTGCTACCAGCTTCAGCAGGGTGAGGGGTGGGCCACTTCATTATTGGCCCTCATCTTGAGTAGGGCTGAGAGACAAGAATTCTGCTCCACAAGGGACATTATTGTCAGTGCCATCACGGCAAGCAATTCCAGCTTGTTGCTGGCATTTGCCTGGCATAGGATAGGAATGAAAGAATCAAAAGAACTCCATCCTGCAGGGATGCTGCCACCAAGAGGGGTTTGCTGCTTTGTTGCTGGAATTCACCTGTCAAACAAGCCCTGTCCTGCAGGGGCTGGTGGTGGGGGGCGGGGCAGTAGGAGCAGGGCTGAGAGAGCCATAGGAGCTCTGGCCTGCAGGGACTGTTGGTACCACCAAAAGCAGGGCAAGGAGGTGCTACTTCACTGCTCACACTTGCTGCCAAGTCATCGCTAGGGTCCTGCTCTACCTGCCCAGTGCACCAGCTCTCATCCACCTTTCAGAGTCCTCTGATATTTACTTGACGCGTGCTGCACAGGGTCTTAAGTTGTATTAATATCAGTGGAAGAGACAGGGTGGTGTGTGTTTACTCCAGCTTGGTCAGAACTGCAAGTCCCTTTTTATGCAATTTTTAAGCAGTGGGATTATAAGGTGATTTTCCTATCATTTTTAGGCCTTTCAGAATTGTTCACATAAACTATTTTTAATGATTCTGAAGTTTCTGGCTTCAGTAGCTGGATAGGCAGGGTACTGAGAAGGAAAGAGAATGGGGTGAGGGAGGCACTGGTGAATGGAATTATGTATCAATGCTGAGGTGTCAAGTCAGGGCTGTGCACAGATGGTCAGGTGGCTGGTGCTGCGGCCGAGGGAGTCAGGGGAGAGAGAACCTGAGGACACAGGTGGAATCTGTGACACGCCTTGTGTGAGGGGGGCTGAGGAGAGGTCACTGCACTGGAGGCTCACAAGGATGAGAAGACACAAGTGGTTGAAGAGCACAGGAAAGGCGGGGAACCAGAGGCCACATTGTTGATGACACTCAGGAAGGGACTGTGAAAGGAAGGATAAGGCTAAAAAGAAACGCAGATGTTAACAAAGTTGGTTTTCTTTAAAAATTCAAGATACATATGAGTATTTATCCAAAAGAATTGAAATCAGGGTCTCAGAAATATTAGCACTCCATGTTCACTGCGGCATATTCAACAAGAGCCAAGATGTGAAAACAACCTAAATGGCCTTAGATGGATGAACGGATGAGGAAAATGTGGTGTATACATAAAATAAAATATTACTCAGCCTTAGAAAGGAAGGTAATTCTGCACTATGTAGCAACACGGATGAACCTCGAGGACATTATGCTAATTGAAATAAGCCAGTCACAGAAGGACAAATACTACGTGATTACACTTATATGTGGAATCTAAAACAGTCGAATGTAGGATTGGTGAAATGGGGAGTTAACTAATCAGTTATGTAAGATACCTAAGTTTTAGAGATCTGTACAATACTGTACTTACAGACAATAATACTGGATTGTACTTTTAAAAATCTGTTAAGAGAGTAGATCTCATATTATGGGTTCTTACCACAATAAAATAAAATTTTAAAAAATTCAAGAGATGTTAATGTATTTTTAGCATGATACCAAAAAACCCCCCAAAAACAAAACAAAAAACTCCCCACAACTTATATTCTACCCAAATGAACGTGACTGTATCTGAACTAACTGTGTCATTAGAGAAGGGTGACAGTCTGTTTCAGCTCCTTTCCTCCAGAAAATGCCTCTGAAATCCAAATACAAGGTGGGCATCTATCTACACTCCCCCGTGGCTTCCAGCTACTGCTGCCTCAGTCTAGTAAGCTCCTGAGGGTGAGGCCTTCATGCCTTTCCTATCTGTTGGGGCCAGCACAGTGTTTGCATACAGCAGGAGTACATTAAATATTTGTTGAAAGAATAAATGCATGAATGAGTACCAGAGTCTAGAAAAAGAGGGTCAAAGACTGCGATGTGTCAGTTTGTCACCAGCCCTGTCTGGAGGAACTGAGCTTGGATTGGAGGCCAATGCTGGTTATCAAATGAGGGCCCCAGGGGAGAATGGCAATTTGTTGATCTACCTTCCACCACACCAGCGTGACCACAACTTTGTAAAGAAGAAATCTCACACCTGCGCACCCAGAAACAAGACAGACTAGAGGGAAAGGCCAACAGGGTAACATCTAGAGAATGGTCTTAGGAGTGATTATTTTTTCTGTATACTTCACGTATTGTACAATTTTTCCACAAGACCCTCTAACTCCTTTGTCCTTAATCTAACCCTGTGTGCAGAAAGCTGCTTTCTGACTTGGAATTTAGACTCTAGGAGGGACTGGCCCAGCAGGAGGATGCACAGTGTCCTGCACAGATGGACAAGGCTGATAACCCTGGGCCATTTACTTCTTAGGACCTAGGACAGATCGGCAAATTGTGGACAGGTCTACACACAGGTCTCTTCTGCGTGGAGGAGCACAGATACAGTACTGGGCTTTGCAGCGACCACTCCAAAATGGTCCCTGCGAGGCTCAGTCCCTGAAGCAAGCTGGGCTCTGCTGTTTATTACAACCACCACTGCATTTCCCTCTGCTGAAGGGTTTCTCCATTCCTTCAGAGAAGGGGACACAGGGTGTAGAAGAGGGGAGGAGGAATAGGCAGGAGTGCTGGGGACAAAGCAGCCTGAGTCCCTGAGGCAGAACCACCATGCACCCATCTGAGAGCTTCCACAATCTGGCTTTATGGTGTGTGCCCTGGAGCGGGAACTGGGGAGACAGTAGACCCCCTGGGAGCTCCAGGCAAGGTACTTGCCACCCATAAGATAATAAACAGCAGTAATTAGGTCTTTCTGGAAAATACAGTAATAATGTTATTAAAACTTTTATTATCTGTATGTTTTATATGAATTGAATTGCCTCCAGCTAATATAATTTGGGAGCAATAAGGATGACAGTAGAAGTAATAATAATGAATTACACTGTAAACAGATCCAGTGTCTAGGGAAGGTCTGGGGGCAGCTTCACTGTTGGGGCCTGGCAGCACAGACCCCAAGAGTCTGCTCCACTGTGCCTGAGGTGGCTCCTCAAGGTCCAGTTGGGACCAGGCACTCACCCTGCCCTGTCCTTCTAGTACCACCCTCTGGGAGGGTTGGTTCCCTGTCGAATGTGGGTAATTCCTCCCCTCCTCTCTTTGCATTCAAATGAAAATCATTATCCATGCCGGTAAAGTAACCTAGTTCTTCTGTTGCTTGGGGATTCATCTAATTCTATTATTTCTGTGGCTTAAAGAATGTTATTAAACATAGATGGACAAGACAATTCTCTTCTACTGTTTAAGCAAAGCTATTAAATAAAAACTATATTACATTTTACAAACCAAAGAAAAATGCACAAGGTCTTTAACTACAGACCATCCCAGGTGTTTGATAGTGAAGAAAGCCTCACTTAGACAGAAGTTATACATAATTAAGAGGCCAAGCATCGCCCTCTGAGGCTTCTTTTCTAGATCTATGAACCTGAGTATCCTGTTCTTAAGTTCTATCCATTCAGCAAGTCCTGGAGAGACACTTTCAATTCCAGGCCATGAAGGTGGACAGCGCTGATACCAGGGTTTCATGTGTACAGAGCAAGTCCCTCCTCCCTTGCTTTTTCAACAGACTTTTGAATCATTCTACATGAGCTTTGATAACCTTGCGGGAAATTTGCAGAGTGGATCATCAGCTACAACTTGAACCTCCCGCAGAACTCCCTCACTGATTATCCTAATGCAGTGGCAGCAACAGAAATCATGGCTGAGCCAAGGGGGTCCCCAGGTCAGGAAGGCCACACATGCAGGCTCTTAGGAACTACCTGAATCCTTGGCTGTCACCATAGAAATTTAAAGCACTTTATATACTGTACTTTTCCTAACTTTCTAGGAGGAAGTCAGAAACGATTAGAAGATCCTTGGATCTGTTTTTATGTTGTTTTGTATGAGCTAATTTTTCCTCCTGTGTGTGCATCCTCTTTTTAGGGTACAGGATTCTCCGAGAGCCACCAGGTTCTATTTCCTCTTGGGCCCACAATGCAGTGCTTAAGCAGAGTCCTGGATTTCTAGTAGCCACTTAAAATAGCCTGAAACATTTTTTTTTTTTTTTTTGAGATAGAGTCTCACTTTGTTGCCCGGGCTAGAGTGAGTGCCGTGGCGTCAGCCTAGCTCACAGCAACCTCAAACTCCTGGGCTTAAGCGATCCTACTGCCTCAGCCTCCTGAGTAGCTGGGACTACAGGCATGCGCCACCATGCCTGGCTAATTTTTTTTTCTATACATATTTTTAGTTTTCCAGATAATTTATCCCCATTTTTAGTAGAGACGGGGTCTCGCTCAGGCTGGTCTCGAACTCCTGACCCCAAGCGATCCACCTGCCTCGGCCTCCCAGAGTGCTAGGATTACAGGCGTGAGCCACCGCACCTGGCCCTGAAACATTTTTTTTTTAAATAAAATTTGCCACAAAAAAACTTCTCCCGAGGGCCCTCATCACTCACACACACACACACACACACACACACACACACACACACACACATATACACACAACTCATTTGTGCAGTTTCATTTTCTGGCACATAGATTTCCATTAATAAAAGAAACCAGCAATGAAAGATTCTTCAGCTCTTCTGCAAATACCCATTTCCAACAGATCTCTCATTTTATCTGAAACACTATAAATAAGAAGTGACAAATGTCAAAAACAGAAAGGTCATTTTTCTCTCTGCGCATGTTAAAAGACAGTTGCTTTCAAAGATTCTTACATTCTGCACCAATCTTAACATCAGCTCCCTTTTGGGACAGGAAGTAAATGCCCATCCTCCTGAGGGGCTTTCCTTTTACCAAGACTTGTGACTCCAACATATGAGACGCTTTCCACGTGAGGCTGGGCCACGTGAACCGATTATGAAATGGGGGGAATTTCTCTTCCTTGGGTGAAAAAGGTCACAAGGACGATAAGGGATAGCAGGGAGAGATGCTTCATTTACAGCCAAGAAGTATAATAGCTTAGGCCCTGGAAGAACTTGCATTAAAATGAGTACACATGTCTTGGGATTTGGGACTTTGCTGAGTTTCTCAGAAGAAAAGCAGGAGAAGAATTTGATTCACTGAGGTTCCCATCTTCTCTCAGGGAATATGCTGCAACATCAGTGTTTACATTTCCCTTGTTACCTTATGTCTGCACGCCTGATTTCTCTGAACTTACACAAAATCCTGATATCATTTCCCCTTCTCTATTCCCTACTCTTAATCAAACATGATGTCAGTGGCACTAAGAGGAATTTTGACTCCTTCCAATTTCCCTGCAACAAAATTTGTACCCGGAGTGGATGTCAAACAAGGTATGTCAACTAATGCGTCTTTCCCCACTGCTCTGCCCTTCCCGGACACCCTCAGCGGGCTCTTACCGGCTCCCCTGCGCAGCGACCTCTTCTCCTTCCTGGGCTCGGGCTCTCTGGGCCCGGCATCGGGGGGCGCAGGCGAGTGCGGCAGGGTGAGGCTCTGCAGGAGCGGCTTCCTGGGCAGGGGTGGTTTGGAGCTGAGCTGCTCAGGTGACCGGGCCTTCCCCTTGCCTTGGTCGCTGGGGGACCTGGCGCCTCGAAGGGCCGGGGCTGTCCCGACGTGACATTTCTCATCTTTCGGAAGCAAAGTCAGTCCTCTTTCTAACCTGACCTCCGCACTGTATCTCTTTACCCCTCTTGCCTCCTGGGCGGAGCTGTCTCGGTATTTGAGAGAGAGGGAGGTGGCCCGGAGCTTGACGGGGAAGGGGTTTCTGTCCTCACCCGGGGACGGCTCCTTGGCGGCCGGGCAGGGCTCTCTCGCGCCTGGCGTGGTCGGGCCAGCCGCGCTGTCCCCTGAGTCCTGAGAGTCACCCTCCGCTGCCTTCTGAGGCTCTGGTTTCCCGCTCTGGGGCTCAGGAGGCCCCTGGAGGTCATCGAGAGCCGCCTCGCTCCTCCAGGCGGGGCCGCTCCTCCCCAGGGGCAGGCGGCCGCTGGACGCGCCGGGAGGCTCGGGCAGGCGGGAGCTGCCCTGGCGCGGCCGCCCCCGGCCCGAGGACACCGAGAACTTCTTCGCGCCGCCGCCTCTCTCGGTTTTCCGCTCTGGCGCTGCCCTGTCTCCCTGAGGGGACTCTACCTGCTCAGCCTTGGGGCGCTCCGGCGGGCCGGCGTCTCTGTCCAGGGCGCAGGGTCCGGGCTCCCTCAGAGGCGACCCCGCAGGGGACCCACCCAGGCCTGTGCTGGCGGCCGACGCCCTGCGCTTCAGGCAGCTCTTGGGCGGTGGCGGGCTCGGGCTGGGGGCCGCGGGGGGCTCTTTCCTCGCTCCCTCCGGCTCCGGCACCTCCAGCGTCAGCTCCACTTCTTTTGGGACATCTTGGTCTGAAAAATCTTTGTTTGGGATATCTTGGTCTGGAACATCTTGGTTTGAGATATCTTGGTCTGGGACATCTTGGTTTGAGACATCTTGGTCTGGGACATCTTGGTTTGAGACATCTTGGTTTGGGACATCTTGATCTGGGACATCTTGATTTGGGACATCTTGGTCTGGGACATCTTGGTCTGGGACATCTTGGTCTGGGACATCTTGGTTTGGGACATCTTGGTCTGGGACATCTTGGTTTGGGACATCTTGGTCTGGGACATCTTGGTTTGGGACATCTTGGTCTGGGACATCTTGGTTTGGGACATCTTGGTCTGGCTTGCCTGGACCAGCTGGCGTCTCCAAGGTGACTGCGGTGACAGTCTCAGGAGGTGTTGTGTCCTCAGGGACGTTAGTAGATAACGGACTTGAGGCATCTTCAGAAGCACAAACCCCCTCCTCAGCTGCGTCTGCAGCCTGGGGGCTTGGGCCTGTGGTGGACAGCACCTCCTCCTGGTTCTTGCCATCGGGACCAGGGTGCAGTGAGCCTTCTGGCAGAGAAGGGGACTCCACACTGGAGGCGGGGACTGACACAGGCTCAGTGACCTCTGGGGTGGCCAGGCTGCTGGAGGGCTCATGCCCAGGGGAACTCCCCTCCTCCATGCTGGCACTGACTGCCGGGGAGTGCTGCAGGCGGGTGCGTCTGGCTCGGGCCCCTCCAGGCTGCAGCAAGGTGGCAAGTGGCCCAAGCCCAGGGCCTCTGCCTAGCACCACATCCTGCTGCACAGAGCTGGGGCTCTTTTCCTTGAGAGCTTGGGGTAGTGGCTTCTCCTCGAATTCCTCCTCCTCAAGGGTCCAGGTCAGATCACTCAGGCATTCAGACTGTGCACGCTGAGGGCAATAAAGATAGAAATTGTCACTACAGCAAATATGAGGAAGCTATGACCTCCCTGTTTTCCTCAAGGTTTAATATGGTTTAGAGAGCTGCACTTAAGTAGACATACCCACACAGGTAATTCTTCTCAATCCCTCCCTACTGGTCTACTTGGAATCCTGGCTCCCAAGTTCAGCAGAACAGTGGCAGCTATGCCCTCAAAATAAATGTGGCCTCCAGCCCATCTGCCGGAGCCTCAAAACCAGCAGACTAGAAAGTGAAGCAAAGGGAAGGGGACTGATGGAGGCTGGGTGTCTGCCACACTTTGTGCTCTGCACTTATGTCATTTAATCCTTGGTTCATCCCAGTGAGGAAGGGTTTGTCATTCCATTTTTGCACTTGCGAACCAGGAGCTCAGAGAGGTTGATACTTTGGTCAAGGTTGAGCCAATAGGTGGCCCAGCTAAATAGCTGGCGCTTGCCCTGTGACCCTGAGTTCCTCTGAGCCAGTCTCTCCGGTCAACACTCTTCAGGGATGTGCCCTCATAGCAAAGCCAGACTGGTTTTCCTAAAAGATGATTCCGATCATGTCAAATACAGTCAATAGCTAACCACAGCTTATAGGATAAAGCCCCAAATTTTCAGCTACATTCAAAGTCCTATATTCTCTGGTCTTAAGTTGTTCTTTCCACTACCTACTCAGGTCAAATCAAGACCCCAACGCTGCACGAGACGCTTGGTCTGAGTGACTGTGGGGCTCTCCCAACACCTCCAGGATGCTCCACCAGCACCAAGGCCTGTTTCAAACTCTGCCTGCCAAATAGGAGGTCTTGCCTGCCCCCTGCAGCCACCATCTCCCTTGTCTGGCCTCCTGAAGCCCTACTGGCTTGAAAACCATACACTACCTTGTAGTATTTTTCTTCTGAAAGATTCTAGAATTCAGATTCTAGTCCAGCTTCCTCCTTCTTGTCACAAAGTCCATTCCTGCTCTCTCAGGAAGGGAAGGAGATCAAGGTAGTCACGGATCAGTCAAAAGTAATATGTGAAAATGACCAAAAGGTTGAGGGTTGATCTTTTTTTCATATCATTATACCCCAAGAGTCACTCAGGCTGTTCCTCTCTCTTTCCCTTTTTCTAAAGTAGAAAATGTGACACTCAGGGGTGTGTCTGCAATAGGATTTTTTGTTGTTGTTTGTTGTTATTTTAACATTTTTCAGCTGGTATCTGCTTGCTAAGAGAGCACAAGATGACTGGGATGTTTGTGATAATACCTAAGCTAACTCTTGCCAAAATGCACAAGCCTATTCTTTTGGATTGAAAAAGAGGAAGATGTGCAAAGAAATCTACAGCAGAAGAATTTTCAAAAGCTGTAGGTTCTTGACATTGCGTGTCACTGCTCGTTTGCTGCTACAGGAAACTGTTGATGTGGAAACATTTTTAGGATGTGGGTCATGTCTTAAAACTGTCAGTCACAGAAGCCACAAAAGGCAGCAGAAGGTGCTGCATGGCCAATCTTTCCCACCCTCGGGGCAGTGAGGGAGCATCTGAAAGCACCTTGATCCCTGAGAGGAGGCCAGGCCACAAGGAAGGTCCTCATGTTTGGGAAGAGAGACCTCATGACCAAAGGGCAAAGGAGGCTGTGGACACTAACGGACAGAAGCCTCCAAGTTAGGGCCCAGCAATGAATGGAGGGACGCTGGTGACCAGTGCCCAGTTCGGGAAGCATGGATGCCCCTGAGAACTTAAGATATCCATGCCTGCCCCTCCCAAGCAGGGACTAGAAAAAGGGAGAGGAAAGATATGGGAACAACAAGAGTTTAAATCAAGGAATGACTGAGTTTACATGTTTACCCACACTGACTACATCAAATTTTCTGTTATTCTACAAAATGGGATTCTTTTTTTTTTTTTTATGAGACAGTCTTGTTCTGTCACCCAGGCTGGAGTGCAGTGGTGCTATTATAGCTCACTGCAGCCTCAAACTCCTAGGTCCAAGTGATCCTCCTGCCATGGCCTCTCAAAGCGCTGGGATTATAGGCGTGAACCACCACACTTGGCTTAAAAAATGGGATTCAAGAATTAAGTCAAGTTCAGGCCGGGCACGGTGGCTCATGCCTGTAATCCTAGCACTCTGGGAGGCTGAGGCGGGTGGATTGCTCGAGGTCAGGAGTTCGAGACCAGCCTCAGCAAGAGCGAGACCCTGTCTCTATTAAAAATAGAAAGAAATTATCTGGCCAACTAAAAATATATATATAGAAAAAATTAGCCAGGCATGGTGGTGCATGCCTGTAGTCCCAGCTACTGGGGAGGCTGAGGCAGTAGGATCACTTAAGCCTAGGAGTTTGAGGTTGCTGTGAGCTAGGCTGATGCCATGGCACTCACTCTAGCCCGGGCAACACAGCGAGACTCTGTCTCAAAAAACAACAACAACAACAAAAAAAAACACGAATTAAGTCAAGTTCAAAGTAAAGAAAGAGGGTTACAGCTCTGCCCAGGGGGCAGTGGGAGGGGATGCTGCATTTCCATCTAAGTGTGAGCCTGGCTTCCCTCTGTCACCAAGTCCTGGCCAGGCTGTGGCTGGTTACACATGCCCCTGCCAGAGCAAAAGGCATCCCTGTGGGAATAAAGCACAGACCTGGGGGCCGGAAGGGAGCTTCCCTGCACCTGGCCCTGTGGTTTCACTCGGCACGAGGACAGGCAGGTCTGGAGTTACTGGACCTCAAGTCCCCACAGCGTGTAGCCTTTAACCATCAATGTGCTGGATGCATAAGCATATACACAAGTACCCTGGTCCCTGGCTGACACATTAGCCTGAAGTTGACCCACCTTGCTTCTTCCTCTAGCATTAGTCCCCTCAAAAGTCAACCCTGCTGGCACGAGTCTAAAAAGCACCTTCTACGTGCCCAAAGGAGAACACGCTTTCTCCAGGGAGCCCCTGAAATCCTGAGAGGCACCAGCCCACTGCTTCCAGCCGAAGCACCTATTTTGTCCTGGCTACTTCATCAACACCCCACAACTGTGTCGTGAGGGAAGGACAGAGGACATTAGCCTGTGAGCATCATTTTCTCTGTAGCCAGGCTGGCCCCACAACCTGCTCCTCGCTGTCTCCTGGGGTGAGGTGTTGTGGGCTCTGTCAGGCAGGGGAGATGGTAACAGCCCTCTGTGGACCCTGAAACCACTGGTACCACAAACCCAAAGTATTCCCCGGGCCAGTTTCTCAGCTTTGGAGGTAACAATGTCCTCAGGCAGTGTACCTAAAGAGGCGTCTGTCCTTACAGAGGCAGGATCCCCATGCTACTAAGTAGGTCCTTGCTCAAGGCAGGTGCTCACTCCAGTGGTTCAGCTTCTTCTTCTGTCATTCACTGATTCATTAATTCACTCATTCATTTGTTCATTCATCCATTCAACAACTCTGTGATAGCATTGTTCTAGGGGCTGGAAGTATAGCTGGGCCAGTCTCAAATGAGACTGACAATGACCAACAGGCACATACGTTTACAAAGGTCATGTCAGAGTGTGGCAAGTGCTCTGAAGGAAGTGAATGGTCAGGCTGAGCTCCTCTGGGGAGAGGACCTCTGGGCTGAGACCCCAAGGCGCAGAAGCAGCCAGTCAGGAGAAGAGCATCTGGGCAGGGGATACAGCGTCCCAAGGCCCAGGGCCAGAGACAGCCTGGGGAGCTCCAGAAGCAGAAAGGAGGCCAAAGTGCTGATTAAGAAAGAGGGTCAGAGAAGTTAGAGAGGTGGGCAGGGCTTGACTCTGCCAGGCCTGGGGTACGGACTGTACACTGAGGGCAACGGGAAGGCCACCAGCATACAATGCATAGTAGGTTCTTGGAAAGTGCATGAGGAAGGAAGGAAGGAATAAATGAATAAATGGAGTGTTTCTGCAAGGGAGAGATACATCTGATTGATGTTGAAAAAGATGAGCAACTCCAGCTCCTGCAGTGAGGTCCCCTCAACTGGAGGGTGCTCAGAGGGGTCATGAGACCCTGTGGGGGGAGAGAGGAAGAGAGGGGTTAGGGGGTGCTGAGCCTGCCCGGCCCTCCTCTGCATGGAGAACAAAACCCAATTACCGACGACAGCCGCCTCATTTTACTCGACCGCTGGTTGCGGGGCTTAACCAGGAGCTTGTGCTTTGCCGCGGAGTTGTCCAGGCAGGAGGAGGATTCTGCAGGATGACTGAAGTCAGCCACAGGCGCCAGGCTGCCATCTGAGTTCCGAGGGGAGGCAGATGTGTCACTTGCGTGGTCTGGAGACAGTGGCCGGGATGAGGACACTAAAGAGACCTTCATGGGACAAGAAACAAACACAGCAGGCATTAACTTCACGATGTGAAACAGGTACAGCCCACATAGCCACTCTCTCCTTTCACCATGCTCAGTCTTCTCTAGCTGTCCCTCTAGCTTCCAATTTGCCTCTCACGGGGTCCACATGGGATACTCCCTGCAGAGAGTAGATGGCTGGGAGTTTTAAGTGCTGGGCCAAGCCCGGGACGCCTGCCACTCCTTTCCAAGGCCATGCGGAGAACCTGCGTCTCAGGCTCCCGCGGCAGGATGGATGGCTCTGCCCTCGTCCTCCTGCAGCAGCCAGCACAGGCGCTTCAGCCAAAAGAACCTTCTCTGACGAAACAGACCAGTCCGACCTGTCCAAGGGCAGAGTCACCTGGTCCGATCTCTGGAAGCATAGAGGGAGGCCTGGAGGTGTCATTTTAGAGGCAGTGGCAAGGATGTGCCAAGCCCACCACCCCACATTCCACCTCTGGAGCTGCGCTGGTTCCCTGCTGAAGGTCTCTGTGTCCTCATGTGACCTACTGGAGAACTCTGGCTTTAAGTTACCGTCTGTTAAGTTATAGATATTTTACTAGTTTATACCTCATCCGGGAAGAAGTGATCATCAGCAAAGAGCAATCATGTCACTGGGGGTGGGGAGGCAGAAAGGGGATGCTGGCAGTCACATGGAAGAATGAGGGCCACACCCTAAGATACCTGCCCACCGAACTCGGCAAGCTCCAGCCAGTGAGGTCTAAGTGGGCTCTCCTACAAAGACACACATCAGGATAGAGCCTGCGGCACCCACGAGCACAGTCAGCCCAGATGAGAGGGAAAACCCGGGAGGTGCTCGGCTTTTGGTACAACTCTGCGATCTCTGAACACACAAACAACAAACAAAGGTTTCTATCTGAGCATGGCGCTGAATATTAGCATAAAGCTTACATTTCAATTTGAGAACATAATTTTATCACCTGCCGGTTCAGTAAGCCCTCGTGAAAACAGTCTCCTCGCACGTTTCTTTTCTACAAACTGGGAACCTCACACACAGGTGCCCAGTAGCCTTTGCTAAACTGCACGGGGAGCCAGAAGGATGACACTAGTAGAGAGACGAGCTCAAACACAGGGACTGTCCCTGCAAAGGGACGACCTCAGAGAGGAACTTATTTTCCCTGTTCACATAAAGGTTCCTCATATTTTCTAATGAAAGTGTATGTTTATCCCTAAACTGGTAGCATACAATTACTAAAAAGAGGGAGAATGAGTAAGAAGTAGACATAATCTATTTTGGCTCTCTTCTAGCTACTCAGATACTTACAGGAATAAAGCAAGAAAAATTATGTTAAAAATAAACCACACGACTCGTGGCCGCAACTACGTCTGTGCCTGTGGCTTTCACTTCCACTGTTACAGCTCATGACTCAGGAAGTCGCTTTAGATTGGGAGATCAATACCTTTCCCAGATATCTTCCTGAAAGGTCACAAACAGAATGTGCACATTTCAAAAATCATACAGTTGCCCTGGTCTAGAGGAACAATGTCCAAACATTTGGAAATTTTTTTTTCCCACTGCCTGGGACCCATGAGAACAGACAAGATGAGGCACTTCGCAAAGGCAGTGACTCTACGAATGAGAATAATTATGTCATTTGTGACAACATGGGCCTTCAGTCCCCCTTCATAAACCCAGTACCTGAAGGCAACAAAGGGCAAACAGCCCCTGCTCCTCCTCTGTGTGGGTTGCCTGCGTTTGCACTGCCCGGGTATAGGGTCTCGGGCTCAGGCCCACTCTGGCTCCTAGGCTGGGGGCCCTTGGCATGGAGCTTAACTTCTGTGACCTCCGTCCCATGTGCAAACCCTGCACTGGCTGTGGCGGCTGATCACCTCCCAACCCCCGCCCCAAGGGAACTCAGCTCCTCTGTCCTCAGAACCCTCACCTCGGTCTCCACTGTTCCTCTGAGAGCTCTGGGGCCTGGAGAGACACATGCCTTCACGACCAATGACAATCACCAGTTCTGTCTTTGCTCAATGATGTGACTACATGGGGTGGGGTGGGGGTGGGGGTCTTGGGGAGGAGGATGGGGCCGGGAAGCTGGCTTGCGTCTTCATGAGTGGGCTGGCAGCATTCAGAGAACATTCACAGCTGCATCGCTTGCTCCTAGTCACCCAATTTTTCCTGAAATCTGCGTTTCTGGATGATTCTATAAGCAGAGGCTTTAAGTCTAATGTGTGGCCTTTTGTTGGGGGTAAATGGCTCAATGGACCTGAGGAAACGGCCTGGGGTTCAGAAACTGTTTCTGGGGTGATCCTGGGTGACAGCTGCTTTACAGTGTTTGTCCTCAAAAAGAGGGGCTCAGCCACCGAGGAGGAGCCGAGGGAGGCACCTGCAGGCAGGGCAGGAAGACAGGAAGCAGGGGCGGCTGTTGTGGGTAGTGATGAGAAGCCCACTGGCCCTGCTGGGAAGCACAGGGACTGATCTATCTGATCTCATTTCTCCTCCCCCGAACCCTCTGAGGACACAGATTCCAAGAGGTGAGGAAACTGCCCAGGGCCTCGCTCCATAGTGGTGGGGCACGTATTTGTCCCTTTGTCACCAGAGCTGTGTCTCTCTACCACCTTCCCTTCCCTCATCCCCAGGAGCAAGACAGACTTGTTTATCACCTTCTACCCAGTATTTCCTATTAAGCAGGAAACCTAGACTATGACCGGATAGATGTCATTTTACCTTGAAAATCACCAGGTAAAGTTTCACCGGTTGTTATCTCATGTGGTAATGAAGTTTGAAAAAAATTCCACATATTTTCTGAAAACCTTATTTTGCCAGGAAATGTCACCTTGGCTATATCATCAAATACTTGCTACTAAACACTTTTTTTTCCACAATAATCTGAAGTTTCTCTGTCAAGTATGTAGGCCTGTATAAGGTGTCACATAGAAAAAAATTTAAACAGCCCATAATCCCATCCTTTTGGGATTTAAGACACCCTTGTATCAAATGCCATGTGTTATATAAGCACACCTTAAAGGGTGTATTGTTTTTCCCTCTCAATCAGCCAACTGTGCACAAAAAACTTTGAGGCCTCAAATGTGATCACTGTTTCTTCAAAACCACAATGACAAAGATTAAATTTTTTTTTTTTTTAAGTTTCAAAGACCCCACAGTTTGGTTTCCTATGAAGCTAGTGGCTTGTTCATACTATCCAGCAATTGATAAAATCTCAGAACATTTTTTAAAAAATAAAGTAACCACAGGAGAGATGCCACGAAAGACAAGGTCAGCCCTGGCCCCAACGTGAGTGGAATTTGTGCATCCTGGTGCCATGCGGTTGGGAGCTGGGCTCGCTCTTTAATGATGAAGAGGGTTAGAAACTATCTGTTCTTCCTGCCTGTTCTGGCTAAAGGCAGAGAACAGGATGCTGTGAGAAGAGGGATCTGTGGGATGGGAGGAGGCACAGTCAGTCAACACTGAGGAACAAGGCAGCTCCCAACAGACATCTCCCTACCACGTGGCCCGGAAATATACAAGTCACATCTGCTCCCAAGAAGGGAATGCGGAAACGGCACACCTGAGTATGTTAAGGTGTTAAGGGGTACGAGGACAGCTCGGTGGAGTTCAGGAAATAGGCTACACCCTCCTTCCCCTCCTCCCTCCCTTCTCCTCAAGGCTGGAGAGCAGGCATGGGTAGCCCACCGTCTTCAGACCCCACTCCTGGAGTGAGGAAGGGCAGGTTCAACCTGCAACAGTATCTTGGAGGAAATAATTCTCTAACCAGCTTTGTGTGAGCCCCCCAAGCCTGGGGCTTACTTAAAGTCAGCCAGACCACAGTCCTCCTTCTGCCTTTTCATCAGTGACACTCTGGAACTCACACCTACGCACAAACATTAGATCTGGCGAGGCTTCTAGGCATCCCAATTGAAGTGGCTGTTGAATATCATTCAGAGCAGCACAAGATCTGCAAAGCAGTGGCTCACAGTGGACCCCCCACTTTACTGTGAACAGCCCCTAGCCCAGGCCAGAGGTGACCGCGTTCCAAAGATGCAGGGGGCAGGTATGTGGCTATAAAAGATAAACTCTAGCTTTTATTTGTTTTTCAAGTGTCAGCATAACTCAGATAACTCCAACTCTATCCACCCCCACAGCAAGACTTTTCTACATGAGAAACATAATAACCTATTTTTATCATTTATGTACAATTACCTTGTATGGGTGTTAAGTTTCTTACCACAATAAAATAAAACTTTTAAAAGCTGGCAGCACCACGAGCTATGTTGTAAATGTGTGAGAAAGAGCTCGATTCCTCGGCCTCCTCCTCTGGATTCTAACAAACGTAGTATGTTCCTCCACCCTGCTGAGGTCATGAACTCCTCTCCTGTTTGTCAACCTATCCCTGCTGTCCTGTTCGCCAGCAACATACCTCACATTGCTACCCCTAAACCACCTCATTCTAGCGATCATAAGACTCAGACTTGAGGGCCTAGATTAAGTGTTATATGTTTGCTACTCCCCTCTCCCTTGGGCCAGTTGTCATGATAACAGAAGACAGACATAAAGGTGTTTCCCTTCTTCCTTCTTTAAAATGGGTTGTGGGTCTGGCCATCTGCTCAGACAGGAATGACTAGGTATGGGGTTGATTGTATCAGACCTGTCACCATCACAAAAAATGTTACCAAAACCACATCTCCTAACCAGACCTGAATTTCTGCCCGAAGAATGAAAAATAAATACAGTGCTAGGGCTGACTGTAGGTGCCAGTGGCCTGGCCTGCCACAGGGTGCACAGCCCCACCCACCCATGGAGATCTCAGGGGGACATACAAGGATCCCCTGAGCTCTGGTGCCATCTGCGGCAGAGGCGGGTGTGACACCCAGTGGGACAGGCTGCACTTGCCTTTATGGTCGGGCCGAGACTCACGTCGTGCAGCAGGGACATCTCCGGCGGGCTCCTGGGCAGCCCGTCGTCCTCAGAGCTCATGCCGGCATCTTCTCCCCGCTTGGCGGGAGGCACCCCTGGGGGAGGCGGCGGCCCCATTTTCACATTACACTGTATTTTTAACTAGATTGGAATAAAGAACATTTGTTCTTATTTTCATCAACGACATTTACCAGCAAATCCCCTTGATCCAATTCATTCATTCAGGAAATGTCTCCGACGCCCTTGCGTGGCACAGAGAACAGAACAGAATGTGCACCAGCTCCCTGGCTGCCATCTCTCGCTCACTCACTGAAGAATGAGTCAAGATCCAGCTGTAACGCATTCAGCGTGTCTTGGGAGGGTTATGATGTGTGTGCGATTCTACTTTACAGGGTATAAAATAAACCAAGCAGGAATCATTCGAACACTTCTCAATTGATATTTGACAGACATACCAAGTGACACAGCTGAGGAGAGGTTTACCTGCAGAGCTTTAATCCGATCAGACACATTTTCTTGGGAAAACACTCTCACGGGCCGAGCAGGGTCCTGTCCGGACTCAGGAATGAAAATACTGTCATGTGAGAGGGCCCGGCTGCCCAGCGTGCCCCTCGACTCCCTAGGATAAAAGAGCTGCTGTGAGATTCTGCCCACCTGCGCCTCTTCCCTGCCCCGGGGGACTCGGAATGAGAAAGGGGGAGGTGGGTTAACGGCACACCATACAACACACCCTCTGCTGCGTTTGCTTGTTGGTTGTCCCTGACTTCAGTTTAGCCCCACACTGTCCAATGCCACAGCCAAATATTAGGAGCATTGTAGAGCTAGGAATTTTCCTAAGAGATCTAAAGGTTGTGTGAATTCTTTAATTCTTTTTATTGATGGAAAAACCAAGGTCTGGCGAGGTGTGAGGTCCGAGACAGCAGGCCTGCAGAAAGGGAGGGCTGGCAGGGCTGGGATCTGAGGAAGCCTGTCATGGATGCCCGGGGAGGGGGAGACCATGCCTTGTGGGCAAACACGCAGCTCCTCGGTGGGCAGGAGGCTGTGTTTGCACAGCAGGCTGAGGGCCTGCCTGCCGCACAAGATGGTCCAAAACACACATCCATGGCTGGTTTGAAATGAGAGCTACAGACCTGCAAAGCCATGGCCTCTTTTTATTACCTGGCACCCTCCGTGCAACCCTACCTCTGTGCCTAGGTCCTGGAGCACAGTTGTCATCACCACCCCAGCCCCTTTCCCAGCTCTGAGCTCAAGGATCTGATTTGGAACTGAACCCACAGGACATTCACAAAAGTCCTGAGAGGATGTGGGAATGAGCCATCAGATTTTCCTAGCAGCGGTGGCTGCCTGAACAATAGGTGGAAGGAGATGATTGAGGCCTGGATGATGAGGGAAGGAAAGCCTGCCTCTGCGCAGACGGCATCTTGTGCGCACCACCCCCACCCCCATCCTCCGGCCTTCCCCCGCCACCCCTCTCCCCAGGCATCCTGTCCACTGCGGGGCATTAGGGTTTCTGAGGTGTGGCCCTGTCCCACTGCAGATCAAACTGTGTTGGTTGCTAATGCTTCCTTGCCATTAAACTCCTTCCAAGCCTGCAGTGAGGCATGGCTCCCAGAGGGTGTGTCTTCACATTTCTGGGTGGGAATCAAGCCAAGTGAAGGAACCAGGCCCTCCCTGCAGAGGGCAGCTCTTAACCCAAAGGTCACACATGCACCTGGAGTCCCCTCCTACAGTGGACACTCTTGGACACACCCTCTGGAAACCACAACCACTGCCTAAATACCGCATTCTGGGTGTAGCTAGGAGCAGAGCACGAAGAGGCTCCACAAAAATACAATGGCAAGAACACAAAATGCCACAGGTACAAGGCCATTCAATACAGCAATATTTATAAAAGCAAAAGATGGAAACCAACCCAAATGTCCCACAGGTGGTGTCTAACTGAATAGTATATGGAATGTCATATAATACAGGACTCTGCAGCTGACCAAATCAGTGAGGAAGATCTTGATACTCTATACCCAGGCATTGTAAAATTACACTAAGGGAAAAAATAACAAATGGTGCAGAACAACATTCATGGTGAGTTTGCTCTGTGTGGGAAAAAGGAGTACGAATAGATATATGAATATACATGTGTGTGTTTGCTTATATTTCTAAAAATAAAAATAGAAGGATAAACAAAAAATGAATAAAATTAGTTTTCTTTGAGGGACAGAAAAGACTAGATATGGACACAGGGTGCAAAGTTACCTACATTTACAATTTTGTCTTTGAAACTATGTGAATGTTTTACATAATTAAAAGATAAAATCAAACAAAACAGGAAATGAAACAATCTCTAAAACTAGAAAACAAACAAAAACAAACAAACCTAATTCTATATGAGATTGTAGGCATGATCACACAGAGGAAAGAATGATTTCAAGTGACTTTGACTCTACATCCAGAATAGGATAAATCCTAATAACAACAACAAAAACTCCAAAGATATCAAATTGCACTCAGTAGTGCCAGTCATAACATTAGTAGTAACAGTGACAAGAATAGCAAAGATATCAAATGATACTCTGTAGTCTTCTTAGTAGTAACACTGATTAAGAGTGCAAAACAATGTTTATAGTATATAACTTCTGTGTAGGAAAGGGGATAGTGAAATTATTATAAATATATGATAGCATAAATAAGTAATTTTGTTATCATCATAAGAAGCCAAGGTTTCCACGTAAGAGAGAAGAGAATACAAAGAATCAAAGAAGTAAAAATATTGCCTTATTAAACTTGAATTGAAATAAAAGGGAATTAATGATTTATTTTTCTCTTGGGAAATAAAACATACTTCCTAGCTATATCCTGGAAAGGTCTAGGATATAGACCAATGACAGTCAACTAGCAATCATCACCTGGCAGCCAGACTGTGGTCTCTAAAAACCATTTCACACTACAAGGAAGGAGCCAGGGCCCTGTGAAGAAATCGCTGATTCCAGGTCTGGGGCAGGAAATGTGCAAAATAACCTGAGATTTCCTTTTGTGCAAGAAAGCAAGGAAGCTTTCAAAGATGAATGGGGTCACATCAAAAGAACGCAGCAGCTAATCTGAATTGACTCTCAATAGCGTAAAATGGAACAATTTGAACTTTTTTTTTAAAGACTGGTCAAGTGAAATTTGAACATTAAAGTGAATATAGACTATCACGGATTAAAGCAAATCAAATCAATGTATTCACAATGATACTTGAGGGGGGAAAAAGAAAAGAAAAAACAAAACTCATTGGTCACTACTGGAAGTTGCTAGGGTACCAGGTCATTACCCTGAGGGTGGATCAATAAAAGGAGAACCAAGCATTATCCTGACCTTCCTGGACCCATTGCATCTCAGAGTAACCAAGCAGTTGATGAAGGCTGGTGCAGAGGTAACAATGACGCCCTGAACCCACTGCTGGAAAGCCTGATGCGATGTGACAACACTAGCACCATCTTGAACTTAAATCTAATCAAACCTCTAGATCCATCTAATGGTTTACAAGGACTCGAGGGAATACAGGAAAGTTATCAAACCAAGACAAAGCAAACTTAGAATGTGGGACATTCTGCAGGGCAAACGGCATGCTCCTCCATCAGATTAATGACATGAAACAAAGGGCGGAGGGTGGAGGGAAGCTTATAGTTTAAGAGACTTAAGAAGCACAATCACACAGACACAGACAGGGTAAACGGGCATCACCTTTTCAACCCACAGGGTCCCATGTGGTTTGGCAGCACTAACATGCTTTAGCGACTAGAGCTGTTTTGATGGATGAGAAGGTGCCGCGGATTATGCAGGGGCCAAGAGTACCTTTACAATCTCACCTCTTCCTCCGGACTACCCTCTAGAAATGTCACTTGCACTTCCCGGGCCTCATCATACCCCACCCCTAATCTTGCCCGCCTAGCATCAATCCCAGCAGACTGCCACTAGTTCCTGAGGGCCAGCTCCCTGCTAGGTGCGGGGAATACAAAGATAAACAGGACACTGTCCCCCTGTTTCTGTGGGCTCCTATGAAGGGAAGACATGGAGAAGTGAACAGGTCACTTCACCCTGGCTCGCCCCTCCAGCTGGGCTCCTACTCTCGGTGGGAGGGGCCACTCCCAGGCCTGTCTCCCCAACACCAGAACTGTGTAGTCAAGAGACAGGGGTGGGTGGGGTGGCTGCTATAGCTTCCCTGGGGCTGGCCAATTATAAAGTGATGGCATTTAATAATTAGTAATATCATTACAAGAACATCTCGCTCCCCAAGGGTTCAGAGCACACTGCCTAGAACATGCATGCATGGTCTACATCCCTTCCACGCTTCACAAAGTACAATGTGAGTCTGTCAGGCTCCCTGCTACCACGCACATGCATATGTGCGCGCGCACACACGCGCACACACACACACACACACACACACACACACCCAAAACAAAACAAAAAAAAAACTGGAAAAAAAAAATTCCAATCTCTTCTTCAGTCATTTGGTGCCACCAAGTGGCCAGTATAATTGCTACTCCTTTAAAAACTGGCGAGGAGGCTGGGGAGGGGACAGGACACCATTATTGGGTGCTAAGGCCTGGAACTCCATCTCAGCCTGGTCGGCTCCCCAAACCAGAAGGATATTATCTTTCTGAAGAGTTTTGTCTTCAAATTAAAGGGCCAATGTTGTTTAAAAGAAAACATAGAAGCTGGCATAGCAACAAACCTGTTTCTTTTCCTTTTAGGCAGAGAAATAACTACTGGAATAACTGGAACATATGTATTGTAACTATATTTTGATGACATGCAAGTTACAAAAATAAGGATTTCTTCACTAGATCTCCCCAAATTTTCATACCTATCGGGTCTGTTCTTCCTAATGATATTTTTGAATGATTTTTCTAAGACTGAAGAGCAAGAAGCCTTTTTTTCCCTCCTCTTTCTCTGTCTAGTGAACATCTTATTAGATTGCTCAATGTTCAAGTTTAGAGAAATATATTTTTCTAGTATGGTATCCAGGTCCTCAAAAGAGTTTTAAGTCAAATTAAACCAGGGCCTACATCCTAATCCTGCCTGTCACTTTCAGCTGTAGGAAGTTGGGCAAGTTCCAAATTTTCTCTAAAGCTTATTTTGCTCATTTATAAAATGGCATAGAGTACTTCCTCTCCCACAATTATTGTGGACTTTAAATATATACTGTGCCAGGCACACAGCAGGTATCTACTCATGTTTTCCCCCAACTTTCTACATCCCTATGTTTGAAAAGACAGAAAACACAACTTGTATGCAAGGACCTCTAACGGAATTACCCAGGAGGACAGGAGGCTCAGAACCCAGCAAGGGACCATGATAATGAAGTGGAGTATTTGGGTTCTCCTGTGTCCAGACACCACCCCTTCCTGTTGGAGCACACAAGCCTGAGGGACGTAAAAGGCAACTTACTCCAGCTCATCCTCGGAGTCATAGCCCACCGGCCCTGACTCGATGGCAATGACCTCAGTCCTCGCCTGACTTTGTTTCCAGGTGCTACTTCCTGTGGACGAAGGAGATTCTTTTCTCTTCTTCTTCCCAAAGAACTTCTTAAAGGTTTTGAATTTTGATTTTTTCTTTCCTGTACAGATTTTTAAAAACACCAAATAAATGAGCACGATCACGTGTTTATGTGCATGTGTGAAATGTGCACATACAGGAAAGAATGCAAGATTTCTATCCATGCATCAGTCATTTGCTTCTGAAAACTTTTTCCATATAGAAGTACATGGTATACCAGTTTTGCACACTTGAAAACAAATCTTGTTTTCTGTTTATTTAGGATATTTAAATACACGAGCCATGAATACTTTGGAACATGATCACAGGATCAAAACAAGCAACTTTCCTCTTATGTGAAACCAAGTTTTAATGTCTAAAACATACATAGTCAACAATAAAAGTCCTGATGAGGTAAAGGCTGTGTGACTGCTGAAATTATTTTAAAACATAATTCTCAAATGCTTCACCTAGTGTGGACATAGCACCAAGGACAATCAGAGGATTGTCCTCGTGGGCAAGAGGTGGTTCACTGGGGCACTAATGCATGACGAGCTAACAACTCTTGGTGAGAAAAATTACCCAGCAGTGGTCATCCCCCGGGTGGGAGGGTGTCGCTGAGCCTGACTCTGCCATGCTTCCTAGACTGTTAGGATTTATAAGACTTTTTAACAGTTAGTGATTGCTTCTCTGATTCACCTTCCCCCACAAATTCTATCATACCCAGGACCCCATGACTTCACATTAGCAGTTCAGCAAACTTCATTCCTTTCCTTCAGAATATTCATGAGAACTGACAGTAGAAGGAAGCCTAAATTCAGCATGCTAATACACCCTAAAAATTTGTTAAAGCAATTTTTAATTATTAGTTTTATAAGTAAATAATGTAAAAAACTGACTTTCTTTAGAAAAAACCAGGATCTATTTTATTTATATTAATTAATGCCCCCTTGGAAAGTTTGCATGACTGTGACCTCAGGTGGGGAATTACTTAGGATTACTCTAGTAGGAGTGCCTACATCATTTTAGGTGGAGCGAACCCCTCTCCAAAGGGAAATTAGTTCTACAGCAAAGATTTCTTAACTTCTAGCAGAAGTTTTCTTACTTTTATAATCACAAAATGCTTATGTTGTTAATGGATAGTTATCAATGAGCATTTACTATTTTTTTAAATTTATTTTCTTTTTTTAAATTTCAGGATATTATGGGGGCATTTACTATTTTGAAAGACTCTCAAGAGTTTTCTGCACTTGGTCAGGACACCATCTGGCTTTTGCCTAGGCAACAAATCAGCACGCATCCCTGAAGGCCTGAATAAATACACAGGCTCAGTATCTTGACAGTCAAAGATGCTGCCTACAGCATTAATTGTGTGGGTAAAAGTGTGGCTACAAAGACCCAGAGCATAGCCATAGTGCACTTTTTTTCCATTGGCAAGGGTTAGTCAGCTATCCATTTGTTCCAGTTACATTTCTTCTCCTGGTAAGCTTTGCAATTCAATTTCTTTAATAGTTATAGGATTAGTACAATTTTGTGTTTCTTGAATCTATTTTGTTATGGAACATTTTTTTCTAGAAGCTTATCTTTTTCCAAATCTTCAAATTTATTGGCAGTTATGAATAATATCCTTTTATTGTTCCAGCATTTGTAACATCTATAGTGATGTCTCCTTTCTCATCCCATATGTTAATTATTTGTGCCTCCTCTTTTTGCTTTGATCAATTGCACCAGAAGTTTCTCCATTTTATTTGCCTTTAAAAAGTTTGTCTTTGTTAATTCTCTCTATTGAATGTTTACTTTATATTGTCTTAATTTCTGTTCTTATCTTTATTCTTTCCTCCCTCCTACTTTCCTCAGATTTACTTTATTTTTTTAAAAAACTTCTTGAAAGGAACACTTAGCTTATTAATTTTTAGACTTTCTATTTTTATAATATATATATTTAAAGCAATACATTTCCCTCTAAATCTGTTTTAGCTGCATCTACATATTGTGAATTATAGTATTTCCATTACTGTTTGGTTGAAAATATTTTCTAATTTCCATTATAATACCTTCTTAGGGTATAGGTATATAGGTATTATAATACCTTCTTAGGCTATGGGTTATTTAGGAAAGTATGTCTTCATTTCTAAGCAGTTGGGCATTTTCTAACTATCTTCCTATTATTAATTTCTAGCTTAATTGCACTGTGGTCAGGTAATGTACTGTGAATGATCTCAATCAATCAAATTTTGAGACTTGCTTTATGGCTTACCACATGAACAATTTTTGTAACATGAACAATTTTTGTTCCTGGTGTGTTTGAAAATAATGTATTTTCTCCAATGTTGTATATATGACAATTAGGATAAGACCTTCATTGTGTTGCCCAAAACTTTATATCTTTACCGATTTTTTAATATGTTTGTTCCATCAATTACTGAGAGATATGTTAAAAATAACCCATTTTGTAGATTTGCTTATCTTTATTTAATTGTCAATTTCTACTTTACAACTTTTGACATTATGTTAATGCATAGAAATGTAAAGTTATTATCTTGCTGGGGGATTGAAACTTTTATGAAATGGCCCTTTTCTAGTTATGTTCTTTGCCTTAAATTTTATCTTGACTGTTCTTAATACAGGTCAAGCATCCCAAATCTGAAAATCTCCAAAATCTGAAACTTTTTGAGTGCCCAAATGATGCTCAAAGGAAATACTCATTTGAGTGTTTCAGATTTCGGATTTTCAAATTTGGAATGCTCAGCTGGTAAGTATAATGCAAACATTCCAGAATCTGAAAAACTCCAAAATCCAAAACACTTCTGGTCCAGAGCATTTTGGATAAGGGATACTCTACCTGAAACAGCTATGCCACATTCCTTGTGCCCAGTGTTCCCAAGGCATATGTTTTTGTATCCTATTACTATCCTTACTTTTCTGAATCCTTACATGTAAGATTTATTTAGAGTTTTGGAAATCTAATCTGACAATCTTTAACTCTTAACTGGAACAATTAATTAATTAGTCCACTTACACTCACTGTAATTACTGATATATTAATAAAAACAAGTCTACCATCTTATGTGTACTTTCTAAGTATCCTTTCTTGTCTTCTTTTGGATTAGTTGACTTTTTTTTTTTTTGAGACAGAGTCTGGCTCTGTTGCCCGGCTAGAGTGAGTGCCATGGCGTCAGCCTAGCTCACAGCAACCTCAAACTCCTGGGCTTAAGCAATCCTACTGCCTCAGCCTCCCAAGTAGCTGGGAATACAGGCATGTGCCACCATGCCTGGCTAATTTTTTCTATATGTATTTTTAGTTGGCCAGATAATTTCTTTCTATTTTTAGTAGAGACGGGGGTCTCACTCTTGCTGAGGCTGGTCTCGAACTCCTGACCTCGAGCGATCCGCCCACCTCGGCCTCCCAGAGTGCTAGGATTACAGGCATGAGCCACCACGCCCAGCCTGGATTAGTTGACTTTAAAAAAAAATAATTCTATTTCCTCCCACTATTAGTTTATAAGCCTTAACTTTTATTTCTTTCAGTGGTTGCCCTAGAGACTATACTACACACCAAATTACAGGATAATACAAGGACCTTACAATACTTTAACCCCATTTTTGTGCCCTATTGTTTTCATTTTGACTATTCAAAAACCCAAGTTGTTACTCCACGTAGATGTATTCTCATGTTTATTGTTTTCTTTGCTCTTTGTATTCTTTGCTCTTCCTTCTTGTATTCCAGACCTTCCACTAGGAAGATTTTCTTTTGGCCTGAAGGCAGATTCCTTTAGAATCTGCCTTATTGAAGGTCTACTGGTGGAAAACTCAGTTTTTGTTTGTCTGGAAATGCCTTTATTTCTCCCTCATTCCTGAAGTATATTTTTCCTACATATTACATTCTAGGTTGGCAGTTATTTTTTTTCTAAAAATATTGAAGCTATTATTTCACTGTTTTATGGCTTCTATTGTGCTGGTCATCCGTTTTTTGCTCCTTTGAAGGTAATTGGTTTCTTTTTCTCAGACTGATTATAAGATTTTTCATTCTATCTTTGGTTTTCTGCAATTCACTGTTTGGATTTCCTTTTGTTTATCCTTCTTGGGATTCATAGAGTTCTTAAACCTATGGGTTGGATCATTTTTAGAAAAACCAAATCCAGAAAATTCTGAGCCACTTTCTTGACTCCTGAGACTGTGCTCAAATGTATATTATACCCTTTACTTAATCTCTATGCCTCTTGTTCTCTTTTCTGTATTTTCTGTCTTTTTACCATTCCATGCTACGTTTGCATAATTTCTTGTGATCTATTTTGAGCTGATATAATCTGCTGTTACATACATCTTTTTAAATAATTACATTTATTTTAATTTAAATAAAATACATTTAAAATAAAATTTTATTAGGTAATCAAATATGAAATGTCTGATTTCAAATCAAAATTTTAGTTTATCATACCTTAAACAAGAAGCAGTATAATTAATCAAAATATGTGCCTGCACTATCAACACAATTTTGCCACCTTAATGGTAGCTTGTTTATGCCAGCAGCGAAGAAGCCTGGAGAGCAAGTGGCGATGAAATTGAGAAAGGCATTTTCCACAGCTTGTTGAGAATTGAATATTCTTCCTTGCAAGAAGTGGTCCAAAGCCTGGAAGAAGTGATAATCAGTTGGTGCAAGGTCTGGTGAATATGGTGGATAACAGAGAGTTTCCAAGTCCAGCCTCTGTAGTTTGAGCAGCATTGTTTGTGTGACATGTGGTTGAGCATTGTCTTGTGAGAGGATTGGTCTATCTCTATTGACCAATCTTGGCTGCTTAATAGCAAGCAACCTCATCATTTCGTCCAATTGGCTGCAGTAGACATCCGCTGTCATCCACTGACCAGGTTTCAAGAAGCTGTAGTGGATAATACCAGTGCTGGACCACCAAACAGACAGCATTAACTTTTTTTGATGAATATTCAATTTTGGACTTTGTTTCGGCACCTCGTCTTTATCCCACCATTGTGCCAAACGCTTCCGATTGTCAAAAAGAATCTATTTTTCATCACACCTAACAATACAGTGTAGAAATGGTTTGCCTTTATGTTGTGACAGCAAAGAAAGACAAGCTTTAAGACAATTTCTCTACAGATGCACATTTAATTCATGGGGAACCCATCTATCTAGCTTCTTTATCTTGCCGATGTGTTTCAAATGGTGCAATATTATTGAAATAGTAACGTCAAACCTTGCTGCTAATTCTCACATATTTTGAGATGGATTCACTTCCACTACAGCTTTCAGCTCATCATTATCCACCTTGGTCTCAGGTTACCCATGAGGCTCATTTTCAAGATTAAAATCACCGGAGCGGAACTTCTCAGACCATTGACATACCGTGCATTCATTAGCCACATCCTTCTCAAACACTTCATTGATATTTTGAGCTGTCTGTGCTGCATTGGTTCCACAACAGAACTCATATTAAAAAATAACATGAATTTTTGACTTCTTTGTGGTTTCACAAAAATTGCTCTAAAAAACCTTTAAAAGATAATCACAAGCCAAACTGTGCATTTGAAAGAATAAATATATACCTTCTCAATAAAAATAAAACAAGTGTCAGGCCGGGCACGGTGACTCACGCCTGTAATCCCAGCACTCTGGGAGGCCGAGGTGGGTGGATCGCTCGAGGTCAGGAGTTTGAGACCAGCCTGAGCAAGAGCGAGACCCCGTCTCTACTAAAAATAGAAAGAAATTATCTGGACAACTAAAAATATATATAGAAAAAATTAGCCGGGCATGGTGGCACATGCCTGTAGTCCCAGCTACCTGGGAGGCTGAGACAGTAGGATTGCTTAAGCCCAGGAGTTTGAGGTTGCTGTGAGCTAGGCTGACGCCACGGCACTCACTCTAGCCAGGCAATAGAGTGAAACTCTGTCTCAAAAAATAAAAAAAAAAATAAAACAAGTGTCAAAATAAAATGTCAGAGATATCAACTGCCAAACTTAGTACTTAAGGAAATTAGACATTTCATACTTAATAACCTAATAATTACATTTATGTATAGAAATTCATTTGATTGGTTTTCAAATCTGCTACATCATTTAAGAATATTTTAAATTAAATACAGTAAAATTCACTTTTTGGTGTACATAGAGTTGCATAAATATCAACACAATCAAGACATAGAACTGTATCATCACCCCCTAAAATTTCTACATGCTGCCCTTTTGTAGTCAAACCTTCCCCTACTTTCAACCCCTAGCAGCCACTAACTTCTCTGTTCCTATAGTTTGCCTTTTCCAGGATATCATAAAGATTGAGTCATACAGCATGCAGACTTTTGATTCTGGCTTCTTTCACTCAGCACAGCACATAGGAGACTCATTCATGTTATATCAATCAAGAGTTTGCTCCTTTTTATTGCTGAGTGGTATCCCAATTGTATGGATTTATCAGTTTGTTGAACCATTTCAACCAGTTGAAAGACATTTGGGTTCTTTCCAATTTTTAGCAATTATGAATAAAGTTGCTATGAGCTTTTGTGTAAACATAAGTTTTCATTGCTCTTAAGTAAATACCTAGGAGTGGGATTGCTGGGTCATAGGCTAAGCATATGTTTAACTTTATAAGAAATTGCCAAAATGTTTTCCAAAGTGACTGTATCATATTGCACTTCTCATCAGCTCTTGTTGTCAGGGTTTTTTTTTTTTTTTTAGACATTCTAATAGGTGTATAGTGGTGTCTCATTGTAGTTCTAATTTGCATCACCTAATGGTTACAGATGTTGAGTATTTCCTCATGTGGTTATCTGCCATCTGTACATCTTAGGTAAAGCATCAGTTAAAATCTTCTGCCCATTTTGTAACTGGGTTTTCTTATTTTTGAATTTTGCGAGTTCTCAATATATGTAGGATATAAATCGTTTATCAAGTGTGATTTATAAATATTTTCTCCCAATCTGTGACTTTTCTCTTCATTTTCTTAACACTGTCTTTCACAGAGCAAATTTTTAAATTTTGATGACATCCAATTTATCAGTTTCTTCTTTTAGGGATTCAGGTGTCACATCTAAGAACCCTTGCCCAATGCTATCATAAATAGCTTCTCCTATGTTTTCTTTTAAAGACTTTAGAGTTTTACATTTATGTCTGTAATATATTTTGAGTTAATTTTTGTATAATCTGTGAGATATAGGTCAATATTCATCTTTTTAACATATGAATGTCCAATTGTTCTAGCACCATTTGTTGAAAATACTATCCTTTCTCCATTGAAGTGCCTTTGCAACTTCGTCAAAATCAATTAACCATGTTTGTATGGCTCTGTTTTGAGGCTCCATTCTCCTCTATCTGTCTCTACACATCTATCCTTTTCCCAATACCACGCTGTCTTGATTACTTACCTTTATAGTAAGCCTTGAAATCAGGTAGTGCCAGTCCTTCAACTTTATTCTTTTTCAAAATTGTTTTACCTATTCTAGTTCTTTGCTTTTTAATTTAAATTTTAGAATCAGCTTGCCCATATCTGCAAAATGTCCTGCTGAGATTTTCATTGCTTCATCTTTTCTCCTCCTCCTCCCCATTCCCAACAGGTTATTTCAAAATAAATCATCCTAGACACTATTATCATTATATCCATATGTATTTGGCTTCTTCCTAAATAAAAAAATCTCTGACTCTTCATGAAGATCATATAAATGATTACTTGTCAATATTCCTACCATGGAATATTGAACTAACTGTACCTGCCTTCCATAGTTGACTTTTAAACAGTGCATTCATCAGGTACTAAAACATTATTTTGCAACTCAGTCTGGGGAGAATTAATGGCAACATCGAGTCTTCTAATTCATAAATATGGTATCTTTCTCCATGTATTTAGGTCTTTGTGAATTTCTTTTTTTTTTTTTTTTTTTTTTTGAGACAGAGTCTCACTTTGTTGCCCGGGCTAAAGTGAGTGCCGTGGCATCAGCCTAGCTCACAGCAACCTCAAACTCCTGGGCTTAAGCGATCCTACTGCCTCAGCCCCCTGAGTAGCTGGGACTACAGGCATGCGCCACCATGCCTGGCTAATTTTTTCTATATATATTTTTAGTTGTCCAGATAATTTATTTCTATTTTTTTTTTTAGTAGAGACGGGGTCTCGCTCAGGCTGGTCTCGAACTCCTGACCTCGAGCGATCCACCCACCTCGGCCTCCCAGAGGGCTAGGATTACAGGCGTGAGCCACCGCACCCGGCCCTTTGTGAATTTCTTTAAACAATTATTTGCATTTTTCAGTATGTGGATCCTGTATATATTTTGTTCTATATTTACCTAAGTATTTCAATTTTTTGTTGCTATTATAAATGGTACTTTTAAAAATTTCAATTTTTCATTTGTTTATTGTTAGTATATAGAAATACCATTGATTTTTGTATATTGACCTTGTATCTTGTAACCATGATAAGCTTGTTTAAGAGTTCTGGGTGCTTTTTTGCATATTTTGTATAATCATGTCTTCTGCAAATAAAGATAGCTTTACTTCTTCCTTCCATCTCTATGCCTTTTATTTTGTTTTCTTGCCTTATTGCATTGGCAGGGTACTATGCCACTTTTTATAGTTCTTTGGACCTTTCAAATGTTTTCAAACTTTTTATTATCTTCAAACATAGTATACATAGTTGTTTTACACCATACATTTTTTAATTCTGATATATGATGCCTCATGTGTCTGTTTCTCTTATTTCTGCTCTATATTAGTTTGCTAGTGTTACTTAAAGTACCACAAACTGGGTGGCTTACAAAACAGAAATGTATCGTCTCACAGTTCAAGGGTAAGAGGCTGAAATCAAGGTGATATTGGCATGGTTGGTTCTTTCTGAGGGCTGTGATGGAGAAATCTGTTCCATGTCTATCCCCTAACTTCTGGTAGTTTAGTGATCCTCTTGTATGCATGTCTGTGTTTAAGTTTCCCCTTTCTATAAGGATTCCAGTCGTCTTGGATTAGGAGCCCACCCAGTATGAGCTCATCTTAACAAATTACACCTGCAATGATCCAATTGCCAAATAAAGTCACATGAGACACTGGGGACTTCAACATATGAATTTGAGGGGACAGAATTCAACCCATAGCATGTTTGTTCTCATTCATGGTGTCTTGCTGCTTTATATGTCTGGTTATCACTGACTACATGTTTATCATAGTACTGAAAATATTATTTTCTCTAATAATTTGAAATCTAAATAGAAGGCACCTTCCTTTATAGAACATTGTTTGCTTCTGGAAAGTACCTGGGGTTCCTTCCAGTCTAACAGAGCTATTAACCAAGTTCAAGGGTTGAGGATCTCCGAATTACCCAAATGATGCAAATTCAAGCTACAAATCTACACAAGGGTTGGTTTACCCCTGTTTCACACTTACTCAGATTTTGCAGCTCCTTGGGCTGCCACCTAATTGTAGGGAGCATCTTCTATTAGACAGTCTACTTGTACAGGTCTTGTACTTTGATATATGATCCTCTCTCTTACTTTCCACCCCATGAAGACATAGGAATGAAATGCAAAGTTTCCAACACTGGTAAATGATCTAAGGGCAAAAGTAGATTTTATGCTCAACTTATCTCTCTGGGTTACCATTTTTCTTTCAATATTAGCCTCATTATTTCTTACTTTTAAAAATCTTTTAAAGAATATTCTTGTCTAGAATTTTCAATTTTAAGTAGGAGAGGGTTGGTCTGAATAACTTAAGCTCACTATTTGAGAAAAGAATGCTTAGTGTCTCTTTTCTAAAACTGATTCTTCATGGTGACCTTTGTAAATATTCAGAACTAGCATTTATTGAAGTTGTTTCAGGCTAATGAAATATTTATTCAAAGAGTATTTTCTTGTTTAAAATAAGTAATAATTCAGTGTCTCATAATATGAGAAAATTTGAAAGTGCATTTTTTCTCTGGGCTAATCTAAAAACCCTCACCTTGTATTTGGGTTTATTTGGTATGCATTGCAATATGACAGAGGAAAAGTGGTTCTAACATAGGATAATAAGAAAAATCTATCTATAACATATGAAATAGAGTCTTTACTGAAATTAGTGTCTGAAGATAGTGGCCAGCAGCTAGGATTTAATACTATTGGAAGCTGTTCCTCCTGAATTGTATCAAAGAAAATACTGGCATTTTCACTTTAAACAAGAGACAGCTAAAGACCTTTGTTACCAAAATAAGGGGAATATAAATAGCTAATCTAGGGAAAAGTTACCTTGTGGGAAGATCAATTTTTTTAATATCAATTTTACAACTCTATCAAGACGTAAATAGCACTATGTTCGGATAACAGTAAACCAATCACATAATTGGATAACTCTTGCAATGTATTATGAGATGATGATTCATGGGCCTGGAATTTAGCTCAGTAGAGAATATAACAAAGGTCTCCTGAAGGAGAACAAAAGTCATAAAACAGAGGGATCAAAGTCTTGCTTTTGATGTAATTATTTTTATGGATATCAGGCCATCCTGTACTTTGCCCAACCTCCTACTGATACCTTTGCTATTTTTAGATGATAAATGAATCCAGTTTGTTCCTCTCCCTTCACTTTTAAGTCAACCAAACATGGGGACACAGTTACCTCCAGGAATGAGGAAAATGAGGTTAAAAGTCCCCATGATTGACAGAGAAGCAAAGAAGCACGGCCCCCGTGTGGCCCTAAATAATTTGGATGTGCTGTCAGTCACAGCGTGAGGGCCCTGGGAGTGTCTAAGCACACTGGGACCTGAACCCCCATGCTCCACACAGAGAACCCCAAAGGCCTGGCTCCATCAGCCCCTCTCCCTCTGCTCCACAACCAAACACGGGCTCTTCCCAGAGCCAGGGGAGTCAGGGCCTTACCTGTGCTGTCCTCTCCAAGGCCTTCTGCAGCCTCCCGAAGCTTAATGTCCATCACCCTCGTGGAAATCATGTCCAGCTCGCTGAAATCAGATGCAAATTCATGTTACAGAAACACGTTGAGCAGAAGTTACCAATGAGTTAAGTGGCGGTGATGACTGCTTTCGGCATGACCTCATCTGCACACACCCCAGTAGAGTCCCGGGCAGAGTACAGGACAGTACAGGCCAAACACACAGCCACAGCCACAAGTTAGTAACCACACACTCGTTTAATCACTGACCCGAGCAATTTAATGGAAAACAGATCCCTGGAACAAATGCTTCACTAATTTACACAATGCAGATTAGCTTCCCTGCTATCAAAAGAGTTTTTCTCAAATTATGGGGAAAACTCTTGTTTTTCTCTTATTTACTATAGAAAGTGTGGAAAATACAGAAAAATGAAAACTACTCATAATCCCACCAACCCAGATTAACCATACGTCATGTTTCCATCTCCTTCCAGTATTTTTTCTTTGCAAATATTTTGTGTACATGAACACGTGTATTGCATTAGGCAGCTTGACTTCCTGATTTCCTTACTCATACCACATCATTAAAATTCTTCCTAAGTGTTATTTTAATGGCTACATAATATTCTGATATATAGCTGCACCATCATATATTTACATTGAGTTTCTTTTTTGAACTTAATGAAAATTTCAAATAGATACAAAAGTACAGAGAACATGAAAAGCATTTAACATATGGCTAATCTTGCTTCGTCTTTTTCCCCACTCCTGCTAGGTTATTTCCAAGCAAATCATCCCAGACACTATATCATTTCAAACATTTGGATCTGGCTTCCTCCTAAATAAAAAATCTCTGACTCTTCATGGAAATCAAATAAATAACTACTGGTCAGTATTCCTGCCACAGAATCTTGATCTGTGTCTCTGCCTTCTACAGCTGACTATTAACAATGCGCTCTACCTACGTGGACTAACACACTATTTATTTAGAAAGCTATTTCTTACTGGTAGTTACTATGAATCCTCACACTTGAAAACGGAGGCTCAAATATTTAATTACCCAATTCATATTTACCACTTGTACACAGCACATAACAGGAAATGACGGGAGAAATACAAAGAAAATACGTAACAGAGGAAAGGAGTCTCGGGTCTGTGCCAGAGTTGGTTCTACAATTTAGGTTTTTTTTAATGTCAATGCCAAAATGTCCATCTTCCCTACCAGCCAATTCCTTAAAAGCTGAAAAAAAAACCTTCCCCAGCTTCGGTTTTCAATTTCCGTACAATTTGGCTTTATAAAAATGTCAGCTCCGCCAAAAATTCTTTGTTGGAATCTCACCAAATTTGACTCATGATCATGCTATCATTATGTATAAAATGAGGGTTGGACAGAAATAATATTTTTCAAATCCTTTACCACACTGTTTTAGGCTTCAAAGAACATCATTGCTTCCATTATCTCTGTTCACTGTCAAAGTAACGGACAATGCTGTTAAACAGCAGAATGGTTATACTGCTTCTAGCCTGGTGGCCCAATCCAAAGGCCCAGGTGTTCCAAAAGGTCACCCCTCAACCCCCACTATGTTAGACTCAGTCAGCAACCTCATGATGCCTAGGTGTCTTCTGCTGAAGGATGCTGACGGAGAGGGGTAGCCCCCAGGGCATTCCAGGGAGGGGCAATGGGGAAGGGAAATATAAGGAGCAAGAGGAAGTGTGAAAATGGCGAGGCCTGGTTGAGTCGCCAATTATCACCCTGGTACCACCTCCTAGGGCTGCCACTGAGGTAGAAAGTAGAAGTGCGAGAACATTCCACTGCTTGAATTTGCAGTTAACCACAACAACTGCACATGCCTCTTCAAGCATGCAGCATATCATCTGAATTACCTTGTTTAATCCCCAAGAACTTTGAGTATTCCCCTTTTGGAGATGAGAACATATATTAAGCAGTTTATTAACTTGCCCAAGGTAGCAAAGCTGACACCAGCCTCCATACTCACATTGACTTTACACTCAGCATGGGCAGATGTTTCCAAGGCACTGGGATACAGTGACACATGAGACCAGTGTGGTCCCTGCCTCTTGCAGGTGCTGACCCAGTGAAGGGGACAGTCCTAAGCTGTCCCCAGAGGAGCTCAAGGGAAGCTGGGGAATTCAAAGGACAGAATCTCCCACTGAAATGACTCTTCCTGCCAAGCAGCCTTGCCTAGGGTCAGGCCAGGACTCAGTGGCTGACAGAGCCCTGGGAGACCATCCATTGGCCTTAGTCTGAAAAAAGGGATTTGAGACTGCCACAATGTGTCAACTAACCTGGAAAGGGTAACACTCTGGAGAAACCAGGATGTTACCCATAAAACGTCCAGTCACCTCTAGCAAATGAAAGGGTCCCTGCTGGGAAGTGCTGGGAACGTGCAGGGGTGTGTGTGGAAGCATGTGTGAGCCCCCGGGCGTGGGTGTGCAGAAGGGCACCCCATCCCGCCAAACCCGGAGCAGCCCAGAGACTCAGATTTACTCCTCCCTGGGTTGAGGGATGGGGCTGCGAAAAAGCCGCTCAGGGCAGAGGGTTCAGGAGCAGGTGGAGGGCGGGAGGATGGAGGGGTCCCAGTCTCCCCCGTGTAGGTCCTTCCATCCTCCTCCTGGCAGGCAGATGCAGAGAGCACCCCCAGACTGTCGAGACTGCCAGCAGACTCACACAGGGAGGTGAAGGTCACCCTCAGACGAAGGGACAGCAATGGGGCTCACGTCACGTGGGAGGTTTTAGAACCTGCTCATGTTTTATGTCCCAAATGTCTTCATACTAATCATGTGGGGCAGAGGACAAGGAGCCGAGACTTGGATTTCAGGCAGCCCTAGATTGCTTCTTCACCCCACCCCCTACCAGCGCTGCGCCTCACGTACAAAAGGGGCATAATAATGCTGTATTTAATGGGACCAGAACACGGCACACAGCAGGCACAACGTTCTTCACCGTGTGCTCCTGTCTATGCACAAACACACCCAAGTATACGTGACCGACACGCCCTGGCAGCAGGTGAGCGTCAGTCTCCTTGAGCAAATGGTCCACTTTAGAGTCACTGTTATCACTCCCAGGACACGACACTGGATTCCTAGTGTTTCCTGGGTAACTGGTAAAAACACATTCAAAGGTCACAGAGGGCCGTCTGCCCTGTGAGACCACAGAGTGCACAGATGGACAACTGTCCCCTTCAGGTGGACATTCCCGCTACAAATACCCCACAGCTGTGCCAATGACACGTTGTCTCTGCTGGGCCCAGTAACCTGCCGTTCTGGACACTCATTCCCCACCCCCAGTCAAATCCAAGGGAAAACCACAGTGAGAAAGGCAGTGTTGCAAATACTCAATCTCTCCCAACACTCCTTTTGCGTCTCACATGAGGACAGTGCTTCTCGCTGGAACTCAAAGTTCAAGTCAGGCCACCCAGTGTCCCCTCAACCAGGGTCTGCTTTTTCCCCTCCCAACCCTGTTGTCATAACATCTCCAAGTCCAAGTCAAGGAAAACTTACTTTTCAAACTAAATCTGGACCTGAGAGGCGCCTTCAGGGGTCCTATTTAACTCACAAGGGTGCTGAGCCTGCAGCCCTCTCTGCTGTGCACCACGCTTATCAGTGTGTATCTGGACGCCTACACACTCCAGGGGAGTCCTGCAACCAAAACAGGCTCAATGTAGGGGCTGCCCCACCCCTTCTCTCTCCACGCTGACTTGTGACCACAGGCTCTTCACAGCTTACAGCAGAATTCCATCATTATTTGCAACCTTTATTGAAAAATTCTACAAGTTTGTTCACATGAAGAATGAGAATAGATTTTAATATGGTATTTTTAGGGTTTCAATCTTAGAGTACTGCCGATGCAAAGAAAAGTGTCTATACCCTGGCTGTATACAGCTGCACACATAATTATGTATGAAAGCTTTAGTGTTCACCGCTACAGATTGGCTAAGCCCACACTAACCACCAGGCTATGTTCGGACCCCTGTGGAGCCTTTCTTAGCTGCCTGTACCCTGCTGTCCCAACACCCACCAATGTTGTCATCAATAACTTGTTTAGGAGCTGTTTGCTTAGCATTCCCTTGCTTCCAAAACTGTGGGTTTCATGGGGTGAGCTCTATGTCTATCATATTCACTGCTCTCTTGCCAGGGGCTAGGAGAGGGGCTGAGCAAACAGCTGAACCCAGCACACACACAGGTGACCAACAAACTAGAGGGGCTGCTGGGCATTAGCATCCTTTAAGATTTTTGAATAGACTTTTAGGGCGGAGCAAAATGGCTGAATAGAAACCTCCAGCGATCATCCATCTGCACAAACACCTAATGCAACAACTATCCACACAAGCAAGCACCTTCTTGGCCGCGCACGGTGGCTCGCATCTGTAATCCATAGCACTCTGGGAGGCAGAGGCAGGAGGCTCGCTTGAGCTCAGAAGTTGGAGAGCAGCCTGAGCAAAAGCGAGACTCCATCTCTAAAAAAAAAAAAAAAGCAAGCACCTTCAGAAGAACCAAAAATCAGGTGAGCGATCACACAACCTGGTTTTAACATTATATCAAGGAAAACGCACTGAAGAGGGCAGAAAAGACCAAAGATGGTCTTGCATTGCCTACACCACCCCTCTTCCATCCCCTCCGACAGTGCAGCGCCAGCACCTGGAGTGGAGAGAGAATCTGTGTGCCCAGGAGAGGGAGAGTGAAGTGATCGTGGGGCTTCAAATTGAAACTCAGGGCCACCCTGGCACAGGGGAACACAGCACAGGGCAGACTTCTGCCGGTGCCCATGGAGGGAGCATTTTGACCAGCCCAGCCAGAGGGAAATCCTCCACCCAGAAGCCCGAGTTCCTGCTAGCCCCACCACCAGCAAAAAGCAGCGTGAGGCCTGGACTAAATTTGTAAGGCAGTTGGGCCACAGGGGTTGTAGTCCTTGGGCAATTCCTGTGGCTGTGCTGGCTTGGAGCCAGTGGAACTGGGGTGCATGTGACCCAGTGAGGCACCAGCAGCTGTGGCCGAGCCAGTGCCTGTGTCACCCCTCCCCCAATTCCAGGCAGTGCAGCTCAGGGAGAGTCTTCTTCCACTAGAGGACAGGAAAGGGAAGAGAGTTCAAAGGACTTTGTTTTGCAACTTGGGTACCAGCTCAGCCACAGTAAAATAAAGTACCAAACAGACTCCTGAGGCCCCTGAGTCCAGGCCTTAGTTCCTGGATGGCATTTCTGGACCCACCCTGGGTCAGAAGGAATCATGCTGCCTTGAAGGGAAGGACCCAGTCCTGGCAGGATTCACCACCTGCTGACTAAAGAGCACTTGGGCTTTGAATAAACATCAGAGGTAGCCAGGCAACAGTCACCACAGGCTTTAGGTGAGACTAGGCTGGCTTCAGGTGTGACCTGGCACTGGTGGCCACAAGGGAGTATCCACGTCACTCTTCTCCCAACTCCAGCAGCCCAGCACAGAGAATGAGGGAAGAGAGTGAGAGACTTTGCCTGGTAATCCAGGGAATTCTCTCGTATCTTACCCAAGCTCACCAAAGTGGCACCACCAGGAGTCTGCAAGAGTCACAGCAGCACTGGGCTTGGGTGTCCCCAGTGCTGATACAGCTGCAACAACCAGAGACTTAGATCACAACAGTCAATTCCCTTTGAGTATCTGGAAAGACTTTTCAAGGAGGACAGGTTCAAATAACCCCAAACCGTGAAGATTAAAATAAATACCTAACTCTTCAATGCCTAGACATCAAGAACATCCACAAGCATCAAGAACATCCAGGAAGACATGACCTCACCAAATGAACTAAATAAGGTACCAGTGACCAATCTTGGAGTGATGGGGATATGACGTTTCAGACAAAGAATTCAAAATAGCTGTCCTGAAGAAGCTCAATGAACTTCAAGACAACACAGAGAATGAATTCAGAAGCCTGTCAGAGAAATTTAACAAAGAGATGGAAATAATTAAAAGACATCAAGCAGAAATTCTAGAGCTTAAGAATTCAACTGACAAACTGAGAAATGCATTGGAGTCTCTCAACAGCAGAATTGATCAAGCATAAGAAAGAATTAGTGAGCTTGAAGACAGGTTATTTGAAAATACACAGAAGAGAAAAAAGAAAAAAGAATAAGAATGAAGCACACCTACAAGATCTAGAAAATAGCCTCAAAAGAGCAAATCTAAGAGTAATTGGATGTAAAGAGAAGGTAGAGAGAGAGACTGGGGTAGAAAGTTTATTTCAAGAAATAATAACACAGAACTTCCCCAAACTTAGAGAAAGATATCAATATTTCAGTACAAAAAGGTCATGGAACACAAAGCAGATTTAACCAAACAAGGCTACCTCAAGGCATTTAGTCATCAAGCTTCCAAAGGTCATGCATAAAGAAAAGGTCCTAAGGGAAGCAAGAAAAAAGAGAAAAATATCATATAAAGAAGCTCCAATACATCTGGCAGCAGACTTCTCAGTGGAGAAGAGAGAGTGGCATGGAGAACGCCAGGAGAGAGTGGCACAACATATTCAAAGCGCTGAATGAAAAAAACCTTAACCCTAGAATATTATATCCTACAAAAATATCTTTTGAATGTGAAGGAGAAATAAAGACTTTCACAAACAAAAGCTGAGGGATTTCATCAACACCAGACCTGTCCTACAAGAAATGTGAAAAGAAGTTTTATAATCTAAAAGAAAACGACATTAATGAATAAGAAAATTCCTGAAGGTATACAAATCACTGGTAACAGTAAGGACACAAATACAGAATAGTCTCTGGCTGTAATTGTGGTATATAAATCATTTATATCTGGAGTAGGAAGACAGACAAACCTATTAAAAATAACAACAACTTTTCGAGAGAGAGTATAAAAATACGGATATGGATGGAAACAACAAAAAGCAAAAGAATGGGGGCATGGAGTTAAAGAGTAGAATTTCTGTTAGATTTCTCTTTGCTTGTTTGTAAAAAGAGTTGTCCTACGTTTAAAATAATTGGTTATAAAATGTTTTTTGCAAACCTCATGGTAATCTCAAATCAAAAAACCTACCACAGATACACAAAAAATAAAAAAGCAAGAAATTAAAACACAACTACCAGAGAAAATCACTTTTTAACAAACATTAAGTTAAGTGAAATAAGCCAAACACAGAAAGACAAATTTCACATGTTCTTATTCACACGTGGGAGCTAAATATTAAAAACAATTGATCTCACGGAGACAGAGAGCAGAATGACAGTTACCAGAGGATGGAAAGGGTAGCAGGGAGGGGGAGATAAAGTGGGGATGGTTGATGAGGGCAAAAATAAGTTAGATAGTTAGAATGAACAATATTTGATAGCACAACAGTGACTGTAATCAACAGTAAGTTAGAGTATACTTTATTATAACTAAAAAAGTAGAATTGGAATGTCCTAACACAAAGAAATGTTAAATGCCTGAGGTAATGAATACCCCTGATTTAATTAATTCCCATAATACGCCTTTATCAAAATAGCACATGTATCCTATAAAGATATACAACTATTATGTACCCATAATAATTAAAAATAAAAAAATTATAAAAAAGAAGGTAGAAACAAATGAAAATATATCAGTAAATGAAATAGTTACAAATGCTTAAAAATACCTATATAGAAAAGAAGAAAAATCTCAAATCCATATCATTAACTTTCCACTATATAAAACTAGAAAAAGAAGAGCAAACTAAACTGAAAACAAGCCACAGAAAGGGCAAAATAAATGAGAGCAAAAATTAATGACACAGAGTATAGGAAAACATTTTGAAAATCAATGAAACAAAAAGTTGGTTCTTTGAAAAGATTAACATCCAGAAGATTACAGCAAATAAGTAAAATAAAAATAAAGAAAAAAATCAACAGAATGGACAGATCTTTAGCTCTACTGAGTAGGAGAAAGAGAAGACTCAAATTACTAAAACTAGGAATGAAAGAGTATCACTAACAACTTTACAGAAATAAAAAGAACTTAAGAGAATATTATGGGCCGGGTGTGGTGGCTCACGCCTGTAATCCTAGCACTCTGGGAGGCTGAGGCGGGTGGATCGCTCAAGGTCAGGAGTTCGAGACCAGCCTCAGCAAGAGCGAGACCCCGTCTCTACTAAAAAATAGAAAGAAATTATCTGGCCAACTAAAATATATTTATAGAAAAAATTAGCTGGGCATGGTGGCGCGTGCCTGTAGTCCCAGCTACTCGGGAGGCTGAGGCAGGAGGATCGCTTAAGCCCAGGAGTTTGAGGTTGCTGTGAGCTAGGCTGATGCCACGGCACTCTAGCCTGGGCAACACAGCGAGACTCTGTCTCAAAAAAAAAAAAAAAGAGAGAATATTATGTATAACTATATGCCAAAAAAATTAGATAACCTAGATGAAACAAATTCCTAGAATGACACAAACTACTAAATCTGAATTAATAAGAAACAGAAAATTTGAACAGACTTATAACAAGAAGAGAGACTGATTAGTAATTTTAAAACTTCTCACAAAGAAGAGCCCAGTTCCAAATGTCTTCACTGGTAAATTCTATCAAATGCTTAAAAAACAATAGCAAACTTTCCCTTCACAAACTCTTCTCAAAAGTTGTAAGAAAAAGCAATACTTTCCAGCTCATTCTATGAGGCCAATATTACCCCTAATACCAAAACTAAAGACATCACAATAAAAGAAAATTACAGACTAGTATCTCTTATGAATAGAAACACAAAAGTTCTCAACACAATTCTAACAAACTAAATCCAGCAAGATATAAAAGTGAGTTTTATCCCAGGAATATGGGTTAGTTTAACATATGAAAATAAATTAATGTAAAAACCATATTAATAAAATAAAGGATAAAACCATTTGATCAGGCCAGGTGCAGTGGCTCATGCCTGTAATCCCAGCACTTTGGGAGGCCGAGGCGGGAGGATCTTCAAGACCAGTCTGAGCAACACAGCGAGACACCGTCTCTATAAAAAATAAAAAAATTAGCCAAGTGTGGTGGCGCATGCCTGTAGTCCCAGCTACTCAGGAGGCTAAGGCAGGAGGATTGCTTGAGCCCAGGAGTTTGAGGTTGCAGGGAGCTATGATGATACCACTGCACTCTAGTCCAGGCAACAGAGTGAGACCTTGTCTAAAAAAAAACCCAAAAAACAAAAAAACCAAACAAAAAACCCATATGATCACTTCAGTGGAGGTATAAAATATAAGGATGCAAATATCCTTAACAGAATATTGGCAAAATTAATGTAGCAACATATAAAAGGGATCATATATCATGACTAAGTGGGATTTACTGGGGGACACAAAATTGGTTCAACATATGAAAAATAATGCAATAAACCACCCTACATGATCATCTCAGTGGATACAGAAAAAGCATTTGACAAAATCCAACACCCTTTTATGATACAAACACTCAGCAAACTAAGAATAGAAGGAAACTTCCTCAACATGATAAAGGGCATCTACAAAAACCTGCAGCTAACATAATACTCGATGGTGAAAGACTGAATGCTTTCCCCCTAAGATGAGAAAAAAGACAAGGATATCCACTGTCACACTGATATACAACTCTGTACCGGAGATTCTGGCAGGGCAAGTAGGCAATAAAAAGAATAAAAAGCACAGAGATTGGAAAGGAAAAAGTAAAACTATCTCTTTTTGTAGATGACATGATCATGCACCCAGAAAATGTTAAAGAATCCATTAAAAAACTATCAGAACTAAAGTTGGCAAGGTTTCAGGATTTAAGATCAATACAGAAAAGTCTATTGTACTAGCAATGAACAATCTAAAGATGAAATTAAGAAAATAATTCCATTTAAAATATCATCCAAAAGAATAAAATAGGAATAAATTTACCAAGGAGGCAGAACACTTGTATATTGAAAACTATAAAACAATGTTGAAAGAAATTAAAGAAAACGTAAATAAATGGAAAAACATCCTGTGTTCATCGATCAGAAGACTTAATATAATTAAAATGGCAATACTCCCCAAATTGACCTACAGAATCAACCCAATCCCTATGAAAATCTTAGCTGGGTTTTGGCAAAAATTGACAAGTTTATCTGAAAACTCGTGGAAATGCAAGGAACCTAGAATAGTCAAAATAATATTGAAAAATAAAAGCAAAGATGGAATACTCATACTTTCTATTTTCAAAACTTACTAAAAGCTACAGTAATCAAGGCTGCATCATACTGGCATATGGATAGATATATAGATCAAAAGAATAGAATTGAGTCCAGAAATAAATGCATACTATTTCAATAAGGGTACCAAGACAATTCGACAGGGGAAAGAATAGTCTTTTCGACAAATCATGCTGGAACAAGTGGACATCAATGTGCAAAAAGTATTTGTACTCCTACCTCATACCATATATAAAAATTATCTCAAAGTGGATCATAGACTTAAATGTAAGTGCTAAAACTATACAACACTTAGAAGAAAATTGGTGTAAGTCTGTCATCTTAGGTTAGGCAATAATTACTTAAATGTGACACCAAATGTACCAAAAGAGAAGACAGATAAATTTGACATCATCAAAATTATATTTTGTATCAAAGAATTACCAGGAAAGTATAAAGATAACTCACAGACAAGGAGAAAATATTTGCATATTATATATCTGATAAGGATTAGCATCCAGAATATATAAAGAATGTTTATAACTCAATAGTAAAAAGACACCCTATTTAAAAACTGACAAAGGATTTGCATAAAAACTTGTACAAAGAAAGCAAATGAATGTCTAATAAGCACATGAAAAGATGCTTAACACTCTTAGTCATTAGGGAATTGCAAATCAAAACCACAGTGAGATACTATTTTATACTAACTAGAACAGCTATAATCAAAGAGTTATACAATAACAAGTGTTTGCAAGGATGTGAAAAAATTGGAACCTTCATTCATTGCTGGTGGAAATGTAAAATGCTGCAGCTACTTTAGAAAAAGTTTGGCAGTTCCTCAAAATGTTCAATGTAAAATTACCATACAACCCACCAATTCCATTTATAGATTTCTACCTAAGGGAAATAAAAACATATGTCCATGGTGGATTCTGAGAAGAAATCCTGTTTGCAGAGTAGACAACACCAGGAATCTGTTTTCCCATCTAGACAACAATGGCAGTCCCAGAATCTGTCTGATATAACTATTTTGAAACTCTGGAGTCTATTGAATGCTTGCAACTTCCAGGGGAAGGCTTGGAAGCTAAATTGTGGTTAATTTCTGTCAATTTCAGCCCTTAGCACAGTAGCATCTACCCATCCCCCCACTTCCCAAACCCCACAGCAGGCACCTGCACATGTGTTCTGGGAGCAGCCTGTATGCAGTTTGCAGGAGCCACAGTGTGCAAAAAGTACCCTGTACACCAAACACTGGGTATCTATGCTCCAACTGCTGCTTCTGATCACAGAGGTGCAGACAAAGAGGTGGTGGCCATTGTTGATGCACCCCTCCCCACTGTTGCAAGACTCCCTCCAGCCCTAAGTGACTTTCTGGGGATTTAATAGGCTGGCACCCTTTCCCCACTTCACTTTTCTCCTTTCCCCTTCTGGGAGCCAGACATTAAACACTAGGCCATTCAAAAACAACTGCATATGGGAGAAATTAGAAAGTCACCCTGCATGCCCAGGGAAAGGCACAGTCTCAGAAAGAGCTGAGAAGACCTTAAGTTTACACCTTAAGCTGATCATCAGCACAGAGAACACCTACAATGATCAAAACAAAACAAAACAAAACAAAGAAACAAACAACAACAACAAAACCCCAGGAAACTCTGGGAAAGGGAGAGAATCTGACTTCCAGAGTTACCACATTATTAGATTCAAATTTCTAGTTTTTAACAACAACAAAAAATCACAAGACATACAAAGGAAAAGGAAAGTATGGCCCATCAAAGGAAAACAATAAGCCACAGAAATGATCTCTGAAAAAGACCTGATGGTAGATCTACTAGACAAAGACTTCAAAATAACTATCTTAAAGATGTTCAACAAACTAAAGGAAGATGTGGAGAAAATCAAGAAACTAACACATGAACAAAATTGAAATATCAATGAAGAGATTAAAAAAAAAACCTAAAAAGAAACCAAAAAGAAATTCTGGAGCTGAAAAATACAATGACTAAAATGAAAATTTCACTAGAGGGATTCCAAGACAGATTTGAGCAGGCAGAAGAATCAGTTAAACCTGAAAATAGGACAATGGAAATTTCTTTCCACAGAATGGAAAGAAAAAGTACTAAAGAAAGATGAATAGAGAATACAGATTTGTGAAACACCATTAAGTGGGCCAACATACACATTGTGGGAGTTTCAGAAGGAGAAGAGAGAGGGAAATAGGAAGAAAGAATGTTTGAGGAAATAATGGCTAAAACTTCCCAAATTTGATGAAAGACATATACATAAACATCCAATGAGCTCAATAAGATCCAAGTAGGGTGAACTTAGGCACACACCAACACACATTATAATCAAACAGCTGAACGACAAAGAGAACCTTGAAATCAGCAAGAGAGAAGTGACTTCAGACATACAAGGGATCCTCAATAATATTATGAGTAGATTTCACATCAGAAACCTTGGAAGCCAGAAGGCAGTTGGCTATTACATTCAAAGTGCTAAAAGAAGAAAAATGTCAGCTATGAATCTTTTATCTGGCAAAGGTGTTCTTCAAAAGTAAGGGAGGGCCAGGTATGGTGGCTCATACCTATAATCCCAGCACTTTAGGAGGCAGAATGGGGAGGATTATTTGAGGCCAGGACTTCAAGATCAGCCTGGGCAACATAGTGAGACCCTGTCTCTACAAAAGAAAAAGAAAGAAAGAAAGAAGGAAAAATATCCTGGTGTGGTGATGGACACCTGTACTCCCAGCTACTCAGGAGGCCAAGGCATGAAGATGGCTTATGCCCAGAAGTTCAAGGCTACAATGAGCTATGATTTCACCACCGCATTCTAGTCTGGGTGACAGGTCCAGACCCTGTCTCTTAAAAAAAAAAAAAAGTTAGGGGAAAATTAAGACATTCCGAGACAAACAAAAGCTGAGGGAATTCATTACTACTAGAGCTGCCCTGTAAGAAGTGTTAAAGAGAGTCTTGCAGGTTGAAAAGACACTAGACATTAACTTGAAGCCATATGAAGAAATAAAGATCTCAATAAAGGTAATAATACATGGGAATTATAAAAGCTAGTGTTTGTGTAACAATGGTTTGTAACTCCACTTTTTGTTTTCTACATAATTTATAAGACTAATACTTTTTTAAAAAGGTACAGACAGTCCCCGACTTATGGTTTGGCTTAACAATTTTTTGACTTTACAATGGTGCCAAAGTGATACACATTCAGTAGAAATCATACGTCTTTTGCAATGCTGGGCAGTCGCAGCAAGGTGAAGCCCTCAGTCAGCCACACATTTTTGACTTAATGATATTCTTTACTTATAAATATGTTTGTCGGGACATAATCCCATGGTAAATGTAAGTCAAGGTGCATCTGTAATTACTAGTCTAAAAATTAGTATGTTTGTAATTTCACATTTTGTTTTCTACCTTAAGTGATGCTTTTAAAATGTTATAAGTTTATAATTTTGGACATACGATGTATAAAGATGTAATTTTGTGACATCAATAACTAAAAGAGGTAAGGAAAGAGATGCAAAGGAAGAGAGCTTTTGTCTGTTATTGAAGGTAAACTGGTAAAAATCCAAATTAGAGTGTTATAACTTTAGGATGTCAAATGTAATCCCCATAGTAACAAAGAAAACAGCTATAGAGTATGCACAAAAGAGAGTGAGAAAAGAACTTAAAGGTTTCATTATTTAAGAAATAAAATAAACACAGAAAAAGACAGTAATGCATGAAATGAGGGATAAAGAAGTTGTCAGACTCACAGAAAACAGATAGCAAAATGACAGAAGTCCCTCCTTTCAGTCAACTTCAAAAAGGAAGCAAATTCTAACATCTGGTATAACATGGATAACTCTTGAGGATACTATGCTTATTGAAACAAGCCAGTCACAAAAAAACAAATATGATTCCACTTATAAGAGATACTCAGAGTAGTCAAAATCAGAGAGTCAGGACGTATGATGGTGGTTTCCAAGGGCTGGGGGAGAGGGGGTTGTGGAGTTGGGTACAGTGTTTCCATTTTGCAATATGAAAAGAATCCTGGAGATGGAGAGGTGAGGATTATCGCACAACAACCTGAATGTACTCAATCTGAACCATACACTTGAAATTGGTTAAGATGGTAAATTTTATGTTACGTGTATTTTACCACAATAAAAAATGAAAAAAATGTGCACACAAAAAACTTGTACACCAATGTTCATAGCAGCATTATTTATGTAATAATCAAAAAGTGAAAATAACCCAAATATCCATCTCCAGATGAATAGATAAAAAATGTGTTATATGCATATAATGAAATACTATTTGTCAATAAAAAGGAATAATATAATGATACACACTACAATCCCTGAACACATTATGCTAAGTGAAAGACGCCAGTTGCAAAGGGTCACACATATATGATTCTACTTACATGAAATGTCCAGAATAGGCAAATCCACAGAGATAGAAATTATTAATAGCTTCACGGTTGCCCAGTGCTGGGGAAAGGGAGGTGGAATGGGAGGTGACTGCTAATGGGCACGAGGTTTCTTTTAGAGGAGATGAAAATGTAAAATTAGATTGTGTTCATAGGTGCACGATTCTGTAAACATGCTAAAACCCACTGATTATATGCTTCAAACAGGTGAACTTTATGGTATGTAAATTATATGTCAACAAAGCTCCTGGAAAAAAAAAATTAGGGGAAAAAGATGAAATAAAGACATTTTCCAAAAAGAAGCCTGGATATAATTTGTTTCCAGCAAGCTCACACTAAAACAACTATTGAAGGAAGAATAATACAATCTTGTATAGAAGCTTGGAGATGCAGGCAGGAAGGAGAACAACACAAATGTGAGAAGATCTCAACATCAGGAGAAGGGGAGGTGGGCTGGCCCCGCCCAGAGGCCCTGCTCTCCCCGCCCCGCAATGCTCCATTTCCTTCCAGCCAAGGGCCTTGCAGACGTTGTTCCCTGCGCTTGAACATATTCCCTGCCCTCACGCTCCACTTGGGTCTCGCTAACTCCTACTCGGCCTTCAGCTTTCAACTTTGATTCCACTTGCTCGAGAAGACCAATCTGTCCCTCCAGGGTGAGAGGAGACCTCCTGCGACACACCGTGGGAGCCCCTGTACCTTCCGTGCACGACGCCTACCACTTTGAACAGCACGTGTGTTTGTGCGATTCTTCGAAGCAGTTCCCCTTTACAGAATTCTGCCTGCTTACACTCTCTATATATTTAATCAATTTTTCCTTTTCTTAGGGAAAAAGATGAAAATAAATTATGATTTAACTATTGTTCTCTAGTGAGTCACGCCAGGATCTGCCTGTACCTTTTTTTAGAAAAATAAGTTTCACATTACTGAAGCAAATGGAATGTGTAATGCTCACAAAGTTCCTGTGAGAAATCTCTGTTCGAAATTGTTCCAGCTTGCTGCTTAATGATATTATTATCCTCAAGAGCAGAGGGACTTGACTGCCGTACCCACCCCAAGGAGGCAGTGGTGACAAGATTAGACCCCGTTGCAGCCAACCATTGCTCCCTGAAGGTGCAGGGCCTCCTGCTCTTTGAAGCTGACTCCTGGCTGTGTGCAAAACCTCCTCTGTCCACCTGTTGGAAAGGACGGGAAGGAGAGAGGGGTAGGTCCACTCTGACAAATGAGAGACAAGCAAGGAAATCTCATCATCAAAGGGCTGAGACCAGAGAATACTCAGATGCTAAGTGATAGGTCTGTAAGTACAGCAAGAAGGGAGAGTAAAGGAACGTGGCTGGTCAGTTTTGAAGTCTCCTAGTGTCCCGTAACCAATGTTTACCTTGTTTTTAAAAACCAGAATAAGGCTTGGTCTAGAGAACTGAGTCATCCCCTTTCTTGCTAAGTATGCAAAACTTGAAGACTAACTCCATGAGGCTAGGAAATAGGTTACCAGCATGGCACTGCCACACAGTAGGTGCTCAATAAATATTATTAAATGAATGAATGAACAAACCAGAGGCATGTACCAATAACACTAGATGAAAGAATCACTTCCTGTTAAAACTGAGACCGCATCAACTACCCATCCACTGGTCCCTAGGCCACCTAGCACACTAAGTTCTCAAGGACAGACTTCCTTCAAAATCTGTGACTTAGCTAGACGATGTCACATTTCTTTATCCTGAGTTCTTCTTGCCCAGTGTCCTCCTTTAGACATTATCCACCCTATAGTCACATGGAGCTGAAGGCTGATGGGCTGTGTGGACCCCTCGGGTTAGGAGTAAAGGAACTTGGAGCAGAGGAGGTCCCTGCTTACAGGCCTGGTGCCTTCCTCAGGCTTCCCGTCAGCCATGGGCAGGGCAGGAACAGTGAGGGCATCTAGAGAGAACAGGCAGCAGGCCACAACTCGCTGGGCTGTTTCCTTGCAAAGAAATAACCACAGCTTCATCCCAACAAATACAGTCATCCATGAGATGAATGGTGTAGTTTAAAAGCAAATAAATAGTATCTTATATATTAATAAGATAAACTACACTAAATTTCTTTAAAATTACTTACATAAAAATTGATTTAGCGGTATTCAAAGACCTTATAAATGGGCAAGTTAAGTTACTTAGCTAGGCATGCATAAGGCTTTCCCATACGGTGCATATGCAATATACGCATCAATCTATATTCACATGTGCAGCCTGAGCCTGCAGGAACACACCTCAATAAAATTCATGTCTTAGACTGCAACGCATGACAGCTTTCATGAGAGCAACCTGTTTTCACTCATCCAGAGGTAAATGTTTTCATATGAGATGTGAAAAACATTAGTTTAGACATTTCCAAGTTATTAAAGTAAAAAAAAATCTATTAGAGACTCTTACAAAACCATTATTTCAAAAATAGCTAAGCAGCAGGGCTTCAAACTTCATAACCTTATTTTAGAAATTCTACTTGCATAATTTTTGGGAAAATACAATAGAAATTCATTCTAATGCTGGAGAATATCTTGCAAAGATGCCATCAGACTTGGAAACTTTCAATCTCAGAGTGACAGCTGTACCTTGTGCTGTACAAACATGCAACAAATGGGACCCCAGAACCCGGGACACAGGGGACGGTTTTACAGGGGCTGGCTTATTTCTAACTTTATAAGTTTATGAGATAATACACTCCCTTTTTCCTGTGCATATATGCCAAAAATAATGCTTAATTTATCTAGAATGCTCCATATACGACTGGCATTTCTACAGCACAGCAGATGCAGAGCTGAGGGTTTGTTTTTGTTTTTGTTTCCTAAAAGTAGGAAGTCATGCTCCAAGGCCTATTAACAAGAAGATGTAACACTAACACTCTATCCTGGCCCATTCAAAATGGGCAGAATCAGACACTGAGGTTGAGTACATTTTAATAAAAAGATTTTTATGAAACAGTAACCATGATGATGACTTACATGCACAGGGCTTGTAAGCACAAAGCCCTGTGTTCACCAGAAATCCTTGAGTTGTTGGGTTACTACCCCTATGTTGCAAAAGAAGAAAGTGAGGCTCTGGGGATGGACTATCTGCCCCAACTCCCCGTGCATCCCCCCACTGCCAGGTTGTTGGTAGGTCCTTCCAAAGATGCAACATCAATTTCCCAAGACTGTCCACCCGACCCAAGTGATGTGCAGATGTAACAGCCACCTGTACTGACAGAGGCAGCCATACTGAGAATTTTCCATTTGGGATACGAAAAAACACAAATTGTTTACTCTAAGCAAATGAATTTAAATGAAGCCATAACTCTACTTCCCTCTGCACCACTGAGCACAGAATCAAAATGCACTGAGAGTCAGACACTTTTCAGGGATAAGGTCACCTACAGTAGGGCAAGGTGGCTCTGTGCAGGGCCACTGGCCTCTGCTATGCAGGAGGATGGGCAGCACGTCTCCCAAGGCTGTGGCTGTCAGTTGAGAACAAGTCCTTCGGTGCTGCTATTTAGGTACAGGAATAATTAAAACGTCCTTTTACTTTGACCTCTGCTGCCTTCCTTCCACTCAAAGTATATCAACTGTGCCACCGAGATCCCAACTGCAAGCATGGGACAGTAAGGGAGAATGCCATTTACCCAGCCCTCCTGCCCTCTCCCTCTTCCTCTCTATGAATATGTGTGTGTGTCATAAAGGAAACAAGGAAAATCATCATTTTGCTCCAGAATTCACACAATTCAATGAGATAAAACAAGGTCTATAAGGAAAGAGGTCATAAACATTCTAGAACATAAGACAATAAATGCTGAAGGTTTGTCCCGAGGCCACAGGGGATGGTGCCCACCGCTTCCTGGCAGTCCAGCTGGCCTCCCCTCCCTCCCCTCTCTCCCCCACCACCTCTCCACTCTCAGAGCCCACCTGGGGTCAGGCCTGACGCACTGGTAAAAGGCAGCCATCTTCCCGAGCCTGGCCTGCGCCTCCGGCTCTCTCATCCTCCTGGAGGCTCCAGCAGGGAGCACGGCAGGCCTCCTCGTCTTCCTCCACGTGGCCTAGGGCCCTCGGGACACCACTGGGTGCTGATCAGGAGTGCTCATCCCCATGTCCCCCGGCAGCTCCACCGTGCCTGGCAGCACCTACGGGCCACAAGGAAGTGGGGCTTCTGCCAACCTCCGCACTCCTGGGCCCGGAGAGCTCCTTGGACAGGTGCGCAGGCACACGCAGTAAAAGCTGCCTGAGAAACACACGTACTTCCTTCTTCCACTCTGAGCCCTGAAGGCCAGGGGTGGGGGTGGCCTGGCTCTTCAGGGAGTTGGTCACCTGCCTGCCTGTGATTGGAGTCACTACTGAGTGGCTGAGGATGAGAAACAACAAACCTGGGCTTTGTTTTATTACGCTCACCATGGAAGCAGGCAGAGGGCGATGCTGGGCAGAGGTTGCACTCCCCACCTGAGCAGGGCAGGTCCCAGGAAGACCTGCTGCTGAGAAAATCCGAGACAGATTCTGAGCCAAACACACCCAAGCCTGGGGCTCACCTCTCATTCCAGCACTAAAGCCACACGGTTCCTCCTGCCACCCCTTGATGAGCACTTCTAGCTACAGAGCGAGGGACCATGTGAGGGACACATTCATCTCTGCCCCTTCAGCTTTCTTTTTACTCTTCCTTAAAGGCCCACCATGTTACCTCGGGTCCTAGATATGTTTTGTGAACTGCTTTCTCGGGACCTTCCAAACTCCTGTTAGCCAGGCACCTGCTTACCCCATTCATTGTGGCACCGACAGGATTTCTAGCCCTCCCCGCTGGAGACCACACCTGGCAGGTGCACAGGCCACACCCACCCACGAAAATCACCAACGGAGCCTGCCTGGCCAGGTTCAGCCTCCCCACATGACAAAGTCACGGCCCTGGTGACGTCCTCGCTGGTTACCTGCAGCTGCCACTTCAAAATAATAGACTCCTGCAACCGGCATTGCAACTCCACCTAACTCAAGTTCCTCCCGAGTCTGAAGGCTCCAACCACAACCAGCTACAGTCAGCAGTTTCCAGGCAACAGATGGCTCTGGGCGGCGGGTGTGATTCTGTGTTACTAAAACCCAGGAGCAGGCAGGCAGCAAGGGCGACTTCTGAAGATGGTTCTAAAAAAGCCCTAGCTTGCTTTTCTGTTTTCCAAAATGCAACTGTATGTAGAGTTCTACTCAAATGGTCTACAGTTTAAATAAATCATTAATGATACATCTGATGGTAACAAAAGAAAGTGGCTCAGAGAAGAACTCAGATGACAATTACTGAATGTTCTGAAGTGAGTTTCCATACATGCGCCCTTGTATGCATTAAGAGCCTATAGGCTCACTGTCCTCCTGCCAACAATTTGGTTTTCTCCATCAGAGAGGGACAAAATGTTGGCATGGAGTTCCATCTCTTCTGGGAGGCTGTCCAGGGGACCACACAGCAGGGTGGACTGCTGAAGGGACAGGGGCTGGGCCCCGGGGCTGATGTTTCTAAGAAGTGTCCCCAGCTAGCAGCACTCTGCCCCATGGCACAAGCAGGCCAAACCCCACAAGACCCACAGCGGCAATTCCATCCTGCTCAGTAAGCCAGATGAAGCCTGGAGCCCACCTGTGCCAGTTGCTACGGCCTGCCCTGGGCATGTGACCCACCCTCTCTCAGCAGCAGTGGCCCCTCGGGTGCCTCATCAGTGCTTTGTCACGGCGGTAGCCCAGCATCCAGGATGGTGCCCAGCATGGGGTGGCCCAATGCCCCAATAAGACACAACTCCAGACGGACCCAAGCCCCGCAAAGGGAGGTGGCATTGCATCATGCAGTCACACTGCTGAATGCCCAGGGACTGAGAGGCTCGCTGAGGGGCAGGGACAGCAAGGCACACTGCAGGCTTTGACGCAGCCCGTGTGCATCCACACATTCGCGAGCACACACCCCCTCACTGCCGCCTCCCAGTATGCTCCCCACAGCATGCTTTGCACATTTTACATCTCTGCTCAATTTTAAACATTTAAGCAATGTTCAGGAATCTCCTTTCTTTTGACTTCCTTTGCCTGCCTTTGCAATGCCCAAGCCATACATCCCCTGGGACATTGGAGAACTAAACTAAAATGCCAATGAACCCGTGTGCATCTATTAAAATGCAACTTATTAACTCAACAGATAATCTTTTATGCTAGCAAATCTAAGGGCTTTGTGATACGACCTCCTTAAGCCCCAGGGCTCATTTCATTCAGAGGGAAGAGAATGAACATTTATTAAGCATGTCTCAGGTCCCAGGTGGTTTATACTGACTCTCATTTAAGACTCACAACCACCCGTGAGTGAAATGGCACAGCCCGTTTTGGCAGGTCAGAAAATAGGGGATCTTACATGTTAAGCAACGAGTCCAAGATGACCAAGCCAATAAGTGGAAAATCTGACACTCAGATCAAGGCCTGTACCTTACTCAAGTGGGAGCTCTTCCCCACGACAGCAGCTGCCTCCTAAGAAACCCAGGCCAAGAGTTTAAGTGATCGGTCAAGTTGCATTCCTTCTGGGCTCGCAATGTGGCAGCATCTATCAAACCCTGCTGCTCTAGTAAATCCACTCCTGGGGAATTTTTCCTAAGGAGATAATTAAGCACTCCTTTGTAACAGTGTCCTGGAGACAACCTAAAGGCCCATCTGTCAATGGGAGACAAACAGGAGACTGGCTGTGGTGTTGCGACATACCATACAAGGGAAGGTTGTGCTGTCACCAAAAATCATAACACAGGAAAACATTTACAGACATGGGAGACTGCCCACAATGCACTGCAAGCGGGAAAGGCAGGCTACAACAGTGCTTCTAAAAGGGAGCACGTACCCCTATCATCTGAAGAGCGTGTGCAACACCCATTCTGCCTCAGTAAGTCCAGGCTGGGGCCTGAGACTCTTGCATTTCTAACAAGCTCCCAGGTGATGCTGACAATGCTGCCCATGGATCTTCCTTTGAAGAGCATCGTGCTGCAAAATGCTGTGCAGGAAGAACTCATTTTTATTTTTAAAAATTCTCTTAGTGCATAGAAGGAACAAAGGAAGGACCACAGGAAGATGTGAACTGAAGTTATCTCTGGTTCACGGAATTATGTACATCTTAAACTTTCTTACTGTACTTTTCTATGCTTTGTAAGTTTTCTGACTAAACATGTATTTTTTTCATAGTTAGAAGAAGCTCCAATCGTTTCTTTTAAAGACAAGGCAGTGGGATGTAAACAGACTAGAATTTGGGACCCAGGGTTTGGAGTTAAGTTACTTTCCCTCTCTGAGGCTCAGTTTCCTAACTTGGAAACCTCACAACTAAGTGGTTGTGAGAATTAAAGCAGATCCCCTGTGTACATTTCTGCCCAGTGCCTGGCACATAGAAGGAATGCTCGATGTCAGGCCCTGCCGCCTCCACTGCTGGAAACAAGAGGTTGGTCTACAAGAAGCAGCGTCTGTCATTTTTCCAAAGTACTTGTGCACTGTCTCCCTCATTTGTCTCCATTGTCACCTCTGTGACAGAAAGCTGGAGGAGGAATGATCATTGAGGAGCTTTAGAGGATTGAATTGCAAAAAAGGCAAGCAAGTTGCCCAAGGCTGCAAGGCAAGTCAGCACTGGGCAGCCTAGAACTTCTGTTCCCAGAACACGGCTTCCCCTCTTGGTTCCATTACCTCTAACGTCCCCCTTGCATGCCCCCCACACAGGGACCACAGTGGCTGTGCTCTGACCTGAAGGCAGGAACGGTGCCCCACTGAACTGGCCTGGGACAGGGATGCAGAGCTAGGGTCTCTCTGGGCCTGCCAGGAAACAGGCATGCCTCTAAGAGTGACATGTCTCTAAGAGTAAACATCGCTTACTCGTGCGATTTTAAAAACATCACATTGTGCTTTTCCTCACGTAATATGTTGAACATCCAGGCTATTTAAATAACCTAAGAGATGGGCTTACTATTGATAAGTTCTTTGCAGCTGCAAAGGCAGTCAAACATCTGTCACCCCATCACTCCACCATTACAGGTAGCTCAAGGTGCAGGTGACAAAAATGCTGGTGACTTCTACAAAGAAAGCCTCATCCTCTCTATTGATCACTTCAGCACTGCTTCCAACAGGAGTCACCGACTCAGACCCTCAGCTCAAGGTAACATATACTCACCACAGCCCTGTCCCTTGGGCCATCTGCAAGGAAGGCAAGATGTTCTCTCCAAAGCAACCCCCACCTTCAGGGCTGGGGCCCGTGTGCTGCATGCAGGGCAGGCACAGTTTGCATAGTAAGTATCTTATGAGATCAAACCCTTAAGTAGGAGTACCACGCAAATATCATTTTCCAAAGTACTTTGTCTCACTCTGCATCACTCTACACAGCTGCGGAGTGAAGCGCCTCACTGTCCGGGGCAGGTGTGGCTCCTGGCCCACGAACAGTGAGTGTGGTCTGGCCCCTCACTCAGCAGATGCAGGCCCAGCTGCAGAGACAGACTCGGCTGCTCACTCAGGTTCATGGTTAGTTAACAGCAAAGGCATAACCAGATGCCTGGTCCCTAACACCAAGTTCCCTGTGCTTCCTCCTGCAGGCCAGGGCCCCACTATGCAGCCCAGCAAGTCAGCAACTCCTGGCATTATGAGCTCAGAGCCGCGCTCCTCAGGACACTGTGCATGGGTGTGACGAGGCAGGCCCTTGCTATCCCTGACAGAGGGAAGAAGGAAGATCCCAGCTGACAGAGGAGGACCAGGCGAGAACAGAGCGAGCCTGGGACAGTGGGCTATCATCTGGCATTCTGTCAGCTGGCACCTCGGTGCAGAACTTTGTTCAGGAACCTTGTGACTTGGTAAGACACAGACATAAATGATTCAACTCAGGGCATCAAGAATCCCTGGGAAATAACTCGTTGCAAGAGATTAAGAAAATAGGCTTTAGCACTAAGGACAGAAGTAAAGAGGTGCCAAACAGAGCAAGTATCTGTATTTATAAAAAATAAATAAACAAACAGGAGAGGAATGAGTCAGCAAATGAGATTACACATTTGGCCCTGGCAGGCTGGCTCTCTGGAAATCTGATCACACAGAGGCTGCAGATGCCAATGCTTTGCCCTCGTGAGCATGCGGAACACCGTCTGCCGGCACACAGATGTGGCCTTCCTGCCTGCCCACTTGCCTCTTGGTCAACTCTCAGGCGTTCCCTCTGCCAGCCTGACCCCAGATTAAGCCACCCGCCTGCAAAATGGTGTCTCAATGGTAGCAAAAGCCAGGGTGCTCCAGGGATCTCCCTGGCCTAGAACATTCAGGTTTGGAGTGGGAAGAGAAGATCTGAGGAGATTATACAATTATTGAAATCAAATTGTATGTCTGGACTTGTCTGCCTTTACTTCTTAAAATTGAGACTAAAAATACAGGTCATATGCCTTAATAGTTAAAAAATCACCTTGCTAGTTTAGTAACTAAAAAGGTATTAATTTAGTTTTCATTTTAAGTTAATTTAAAAATAGTTTAGACAACCAGTATAAATGCCCTACAGAGTTTAACCCACTGTTAAATTATTTTCACATTTTCTCATCCTGTAACAAGCCACTGACGTTTAAGGAAGGTTCCTTACTGAATAAGGTTTTTGCCTTAAGACTGTGAGCTTAGTAAGGGCCAGGCTATGTGGAATTCCACTTTGTGCTCAGAGCCCTGACGGCATGGGTTAGACCCCTGTAAACGTTACGGAGTTAAATGAACATATTGTAAGTCTAATTTATAAAGTTATCACTAAGCACAGCTTCTGCTTTTGGCGATGCTTTGTTTTCATCACTGCAAGAAAAGATAAGGCAAAATGGCAACACCTGGCACACCTGTTGCACTCCTAACCGCTGCCCTTGGCAGGCATCAATAATCAATCACAGCGTCATTCTCAGGATTGCTCACAGCACAGTACATCCAGGCAGCTACTGCCAGTGGCTCAGAGCAGCTCTCAGCAGGAAGCCTGCCACTGCCGCTGGTAGAAATAGCAATACATCTGCAGAACTGGGTTCTAGCCTTGGCTCTGCCACTAACACTAACAAGCTACTAACTAGCTGAGCAACTTGTGACCAATCACTTCCACCCTCTGGGTCTCAACTGCAATATAAGTGGTTTGGACTCTGATATATAACATTCTGTTATAGTCATGCACCATGTAACAACGTTGTGATCAATGACAGACTGCATATATGGTGGTGGTCCCATAAGATTATAACGGAGCTGAAAAATTCCGACTGCCTAGTGACATAGCCACTGTAACACTGTAGCCTAATTATTTTCTTTTTTTATAAATTTAGCATACACTAACATCCTAGGCCTTCACATTCACTCACCACTCACAGGCTTACCCAGAGCAACTAATAGTACTATAAGCTTCATTCATGGGAAGTGCCCTATACAGGTATACTTTTTTTAATCTTTTATACCATATTTTTACCATGCTTTTTCTATATTTAGATATGTTTAGATATATGAATACTTACCCTTGTGTTACAAATGCCTACAGTCTTCAGCACAGTAACATGCTGCAGAGGTTTGTAGCCTAAGAGCAACGGTCCACATCACATAGCCTAGGTGTGTAGTAGGCTATGCCATCTAGGTTTGTGTAAGTCCACTCCATGATGTTTGCACAACATAGAAATTACCTAAGGATGTATTTCTCAGAACATATCCACACGGTTAACCAATGCATGCCTATATTTTACTTTTGAAAAATAAAGGTCTGTGAAATTGGCAAGAAGTTCTTTTCATGTGAAGATGTTTTAGTTAGCCAACATATGAAACATGTTTGAGCTCACACCAACATACACAGGTGCTCCTTGACTTACAGTGAGGCTATGTCCGATAAATCCATCATAAGCTGAAAATGCTGTAAGCTGCAGACGTGTGGCTGACGGGCAGCTGCGGCTCACTGCCACCACGGCCCAGCATCAGGACAGAGGTACGGTTTCTACTGACTGTGTATGGCGACTACACCATCCTAAAGTTGAAAAATCCTAAGTTGAACCATTATAAGTTGGGGAACATCTGTATGGAGAATATATTTTCAGAATCTAGTTCTCAGTATACTGGTTGGTTGTGACCCAGAAAAATGAATGGTATTACCACAGAAAGTCCCCTCGGTCTGCCCCCGCCCACCTTACCTCCCGCCACCCCCACCACTTGGCCACACACAGCCACATCTGATACTCCACAATCTGTTTCCTGAGAATGGCTGCCCTGTGCCTCGCTCACACACATCAGCAACTTTTACCATCACCCTGGCCATGAGAAATCCTCCCGCTCCTGGGCCACGGGGCCCCTTCCTCTGAGCCCCTGCCCACACACCACAAATAGTGTTCACATGTCTCCCTCCTGGACTGTGAGCTCCCTGGGGGCAGACACTAGTTCTTTTCATCTTTGTAGCCCCAACACCTGTGAATACTAGGGGCTACATTTCATGAATGAGTGAGCCTCATCACCTATGCTTATAAAACCTAAGGACAGCATTCACGAGATAACATACCTGTACTGTCTTTTAATAAAAGGTCTTGCACTATTAACTTCCTTCTGAACTTCTAAGAAAAAAATATTCTCAAATTCTTGAACATTTGGTAAGATTCTCTGACAAAGTGTCCCTGTGTGATTCAGATGTGGAGCTTGGTTTGACATAAATATCTTCCTACTTTGTGAAGTCTGAGACGTCACATTTGGAGAGTGAGGACATGGAGCAATATGGAAACGCATCTGGCTCATTATGTGAAGACATCTAATATTTCAAATCATTCCAGCTTCTGTATTTTGAAGACCTAAAAAAAAAAAGGCAGCAAAGTCCCCATTTTCTTAAATATTTCAATAGGCACAGATGCCCTGCACCATTTGGCACTTAATCCATGTTGTCTTGTGGGTCATGGCTGGCCTCCTCAACTAGACTGTAAAGTATTTGAGGACAGTATCAATAAACTTGATAATTTCTGTATGTCCCACAGAGCTGAGTACACAGTAGGTACTTAATAAATGCAGTTATTAATACAATGCAAAATAGGAACTTCATAATCCTATCGGCAGGGGTCACTTGCAGATACTTGGTACCACAGTCACTGAGGAGCGTGTGTGTGGTTCTTGACTGATGTGCAGTGAAGTAACCAGGGGAGGGCAGGCTGTGAGGGTCGGGAAAGATCCTGTGAATAAGCGAGGACACTGAACTTGACTCTCCCAGTAAACTAAAGCACGATGATGATGCCTTCTTACCATGTGCCGGGAGCTATTCTGAATAGTTGATACGTGTTTACTACTTAAATGGTAGCTAAATTGAATATTATGAGCATTTCATCCAAGCAAGGCAACTCTGGGTCCTTAATCAAACCAGGTGACAGTCAGTAACAACAGGAAGCATCAGTCCAGGCATGAGGGGGCAGGGGGCATCCCCACTGTCTCCTGGCATCCCGAGTCCCATGGGCAACGGGAGGAGCATGTTTCTGAGTGGGTATTTGCTGGGTGCCTTGCTCCTGGGGGAGTAACAGCATTTCCAGTTTGCTGGCAGTGCGGTCAGGGGGCTGCACGGCCAGGAAGGAGCCGACAAGGCCCTCTTCCCACACCTCCATTGAGTCACATTTCTCTCCAAGGGCAAGGGCACTGCAGCGAAATGTGACCTAGAATGGCAGCAATAAATGCGTGACAGACACCCTGTCATGCTGAGCTCTGAGGAAAGACAGCGGTGCCAGGAGAGCCCCCAGCCCCAGGCACTTTCTGGCAGTTGTGACAGGTAACCATTTGGACAAATCTGACACATCCACCTCCCTGCAAGGGAGGAAACCGCACCTCTCCCCGCTGACTCTGCCCCTCAGGGTTGCTGAGGCTGAAGGAAAATCTGCTGAGTGTTCACTTTAATAACTTGAGGTGCTGCGAGCTCAACCAACCTGGAGAGGCCCACGCTTCCCCTCTTCCACAAGCCCACCTTGGGATGGCTGCCAGTGCTCTCTCAGGGATCCTAGTGACTTCGTAGCTGACACATCAGCTGAGCTGGACTCAGCACCTGCCTGAAACCAAGCGGACTCCTGCGTCTCAGCAGGCTGTGGCTCTGGCTTCCCCTTGGAGGCAGCCCTGTGGATCGAGCCCACCTGCCAGGGGACGTTCAGAAGCCTCACGGAGGCACCTGTGTACTCTGCCACTCAAAGTGCTGCCTGGGGCCCAGCAGCCCCAGCCCCGCTGGGAGCTGGGCAGAAATGCAGACTCTCAGGCTCCACCCAGACCTACGGAAACCAAATCTGCATATTCATGAGAACCAGGGCTTTAGCTCTGTTCGCAGTCCTGGTTGCACATCAGAGTCCCCTGGGAGCTTGTGAAAATACTGATACTCAGGTCACGCCCCAGCCCAGTTGCTGGCAGTGGGGCCCAGGTGTCAGTAATTTTTAGAGCTCCCGGGGAGATTTCAGAATGCAGCAAGGTAGAGAGCCACTGTGTGACCGGGTGAGGCACCTGGGGGAACACTCCCCATGTATAAGCACACGGTGCTCCCCTGCAAGGACAAGCAGCTGCCACAAGCTTGGCACCTGCACCATCTAAGTGACGGAAGCCATTCATGGCCAGTGTCTTCCTAATCTGTGACCTGGCAGTGGAAGCTGAGCACACAACGTCATTGGGGGAGGGGACCCTCAAAGTTGATCCAGTCCATCTCCTAGGGGTGCCTCTCACAATACAGGCTTAGGGCAGCCCACAAAGATCCACCCTCTAATCGTGGCTGGGCTGTCCTCGGAAGGGCCGAACAGTTAGAGTTCCCTGGGAAGGGACATGAGGCTTTCCAACCCCTGGGTGAGGGTCTGGGAACAGCAGGGGTGACGATCCCAAAATGTGGGCAGGTGGGATCACATATGTCCACATCTAATGCTACATAGAAACAAAAAGGTTTTCCTTTGAGTCACTGAAGGCCAAATAAAGGAGAACTGAGGGACCATAGCCTCCTAGGGATTGGAACTCATTGGAGGGCTAAAGGCCATTCGGGCTGCATTCCACTCAAAGCGGGTGGTGAGGCAGCAGCTCCACTCTGTGCACCACAGAGCAGAGGGGACGACTCCTCCAGCAGGGCTGGAAACCATTCACCCGGGTCCCGACACCCAGGGATTTGGTAAGAACCTGCCAAAGCCAGGCTCTTAATACACAGTATGGCCCAAGACAGGAGCCACAGACATGGCCTAGGCCTAAGCCAGTCAATGTAGGTCCATTCCCCTGGTAAGGGCAGTCATTTCAGGGTCAGACACATAACTGGTTTCAGGCCAAGGAGAGTGAGGCTCAGGGCTTTCTGGAATTGCTGAAAGGGAATGTTTCTTTTTTGCTGGGCCTGGAAGCATGTGAGTCTATAGAGGGAAGAACCACCAAGAGCTGAAAAGAGAAGAGCAAAACACACCTGGGTACTTTGGAGTCCTGGATCCAGCCATTCCTGAAGCTACCTATGCCTCTCCAGTTATATGAGCCATAAAATCTGTCTCTCTGGTTTCTAAAAAGCCATATAAGCCTTTGCAATCCTTACCTATAAATGAAAGAGTCCCACCTTCTCTGAGCAAACAGGGGCTGGCTGAGTGATGTCAACGCATTTGAACCCTCTGAAGCTGCCTAGACACGCTCTGTTTGGTTCCATTTTAAATACATGGGACAAAGCGTTTTGATACACTTTCAGGACTTTCAGCTGCAGCCAGGACAGGCTGAGGCAAACTGTAAGGTAGGTATCATTAAGGGAAAGGTCTATTTGTTGTAGATTTACACAAGGCAGAGGCATGATCCCTTCATATCAGAACCACTTTTGAATATCACAGTAACAGCAGAATAAGCAAACTCCAAGTTCTGGCCCATCCCCTGCACCTGCCCAGTGCATTTTGATGGCCTCCCTTCCCCCAGCAGGTAGGAAAGAATCTAGCAAAGGATGAAGGGCCTTAGAGTGAAGTAGACACAGGTAACAGCAGCAAGGTCCTTGGGTAGAAAGAGCCGTGAGAGGCATTTAGGAAAGCCTCACATGGCATCCCGAGGCTCAGTAGGAGTGGCAGTATGCCCTTGGGTGGGGCAGGTCACCCGATGCAAAGGGACCAATGATGGAAGACTCAACACCAACCCAGAGCGACTGGCACAGAGATGGGAGGATGGAGGTCTTGATGGATTGGACAAATGGCATGGAGGACCGGCAGCGTTTCTCCCATCCCGATATCCAGGCACCACAATTCACTTCCCAGAACGTAAGTGTTACCCCCTGGGTGCTGAAGGCTGGAAGAAACACCAGGTTGGCTGAGATTAGACTGGCAGGCAGTCAGCCCTGGGGCTCAAAGCAGTAATGAAGCTGAAAGTTGTGTTTCTCAGGCACTTGCACTGGTGGCCGGAGACCTGCACCTGGGGAGCCCCGCCCAGGGCTCTGCACACATCAGGTGCTCCACGTGGGGCAGCAGCATGTTGCTCCCACTGGTTCTGTGCCACCCAACAAGAACGTGTTTGTAAAGCTAACACAAGTGCAACTAGTGTGACAAACCAGACGTGACAAAACTCTGCCATCCAAATGGAGGGATAAACCTGAGCCTGAGTAGATCAGAGAGAATTTGAACTTCTGTCTACACTGGCGTCCTGGTGTCACTCACCAGCCTGGGCCTGGTAAGTTTCTCACCTATCCAAAGAGGACAACAAGGCTTGTTGTACAGGCTGCTGTTTAGGACCGAGTAGATGATGTAATGTACAAAGGAGGGATGGAGCTAATGGAAGGGATTATTGCTCACTGTTATTTTTGGCACCTCTCAAAATGCAGCACATGGGCACCCACCCACACCACCTCCGCACAGGCCTGCTCTGGCTGTCCCGTCCTAACTCACTGGGGTTCAGAAATAGCACCACCCACACAGGATGATCTGTGGCTGAGGAGCAGCCTGTGCTGGAAGGTGGGGGCAGCAGATCCACAGGTGCCCCTACCCACCTGGGGACACAGGCCAGCAGAGGGCATGAGGGGTGGCAGGGTAGAACCTGGTGCTAAGGAGGCCCTGGAAACACATGGCAAACACCTGCCCCTTCCTGCCATGGATGAGTGACACTGAGGCCAAGACAGTGCCTGGATCAGCAGCAAATTCCTGGCCAAATAACTCAGAGGCCTGAGTAGCTCCCAGGGCCAGGAGGGAGGGCTCAACACAGAGGGACAGGTAGGGCCATGCTGGATGTTGCCAGGGTCCCATCATAACCTCATGCACAGGCCTCCAGAGAAGAAACATGCAGGGCTGGAAGCAGGTGAGAAAGGAATTAAGATGGTGCCACTGGACCTGAACCCCACCTCCTCCCATAGTGACAGCCAGCCTGGCCTCACCACCAGGACACCCTGACCATAACTGCTGCCCAACCCAACTCCAATGGAGAGCGGAACACAAGGATGATCCTGCTATAGACAAAATTATTGTGATCCCCACACCCAAATTCATGTGTTGAAATCCTAATCCCTAAGGTGATGGTATTAGGATGCGGGGCCTTTGGGAGATGATTACGTCATGAGGGTAGAGCCCTCATGAGTGGAATTAGTGCCCTTATAAAAGAGGCCCCAGAACTCTCTCATTCCTTCTGCCATGTGAGGACACAGCAAGAAGACGGCCATCCATGAGCCAGGGAGTGGACTCTCACCAGACACCAAATCTGCCAGTACCTTGATCTTGAACTTCCCAGCCCCCAGAACTGTGAGAAATGAATTTCTGTTGTTTATGGTATTCTGTTACAGCAGTTGGAATGGACTGAGACAGATCCCTACTTGCAGGCACCTGAAAAATGGGAGAATGAATTGAACTTGGGCCTTTCAGAGAGTGGCATCAGGTCCTTTGCCCCCTTCCTCAAACCCTGGAACAAGTGGGCACTGAGGCAGCTTCAGCTCACCAGGAGGGGCGGGAGAGGGCACCGGGCACAGAACAGCACGGGAGTGTGGGAAGGTGTGTATCTATGCCGATGAGGCGCCTGTACTATGAAACCATCAGAAGGAAGCCGAAGCTCACATACATACAGACTCTGCAGTTTACGCAGATGATCCAGTCAAGACAGTGTCTGGAAAATCTGCTGCTCAGTCAATTCTTCAGCAACCGTAAAGGGTGCATGAGACATGTGGCTCAGATAATATGACACCTGAACTCTAGACCTGATATCAAGACCCTGTGCTAAGACCTCCTTAAATCTCCCTCCTTCAACGTTGTGCTGAGGAGCTGCTAAACCCAGGGGGAGGATACTGGTGGCGAGAGCATCTGCATTTTTCCCCACATTTTTTATGATGGTAGAATGCATAGCAACTGCATTTTTAAAGTTTTTCAGCTGGAATAAATAACAGGCAAGAGCCATAGGATGCCACTGGATGAATGTTTACAATTCAGGATGAAATAATTATTGAAAAAATATGATTGACAGGATGTGGTAAGCACTAAAAAAATAAACTCAGTAAAACTGAATAAGGAAAAACAGAAAACGTGAATGAAAATATGACTCTTAAAAGCTCAGAATCTCAGATGTGGCAAAAACTGGAGCTCTTATTTGGCAACCAACCAAAAAGTTTTCAAGCAGTGGAACTGAGGTTGACAGGTTCTGTAACTTGCCCCAGGACACAGAGTGAACTAGTGGCAAAGTGAGCTCTCTCAGCTAATCAAACATGATGACACCAAACATTCATTGTGATGCAAAACACTTTAAATAATAAAAACAAAAGCAAGTGATATCAGCAAAAAGTCTCCCCCATAAAAGCACTGAGAAAACGGAGTGGGGGGGGGAGGGCAGAAAGTCAGAATTAACTTTTCAGAACTCTAGAAATTAATGCAACAATCCAGGGAGCATTTATTCAAGAGAAACAGCTGAATCTTGTTGAGAACTGTGAGCCTTGTGGCATTTCCACTTGCCATATTCCAATCCCCTGTCTCTACTTCCATGAGAACCTTGAAAACCATCAGCTTCACGCTGACTGTGTAAACCAGCAGCCTGGCAGCCACTGGAGGGGGAAGAACAGGGTTGAAGCTGCTTCAAAACTCTACTCCCAGAGAATTGTCATGATTTGACCTGTCTGGTGGTTCCCTGGTAAATCACACCTGCAAGAGGGAAAACCTGCTCTGACCTGAGTCAGAGGTCACCAGTGTGAAAAGCCCCACCGAAGTGCTTGTTGAAGACAATTACAGGCAAATATTTAACTTTACAGCTAGTTCTGACAGCAGTGGATAACAGTCGGGGCATACAATAGCCTAACTAAAAAGCTTCAAAGGCAGCCCAGCATGTTCCTGGGAACCTAGAATATCGCATGTAAAGCTGTGCACACACTCAGGAAAGACCTGAGAAGGCCTTAAACTCTCCCTTCTGACTGATCCTGAGGCTCTGCACACGTAGGAAGTGAGGGTTTAGACAGACTTGTCAACTGTCTAGTTGAGTGTTGCCCACAGAGTCTCTCAAAGATTGGGAGGGTTATTGATTCTAAATGTTAATCTCTGTCCAATCATTAGCTTATCACTAAGCTAATCAAGTGAATTCCATGGCCACAGATGACAAAAATAGTTCAGAAAAGTCAATAAACCATGACATCAACAAACTTGAATAACAACAAACCCTGGGGAGGGAAGGTGAATCTGATATCCGAAGTTGCCACATTATATTTTAAAAATTTTCAACAAAAAATTACAAGACATAAAAAGAAACACAAAATATAGTCTATATACAGAAAGCTCAGATGTCAGACTTATTAAAGAACTTAATTGTTTTAAATATGTTCAAAAAATCAAGAAAACATGTATAATGGAAAATATGAGAATGATATCTCACCAAATAGAGAATACAAATGAAGAGATTAATTTTTAAAAGAGAGACAAGTAGAAATTCTGGAGTTGAAAAGTACAATAATTGAAATTTCCAAAATCACTGGAGGGGCTCAATAGCATATCTGAACTGGCAGAAGAAATATTTAGTAAACTTAAAGACAGATTAATTAAGATTAACCTCTCTAAGGAACAGAAAGACTAACAATGAAGAAAAATAAACAGAGACCTGTGAGAGGCCACTGAGCATACTGACATGTGCATATTGAGTTTCAGAAAGAGAAGAAAGAGAATGGCATAGAACGAACATTTGAAAAATAACTGAGCACTTCCAAAATTTGAGGAATCCATGCATCCTCCAAGAAGCTCAATGAACTCCAAGTAGGACAGATTCAAAGAGATCCATACCTAGATATGTCATAATCAAACTGTCAAAGTCAAAGATTCTTGAAAGTAGAGAGAAGTGACTTATCACATACAAGGGGTCCTTAATGAGATCAGGAACTGATTTCTCATGAGAAGCCAGGGAGGCCAGAAGGTAGTGAGATGAACTATTCAAAGTGCTGAAAGAAAAAGACTATGGACCAAAAACACTAGATCTAGCAAAACTATCCTTCAAAAATAAAAAAATTGGGGAGCAACTGCTTAACAGGTACAGAGAGTTTCCTTTTGGGGTGAAGAAAATATACCCATTCTTTGATCCAGCAATTCTACTGGGAATTTACTCTATAGAAATATTCACAGAAGCACACATATATAAATGGACAAATATGTCCCCTGCAGTCAGATTTGTATTAAACAATTAGATATATTATAAATACCTCTCTATATGGGAATGGTTAACTACTAAATAGTGGTTAAAAGAAATGAGGTAGACTATTTACTGACACAGAAGTATCTATAAAATACATTGTGAAGTTTAAAGAAGATCTGCAGAAAAACACACAAACTATGATTTTATTTTTGCATAAAAAGTGAACTCCAATATGCATATATACATATATGTAAATGTAACCAGTTATAGACCCAACTAGACTTCTTAGAGTGAAAACAGAAACCCACTGCACCTTCTTCATACTCTTACTAAACTTGCTGTGTGGATCTGCTCCTGCCTCCAGAGATCTCAGCCATAGCTTTTCTGGTCTGAGACCTGGTCCTGGCCCCCCACTGCCAGCTCACAAACCCTCTGGCCCTCTGGCTGAATCCCTTGTCCACCCCTGGCAGGAGTATTGCCAGTCCTAAGAGGCCTTTCCCAGGGCCGCCCCCAATCTCCAGGCACACCAGGGTAAGGGGACACAGGGCAGGAAACAGGCTCCCTGTACATTCTCTCCACCTAAGATTGCACCTCCTCAGCAGGCTGGAGTAGCTAGAGCCGATCTGCCTTCACCACACCGTGAAACTTGGGGGCACCCGGCACCACAAAATTGTCCTCAGTCAAGAGTGCAGAAGCAGCCCTATTTTCATGTCCTGTTGTGTAAATGTGTAAAAAAGATCTGGAAGGATGCATAATGGCTTTATCTCTGGGGTAGAGATTATAACTTTTTACTTCTGTTGCTTCTATAGTATTTTTTTTCCAGTAACTCCTGTTATTAAAAGAAAATTAAAAAGAAAAAAAGTCTCCTGAATCTATTTCTGTCCTCCTCATTTTGAACAGATTGTCTTTTCCCAAGGAAACCCATGTCGTCCAGGGTAACCCAGTCAAGGCTCTGAATCGGCAAATACTTAGGATCACCTGAACTCCCATGGACTGCACACTGGAGTCACCTGAGTGCCAACGCCCAGAGAATCTGACTGAATCAGCTGGGGATGGGCTTGGGCATCAGGCTGTGCTAAAGCTCCCCAGGTGACTGCTATGGGCAGCCAAGGTTGAGAAACAATGGCCTTGCTCCTCTCAACAGGGCCCCACCTGCGCTTAGCACCCCACTCCTCTTTCTCACTCAGTGGAGCTGCCTGTTACATGTTCCAATCAGCAGTACTTCTGCTCTAACTTTGATTCAAGACACTGTGTTTTCCAAGTGCAAAGCTACCTTGTTACATGTAGGGGGGAGGGAAAGCAGAGTGGGAAGAGGGAAGCAGCAGAGAACACCCCTCCCATCACATCTCCATAAAGGACCTGGCTCCAGAACCACTCCGCAGGAGAGTGATAGCTCATGAGAGGCCACAGTGGGAAGTGTTTCAACGCTAATTAGAGCAGAGAAGCACAACACAACCACAGCCCATGAAAGCAGCACGAAGGTGCGAGAGATGCTGGGCTGAGTGGCCACGTAAAATAGCCACAGGTGTGATCTCTCATGAGCTGGGACAGAAAAGACTTGGGGCTACCTGCAGTCACCCCCAAAGGGGTGTGTGGTGGGCCCTCGTGGCCCAGCTTTGGTGAGTGGGCAGCAATCTGCATAGTGTGAGAAGGGAGGTAAATCTACATATTATGAGAAAATAGGCAAAGAAAGGTTTGGGGGAAGGAGCTCTGTGAAACTGTCTCCAACAGCCTCGACTCCAGCCTCTGTCCTCTCCCTTGATGGATCTAGAGTTCATGCCACAGGGCTTAACACAATTAACTATTATTCAAATGTTTCAGCAGTTATGATCTCCCTAGCCAGAATATCATCAGCACCTGCACCTAGATGTCACTCATTAAACTCCTGGTGGTCGCTGGCCCTGGGATTTTACAGATGCCTCTGTCCATTCATCAAAAAATCTGTCCTCAGCACCTTCTAGCTATAGGCACCGTGCCAGGTGCCCAGGACACATTAGTGAGAACAGACAAGGGTTCTGCCTGCAAAGATCTTACAGCCTAGATCTGGGAGCAATTACGACACAGTGTGGCAGGTGCCAGGGGAGAGGAATCAGTGGCTTTGAGAGCAGGAAGGAAGGACGCTTAGCCCAGAAGAAAGTGAGAGCTAGGCTGAGGCTGGATGGGTGAACAGAAAGTCTGTCTCATAAATACTGTGTGGTGGCAGCAAGGAGTGGGAGGCAAGATTCCAAGTATAGGGAAGAGTATATGCAGAGGCTAAGAGGCAAGAGAGGATGGAACCTGCTCAAGGCACTGTAAGAAGTTCAGTATCACTGAGGTTTTGAGTGTTGGACTAGGGTGGAGAAGGGAACTAAGCTAGATAAGTAGTAGATGATTCAAGAATAGTAAGCCACGTTAAGATGCTTGGACTCTATTTTAAATGTAATGAGAGCATGGAAAATTTTCAGCTGGAGGATCACATGATCAAATTTAAGTGTTAAGAAGACCCCCTTGGTTACAGGGCTGCTATGGTCTGAATGTTTGTGTCCCCCCAACATTCCTATGTTGAAATCTTAATCCCCAAGGTGATGGCATGAGGAGGTGGGGCCTTTGGGAAGTGATTAGGTTGTGGGGGTGGAGCCTCATGATGGGATTAGTGTCTTTATAAAAGAGACCCCAGAAAGCCCTCTCACTCCTGCCATGTGAGCACAAAGCAAGAAGATGCCACCTATGAACCAGAATGTGGGCCCTCACCAGCACCCGAGTCTGCCAGTGCTTTGGTCTAGGACTGCCCCATCTCCAGAACTGTGAGAAACAAATTTCTGCTGTTTAGAAGCCACCCAGTCTGTGGAAGTCTGTGGAAGCTCAAACAAATTAAGCCAAGGGCAGCACCAGGGATGGAGGGCTGTGGCGGGAGGGCTGGGTGATGGCAGGGGACAGGCAGGAGGGGGCCACCTTGAGGACAGAATGCACAGGACGTGGTGCCTGAAGTAGGGCTGGGAAGTGAGGAGGAGGGGGGCAAGGATGGACCCAGGTTTCCAATGGGGGTAGGTGAGCAGATGCTGCAGTCCCTCACCAAGAGGCACGGCTGTGCTGGGAGGGAAACAAAGACGCGTTCATAGCTTTGGACACGTGCATGACTTCAGACAAGAAAATATTGCAAAGGAAGAAATCAAGAGCTGAAAAGGAATAATTGTTCTAAACTCATCAATCTCATATAAACAAACACATTCACATGAAATTCATATAAACACTCACGAAAGGAGATGAATCCAAAAAAACCCCACCCAAACCTGCACCCTCCATGCACCTTAAGGGGCAGGCTGGAGCAGAGGTACAAACTCCACAACCTTTTATGCAGCAGAGGAAACCAGATCGGGACCTTGAGTGAGTCCTGACAACTGTCGCCGGCAGAAAGCTTGATGCTCATGACATGAAGTGAGCCCCGGGCTGGGGATGTATCTGAACCCCAGCATAGAGGGGGTGCTTCCAGGGGAGGGGAGGAGCCTGAGCCTGTTGTCAGTGACCAAACCAGTCAGGCATTCCTCACCCCTCTGCTATTATTTTATGTTATTTTTAAATGATCACACTGTAAATCTGACTTGGTTTGGGTGTACAGGTCCACGAGTTTTGACATATGTGTAGAGCCATGTAGCCACCACCACAGTCAGGATACAGAGCTGTCCCATCACCCTCCAAAAAATCCTCCCCTGTGCTACGCCTTTATAATCTCTCTCTCTCTCTTTCTCTCTCTCTCACACACACACACACACACACACACACACACACACACACACACACACACACACACCAGAAATCACTGATCTGTTCTCCATCACTATCATTCTGTCTTTTTGAGAATGTCACAAAAATGGAACCGTCCAGTATGTAACATTTTGAGACTGGCTTCTCTCATGCAGTGTGACACTTCTGAGATTTCATCCAAGCTGTTGCATGTATCAGTGGTTTGTTCCTTTCACCCTTCTGGTATTAAACTTGAAAGTGCTGACAGCATTGCTTAAATGCATGGATGCCAAAGAAATTGTCTCCCTGTCACAGGTTCCCTGATCGCAGCAAACCAAATTCATAACATGGAATATGCAGAAAACCAGTGACTTATGTATGTGGGAACAGATTAGTAAAACATTAAAGCCTTGAAGCTTTTGTGGGATATAACCTTTTTAATTCCTAAAGTAGGGATGTTCCATGTAATCCAACGAAGAGAAAAAGTAACCCTTATTTTCATTATTTACAAACCTAACTTGGGATATATAGTCAAGACTTAGTTATTGTTTTTCCTGCCCTTCCCACACAATAAGAGGGGACTAGGGGTGCATCTCAATCATGTATTCAGTATTCACATAATTCTGAGCTAGAAGGCAACTCTGGATGTCACCCTCATTTGACAAGTCATCCAGCAAACATTTACTGAGTGCCTGGATGTGCACAGCACAGTACTGAGAACAGAGACAGGCGGTGCATCCTCCACCCTCCAGGGAGACAGTCCCAGATGATCCAGGGCCATGGAGCCCACTGTGAGGTTGCCAGCAGCTGGCACTTTGCTTAGGTTCCACAAAATCACGGTGTTCCCCAAGATTTCACCATCAGTAGATTGGATCAGGGAGCCTTGAAGCCTGCTGAGCAGTGGGGGAAGCTGAGACAGGATTTATAGTTTGTCACATATAATCCACAACAGTGAATTCATAGATAACTAATCAAGAGTTGACTGTATTAGGCTTTAGCCACTATAAAGACCAAGATACAAGGCCAGACACAGTGGCTCACGCCTGTAATCCCACAGCCAAGGTGGGAGAAATGCTGGAGGCCAGGAGTTTGAGACCAGCCTGGGCAACATAGTGATACCCTGTCTCTAAAAATAAAATAAAATAAAAAATACAAAGATTATGGAATCAGCTGAAAGAAAATTCTCTGTTGGTCACTTGGCTGGTATGTGAGCGAGCGGGAGCCCAGCACGAGGCTGGCCACTGGACCGTGCAAAATGGGGAGACCAGATCTCTTAACCTCAAGACATTAATCCTTTTAAAAAGGTACAAATACGTAATAAGCACCTAAGTATGACCAAGAGTCTTCATACAGCCTTGTAGTTAATGGGAGAGACAGATGTAAGTTAAACAAGTCTAGGCAAGAAAGGAAAAAAAAGTCCTTATGGCAGAACAGGGACAGGTGCCAACTGGACATTCAGTGGCTGAGATCCCTGGGACCACAGGGATCCGTGGAAGGCCTGGGACCACAGCCAGGCCCTGAAGGACAGCTAGGGAATGGCCAGGTGAGGAACAGGGGTCAGGGGTGGCCCTGCAGGCAGGAGGCAGTGCCCGAGCATGGGCCAGTGGCAGAGCTAGATGTGGTCAGCAGATGCCGTGGCCCAGTGGACTGGCGTGAAAAACACTTGTCTACAGAGGAAACGAGAGAGAAGCGCTAAAAGGCCAGGGTAGGCCTGACAGTGGAAGGCTTAAGGGCATGGCCACGGAGGGCGGGTGGACTGAGCTGGCGGGAGGGGTGCCCTGCTGCTGTACCCCCTTGTCCCAACAGATGGAGGAGGGCAGGCCTCCCGGGGGAACCAAGCACACTCCTTCCAACCCAAAAATGATGCAAGGGCCTGAGCCTAGCCAGGGAGCGAGCTGAGCCCTCCACCCCACTGCCTTGTTGGGCAGAGCAAACCAGCCACAGGAAACAATTAGAGACTCAGGTGTGGCTTCGGGGATGGGGCCTTGCCTGTGAAGGAGAAGGTCACCTGGCTCCACCCTCCGTGACGGTGGCAGGGGTGAGAGAGTTCAAGTTCCAGAGAAAGGAGGAACGACCCCCTCTCCTCACTTAAGACAGGAAGTATTTCAACAAGTAATGGGGTTGGGGTTCCAGGGTTTGGGCTTTAAAAGCACGTGGCTTTCCAGTCCCAAGCTTCCATCTTGGTTCTGTTACTTAGAGCAACGTGACCTTGGACAGGTTCTGTAATTCCTCTCATCTGTGAAAAGGGACCTATCCCTCTTTGCAGGGTTCTTGAGAATTAAATGCTGATATGCTGGCATAGGTCTGGCCATAGAGAAGGCTCAATAAACAGTGACAATTTTGACCATGATGAGGCCCGTGAAACTCTGCCACAGCAGGAAAGTTGCCAACACTGCACAACAGGACTTCTGGTTTTGGTTTCCACCAAAGGTCTGCCTTTGCTTGGGACAACCCTGACCCTATATATACAGAACACAGGGCCGGGCACAAGCACAGTCCCAGGAGTCCCTCGCTTCAGAGCTCAGAGTCCTGAAGGGCCATCCTGGGTGGTCAGCCTGTGTGGCCTGAGGGTCGTGGCCTGCAGATGGGGGGGGTGGCGAAGGCTGATGTCACAGTATCTTATCCTCGATGTGCATCTGGGCATGACATGGCCACACAGGAAGCTGTCACATCAGAATACATACAGGGCTCGTAATTCTCCAGGAATCCTCTGCCTTCTTAAAGTCCTGACACAACAGAGGCACAGTCTAGGGTCTCCAGCTTACAGTTAGGACTAGGGCCTCTTTACTAAAGTCCAGAATCTGGGGCCAGAATGGGCAAAATTGGGTAAACTCCAACTGGGTGTGCATCATATGACTCAGTGCCAGCAAATATTAATGACAGTTTGCTGGTAACACACCACACAAGTCAGATCAAACACAGCCCCTCCTCGCAAGGAGCTCGCAAGCTGGGTGAGGGGTGCGACGTGAGCATAGAGCAGTGAGGAACGACTGAGGGCACAGTGCTGCATGGCTGGACACTGGCTGAGAACGTGGGACAGAGATGGAAGAGCCCCTACGTGAGGACAGTCAGGAAAGGCCATTCTCCAACATGAAAAGTTCCAAAGACCTGCAAATGGAAACCTAGCTATTTGGAGGCTCACCTGTCCCAAAATGTGACTTGGAAACAGTGTGCAAATGAGATTCAGATGTCAATCCCTATGGCACAAGGGAAGAATGTCATCAATGAAAGGACACAGGGGTGGGCCCGCCTCTCTCAGGTGCTGCCAGCCCTGTGGTGATGGGGTCTCCATCAACCACACCTGCTCCGGCCTGCAGGGCCCAGAGTCAGGTCCAGGGAGAAGGCAGGTGATGACGCTGCCCCTTGGCCAGGGCAAAATCCCTTCCGAACTAAGACAGGTTCAAGACCTTTCATTTGAGGACTCCAACAAAGCCCAGGAAATGATCTTATGAATATTAAGTGGGCTCCCTGAGTGTGCAGGTACCAAGATCTCCTGGGGTGCAGGTGTTCTGGTCTTCCCAGCAGATGCATCCCCCATCCTAGATTCCCAAACCAGGCTGCAGGCTTTCAAAGCAGTTTTGAATGGGCTTGGGTGAGGGTCGCTGGTTACTGCCAGGGCCTGATCACCCCTTGAGTTGGAGGGAAAGGTCTACAGGACTGAAGGTCCTGCACTAGCTAGGGGACTCCTCCCCAGGCAGAAGCACCTGAGAAGGCCAGCTCTAGGGACTTGCCATGGTCCAGCATCCCTGAACTCTGGAGCCCTGAGTCACTTCTCATCTCCGGGGTCAGTATTCCAGGCTCGGTAGTCCCTTCTTCATCGAGAGGACACATTCTGGCCCCCAGGTCATCTCTCCAAGGCAAGCAAACGATACCCAGCAAACATGCCCCCAAGTTTATGAGATCTACTTAGGAAAATGTACTAAGTGTCCTAGTATCTACAGCCAGCTTGTACCACTCTTGCCTAGGAAGCTTGGTGTTATGAGATGACAACACTCTTCTCCTTGGGGTGCACCCCAGAGCTGCACTGGCACAGTCCCCCACATCACACGGAGGTACAGGGAGATGCGAACTCACATGATTTGAACGCTGACTCCCCTTGCCGTAGGGCTGGGGCCAGCCTCTCTCCCTCAGGAGACCGGATCTCAATGGTGCGGAGCCCTGCGGCTTCTCATGAACTGGCAGAGCCAGCAGCTTGATCGAAACAGCCTGAAGCCACAAGGAGCTCACGCCTGGCCTCAGCTTTCCTGCACAGACTCAACACAAGGATCACACCGCGTGGGCTCACTGCTCAGCCCCGACAGCACGGGACCACAATCGGATGGGCTGAGGATCAGCTGTCGGAAACCCGCCAAATGCCTGGCTTCAAGAAACATCACTGGTAAGAATTTCTTGATCTTAAAACCCATTTTGTTTCCCCCCTACTCTTAAAAACCTCATCTAGAAAAAAAATAAAGGGGTCCTCTTATAATTTCTCAGCGAGGTGTAAGAGTGGACATCATGTTCCAGTCCGTTAAGTAATTCCACCGGTGGGAAGCAGCCACATCTCTGCGGGCACATGGAGGAGACAGATGCTTTAAACTACTGCAAACACTTAAATCAAGGAATGGATTTTGTTTTTCCTAAAGCACCAATATTCCAATGATGAAAACCACTTGCATTCTGATAAGCCCCAAATGCTGAGAACACACTAAACATTCTTAACATGCCTCGCCCTTTAATTGCCTATCAAGTCGGTCTTAGTAATAATTTTAAGTTCAGATGTGTCACTACATTATGAAGAAAAAGCACTCTTTCCAGCATTATCCTTCAACACGCACATGCACGTGCACACATACACGCAAACACACAAGTGTGATCCTGTGATTCAGAAAGGCTGCAAAAAAAAAAAAAAAAACAAAGCCTGCTGCAGTCAGAAGTTTTGCTTTCCTGAACCTCAATCCAGGTGACACTCCCTTGTCTAATCTCTGGCATGTCGCCTAGCCACTCAGTGCCCAGAGAGGCATCTGCAAAACAGAGGGCTGCAGCTCATGTAAGAGAGCCCTGAGCCACTTTCATCCCAGGTGTCATTGATACTCGGAGCTCCTGTCAGCCTCAAACGCTGTGAGGACAAGGTAAAATGATCCCCAGAGAGTTACAGAAACAGAGGGAACACTGAGATACAAGACACTGAATGCAAAACAGTGTGAGTCGAGGTGCCCACTTCCCACGCACCCTCCACTGAGTTCACTGTAACCCCCTTTCCTGCCTTTAGGTCCACCCTCATTTGTCCTTTCCTTGGGAACAAATCTCCAGGAAACCTCCCCACTGCAGTCCTTATGGTGCCACAGTTGCCATACAATTCTCTTTGTCCCAGTCACCCACCCCTGGTGACTTGTTCAACACAGAAAGTCTCTTGGTGGGAGCCCTCCGAAAGAGCACTTGCCTTGGAGCTCTGAGACCCGGATCCTTGATCCCGATGTGCCACCTAATATGGGAATGACCTTGGGAAATCCACGGGATCATTCTTGGCCTGTGTCTTCATCTGAGCAGATGAAGAGGACATTTTTTTCTTATCCATATCAAAATTTTTAATTGAAAATTTTCTTTCACTGTAAAATTACACAGATTTTCTAAAAAGGAAAAAAAAAAGGCAAACCCAAAAGCCTACCACATCAAGTACTTCAACTTTAGTATGTTTTCCCCCAGACGTTGTTCCTGTTGGCACTGTATTTTATTTTCAATTATGCATGAAGCAAATATTTTTCACTACTACTAAGTTCCAGGCACCGCACTAGGCACCGAAGATCCAGCAATAGTCAACAATGAAAAATAAAGTCCTTGTTCTCACGTTTAAGGGTGGAGAGAGAGAATAAACAAACTGATATTCAATGTGTCAGGCAGTAGTGAGGGCTCGAAATTAAAGCAGAGTAAGGGGAGATGCTATTTCATATAAGTGAGCGGGAGGACCTTCTCTGAGGAGGTGACAGTTGAGTAGAGGCCTGAATGAAGTGGGGTGAGCTCTGGAGGTGAGTGGGGAAGAGCATGCAGGCAGTGCAGGGAGCAGAGCTGAGGGAGACTGGAGAGCGATCAGAGACATGCTGGATGCTGCGGGGCGAGGAGGGCTAACAGTGAGGAGGGCTTTACAGCTCCTGGATGAGACTTTGGATTTTATTCTGAGTGATATAAAACGCCATCAGAAAGTTCTGAGCAGAAGGCTGGCACAATGTGACTTATATTTTAATTTCCTTTTCTAATTACTCTTGCTAGGATATAAAATACAATTAATTTTTGTATATTGACCATATATCCTATGCCCTTTCTAAATTCACTTATTAGATCTAGTAGCAGTTTTGTAGATTAGTTAGAATTATGTCTTTTGCAAATAAACATCATTTCATTCCTTCCTTTCCAGCCCTATGCTTTTCATTTCTTTTTGTTATTTATAATGATTTTAGGTCTGGGTTTCTGGAAGATGAACTTGAACAGGGTATGGAATTTTTTCCTCCTATTCCTAGATTGCTAAGAGTTTTTCATCATAAATAAGCTGTCAATTCTGTCTAAAGCTTTCTTCTGCATCTACTGAACAGATCATATAATCTTCATTTTTACTCAATTAATCACATTAATGGACTTTCACATGTCAAGCCAACCTTGCATTCCTGAGATAAACCCCAATTGGTCATGAGGTATGATCCTTTTTATGTACTGCTATATTCAACGTGCAAGGATTTTGCTGCTTTTTTGCATCCCTATGCTCATGAGGAATATTGGTCTGTAATTTCTTTTCCTGTTTTAAAAATTGTGGTTAAGCTGGCCTCATAAAATTATTTGAGAAGTGTTTCTTCCTCCTCTGAAAGATTTTGTGCAAGATTGGTGCTATCTCTTTTTTTAAATGTTTTCCAAAATTCACTAGTGAAGGCATTTGGGCCTGGAGTTTTATTTGTGGAAGTTTTTAATTATAAATTTGATTTTTTTAAAAAAAATCCAGGAAAGCACTTTGCAAATGATATTGTGCCATGCAAACAATGGGTGCCTTAAGATCACCTCTCCAAGTATGCCTGTGCATTTTAAAAATGCATTTAAAAGTTCATTTAAAAAAATAAAATTTAGGGCTACTCATATTTTCACTTCCTTCTTGTGTCAATTTTATTAGTCTTTCAAGGAATTTACCTGTTTCATCTAATTTGTTGAATTTATTGACAAAGTTGTTAATATCCCATTATTATCCTCTTAATATGTGTAAGATGTGTATTCATATGTCCTATTTCATTCTTGATATAGCAGGTCCTCATTTAACATTGTGGATAGGTTCTTGGAAACTGTGACTTCAAGCAAAATGACATATAACAAAACCAATTTTTTTCTCATCAATGTTATAAAGAAACAATGCCATTGAAGGAAATGACATTATTCCAGAACTCTGGGGAGGCTGAGGCAGGTGGATCATTTGAGCTCAGGAGTTCGAGACCAGCCTGAGCAAGAGTGAGACCCTGTCTCTACTAAAAAAATAGAAAGCAATTAGCTGGAAAACTAAAAATATATAGAAAAAATTAGCTGGGCATGGTGGCACATGCCTGTAGTCCCAGCTGTTTGGGAGGCTGAGGCAGGAGGATCACTTGAGCCCCGGAGTTTGAGGTTGCTGTGAGCTAGGCTGATGCCAGGGCACTCTAGCCTGGGCAACAGAGTGAGACTCTGTCTCAAAAAAAAAAAAAAAAAGAACTTTGTATGCACTGCACTTCAAGTCACAGTTTCCAAAAACCTATCAATAATGTTAGGCAAGGACTGATTGTACTGGCAATTTGATTTCTTTTCTTTTTTCTTGATTAGTCTTCATAGTGGTTTATCAATGTTAAAGATCTTTTTTAAAGAACCAACATTTGTTTTTGTTGACTTTTCTCTATTGCTTGTCTGCATACTTTCACTTACCCACCCTCTGTCCTCTGTCATACATTTTATTGCTGCATATATTAGAAACTCCACAATAAATTGCTATTATTTTTGCTTTAACCCATCAATTGTCTTTTAAAGAAAATTTTAAAGGAGAAAACAAATTCTTTTCTATTTACCACAATATTTCCCTTTTCTGGCACTTTTCATTCCTACCTATGGCTCGATATTCTCTCTGGTGGCATTGCCCTTCAGCCTAAAGACTTTTCTTACTGCAGGTCTATAGGAAACAATTTCCATCATCTTTTTTAATCTGAAAATTTCTTTCTTTATTTCACATTTATTTTTGAAAGATATTTTTTCCAGAACTTTAAATGACATTATCCAATTGTCTTCTGGTTTGTATATCCTTATTTTTGTTCCCCTATATGTAATGTGCCTTCTTTGGCTGCTTTCATACATTATTTTTATCTCTGGTTTTCAGCAATTTCATTCTGGTATGTCTAGGCGTGGTTTCCTTTGACTTTACCCTGCTTGGGGTCCCTTGAAATTCTAAAATCTTCAGGCTGAGATTTTTTTTCATCAAATTTGGAGAAATTTCCTCAAATGTTTTTCTGCCCCAATCTCTTTCTCTTGTCTCATAGAATTCCAATTATACATATGTTAGACTACTTGATAATTATCTCTCATGTGCCACAGTTCATTTCTTTTCAGTTTCTTCACTCTGTGATTCAGTTTGAATGGTTTCTACCAATGTGTCTTCAAGTCCACTGACATTTTCTTCCACCAGTATCCAAACTGCTCTTAGATCCATCCAGTGAATTTTTCATTTCAGACACTGTATTTTCTAGTTCTAGAATGTCCATTTGGTTGTTCCTTAATTTCTGTTTTTCTGCTAAATTCCTACCCATTTACTCATTATGTTTGTATGAGTTGGTATCTATTGACCTTTTTCTCTTTGCTACTGATCACCTTGTCCCACATGTCTGGTGATTTTTTTATTGTATGCTGGATATGACAGATAACACTTTATTTGAAGAGTGTTGAGTTTTACTCTGGCAATTAGTGGATTGGCAGAGTATCTTCATCCTAACAAAGCTTGTTTTTAGGTTTTGTTATGAAGAGTCTAGTGTGGACCTTAGTCTAGGCTAGAGTATTCCTATTCCTAAGGTATGACCCTCCTGTAATTCACCTGAGTGAATGCACAAGGTGTTCAGTCAGGTCTCCTCACTGCAGGAGAGTAGAACTCTAAGTCTCCCAGCACTATGTGACTGTGTATCCTCCATACTCTTTGTTCAGCTCACTACCCTCCCCCACCACCCTGCTCAGTAATCATTCTCTGCCAAGCCTTGGTCTTGCCCTGTGTAATGCAGCTTAATATTTGGGCAAGACTCTAGGGGACCACTTTGAAGACTTCTCAAGTCCCTTCTCTGCTCAGAACCCTCCTCTCCAATACCCTGCCCCATAAATCCAGCTGCTTCTGCATCCCCAAGTCTGATCTCTGTTTCTGCTGCTCGGCTCTCCAGTGGCCTCTGCTTCCCTGTACCTTGTTTTTGAAGGCACTTCCAGACAGACAGCCAGGGTCAACGTGGAGCTCACCTCACATGCTTCTGACTGGATCGGAGATCTGCACTGAGTGTTGTTCCATTCTTGTAAACAGTTGCTTCATACATTTTGTCCAATATCATAATTGATTATTAAAGAACAATAAATATAATATTTATTACTCCATCATGTCTGGGATTGGAAGCCTGATTACATTTTAAAAGGTGACTCTGGCTGCTGTGTACAAGAGACTGAAAAAGAAACGACATATCCTAAGACCACATGGAAAACAGTGATGAGGAATTTTTCTTGAAGCAGAAAATGCTAATGCCTTGACACCTGTTAAACACCTGTGCAAATCTCACAAGGCATCCAGAGTAAAGGTGTACCTTCAGATAAACTCATGGGAACATGAGGCCAGTGCCCATCTCTGATGCCAGGTAGAAACGCAGTTCTGAAGGCTGGACCTCTCATGGTTTTTTTGGTCGAGCTCGGCCACAGCTGTAGCAGCAGCTAAAAATCCCAGGAAACTCCTTCCATGCTCAAAACAGTAAGCAGTGGACTGACGGGCTGTCTCATTTGGGAAACTAGCTACAAGGGCAGAAGAGTCCAAATGTGTGGCCTGGAGAGCTCTGAGGTCACCCTCAGGTAGCAGGTCTCTTCTACACAATTTCAAGTCCTCAGCTGTGGGGCAAGAATGGCTCACTCACTGTCCCTCCTACAAATGCAGTTCCAAGCCAACCCTCCTACCAAAGTTATTTTCCTGGCAAACGCCTGGGCCTGGCACTGCAAGGAGTCTGGGCTGGGGAGAGGCCAGGTCCTTCCCAGCCACACAGCTAGATGGCTCCACAGTTCTCCCATCCCACAGCCCGTGGGTAGCTTGTCAACTTAACAGCTTGGAAGTGAGCAGAAAGATTTTATCAGCATAAAGAAAAACCCAAAGCCAAACTCACTCTGTCACTGTGAATGCTATCAGGCAGATAAATACCTGAAAGGGCCATCCCCTCCCTTCCCTGGTACAAGCTGCCACTTGCCCTGGACAACAGACCAAGGCTCGGGTTTCTAGCGCGGTTTGCAGGCCAATGACCTTCCCCTCTCTGGTGCTGCCCCTATCAGTGGTGCAAAAACATTCAGAATCTATGAAAGGCTGGGCCCACACCTGAAAAGAGGACCAAATGTCACAATTTCCATGAAAAGTCCATATGTACAGAAATGAATTTCATTAATACCTCACCTATTTTCTCTCAGCCTGGACTGTGCCCCTGTATTTATTTGTATAACTAGCCAGAATAATCCCAACGGTTCAGGGGTCTACACACAGAAAAAGCCCACTGCCCTAAACCTGTCCTGCCCAACCGTACATTTGAAAGCTTCATGCAAACATTAAGAGTACAGACTGTATAAACGTGTCCTGATTTTAAGCCTCACAGTGAATCAGCATCTCAGAAGCTCCTGGGAGGTGTCTCCAGGGAAGATTCAGAAAAAATTGGCAGAAACCTGTCAAGCGATTTCTATGTAAGGCTTCTGTGCACACCATGAAATTCACGAACCCTGGGTAGCAACTGCAGATTCTTAAGTTTCCCTTATGATATTTGCATATCACAGGGATTAGATTCCCTATGCTTCTCATGGGGTACTTATTTGTTCATAAAATTATTCTTTATTTTGGTTCAATTTTCTTCTGATTTATATGTAACAGCTGTAACTTATAAGAAGGGGTGGGCAGGTACAGAGAAACGCCTGTTCCCCGTCTGAGACAGCAGTCATGAGGATTAGATAAAGGATCTGATCCCAGAGGAGGTTCTCAAAGTTTCCGTGTCATCTGGACCTAAGCAACGGCCATCAGACCACTGTTCATGAAATCTGCAAGTGTAAACAAACTGAGCTGTCAGGCTGCAGGGTAAGAGCAAACACTGGCTGGGTAAATGGCACTTCCTCCCTCCAGCACATTCCTGCTGCCAGCCTGCCAGCTCTAAGGCCCACTGAAACCTGATGCCCTGACTGGGGGCCTCCCCAGGGAACGGGGCCTGGCACCGAACGCTCCATCTGTGAGCACGTCCCAAGCCACCTGGCCTCTTTGCTCTTTAACCCCAGTTCCCTTTCAGCCAGGAGAATCCTGTTCCTGCACCACCTGTGAACTCACAGAGCCGGTCCCGAGGTGCACAGCCCATCAGCGGGAGTGGCAAAAGGCCAGCGATGTGGCAACAGAAGCCAACAACAAAAGGAACGGGTAGCACGGCTCGGGCAGCTTTTGAAAAGGGGAAATTTAATTCTGAAAAATGAAACTGCTGCATTTTGCCAGATTCTCAACCCTCCAGCTTAATACAACATCGTGAGCAAGTCTCCTCATTGTGTCACTTTGTCTCCTGAGTCCCACTCAAGGGAATTCTACTCCTTCTCCTCTAACATGGTGCCACTTCCCACCTCGGCCCCGTCCCCTCCTCCAGCTGCTCCTACCTGCGGGAAGCAGATTTCAGAGACCCCTTGCCAAGGGGACTGTGGGCTGGGCCCCGCACTCAGGCAGGACACCTCACGTCCCCTTCAAGAACAGCAGACTGCAGCATCTTTGAACATGTAGTTTGAGACATTCCTTGTTTCCCAAATCACTGTTCCGAGGACCCACCAGAACCAGCGTCAGCTCTGCTCACAATGACAACCGTTTCCCCCAAAACACGGAGCACCCTTGAAGCCAGAAGGGTCAGAGTCAGGTGTTCCCTCCCTCCCACAGTCACCTGCCGCCAGAATGTGGGTTCTGGAGTCCACCAGGCCTGGTCCATTCACCTGTTTGGTGACCTCAGTGAGAGTGAGGGTCTTCCCCGACTAGGCCTGTTTCCTTTTCTGCTAAGTGGAGCCAGTAACTGTCCCTGCTCTCACAGGTCGACAGGTGGATTGAATGAGCTGATGGAAATGAAGTGTTCAGCTCGAGGTTGCAGAGAATTACCTCTCAGTAAAAGAGGGGCAGTCTAGGACTCAGGTTCCAATGACCTTGCTGCGCACAGAGAATTAAAAAATCTAAGATACGTTTTATTTTTGCAGAAAGGTTGAGAATTGTAGGTAGTAAGTCCTGGGGGACAACGCCAGGCAGCAGGTGAGCAGCAGGCACCTGGCAAGGAGCTGAATTAAAGGGCGGGAAACCTCCCACACTCACGACTCTGTTCCCAACACAGGCACGTCCCTTCCGCTTTCGGGGCCTCAGGTACGTCATCCCTGAAAGGGACATACTAATTCCGGCCCTGACCCCTCACAGTAGACAGGGCTCAAGTAAGACTGCTGGGGGCACTCTGTGCCTTGAAGAGATCTCGATGGGAGGGTCTCTTCAGACTTGTGGGACCCTTTGCACAAATGCCCCTGGGGCCTGGCCCAGCCACCAGCAGAGGCTGTGGGAAGGGTGGGAGCCCAGAGCACTCAGGGAGGGGCCTCCACAGGCAAAGCGTTACATCAGGCCCTGAAGGGACAAGGCTGATGGAAGCGAGTAGTCCCCGCTCTCGGACTGTCACATCTGAGAATTTCCCGCTTTGTGTGCTAGGTTCAGGTGTTCTCCAAAACCCCGTTCCTTTAACTCTCCACGTCCCAGGATCAATGAGAGGGACCAGATCTAAACTGGGGGCTCCAGTGCCAGGGCAGGAAGGGAAGGCACCTGCAGGAACAGGACGGTGGGTAGCATGCTCGGCCACACTCTGGAGCCAGCCCGCCGAAGCCACCTGAACCCAAACACTAGTGGCCAAGCCCAGGCCATGACTTAAATTACCCAGCTGAGCCTCAAAGCTGGGCCACCCTGAGAACCTTCGGACACTTTGTTTTCTTCCCCAGACTGTTCTAGTCACATAAGGAAACCCACAGAAACCCCAAGCACACCAATCACTCTGCTCTGCGTGCAATTCACGTGGCAACGGAGAAACCACAACATCGTGCGCCCATACTGCATACCAAAACCTTTAAAAATGTTTTCTTCTAGAACAATGCTGACATGCTTGTGATTAAGTATTTTGCTGTTCCATCTTGCTGACTCAGCTGATGGCGACACAAGTGCCTGGCCCCTCCCCACCACGGGAGGCATGAAGCCCACCCTCGTGTTTTGCCCCAGTGAGCAGCACAGTGACAGGTGTTGCTTTCCTGTTTTCTCTGGTGACAACCACCAGCGTCCTGGGCAACATACCTGTGCCAGAGATTGGGGCTAGGAGAAAAAGGCAGAAGAGAGAACAAAACATTTTGCAATTTATGAAAGCACCCGTGCTAACAATTCAATGCCAAAAGAGTAAAAGAACGCCAGACAGGAGGGGGTGTTGTCTGGTACTGGCCCAGCTGTGGTCCAGTGTGGCTGTGCCTGCCTGGGTGTGCTGTGGGCGGGTCAAGGCACTGAGCTGGCTGTCCCTGTCCAGGTGTGAATGGTGAGCACCGTGATGCCCACACCTGTCTGCCACTCTGTCCCCAGGCATGACCCGGCCATGCCCATCTGACACCACGTGTGTCTCTGTCACACGGGGGTCACGCCAGCTGTGGCCTCGCAAGGCCTGCTTCCTTGACGCTGGGCTCATCTCCAATCAGGCTTGTGCCAGGCACGAAGCAGCCTTCCCCAAACACCCTGAGGCCTGTGATGGCTCCTGAGAGCAGACCCCCCGTCTGGCACGGCCTCCCCCTCCCTGCTGCAGCCCTGCTGAAACGCAGCTGAGCTAATTCTGGGCTCCCTGCCACCCGCACAAGCCCACGCTGCACTTGCTCTGACTCACCACGGAGGCGCCCAGAGGCGGGGAGTGGAAGGAAGGCTGCGGGGCACCCGCTGGGCACCTGCCACCGGCCGGGGCTCTGTCCTCGGCCTGACGGTGGAATCCAGGGGCAGATCTGGGGCCTCCAACCACCTACACCCCATCACACTGGTAGGAGCAGAGCCCACATTTTCAACTCAGTGAATTCCCTGAGACATCCAGCCACATACTCACAGCACACAATCACAGAGTTAAAGTCTAGAATTAAAAATTAAACTTGTGCGACTACCACCAAGACCTATTTCAACACATAGAAAATTCTTACAATATCACCAGATTTCTTGAACATAAAAAGCATTAGATCAGGGGAAAAAAAAGGTGGGGGAGATTATTTGCTTCTAGAAGTCCAATTCAACCTCATTCAAAAACCAAACACCTGTTGTGTATCTTCCTCTGCATGTCCCCAAAGTGCAGGCCCCACCCTCAAGAAACCCCAGTCTATGGAGGAGGCAGACATTTCTGTTACCCACCTGTAAAGGATGTCTGTCTACAGCAAGCAAGCAACAGCCACTTCTGCCCAGGACATGGTGGGATGTGGGCAGTCGGCCAGGTGGCCTGTGGGCAGAGGGGACACAGGAGTGAGGCCTGTGGCGTATCAAAGCTGGACCCTGCTGGGAGTGTGCGCAGGGTTAGAGGTGGTCAGACCGTGAAGGGCCCATGGTGCCATCTAAGGAGAAAGGACTGGAGGGTGCAGGTGGACGGCCACACGGCCAGGCTGACGGACCCTCACCAGCTGGTCCCTTAGTCACTGAGGACTGCATCTCCCATCCAGAGGGCAGGTCTGGGCATCCAAGGAGTCATGGAAAGTGCAGTTGTCAGAAGCGGAAAGCCCTAACAAATGTATGCACTAGGGCAAGTGACTTATACACTCCAAGCTCCCACAATAATTAGAATGAACAATCAGGTGCTACCTACCTTGCAGGGCTGTTTGCAGGATGCAATGAGCTAAGCTACGTGGAAGCCTTTGGCAACGCACCTGGCCTGTGGCAGGTGATCCTGTGGCAACCCAGTAGGACACGACGGGAGAACATAAGGTTGGCTCAAACCCCAACGCCATTTACCATAGCTACACCTGGGGGAAGGTCCTCAAAGCCTCCCAGCCGAGCCCCTGCTTCCTCCCCCACCAGACCCAGCACAGTGCAGCACAACAGCCTGGTGACAAGCTGAGACAACACTTCTGTGGTGCAGGCTTTTGTCATCATCTGGCCAGCGAGGGGCTGCCACGTGCCCATATGCCCCCCTCATGCCCAGGAGTCAGGAATCCCAGTTAGGAGCCAGGCCAGGGGAGGACACAGGAGCCCAAGGGCCCGGGTGACTATGCTGGTGAAATTCCTCACCTTGGAGGTAACAGTCCCTCCTCCCGCCTCCTCCAGCACCAGGCAGCAGCCCGGCCTCCTCCGACAGCAGCACCGGCATTTACTGGAGTCGGCCTCCACACCGCCACCCCGCCTGGCCCCAAGCATCATGGAGCAGGTTTCCAGGGAGAAGGAGACGTCACACCCACATGTAGCCTGGACGCCACGGTGAATTAACATGTGTAATTGCAGACGCAGGAAGGGGCCCCCCTGAGAAGCCCCACAGGGCGCTGCCCACCCCCGCCCCCAGCCAAGGAGTAGCCCCTCCCGCCAGCTCAGTTCCTGGGCTCTGCCCTCTGCCTGCGCCCTCTGGCCTCCATGCAGGTGGCTTCCCCGGGCTGCAGCCTCGGGTTACATAAGCTGGGTCCTGTCACCATGATGGGGGCTCTAAGGTTACATGGCTGGACACGGGCCAGGCCAGCTTACTGCTTGTTTCCATCCTCGTGGAGGGAGGCTTTTTTAAAAATAGGAGCCCCTGCCAGGCAGAGAGGGACCCTGCCCTCTGTTTCTCTGCAGCCCCCACCTGCCTCACGGACAGCCGGCTGGCCAGCTCAGGGAGCCACACAACCAGAGCCCTCCCCACCAACAGGCCCCTCCCTTCGTGCCCTGCTGAAACATAAGGCCCGCGGACAGAGGCCTGAGGCCCTCCAGGGGGAGGTGCCAGGCAACCAGCCTGCCTTCCCCCTGTGCCCATTTAGGCAGCATCATCCCGGGACTCCAGGAAGGGAAGGCTGCTCCCAGGGCAGGGCCCTGGCCCCCGGGGGCAGTGTCTGCAGTTGGCAAGTGCCTAGCAGGCGAAGGGGTACAGTCCAGGGGCCCCTCCTGGGCCCAGAAGACCCAGGCCCTTGGTGTTGCCCCCTGTCCACAGTCACAGGTCTCTGCCAGAGGGAGTGGTTTTGGTGAAGGGGCTGGCACGGGGAGCTCAGGGTAGAGAAATAAAGAGAGAAGGGATGTCGGCTAGGATGGGCGTGTCCATTTACTGGCCTGACCCAGGGACTGGGACCAATTTGTGCTTGGAGTGATAAGGCAAGGCAGAAAACGACATCATGTGCCAGACCATGGGAGACTCAGGCCCAGGTACAAGGGGGTACAGAGTGCTAGAGAGGCGCCACCCCTGGCTACCCCTTTCTGCACAGAAGCAGCAGTTGCTAAGTCCTTCCTTTGGCCCCTGGCGGCAGTGCCTGGGAGGCAGCCAGAGCAGACATCATGGGGGACTGACTCCTCAGTACGTGGGAGGCATGTCCTGGGACCCCCAGAGATGATGATGGGGTGATGCATGGGGCAGGGAGCTTACCACGGGGACCATGGGGGCCAGGGACACCCAGGGATTGGTGGGCATATGACTCCCTCTGGAGACCTGGGTGTGCCTGGAGCCCTGGAGTTGCTGCCTGGGCTTGTGCTCATTAGGAGACAGATGAAACCTCATGAACATCACTGACAGCAGAACAGGAGGGCCATCTGCTCTGCCCAGGGGAAGGTGGGAGCCACAGGGTGGTGGGGATTGGGGGGCTGCACGGGGCAGGTGAAGAGGGACCACTCTGCAGAGAGGGTGGGCTGGGGTGGGGTGGGGAAGAGCCGTCAGACACACACAGGCGCCAGGCAAGGGTGCAAGTGATAGGTGGAAGTCAGTCAACGTCACTTTGTGACCAGAGGACAAGCTCTTTCAACACAGCTTTCTCCCACTCTCCGACTGAGGCAGAGCACAGGGCAAAGCTTCAAAATGCCTATGCACCAGCACTAAATCTCCTTGGCAGCAAAATCAAAACTCTGACCATAAGGACACACTTTATATTCAGCTCAAGTGTTCAAAGGTGTGGCCAGGCCTTGTGTTTGGCAAACGACAGCGTGCAGGCTCTGGACGCAGCAGGCTGCTGCCCACAGGGTCACTGTATCAGGCCTGGAGAACTGCCCCGCACACCCAGAGATGGCAGATGGCACAGATCCACTCCAGGCCCCTGGCCACTCTCCTGGTACCCTTAGAAAAAACTAGGGACTTTCCTAATTATAAAGTAATTCATTGGATTAAAAAAAAAAAAAAAAACCCTGTGCTACATCCACATAGTGGAATACTACTCAGCAATAGAAAGGAATAAACAACTGACACATGCAACCACATGGATGAATCACACACAAAAAAATAATTATGGGCCGAAAGAAGCCAAAAAGAGTACATACTGCAGGATTCCATTTATAAAAAATTCTAGGAAATGCTGCAAATTCAATAATAGTGACAGAGTGTGGGTCATCGGTTGCCCTTTAGGGGACTGGGGAGGGGAGGGGTGGAGGTAGAGACTAGGAGGGGTGCAAGGAACTTCTGGGGTGATAGGTACATGCACTATTGTCATTGTACTCAAAACTTATCCATTTGTGCACTTTACATGTGTACAGATTATATGTCAACTATGCCTCAGTAAAGTTTTTTTTAATAAATAATCCATGCTTATTATAAAAAATACAGAAACATATGAAATCTCCCATAATTCTGTCAGAGCTAACCAGAAATAACATTTTGATATGTTACCTTCCAATCTTTTCCCTGTACCCACACATAAATATCAATTTGTTTTTATATAGAATACAACCCCTCTTTTAAAAAGTTTTATATCCTGAATTTCTCTTTCTTATTTTTAACATTAAAAGTTCTATATCCTGGCCAGGTGAGGTGGCTCATGCCTGTAATCCTAGCACTCTGTGAGGCCGAGACGGGAGGATCGGAGTTCGAGACCAGCCTGAGCAAGAGACCCCGTCTCTACCAAAAATAGAAAAAGTTAGCCAGATGCGGTGCTATGCGCCTGTAGTCCCAGCTACTCAGAAGGCTGAGGCAGGAGGATCACTTGAGCCTGTGAGTTTGAGGTTGCTGTGAGCTAGGCTGATGCTGAGACACTCTGGCCCACGCAACAGAGCGAGACTGCCTCAAAAAATAAAAAATAAAAAGTTCTATATCCTGAGTTTTGCCCCTCTCCAATCCGTCATGCACATGGGGAACAGAGGGTGAAGACAGCAGCTCCCTGGGGAAGAGACGAGTGGCCAGGAGAGGGGTGAGTGCCTGCAGAAAAGCCTGCCCGGAGGGGCCAAGGACACAGGGCAGGGCCTGCCCAGGGTCAGTACCCTTCCATTGGTATGGTTCATCCAAACCAACTCTTTCTCCAAATGGAACCTAATTAGCAGTGGTCTACACCCAGTACCTGCTCAATCAAATTTGCAAAAGGGAATCTGAACAAAATGGAGCCAAGCCTTTCTCTAACACATCCAGAATCTTCTGTCCCGTCTTTGCACTGGCCCCCACCTCATTCCCATGGGCTCTCTTCCCCTCCGGCTCCGGCCCACCAGCCTTCCTGCCTTCTCCATTTAGCCTTAGATCATGAAGTTCCCTCGCTCCCTTGTGACTAAGCATCCTTCAGAAATGTTCCAAGGGCTCGACTGCACTCTGGCAGACAAATGACTCATTCGCCATTACTGGATGTTCAAACTGCTTCCAAATTTTCACCTTCATAAATAACATTGTGATGAACATCCTTGCACAGGAACTTTTGACTGCAGATTCAATTGTTTCCTTGGGATACATTCCTAGAAACAGAAAACCCAGGATAAAGAGAGGAATTCTTTTAAAGGTTTTGAGACATACTGCCAAACTCCTTGGCAGAAAGCTTGTATCTTCCACTCCCAACCCACGTGAGAGTCCTTGCCATACACCTTCACGTGCACTGAGGACCCTCATTCACAAAAACAAAAACAAAGCACATCAAAAATTTGCTAATTTGATAGCAAAAAATAGTATCTTATTTTAACATGTACCTTATTTGATTAATGTAAGATTGACTTTCTTTCTCACATTGACTACTTTTTATATTTCTCCTTTTGTGAACTAATCCATATCCCTAATCCACTGTTTTATTGGGAAGTTCATTCATAATAAGAGTTGTTCACATCGATTATTAGCATTGTTTATGTGATACAGTATTTGTCATATATGTCGCAGGCATGTCTTCTATCTCCGGGACATGTGTAGAAAGATGTTTCTCATCCCATAATTGCTTACTTGTTTAGAAATAATTTAGCACTGTAATGATTCATTTTTACGTTTAAATCATTAATTCACATGGAATATATTTTGGGGTTTGATATGAGTGAGGGATCTGATGGTTTCCCAAGTGGTTAAATATTAACTAAATCTATTAAATTCTATTTTCTAGACTTTCTAGTCTGTTCCATGGACATGCCGTCTATTCTCATTCTAATATCAAAATGTTTAAATTATTGTAAATTTACAATATGTTTTAATAACTGGTAGGTTATCCACCCAGATTCTGGCTGGGGCTTCCACTAAGCCATAAATTAATTTGGAAACAATTGAAATACTTAAGATATTGATCCCTCCCTTGCTGGAACATGCCAAACATCCTGATTTATATGACTGCTCTTTTGTGTCCCCACTACAATTTTGTCATGTTCTTCATACAGGTTCTACACATTTCCCATGAGTGCCATTCCTAGGTATTCCATCTTTGATTCTATCAGGAGTAGAATCACTTCTCTGTCACATTTCCTGACTTTCTTGCAGGCAGAGGACTCCACCGTGCACACTTTTTGTGTGTAGGCGCTGTCTCTGCAGCTCCCACCAAGCTGGGTGTAGCTGGTTCCAAAGCCCTAACTGAGCAGTCACCCTGCAGGCCCCCAGGGCCATCGCCACTGAGGGGTGCTGGCACTTTCCTCCAGGACGCAGAACCGCCCCAGTTTGGCTACAGCCTACTCTGAAACCACACATCCCTCCCATCCCATCAAACAAGCCCCTCCTGTGCACACTGGACTCTTCCTCCAATTGGAAAAAGGTTTGCCTCTTGCGCAGCAGCACTTATTTTAATCTATTTTAAGATAAGAGTTAGCCACTACCAGGTGATGCTGTGAAGGCTCGGCCCACCCTAAGCCATCCTGCATCAAATCACAGCGCTGTGCACTCGGCCGCAGCAACTGCGTGTTGACAAACTGGCAACGTGCACCCTGGGTGGGAAGGAGCTGCTCCTCCCGGCTCATCCTGTGAGCCAAAAGGAAGGACTCCAGGAAGACGGGAGGCTGAGGACAAAGGAGTGTTTATGCCTCTGCAGAGCGGATGGGGGTGCAGGGGTGGCAGCCAGCCCGGCCCAGCCAGCCCGGCCCAGCCCGTACTTCCAGAATCTCCCTGACAAGGTCTCAGGCTCCCTTCCCCCTTGGGAAGGTGGGAACCCCATTCTTGGAAATAGAGTCTGTCGAACCATGGCCCCGACACGCTCAGGCCAAGGCTAAGTTCTCAGCCCCAGCCACACAGCAGATTCACCTGCAAAGTGTGTTAAACACCAGAAGGTCCCACCCAGCCCTCCTGAGTCAGCCTGGCGGGGTGAGGCCGGGCCAGCCTGCTGCCCAGGTGAGCACACCTCCATCTCCCTGACCCTCCCTGAGTGCTCAATGCTGACAGGCAAAGAAGGAAACCAACATTGGGCAGTGCCTAGAGGCCGGGCCCTGGGCTAGGAAGACACTTGACACCTATCATGGAATTCCTTCAGCACACCTGTGTGAATTATGGCCCCACTTACGGGTGAGGAAACACTGTCAAAGATTTAAGCCTCATCCCCAGAGGGACCAGGCTGGGACTAGGACCTCGCAGCCCGCCCCCAACACCCAGTATTTGAGAAATCCATCCTTTTTCTGGTTTAGCTGAAACTCCGAAGGTCCTGAAATTCCCAAGTATCCATCTCTCAGTGAGCCACAAGCCCAAGGCATGCAAGCACATGGTCCGGAACCTGCAGAAACAGGTGCTGTTTGCTTTCACTAGACGGGCTCTGGCCGAGGTGGAGTCTTTCCACGTCCCCATGGCACCTCCTGCCCTATGCTGCACATGTGCATTGCTAAACCAAGCCTCCAGGCAAGCCCCTCCTGCACCTCTGTGGTCACTCTGCTCAGGCAGTTCCCCAGGTCACAGGAACCCCCTGTCACACTCCCACGCAGGGCCACATTATGACTTCTTCATCCCCATGCACTTCTGCCCTTGTGTACCTTCCTCCATCAAAAAAAAAAAAAAAAAATTACAAAAGTGTATTTTACTACTGCATGGGTACAAAGATGATTATATATTCATATTATATAGCAAAACATTTTCTTTGACCTAAAGTTCATGTTTTCCTTCTGATTTTAGAAGAAATTAAAACACTTTCACAGGCCTCTAAAACGATGATGGGCCCTCCCATGCACAGTCAGCCCCCTAGGATACCCTGGACACGCCCCATGGAAGACCCAGTTCAAGCATGAGCTAAGTCCACCACCCAGTGTAACTCAAATTAGCTCCACACCCAGCCGTCTCTCACAGGTGAGTACAGGCCAAGGTCCCCGGCCAGACTGGGCTGCTGAGGGAAGGACATGCCTGCAGAGGTACCAGAGCCCCCTGTGAGGGTCCAGAGAGAAGAGAGGGGTCTGGAGTGTCTCACAGTCCCTGAGGGGACAAAACCACCTGTGTATTTCTAACGCTAAATGGTCTACTGAGCTACAACATTTCAATCCCTTTGGAAGTGATGCAATGGCCAATGCTCAGGATTGCTTTCAACGCCTGGCAGCTAAGAAGAAATGAAATCCAGAATTAGATAAAACTGAACAGCAATTCATCTCTGGAGTTTAGTTATCTTGGCCTGCCACATCTTTTAAATTTGCATTCATGTTCAGTTACCTCATTTAGGCTATATTCTGCTAATTCATATGTTTTGTTAAAATAAAATAGTTTTGTCCTAAAAAGAAAACATTTAGGAGTAGAAAACAACACTTTCTCTCACAGCTGGGGTGGAGCCTCATCACTGCAGAGGCATCATGATCCCAGACACCCCCTGATGGAACCTACTGGAATTGCAAGCAAAGAACCCAGGAGGAAAAAGCGAACTGCAAAAGCACAGCCTGCCACACTTACTTCTCTGAAGGTTGCAAATGTGAAATCCCTGAACACAGACCCTTATTTCTTTTTATGTGAACCCCAATGTACAAGCACCATTTGAAAATGGAGTCAGTACAATGGCACATACATATACAGGTTATTATTTTTCAAATGTGTTAGATGTTAATGTGATTAATAAAATATAATATCACTTAGACAAGCCTCAAAATTCAGTGTCTTTTTGCTGATATGTATTTTTCCTGTTGATAGACTATGAAAACATAGTTACTGTCATATGAAAGGTTTCACAAATTGTTAATGTTACAAAAGGACTCATGTACTCAGAAAAACTGAGAACCTGGCTTTAGGGGATAGCTGGCAGCTTTTAGGACACCAAACACCACAGCAGGCCCTCCTGGACATGGACCCTTGAAAGGAATTCAATGGGAATTCTAACTTGGTCGACAGTGAGGAACTTAAACTGCAACTTTGTACACAAGACTGTATGTCCATCAGAAGAGCAAAGAACTGCTGGAATATCAACACGCTATTACAACAGAAGTGTTTATTTAGGAATTGGGGAGAAACAAGAGCAGATGATGTTTGGGAAGTATCTGCTCCTCCAGTTAATCAAGCCAGCGCATGGTGAGCGGTTCATCCGGGATCACCCAGAGCCAGAAAGACTCAGGACGCAGCCACCCCAGTACCACGTGACCACGGTCCCAGTGCCAAGTCAGGATCCTACTGACAGATGCTGGGCTGGGGCTGCTGGCTCTGGACCTCAGCCCAGCCCCTTAGGTGACCACCATCCCCCCTGCCCCATCTCAGTCTTCTTAGCTGGGGACAGGCAAGCCACTTTCACCTCCCTGAACTTCAGTTTCTTCACCTCGAAACAGGGATGATAGTTTCTGCTGTTAATTAGTAGGATAATACAGATGGGTATAATACATTCCTTAAGCACCTAACCGTGCTTGGAATACAGTACATGCTCAGCCAACCTCGGGGCCGTTCCTGTCTCCCTCCCTGCAGGTTTTGTTCCCACAAACAGTGGCCGTTCGGAAGGAAGGACGACTTAACAGCCAGGGCTGGTGATGTGCTATGTGCTCACTCTGGGCCCAGCACTGTGCTAAGCACTTTACAGACACTAGCACCCCATCTACTTGTAATACAAGACAACCCTGGGAGGTGGCACCAGTCCCACGCCATTTTCCAGATGGGTAATGTGGCCACAGAGAGCCCCACAGCTAGAGAATGGGAGAGTCAGGCTTTGCACCAACAGACCTCCAGCACATGCCACCCACACTGCAGCAGAGCCCTGCCTGGCCCCCAAAGCATGGCCCCCCAAGGCATAGCACCTCCAAGACACAGCCTCCCCAAGAATGAAACCCCCGAGGCACACCTCCCCCAAGGCATGGCCTGTCACCACCTCACTCCTACTCCTCCCACCTCACCAGACTGAGTGGCCACTGGTCAGCATCTCCACCCACCAAGTCTCATTCAATTTTAACTAGGAATGCTTTAATAAAAAAAAAAAAAGCAGGGCAGTGGAATAAGGCCTAATTATAATAAAATGTTTTCCAACTCACTGGATACTACTGGATACTGGTTACAACATATCTGCCATTTCCACACAAATTATTGCCTTTCCTTCTTCCAGCAACCCTGGGAGGAAGGTATCACAACCTCCCAGACTATAGAGGAGGAAAGTGAGCCCAAGGCTTCCCCCAAGGCACCCCCCAAGGCACCCCAACAGCAGGGGCCCTCGCCAGGGTGTGGGCCCAGGTCAGCCCAGCCCCAGCCTGTGCCCTTTCCCTCCCCTGATCCTGAGGAAGCTGCTGCAGACAGAGGCTGGGAGAGGCAGGAAAGAAGGAGGACGGTCTCGCCCTGGACTCCAGCTGGGGTTCAGGTCCCAGGGGGGACTTCAGGGAGGAGCGAGAAGCTGAGCAGGTAATAAGGAGCCCCTCCCAGGCCCCAGGCCCACCTCCAGGCCCTGTGCATACTCAGGGGCGTAATTTGCCCAAGAGAGTTGATTTGCATTAAGTAAAACCCCGGGCGGGTTACAGTGACCTCCCCTACACTGTTTCCAAGCTCATAGGTCAAGACAGGTTAAAAACAAGATGATGAGGAAAGGACTCCAGGTTCAAATCCCTGCTCCTCTGTGTACTAGTCACTAGGCAAGTCCTGTAACCTCTCTGTGCCTCAGTTTGCTCCTCTGTAAAACAGGTATAAAGACAGCAGGGGGTGAAGCAATCATGACAGCCCCTGTGTGTTAGCTCAGTCGTCAGGACAGTACTGAATGAACAACCACACAGCGCACGTGGGCCCAGGGCCCAGGGCACCCGCAGCACTCAGGAGAACACAGGCTGTGCCCGGGGCGGGGGCGGGGGGGGGGGGGCCGTTTGAGGAGGGCAATGGGTGAAGGCGGGTTCACAGCTCTGTTGCTCACCAGCTGAGCAGCCCTGGCCCGGTGACTTCACTGCTCTGAGCCTCCATCTCTTTCTTTATAAAACACACTGGAATTATAGTGCCCGCAAGGATTAAATGAGATGATAAAGGTGAAATGAACCCAAATGCTGAGCAATCCTCAACAGGTGACAAACATCATCAAATCTCTGTACCGGAATGAGACTCACTCACACACTCACCCTTCGTTAATTATTTTAAAGCACAAGACGGGAGGGGAGGAAGCATGCCTTAGGCAGCGTGGATGAGCCAGTATTTATATGCCATAAGAAATAACCCTAAGAATCTCATTTCATATGCTGAGAAGAACTGAAAGAAAAACAGCTGTTGCTGGTGAAATAATTATTACAGTTTACCTCATAACACACAATCACCGCATACCCCTCAAAAATGAAAGGAAAACAGCTGTTACATATATATCAAATCCTATTTTAAATTCATAAAGAGAAGGTACCATAGAAACCTAAGGTGACTCATCTGGTATATGCCAAATCACTATTATTTTCTTTTTAAAAAAAAAGAATATGGGTTTCCTGGACGGGCCTAATTCCTGGACGGGCTAAAAGCATGACTCGCTGTGCCCCCCCAGGACTGGGCCCGACAGCACGGGGGGGAAGGAGTCACTTCACCTCGCAGGCCGGGGCCTTGTTCCTTCCCCCTCCACGGGCCCCCCAGGAGCTCGCAAGGCAGGAGCACCAGGCCGTTGTAATAGTCCTTCTCTGTCCTGGCTGTGATCTGAGTGCAGGAAATAGATAAATAAATAGTCCATGTCTGAAGGGGTGACATTTACTGCTGGGGTCAGAAGAGCGTGCACCGTGAGGCCGGTGGCTGCCCCCACTGTCCCCAGCCAGCCCCTGGCTGCGCTCTGGGGTGCTAAAGACAACATCTGGTGGTGGCGGAGGCCCCCCCAGCCTTGTCCCCAGCTCCACTGTCACTGAGCAGCAGACAGGACCCTTCACGGGGCAGGTGGATGGCAGGAGGTGCGCGACCTGGAGCCACCGAGGACTGCCCAGCCGGCTGGGGACAGCGTTCCCACAGGCCAGCTCTGCAGTGTGGCACTGGGGTCGCTGCTGCAGGTCTGGCCAATTCCGATGGCCTTGAATATCCTGCATTAAATCCTCTTCTGCTTCAACTAATTAGAGTGAATCCTGAATAACACAAATGCTGCCAACTAAGATGCATGAAATCTTGGTAAAAATTCATCTCACGGGAAAAAACCCTGGTGTGAAAAAAATTATTTCAGGCAGGACATATCGAAGGAGGAGTCTCATATATACACGTAACATCTACTTAGGAGATAGTACTTCGAAGGAACTGATCAGAAAATGTGCAACAAATACAAAGATCCATGATGTACAAAATGTCACAATTTTAAATGAATGGACAAAGATGTTCATCGTCATGTTACTAAAGAGCAAAAGGTTGAAAATGACCCAATGAAACATCCGCCCGAGAGAGGCCTGGGGTGAGGCAGCTGGAACCCATCCCTAAGGCAGAATTCCTCACAGCCACAAGGAGGAATACAGATTAGACTCAACACATACTACTCATCTTGGAAAGGCGGCCCACAGAACAATACAGACATTACCTCTTTTTAGTAAATGTGGACCTCTGTGCATACATGTAAATATGTATGTGCAGCACAGGCAGATATCCCCTGAAACCTTACAGAGACCTCCGCTCCTGTCCTGTCCCCAGGCAGCTCCCCGCCTCGAGCCAGGAGAGCAAGCCGCCAAAGAACAGCCCGCCTCAAGCCTGGTCGAAGCCCAGACAGCTGACTGGCCGGCCCCACACAGAGCTCTCCAGAGCCACCGGGCCTTCCCTGCCTGCCGACCTGGCCACATCCTGTCTACGGGGGTCGTTCCCCCACGAAGGGAGCCCCCCTGGGATGCACTCACTCGTCTCTGTTCTAGAATGAGGCACCAGATACGCCGCGCTTATCAGCATACGTCAACTCAACCAGCCGTCTTCGCTCACGAAGGCCATGAAGAAAACAAGGTAACATCGGCCAAGCCTCAGAAAATGGGTGACTCAAACCTTCAAAACGCTTGTACTTATATACTAAGATCCCATTTTCACCGAGAGAGCACACTGGAAACACTGATATGTGATGATTTAAGAATCTGATTTCCAATGGAGCATGCAGCTGACGCCCAGCAACCATCCAAAAATATGCGGAATTCAGTTCCTGCGGAAACGATCACAGTTCAAAGGGAGTGAATCACCAAGCCCCGTGGAGAGGTGCGGCCACGGGGTTCAGGTCTCAGGCGGGTGGGTCTGATCCACCAACAAACCCTTTCCTCTTCCCTCCTCACCTCCGTTGGCAGAATTAGCACTACAGCCTCTAAGTCACAATCTCCCGTGCAGAAAAGACCCACAGAAAAGTTCTTGGTACCACTCCCTGGGGGAAAAAAAGGTGAATAATTAAGGTATTAAAGCAGTATCACAGAACCCGAGGACTAGGAGCTGGTGTTAAACCCAGGTTAGAGCAGCAGGCGTGGAGTGGAGACGATGCCTCAGAGCTGCTGAGTGCATCTCCCACGCCGGCTGCACAGAAGCGAAGAGAACACAGGTCTGAGCTTACTCCCTGGGACGAAGTGTGACCCCTGTGCCCACCGTACCTGCCGCTGCACCTGCCAGGCGCAGGCGTGTGCTGCCGCAGAGCTGCAACCAGACGGAGCGGAGCTAGGGGTTGAGCCCAGCGTGCACACATCTCAGGGCAGCCTGTCCAGCAGAAGGGGCAAGCAGCCACCATGGTCACTTCCCTTGCCGGGGGAACTAACAGCACAAGCCAGCCCTGAGCACACAGTTCAGCGTCCGTCCATGAACAGGAAGTGGGTGTGAGCGAGATTCACAAACCTGTACAGACCCTACCCAACCCCAGAAGGTCCCCTGGCACCTCAGGTTCACCCATCCTGATGAGACAATGGCCTCTCAAAAAATATACCCAATCTAGAAACCGATGTTAAGAGACTAATTTAGCGTCCCCCTATAATGTACATTTGTTAAACTATTTGAGAACATTCATTCTGAGGAAATGATGACAAATGTGAGGGATGAATCTCTTAAGATATGTTAAGTACAGGCAAATTGTAAGTACAGCACGTGTGTATTAAACACAGGTAGGGGGGCATGGGAGGCCCAAGAGATGCCTACTCTGCCTGTGGCGCTAAGTATACCCAAGGCAGCTAATATTCACAATACACTAAATACAGAAAAGGTGCTCAATATTCGTGACATATTCATACTCATGAGGCTAAACACACAGGAGGAATCTAATATTCAGTCAAAATCTGGTGACCCACTGGGGGCAGCCGCTCAGGTCCTCTGAACCCAAGGCTGTTCATGAGCCAGATGTGGCAGGACAGGGCTGTCCCTAAGTCTCTCCAATATAACAAGTGCATGTGTGTCCTTGGCCCAGGGCACCTTGCATCTGTGTCCCCACCACCAGTACTTCAAGTCTGGTCCTTCTTCACACATATTAGCGGGAAGGCTGCTCCTGCAGAGATGGGACATGTGGATATGCCTCATACACCAGGACGCCCACCTTCACCCTGTTCTACCTGTGTCACTCTGGCCTCTGTCTGCCCCCTACCTTACCTGGGTCACCCACCCCATCTCTGTCCCCTGCTTCCTGTCCTACCTAGGTCACCCACCCGAACTCTGTCACCAGCCCCCTGTCTTGTGTGGCATACCCCATCTCTGTTCCTGCTTCTGTCTGTTCTAAACCACTTCAAGGTCATTTCCCACATGACAGCTGCCACCACTGGCTCTGCTCAGGAGTGGTCTGTATAGTGATTAAACTCATTTTCCTTAAATGCCATCAGATCTCAGATGCAGAAAGACCCTTTATTGCTTTATAGAACTTTACTAGGGGGTCCTAATTGGGAATTTTAACAATTGCCTTTTCATCTTCTTATAAGAAACACAATGGAAGAGCAATACCTACAAATAATTTATGAAGCATTTTCCATGTTTGTCACATGCTCCTCACGTAATGCTCGTGTGTGTATCTATTACCACCCCTATTCTAAGGAGTGACTTAGGTCACGGGGCATCTAAGTGGCAGAGTAGAAACCAGAGCCCAACTGTGCCCCTTGGCTGGACCACCTGCTTTAAGAGAGCAAAACCCTTCTGACATTGTCACATCCCACCACGGTAGTCTTTCTGAGAGCAGTTTCTTGGGAACTGAGCACACCGCAGCTAACGGTTTGGGTGCCTCCCACAGATGTGAGAATTTGGGGGCAGAAAACCACAGAGAGATTGGTGTACGGACGATGAAGGCAAATATTTCTACAAGTTCTTCAACCACACACATTTAAAAATCAGTCCCACGCACCACAGCCAGGAGGAGGCCTGAGCAAATAAGTAACTTTCTACTCCTCACCTTCCAAAAGGATCTTTTCTATTTTCTTTTCACAGATACTTTAATGATAAAAAAAATATTTTGAACCCTTCCTACCAGGAATCTTCCCAGGAACAGCATCTGAGTCTGCACGAAGCCGGGGGCTGACGCTGGCAAGGGGTGGCCCTGGCTATCTGCACACACCTGACTCATTATTTCCCATCAATTTGCTGCTAAATTCACTGAGCACTGACATGGCATCTCTTGTTCATGATCCACTGAGCTCAGGATTATGGGCTGGATCACACTAAAAGCAACACAAAGAATTCCGAGGTAATTTCTCAGAATCACAGTTGTGTCTTAAGGACCTTTTACCTGACCTAAAGGTTTGAAATCATTTTCCAGATGCAGAGATCTCACAATAACAGGACTAAATGAGAATTCATTCACCTGATTTCCATTCAGTCTGGGGAAAATCAAATGGATTTAGAATGTTGGCTGTCCCTGTTGTCCTACTACAGGTGACACTAACTGTGCCAGTGTTTTCAGGTATCCAGACAATGAAAGAGACAAGCACAGCAGTGGCCAGAGTCAAGCCACAGGTGGATGTGCAAACACCGCGCCTGGCCAGGTCTCTTTCATCTCACGTCCGTGTGGCTGAGTCTTAAGATTCCTTTAAGTCCCCCCTCCTGCAAGAAGCTTCCCCTGACCACGTCATCTTCAAAATCCAGTGTGAACTGAGTGTGAACACAACCCAGGGCTTGGGTACACAGCCTGAGGCTTTACAAGGCCTAATCTTCCCCAGGTAATTCCTAAGCACCCAGAGGAAGCTAATTATGACTTGGACAAATTTTCCACCTTTCTCCTATAGCTTTTAGTAGGTGCCAAGCACACGGGAGTCATTCTGACGATGAGGCAGCAGACGCACACACAGGGATGGGAGCTGGGAAGACATTACTGGGCTGGGCTCAGGAACGCGTAAGCAGAAGGCGATCCTATTCTCCTACCACCACCGACACCTCAAAGCTGCTCTTGCCCTTGTTTCCTCCCGGCCCGACCGGAATCTCCAGCAGACCACCATGGCTTCTCTAGCCTTTTTCAGGTAATGAAGCGGCCAGCACACGTCACCCAGGTCAGCCTGCCCAGGGGGGTGGCCACGGGGAGAGCCGGGGAGCTTCTAGTCGACTTTCCCAGCTACGCCTCCCTGCCTCCTCCCACCTCACCAGGGGCTTCTCCCGGGATCTGGTTTCTCCAGCGATGGGGCCGGGGGAGGATGGTGGTTAATATAAAAATATTTTTAAGTTCCTCTTATATATCAAGAGCAAAGCCTGGAAGTTTGAGCTCTACTCTAAGCCATAATGTACAAACAACAGAGGATACAACCTAAGAAACAGTTCTGCCCGACAGGTAGGAAAAAAACCCCTGGGACTGGGAGATGAACCTGCAGAGACTGAGCCCCTACCACTCTGCACCCTGCCTGGAGGAGAAGGGGCGGCGAGGGAATAAAAGCCCCTGAGAGGCTGAGAGGGACGCAGAAAGCTCGGGGAATTTCTGTCCTGCTTCCTGCAGGGAGCACTGGGTGGAGACAGCTCAGGATAGCAGAAATGGTGGCCTAGCAGGGGTCTGCACAACCTGGGCATGTTCTCAGGTGCCCAGCAGGGACCCAGAAGAGACCTCAGAGTGTGGGGGCCAAGGCAGGAGCCAGGTCCCCAGCTGTGGCTCACCCCAGTGACACCAGCTGAACAATACTCAGAGGAAACATGAGAAGGAGGCCCAGTGTGTTGGGAGGGGGTGGAATTCACTGGAGCACAGAGAGGACCACAGGACCAGCAAGAGGCCACTCCCGCCTGCCCGGGCATGATTACAAAGTCCCCCATGCCCAAGCATGACTACGATCCTCTCCTAGTGCCCGAGGACCACCTGAAGCAGAAAAGAGCCCCCAAGGGGTGACCCGGACAGACTGAGAGACTGACTCTCAAGGGACCAAGCTACCTTTAAGCTAGAAAGTGACTGAAATAATAGCACTTGAATTAGTCTCAAGAAAAACAGAATCATGAACTGGGACCAAGTATATCAAAAAGGGAAACAAAGGAGTTTGTTTGGGATAGCGAAATTAAGCTCACTTACAAAAAGTTTTGTACCCCTCCACAGTAAACCCTGGGCAGGTTTCCATAGGGTCTACGAGCAACACAAGCAGCATTTATAAGTATCTTGCACGACAAGGCAAAGCACTAACCTCCAGAGGGAAAGCAAGCGGTTGCGAGCTTGCCAAGTCAAATCCAGGCCCCCCAGGCCATCACAGAAAACTTACCCCCCTGGAAGGCCCAGCACCTTCACATATATTCTCTCATCCAACCCTCAGAGCATCCCTGTGAGCTGGCTGGCTGAGTCCGTCCGGGCCGTATCACAAAAACCATAAACTGTGTGGCTCATAAACAACAGAAATTTACTTTTTACTGTTCTGGAGGCTGGAAGTCCAAGATCAAGGCACTGGCAGATTCGGTGTCTGATGAGGGCCCATTCCTCGTACAAGGCACCTTTTCACTGTGTCTTCACAAGGTAGAAGGGGTGAACAGCTCCCTCGGGCCTCTTCTATAAGGGCACTCATCCCACTGATGACCTATCACTTCCCAAAGGCCTCATCTCTTAATATCATCACTTGAGGATTAGGTTTCAACATATTAATTTGGGGGGGTGCGGGGGACACAAATATTCAGACCATAGCACCATCATTAATCCCACTGCCCCAAGTGGTAAACTGAGATGCGGCAAGATTTGTGGCCTAGCCCAAGAGGGCCAAGCTGAGTGGTGATCCGAGCAGCACAGCCACCCTTTGGGATGCCCACGTGCCTGATGCTATGCAACATCCATGGGTCTTTTATTTTATAAAGGAGGCAATGGAGGCTTAGAGAGGTTAAGAAACTTGACTTGTACAGCAAGTCCAGAATTAGGGTGAAGCAAGTGAGGAAATTGCCACGGGCACAAAATTTAAGCGGGTATCAAAAACTCAGTAGGATAAATATGTTTCAATGCAATATTTTAAAATATCAAAATTAATACAAAAATCTGTGATGTACAAAATATTACTATTTTAAATAAAGACCAGGATTAGTATTCCTGATTCTTCCTCTTGCCTCAGCCTCCAATTTGGCAAAGCACTGGGGAAGGCCCTGGAAACCAGCTCAGTTGCATGTCTCCCCACGCAGCTCCAACACAGGGACTCCTGATGTCACTACTCTAGATATCCTCCTCCTCACAATTTTATAATCTCAAGGGGTTCCTGGGATGACCATAATGCTCCATCATTCCAGGGTCTAAACAGATTCTCTTCAAACGTTGTGTGTTTATGCAAGTGGAAGGAAGCTTGCAGGCTGGAATAATGACTGCAGCAGGATAGATTAAGATCAGTTTGGGAAGGTGTGAGTGGGCTCTAAAAGGGTCACACAGCTACTTGTCTTCCACTTGGATTTGCTGGCTCAAAATGAAGTGTTCAGTAGTGACCTGATGCTTGCAGTCGGCCTGTACGTACACGAGTCAAATTCATATGGTGGCACTGCTTTTTACTTGCATTTCAAAAGCCAAATATTAGCTTGTTTTCATAACTACTTATGCTCTGCTCAAATGTGAACGTCATATTAAAGCCCTGCCTATAATGAAGCGTTTGTTCAACAAATATTTGATTAAAAATTTGAAGACTTCTTAGATCAACCCCAGAATCCCATACGGTGGCGTGTAATCAAAGCCTAAAACCTGTTAAATAAACCATTACCTAAAGCATAAGGCAGATAATTAATGAATTTGTCCACTACTTTCCCCTGCAACAGCCTGTAGAGACAGTAGGCACAAATATCTCGTATACTAACAATTTAACCCAGCAAGACATTCTCCCCCTCTCCTTTTTTATTTTCCTAGCGCATTAAACCACTGGGCTTTGCCTCACAATTCAAAGTTAAGTCCAGCAAAGTGAGCAAAGGGAAACTTTTGGGCACTTGCACGAGCGCGTCTGGCTCCTCTCGGACCCGCGGGCCCCGCGCTGCCCGAGGCAGGGGCCGCGGGATGGCGCCCCTCCCCGGTCCGAGTGGCCCCGGCTGCGTGGCTCTGTCCTCGCCACCCCACCCGGCCCGGCGTCGGGGCGCCACTCCGGTCCCGCGCCGCCACCCGCCCGGGTGCCCCCGCGCCGCCCGGTCTTCGACCCACGCACGCCTTGTGGCCAGGCGACTTCACACCATCCCGGGTACCTGGCACAGGAGCGTGGCCCGGGCTCGGCGAGACGCGTAGGGAAGAGCACCGTCCGCGGGTGCGGCGAGCCGAGGCTGCTCCCGCCCGGGTGCGCGCCCGGCCCCCGCCCGAAGCCGCGGCGGCCCGCGGCGCGACGCAGCAGGTGGCCGCGCGGCCTCCGGTAGCCGGGCGCGGCGGGAGAGCGGGACCCCGGCGCGGGCACGACCCTCCGCGGCCAGCCCTGGGCCTGCGCTCGGCGCGCGCTCCCAGCTCCCGGCACGCCGACTGGGCTCGGCTCCGTTCGGCTCGGCGGGGGCGGACGCCGCTCCGCTCCGCTCGGCTCGCCGGCCGCCGAGCGCACCTCCCCCGCGGCGCGCCGCTCCCGCCGCCTCCGCCGCCGCGGGCCGGGCCGAGTCCGGCCGAGGCCTCGCGGGGCAGGTGCCAGCCTGCCTGGGCGGCCCCGCGGGAGACGGAGGGCGGGACGGCGACCAAGGGTCGGGCCGGGGCTGCCCTCTGCGCCCGCGGGCCCCCCATCCCCGCCCCGCGCCCCGCCTCGCCCGCCCGCGCGGCGGCGCTGTCGGGGCTCCGGGCCTGGCGGCCCCCAGCTGGGCGGGCCGGGGTGCACCGGAGACCCGCGGGGCGGCAGAGAAGCCGGGACCCGCCGGGAGGGCGGGACGCCCACGCTTGGGGGCACCTGCGCGCCCCCGGGGAGAGGGATTGGACCCTGACTCCAGCCTCAACCCCCAGGTCACCTGGGGCGCCCCAGATCCGCCTCAAAAGTCGGTGGCCTGCAGGCCTCAGGCCGAGAGGGAGTGGGCGTCGTGGGAAGGGAGTGTGCATTTGAATAAAAGTGAAAGTTTGTTGTTTTTTTTAAATAACCGTGTGGGTCCGGAGCGTCTCCAGGCTAATTAGGGAAGCTGCCGCCCCGTCTTGAGGTGAATCATTGTTGTGACACCGGCAAGTGTGGGAAGAAAGGCTGCTGATGACTTCTCAGCCTCCCTCCTTTTTCTTTTTCTTTTTCTTTTAAAGACAGGGCTGGTCCATTTCGGCAGACTGTGCGTTTAGGGAGCGGCCTTGGGTGGTCGCTCAGCCCATCGACTACGGCGCCCTCGCGGGATCCTCGGGCTGCTGCCTGCTCGGCCCAGGACGCCCCGCTCCCGCCCGCCACCACCGCCGCCCGCCCCTCCCGGCAGGCGCCTTTCGGGCCGCGGAAGGAAGATGAACTTGAACTGTGTCCCAGGAGGGAACCGAGGGCGCGACTGCGTTCGCGTAAGTCGTCTTGCCGCAGCTGGAAGAGATAATGCACTCAAGTGTTACCCGACGTCTGAATTAGCAACGACGTCCGCGCTGTGACGTGGGGGATCACTGGGAACCCGCGCCACGCGCCGAGGCGGTGGAGCTGGGGGTCGTGACGCTGACACTGAGGTCCCGAAAAGCCCACGCCGGCGCAGCTGCCCGCGGCAGAGCGGGCGCCGGACCCCGGAAGGAGCTCTCTCCACCTCTGGCTTTAAACGGGATCAAAGTCCCAAACACAAGAATGGGAGGCAGGGAAAAGAGGCTGAAGACAGATCCCATTTACTTGGGCATATAAAAGGAAGTTTCCTTTTTAAATTTTTGATGTAATCCTTCGGGCATAAACTGTTCATTTAAAAGCCCCTTTTGATGGTTAAGTGTTTTAAATTCCCTGTATGAAAGGAACAAAAATAGTGAATCAGTCTTACAGCTCCCCAGATTAATAACCTGCATTCACAAGGGACAGGTGATGACTCATGACAGTCAGAGACAATGAGTTTGTTAGGTGTGTATGTGTTTGCTTTTTTCAAAATCCTAAAACTAAATTGAACAACAAAACTATACTCCCTTCTTTCCTCTCCCACCTTGAGCCTCTGCTTCTTGCTGTTCAAAATGACATTTATTTTTTGTTGCTGTAACTACTAAATATTTATCGACTCCATAAATTGTCGACCGAAGAATTTTGTTTCCAGAATATCTTAAGCCTCTGGCTTTATTTGTGTGCCGTGGGTGGCTTTTGAAGTTCCTGGAGATTTTGAGAGGACAAAAACCAAGGTTCTTGGTGATTAGCAAAGGCTGAGAACATGGTGTCAACATCCAAAATAGAAAGTGGTGGGGAACTTTGTGAATAGGTTAGGAAAATGGGAAATTATCTTGAGCCTGGTAGAACAAGCACCTTCATGCTTTAAAAATGCAGAAAGGAAGAATGCCCCTACCCCACCCCATGACTTTCACCTTCCTATTGAGAACTGTGGTTCTCAAGGCCCTGCCAAGTGGTAGTCAAGGAAGCTTTTTATCTCTTTAATGCCTCTTGGACCAAACCTTGAAGCCAGGTTGAGAAAAGACTAAAATGTTCAAGTAAGGCTTTGCCAAAGGTGCAAAGGAAACATAGACCCCATGTGAAGTTTCTTGTAGTATGCATAGACAACCATAAAGCTAAGAGTGTGGGGTTGGTTGTTTCCCAGGGCTCCAGAAAAATCTCTGAGGTATCCCTGAACACCCCCTTCCAGGGAAGGAGAACCTCACTGACAAGCCAAAATAAAGAAGAGTGTGCTGCTTCTGGATTGTACCTCACCTGGGAACACATTTTTTTAAATTTCAAAACATTAAGGGGGTACATATGTTTTTGTTACATGGACACCTTGTATAATGCTTAAGTCAGGGCTTTTGTTGTGCCCGTCACCAGAATAGTGTTCATTGTACTCAATAGGTAAATTTTTATTCCACGCCTCTCCTCTCACCCTTCCCACTTCTTGGTTTCCAATGTCCTTTGTATATGTTTATGCCTGTGTGTGCCCATCATTTAGCTCCCAATTATTAGTGAGAACATATGGTGTTTGGTTTTCCATTCCTGGGATACTGCACTTAGGATATTGGTCTCCAGTTCCATCCAAGTTGCTGCAAAAGACATTGTTTCATTACTTTTTATGGCTGAGTAGTATTCCATAGTATACACATCCTACATTTTGTTAATCCACTCATGAATTGATGGGCACTTGGGTTGATTCCACATCTTTGCAATTTTGAATTGTGCTGGAATAAACATTTGAGTGCAGGTGTCTTTTTGATAAAATGATTTCTTTTCCTTTGGGTACATACCCAGTGTGGGATTGCTGGATCAAATAGTAGGTCTACATTTATTTCTTTGAGGAATCTCTATACTGTTTTTCATAGTGGTTGTACTAATTTGCAGTCCCAACAGTGTAACATATTTTTACCAAAGGCCAGGCACTGTTCTAAGCCATTTGCAAATAGTCACTCATTTAAATCATTCACTCACCAGCAGAACCCTGAGATAAGACCTGCCATTACCCCCATCTTACAGCTAAGGTTCTGCTGTTACCTCCATGCCATGGATGAGACTCATCATGAAAAGGGCAAGTGCTGTGCTCAAGGTCACATAGGTCGTAAGTGGCAGAGCCAGGGTTTGAACTCACTTAATACTGAGCAGGGCTGCCTTTGTGAAAGTGGCATCTTATCCTGCAAACTGAAAACAGCTTTTCGGTTTAGGACAAAAAGGAGAATTGGCCTTTTCCACAATTAGGAAGAGTCATCTTTTGGGGGTCTCAGAAAACAAGAGTATTTAAATGTTTGATATTTATATTTAAAAATATTTGTATTTTCTCCTTCACTCAATCCCAACACCATCGTCATCATGACTAATAAGACTTAACTAGAAATCAGTCCTGAGTCTTCACTTAGTCAAGCCAGATTATCATTAATGGAGTGAAAAGGGTTAAGCCAGAGGCAACAGGCTTCCTAACCTAGGCCGGTAGTGGGGGCACCATTAGGATGGACACTGACCCTCAGGACAGTGCTCATCCCAGGATTCTGCTCTTGAGTCTTCATAAGATGCTCAATCTGCTTGTCTTCATTTGGGTTCAGAAAATACAGGCCCCAGAGGCACAGACATCCCTGCCTGGGTAGAAGAATGGAGCTAGGGACGAGCCAAGAACCAATTAGGAAGAATGCCATTTTTCTCATGACAACAGTCCCATTGCCCAGGTGAACCTTGGTGGCAGAGGTCAAACTGAGCTGCCTCACTGCCAGAGGCCACGTGGACCCTACCCCCAAGGGGCTCTCCACAGGCTGGCTATCCATCAGGGCCCAGATCCCAGCCACTGTCCCTTCCATCCTCCTCCAGCAATAGAGATCGGACCATGTCATTTCCCTCTTCCAAAACCCTTCCTTGGCTTCCCTGCAGGTGGGTTAAACTCCAAACCCCTAAGAGGACCTCATCTGTTTCTTGCCCATCTCTTGGGCCTACTTTCAATACCACCCTCTGGCTCCACTCCAGCCACACAGGCCTTCTTCCAGTTCCATGAACATCCCAAGCTCTTTCCCACCTGGAGGGCTTTACCCAAGCTGCCCCCTCTCCTGGAATGTTTTACCCCACGCTTCACCTGGCTGACTCCCACTCACCCTTCAGGTCTTAGCTTAAATGTCGCTTCCTTTAGTCCTTTTTCCTGACCTGTATTTCTCTCTTGCATCTCTTCTTTACTGTAGAGTACATATTACCTTTGTAGTGGTCTAGTTTTTGATTTCATATTGGAGTCCTCCCCCAGAGCACAACCTGTAAGAAGACAGGGTCTGTATCTGCTTTGAGCATCATTGTTGTGCCCGTGCACAGCTCCTGCCATTCCCCACAGCAAAACTGGCCCTGATTGCTCTCATGCACAGTGTGTTCCTCGTCCCCACCATATTCTCTTCTGAACAGATGGTTTGGCTTCTTTCCCCAGAGAAAATTAGTTACGAGGCATGAACTCTCTCAACACCCCATACCCACCCCAGCCCAATGACGCTGATCTCTGATCCTAGACATAAGATGGCATCTCCTTGCTGCTTAGGTTTCAATAAGATTGGTTTGCACCCACTTCCTCCAGGAGTACCACCCACGAAGAGGGCTCTTTCTAATATGCAAATACAATCATGATCTCATCATTTATTGGGGACCTATTACATATAAGATATTATGTGTTAGTTGCTTCCAAAGATTCCCATTTAAACTTCTGTGAGGGAACTTTTTGAAGTTCAGAAATTTAGTGGAATGTTCCCAAAGAACACAGTGAGACTAAGTGTCAGACCTCATATATTACTCCAAAGCTCTTGACTATTATGTGGTATTTCTAAGCATTTCCTGTTGATTGGGCTTAATTGTTCCTGATTTGAAAGAGGGTACATCATAATCCCATTTTTCACTTGAGTTTGCAGATATGGTCTGGGAATTATAGATTCTTATCTACATCATTTAATGTCGATGCTTTGTTCTAATTCTATGAAATTCTATTAATATTTAGACAGGCATCGAGCACCTGTTTGCTTTATTTTTCCTACTTCCTTGCCTGTCATTTATGTAGCATCATCTGTCACCACAACATCCAGGCAGGTACATTTTTGTCCACACAATCAAGCAGCAGTGTGCATTTTGGCTCTAATGATTAACCATTTTCAAGACAATCATAACAGCCATGAGGCTCTGCATTTATTATCACACCTTTATTTCAGTGGTTCTGAATATTTTCTCATAAATCTTTACAACGTTTTGTGTAAAATAGGTGATAGATTAAAAAATCAACTGGCTTTATGTCAGTATAAGTTCAAGACATTCTGTATTTTCCCTGGTGGAATGTTTCTTCTTAAATATTATATATCCTATCTGTCCAGTTTTACTGATCTGTAGGAAGGTGTAAGTGATCTCAGGTTTAGTGAGGTGGGAACACAATAGTTCCGGTTTAGTGTTGGCTGAGGCTGGAAGGTTACAGTTTATTAGAAATTTATCCTGGATGATAAGTTACATAAAATCTTATTGTTTTAGGGTTGGGTAAATCTTGGTAGTGTTTGTTCTTTGTTTGCAGGGAGGAATTGATTTTGCTTTTGTTCTCTGAGGTGTAACTGACCTAAAGAACACACATCTTAAGTGTTTATTTTGAAATTTCACATATTATTACTCCCATGCCACCATCATCCACATAAAGATCTAGAATATTCCCAGCATCCCAGGAAGCTTTCTTATGCTCTTTTGCAGTTAGTGACAATCCCAAGCTAACCACTATTCTAACTTCTATTACCATAGATTAATTTTGCCTGATGTAAGACCTCAGAAACAGACATAAATAGACTGATACAGTATGTCTTCTTTTGTATCTGACTTCTGTTCAACATTATGTCTGTGAGATTCATCCATGCTATGTGTTCATTCCTTTTATTGTTGTGTAGTATTCCCTTGTATGGATATATTGCAACTTACCTTGTGCATCTTCTTGGGCATTTGGGTTGTTTCCAGGTTTGAGCTATTATGATAAATCTGCTATGAACATTCTTATAAATGTTGTTTTTTAGGCACAAACACTCAATTTTCCTTAGTACCCAGGAGTAGAATTCTGGGTCACAGGACGTATATATGTTTAGCTTTAGCAAGTACTGCCAAACATTTTTCTGGAATGGTTGAACAAATTTATATTACTACCATTCATGTAGACATGTCATTTGCTCCACATCCTTGCATATGTGATATTGTCATTCTTTTTAATTTAGTCATTGCAGTGGGTGTTGTAGTGATACATTATTGTGGTTTTAATGTTCATTTCTCTAATAACTAATGATGAGCTATTTTGATATCCTCTCCTGCGAAGTGTCTATTTAAGTCTTTTGATCCTTTACTGGGCTATCTTTTTCATGTATATATATGAAAGAGATATATATATATATATATTTGTAGGAGCTCTTCATATATTCTAAATTGGATTCCTTTATTGGAAATACATATGTATTTGTATATATTTATGTCAGTGTGTATGTGTGTACATGTGTATATACATATATATATGTGTGTGTGTGTATGTGTGTGTATATATATATATATATATATATATGGAGAGAGAGACGAAGGGAGGAAGAGAGAAACACAAAGAGAGCGAGCATGTGCACACACACCAACATCTTCTCCCAGTCTGCAACTTGTTTTTTTAGCCTCTGTTCCTATAGCCAGGCCCTTCTATGCTGCTAAAGAAACTCACAGCATCATGCAGACCAAAACTACAAAAATGTACAGTCTCCAACCTCATTTGGGCCTTACTACCTTTAATCATTCTCCGAAAAACAAACCAATGGTACATAAAATAAGAAAGAAGGAAAGATCATCAATAATTCTACCCCAGAAGAAACACTGTTGCTGTTTTATTGTTTTTCCTTCCAGTCTTTCTTTTATAAAAAAGGCATTTGAGGTGGCCTGCAAACTCAAATAGCTTCTACATAGTTGCAATTAAAACAAATACATAATTTGGTATCCTGATTTTTTCAAGTACATTATAACACAAATATCTTCCCATGTGATAATGAAATCTTCATAAACATAAATTTTCTAACTGGCTAATATTCCATCGTGTGGATACATCATAATTTATTTTTTATCATTTCTCTACTGCCTTGTATCCAATTTGAGGGTATTATACAAAATTCTTTGACAAGCATCTGAGTACCTAATTTGTTTGCATTTATTTCCTTAGGAGAGATCAAGAGACGAATTCCTGAGTCAACAGATATGAATGGGCCTAAGGCTCTGATTGAGTCATAGGGTACGAATGTGTCTAATGTTCTAAGGCCCAAATGACACAGCTGGACATACTTTCATTTGTCCCTGCACAGCTCCTTCTGCCATTCCCCACAGCAAAACTGGCCCTAACTGCTCTCATGCACAGTATGTTCCTGGTCCCCACCATATTCTCTTCTGAACAGATGGTTTTGCTTCCTTCGTTAGAGAAAACTAGAGTTACCAGGTATAAGATCACTAATTAGCTGACTTCAAAGTGGGGAGAGTTTCCTGGATTATCCAGGTGGGCCCAGTGTAATCACTGGGGTATATCACAGTGGAAGAGGGAAGCAGATGAAGACCAGAGAGAGAACAGGGTGGGAAAGGCTCAGTGCAATACTGCTGGCTCTGAGGGTAGCGGAAGAGCCACAAGCCAAGGGAAGTGGGCAGCCTCCAAAAGCTCAAAAAAGAGAGGAAACGGAGTCGCCCTTCCCAGCTCCTGAAGGAACATGGTCCCGCAGACACCTTGATTTTAGCCCATTGAGACCCATAACAGGCTTCTGACCTCCAGAACTGTAACACAATTAATTTGTGTTCTTTTAAGCCACTAAATGTGTGCTAATTTGTTACCAGAACAATAAGAAACTAATATCGAATTTATATTAGATTTCCCTAGTCTTATTGCTGGAACCTCCATTTTCCCATTCCTACTCACTGGCACAGTTTATAGCAGAGGCCCATTGGACACCTTGGCTGAATGCTGGCCGGATAAACTTAGTACTTTAAATGGCAGTTGTGATTCAAACCACTCTAATGGGATTCAGACTCTAAGGTAAGGCTCTTCTAGGCACCCACCCACACACATTTTTTTTTTTTTTTTGACAAATGCTAAACATTGACAGTCTGAGATTTTGGAGTCTTGGGCAGTCATTTAAATACCTTTTAGCAATTTATAGATCCTTCAGCAATGTCCATCACAGTATCTTCTGATATCTCAAAAACATTTTCAGTGTTAACCTATCCAAATTTTATAGGATTTATTATTAATTCTTTCCTGTTAAAAAAAAGTATGTTATTTAACAGAGTTTTGCTGGTTTTTAACATTAACAATGTTATTTTCCATAAAACTCTGCACTTTCCTGCTTGACCTTTACGCTTTCCAGTGACACTTAATACTTGCTTGTCCAAAGGCAGTGTCAGCTTCCTGGACTGTGGATGAATCTGGAAGATTACTGTGGAACAATACCCATAACAATGTCCATTTTGTGTTTATATTAAATAATATCTTAAATGAGAGAAACAAGAACTTTAATTATGGTTATAAAGAGGAAGTCCAAACCACTACTCTTCTGGGCAGAGAGATGAGACAAGCATGTATCTGATTTATGGGCTTGCCCACATAACTCCCTTTGCAAATGTGGCTTTAAACCAGCTAATCTTTTAAATTTACACTGACTAATTTAGAAGCAAGGAGAACAAATGTGGGAGTATAAATGTAAGGGACTGAATAAGAGTGGTAATCTCCGCCAATGAGCGCACTGCTGTGTTGCTGGGGGCCCAATGCCGTTCACGATTTTCATTTAGATGGAGCTTCCTGGGGCTTGTCTTGCCTCCCCAGCACGATGTGCTGCGTGACTGGAATTCAGATTTGGAAGCCTAGATCAGCCCAGGATCTTAGAGATCATGCTCTTCAACCTTATTTTTCTGGAGGGTGAGAAAGTGACTGGCCCACGGTCAGCACTGATGGCCAAAGGAGGGTGTGTACAGCCCCTGCTGCTGCCCTTACAGAGGAGCCCACCTCTCAGTCTGACTCTGCCACCTCCCTAGTCTCTGGTAGTTGCCAGCAAAATTTTGACAGACAACTGATCTTAGAACAAATTAGCTACATTCTTATTAATTTGATGGGAAAGCAGCATCTTATTCATCTGACAGATTATAAAGGAAAAGGAAATGTAGGGGGTTTTTTAAAGATCAAAACATCTTATAATGGTCAATATTTGGGCAGTTCCTTAATTGTGGCTGAGTTATGAACAGAAAGTATGTTCAGAAAGCAGCTGTTTGGTCCCAAAACACATACTGTCTTGTGAAAACTGCTTGAGCAGCTCTTCCTCGTCACCGTCAGAAATGCTCTGACATTCAGGAGAAAGAACTAAGGGAATGTTTCTATAGCAAATGGTAACACTAAAAATAGTGTTTGGAGTGAAAGTAAGATGTGGAATAATTTCTTCACTGTTTCCATGGAAAAATAGGAAAGTGGGAATGATGTATCCACTGTCTGTGCCTATGAGGCCTCAGATAGATTTGGAGACTTGCTGAAAAGAAATGGGATGGAATCTGTGAACACAACTCTCCAAACAATGGTTAATAATTTCACCTCCATCTCCATTACCTCCTCCTATTCTAAACATCTCAGAGTCTGTCGTTTACTTCATGTATATACAGAATTTTCATCGACTGTATCTAGTTGTCTATTGCCTCATCAGTGTTGATTCTATGCAAAATTGTACAGAAGGTGACCCTATGTGAAATTGTGATGTAGGTGAAGCTTGTTTTTGGTGCACTTGGAGTCCTCTTGCAGCTCAAAGACCTATGAAGCAAATGCCCTAGACCTGCCTTCTGTAGCAAAGCCCCATTTTATTGTCTCCCCCTCCCCAGCCTTCAATCAAACATACCCATTATATAAACCTCAGCCAGTAAACCAACATGCCAGTAAACCAATTGCATAGCAGGCCTTCGTGAATGACATGTGTTCCTGCTTAATACTCATAAAAGGCCTATAGGATAAATATTATCTCCATTTCAGGAATTAGGAAACTCAGAGGGAACTTGCCAAAGTTCAAGTAGCTAATGAGTGGGGAAGCCAGAATGCAGACCCAGCTGGGTCTGACCCCAAACCAGTTAGTATGAGGCCTAACTCATATGCACTGAGAAGTTACCTCTGTCCCTCTCCATTAAGAAGAACTTGAAGAGATTCTGATAATCAGGTTAAGATAGTTTGGTGGTTCTGAACTCGAATGCTTGGTAGAAACTTAAATGTATTTCTTGTTAGCTTATGGGGCATACCAATAAAACCAGTGAGCTGTGTGATTCTCTGGGATTGCCTGAGGCTTAGGGATGCTATCCTCTTGTCTCCATGGTTCATCTTCCCACTGCAGCCTGAGAATAGATATAGCTACACTAACATATTCCTGCTCACTCGTACACAAATGGGGTATGATTGGGAGAGGACCTGTGATTAATGTCATTAGTAAGCCCTTGTGAGCCTCTGGGAAGATGGCTCTGCAGTCCTTTTAGCTAAGTTGTGATATGCAAGCTGCACATCCCAGTATTCAATGTTCTAAAGACAAAGCTGTGGATTTACATCAACACAAGTGAGTTTATAGTTCACGATATAGCATCTATATAGCTCTCTTGTTTTGTTTTAAAAATAAGAGATTTTTCACAGTTTATTCTGAACTTTTGTTCTTGAGTACAATGATGTAAGTACTATACTTAACAACTAGAAAACTGGAAAAAAAGATATGAAACAGTTATGTTCATTGAACCACCAGCAGCATAGGACTGTGATCCCTGAGAAAAAGGAAACAAGTCAGTTGAATCCTAAGATCACCTTGGCTTTCTGCCTGAAGGTGATTTCTGGACTGAGTGGACAAACAAAGGATTCAGAGTCTGGCAGCCTCACTGAGTTAAGAAAATTGAAATCAGAATTCAGAGAGGCTGAATAAGCCAGAATTTGGAGGGAAGAGTACTGGAAAGGAAAAGGCCATGGGGAAAAACAGCTCCAGAAATCTAGTCTCTGTTGAGTACTAGACTGCACATGCATAGAGTGAAACTCCACGAGGCTGGGCAAAGGATGACCAGGGACTTGTAAGTTGAACAATTTCCAGTGCTCACGCAGATGGGGGCTCAAGCTTTGACTAGTCTGTGATTCCCCAAATGGGAGTCCATGGGGGACCACACAGCTCATTCAGTGGAAACATACCTTAGTTGTGAGATTAAACTTTCCCTGGATTCATCATCCTCTAGACCTACTGTAGCAAAGCATTAGGGGTTAAATTGTGTCCCCTCAAAATTCATATGTTGAAGTCCTAACCCCCAGTACCTCAGAATGTGACCTTATTTGGAAAAGGGCAATTAGTTAAGATGAGGTCATGCTGGAGTAGGGTGGGCCCTAGTCCAATGTGATTTGTGTCCTTATAAAAAGGCAAAGTTTGGACACAGACACACACACAGGGAGAATGCCAGGGAAGCATGAGAGAAGGCATCACAGTGATGTGTCTACAAGCCAAGAAATGCCAAAGAGTGCCAGCAAACCCCCAGAAGCTAAGGGACAGCCCTGGAACAGATCCTCCCTCACAATGCTCAGAAGGAAGCAGCCCTGCCAACACCTCAATTTAGGACTCCCGGCCTCTAGGACTGTGAGACAATATATTTCTGTTGTTCAAGCCACCTAGTTCATGGTATTTTGTTATGGAAGCCCTAGCAAACTAATATACAAAACTTAAAAGCAGGTGGGGGCATGGTTAGTCTGGGATCGATGGGATGCCACACCCTGCAAGGGTCTGCGGTCTGTGCTCTGGCCAGGCCAGTTTGCACTTGCATTGCCTCAACCAGATTCTAAACATGGAAAAACCAAACGTCCACTGGATGGATTTCAGTTAAATAAAAACTTTAGGTGATCAAGTCTCTCTAGATGAGGCACCTGTGAAAGACTTGCAGAGGAAATGTTTTTTGTACAGTTAAAGACCTTGCAGACAAACTTTACATGTCTGGAGACCATGATGCCTCCTTTGGGAGTGGTGCTTTAACCAAATGTAACCAGTTTTTAACCAGTGGTTAAACTGGTGATATAGGAACCAACAGGCAGGCTCCAAACAAGCAAATCTGGTGTCTTTTCCATCCAGTGGGCTCAACTGTTATGACTGAACTGGAAAAAACTGCATGTACTCCCGTGGCAGTGTCTCTTTCCCATGAACTGCTGGCCAGAGAGCAGTTTAAAGCATTAAAAATAAAATCAGACTTGTGTTCTTTAGCTATTCAAGAAAAGGTATTTGATGACCTGTCCATTTTTGAAGACTTTAAAAGCTGCAAAGCCAAGTCTACAGCCTTATCTTGCAGCTGAATTAGTGTGTAATCTTTCCCATTCCCATTTTTGCAGACAGTCGCACTGTATGTACCAGCTGAGTAAAAAGAACGTATCCTCTCCCATCCCAGCCCCAAGTTTTAATTTTTAATCTTCAATGAGTTGTTTTGAATTTTTTGGTTGATTTCCTTCCTCAGATGATCTCTCTTATCTTTTATAGTATCTACATACCTTAAGATAATAACCTTACAAAAAAGAAAACAGGAAGGAAGAAGCCTGGAAGGTGAAACGAATTGGTTTTACCCTTCATCCTCTGAAAGACACAATGCAAAACGGCTAGCCCAACCTTGCCATTCCTTCTTCAAAGGAGGCTCATTAAAGAGTAAACCTCTAACAACTCCATGCCCCCTTGGAAGAATAAAACTGCTACTGAGCCCTCTAGTGTTGAAGTGACAAGGCAGCATGGGAATTCTCAGACAGAAGACCCTTCCTCTTGTGACTGCCAATGTATGGCCTGCAGATGGACAAGTCAGGGAAACACACTCTGATTTTCTTCCTATAATTTTTTCTTTGACTTAAGGTTGCTGTGGAAATACTGGGGGTCTGAGAAACAAATATTGAAAAATTTTCCAAGACTCCACGAAAGAAAAGTAGGGGGGAGAGGCCATCTCCATTGGATGAATAGTGTAGTGTAATGAGCACAGGCATGGAGCATGAGGGGGTGCCTCCTAAACTGAAGGGCACAATAAATGTAAGTGGTGTTAGCACTGGGGAAAAGGGCCCCGGTCCTGGACTCGGCTCAGCCCTGAGGTAGTTGTCTATCTGTGGGGAAGTTTCAAAACCTTCCTACACTTTAGTTTTCCTAAGAGTAAAATGGGAAGATTAAACTGTTTAAATTCAGACATTCAGTACTTCTGGCAGAAGACTAATAGACTAGTTTTCATTCCTTCTTGGTAGATGAGTGACTGAAAATAAATAAATTTTTTAAAGTTATACATTACATATAGGGTTATTTGGTATTGCTCTATTGAAATTTCAGTTGTATTTGTGTTAAAATAACAGCCACTCTTTTAGTGTGCATTTACACAATGCGTCATGCACAGTACCAAGCCTGTTATAACCATATTGTCTCATTACATTCTTCATTGATCTGCACTGACATCTGAAGAAACAAAGCTTAACAGGTAAGTATCATAGCCAGAATGTAAATTTAGGTCCTATTGGTTCCCAAGTCAGCACTTTCAACCACCATCCTCTACATGATCTAGTTGTTTCTATTTTAAATCAAATGGGCTTTTTTTTCTCTTATAATAAATACACTTCTGTTAATTTCTTTATAAAAATAGATATACATGGGGACTTCAAAAGTTCATTGAAAATGGAATTAAAAGGTAAAAATAAAAAGTATAAACTTTATTTCCCAGTGTAAGCTCCATCAAGTTCAAGACACTTTTATAAACAATGATACCAGCCATTAAGTCCATCACTAAAGGACTAAAGGCCCTGGAAATTTAACCATGTCAATGTAGTCTTCTTTACATTATTAAATGAAGAAAAATGGGTTCCCTTTAAAGACTTTTTAAGATTAGGAAACAAAAGAAGTCAGGAGCCAAATCAAGACTGAAAGGTGGATGCTTAATGCTTTCCCATAGAAACTCTCACAAAATTGCCTTTGTTTGATGAGAGAAATGAGTAGGAGTATTGCTGTGGTGGAGAAGGACTCTCTGGTGAAGCTGTCTGGGTGTTTTTCTCCTAAAGCTTTGACTATCTTTTTCAAAGCATTCTCGTAATAAGCAGGTGTTATTGTTCTTTGGCCCTCCAAGAGGTCAACAAGCCAAATGCCTTGAGCATCCCAAAAAACTGTTGCCATGATGATTGCTCTTTTTTATTTCAAAATATTAAGGTGGTACAAATGTTTTTGTTACATGGCTTGAGTCAGGGCTATAAATGTGTCCATCACCTGAATAGCGTTCATTGTACCCATTAGATGGGTTTTTGCCCCTTCCCTCCTACTCGTCTACCCTGCTTGATTTCCAATGACTTTTACTTCCTCTGTGAACATGTGTGCCCTTTGATTAGTTCCAATTTATTAAAGAGTATATGTAGTGATTTTTTTCCATTCTTGAGATACTTCACTTAGGATAATGGTCTCCAATTCCTTCCAAATTGCTGCAAATGCATTAATTCATCCTTTTTATGGTTTAGTAGTACTTGATGGTATATATACATATCACATTTTGTTAATCCACTCATGAATTGATGGGCACTTGGGTTGTTCCCAGATTTTTGCAATTGTGAATTGTGCTGCAATAAACATTTGAGTACAGGTGTCTTTTTGATACAATGACTTCTTTTCCTTTGGGTAGATACCCAGTGGTTGGATTGCTGGATCAAATGGTAGATCTACTTTCAGTTCTTTGAGAAATCTCCATACTGTTTTCCATAGGGTTTGTACTAATTTGCAGTCCCATCAACAGTATATAAGTGTCCCTTTCTCTCTGCATCCACACCAGCATATATTGTTTTTAGACTTTTTAATAAAAGACATTCTAACAGGAATGGCTTTTCCCTGATGATTGGTGATGTTGAGCATTTTTTCATGTTTGTTGGCCTTTTGTCTATATTCTTTTGAAAAACTTCTGTTCATGTCTTTTGCTCACTTTTTAATGGGTTTGTTTGGTTTTTTCTTGCTGATTTGTTTGAGTTCTTTGTATTAGATTCTGGATATCAGCCCTTTAGCAGATCTGTAGTTTGTGAATATTTTCTCCCATTCTGTAGGTTGTCTGTTTGCTCTATTGATTATTTCCTTAGCTGTCATAAGCTTTTTAATTTAATCAAGTCCCATTTATTTATTTTTGTTGTTGCTGTAATTGCCATTGGGGTCTAGTCATAAAGTCTTTGCCTAAACCGATATCTAGAAGTTTTCCCTATATTTTCTTCTAGAGTTCTTATGGTTTCATGCCTTACATGTAAGTCTTTTATCCATCTTGAATTAATTTTTGTGAGTGGTGAGAGATAGGGGTCCTGTTGCATTCTTCTGCATGTGGCTATCCAATTTTCCCAGCACCATTTATTGAATAGGGCTTCTTTTCTCCAGTGTGCATTGTTGTCTGCTTTGTCAAAGATCAGTGGGCTACAGGTAGGTGATTTTATATCTGGGTTATTTATTCTGTTCCATTGTTCTATGTCTCTATTTTTGTACCAATACCATGCTGTTTAGGTTACTTTCCTTGTAGTATAGTTTGAAGTCTGGTAATGTGATGCCTCCAGATTTGTTCTATTTGCTTAAGATTGCTTTGGCTATTCAGGCTCTTTTCTGGTTCCAAACGATGCATAGAATTATTTTTTCTAGATCTGTGAAATATGCTGTTAGTATTTTGATGGGCATTGCATTGAATCTGTAAATCACTTTGGGTAAATATAGACTTTTTAAGAATGATGATTCTACCAATCCATGAGCATGAAATACTTTTCCATTTGTTTGTATCATCCATAATTTCTTTCCTCAGTGTTTCATAGTTCTCCTTGTAGAGATCTTTCACTTCCTTGGTTAAGTATATTCCTAGGCATTTTATTTTCATTGTAGCTATTATGAATGATATTGAGTCTTTGATTTGACGCTCAGCTTTACTGTTATTGGTATATAGAAATGCTACTGATTTGTGTACATTGATTTTGTAAACTGAGACTTTGCTGAATTATTTATCAATTTCAGGAAACTGTTGATGGAGTCTTTGGGGTTTTCTAGATACAAGATCATGTTGTCAGCAAAAGTGAGAGTTTGACCTCTTTCCCGATTTGGATACTCGTTATTTCTTTCTCCTGCCTGATTGCTCTGGCCAGAACTTCCAGCACTATGTTGAATAGAAGTAGTGACAGTGGGCACATTAATCTTGTTCCAGTTCTTAGAGGGAATGCTTTCACCTTTTCCCCATTCAGCATGATGTTGGCTGTTGACCTTTGCTCTTCACCAGTCTGCTTTTACTTTGACTGGACCACTTACCTCTTGGTAGCCATTTCTTTGATTGTACTTTGTCTTTAGGATCATACTGGTAAAGCCACGTTTCATCTCCTGTTATGATCCTTCAAAGAAATACTTGAGGATATTGATCCCATTTGTTTAAAATTTCCATTGAAAGCTCTGCTCTTGTCTGCAGCTGATCTGGGTGCAACAGTCTTGGCATCCACCGAGTGGAAAATTTGTTCAACATTAATTTTGCAGTCAGAATTGTGTAAGCTGAAGATGTCTTGAGATGTCCATGGTGTTGGCTATTGTTTCTGTGGTTAATCATCCATCCTTTTCAATTAGGGCATGAACAAGATGAATTTGATGTGAATGGTCTGCTGCAGCAGGCTTCATCTTCAACATCATCTCATCCTTTCTTAAAATGAATCATCCATTTGTAAACTGCTGATTTCTTTAGGGTATTGTCTCCATAACTTTTTTTTTTTTTTTTTTTTTGAGACAGAGTCTTGCTCTGTCACCTAGGCTAGAGTCCTGTGTTGTCAGCCTAGTTCACAGCACCCTCAAACTCCTGGGCTCAAGCAATCCTCCCACTTCAGCTCCCCAGAATGCTAGGATTATAAGCATGAGCCACCATGCCCAGCCTCCCATAAACTTTATGTAAAGCATCAATTATTTCACCATTCTTCCACCCAAACTTTGCTACAAATTTGGTGTTTGATCTTGCATTGATTTTAGCAGAATTCATATTGCTCTGAAAGGGGCTGTTATTCTTCTTAGTTCCTCAGACTGGAACAGTGCTTGCTCAGACAGGTTATAACAAGTTAAAGCAAGTTCATTTTGATGCAAAAACATTTTGGCATCCATGCATAGTTTTTTCATAATATGCATTTTCAATGAAATTTTGAAGACCCCTCATATTGGTTATAAGTCTATGTGAATACATAGCACAGGGTTTCCAGTGGGTGAACAGAAATATATACCTTCTATTATAGAAACACACCCTTACCAATAGAATAATATCCACAAATGGAAAAAGAATTTAAAATATTTTATTTCTTCAGAAATAAGATTATTTTTTAATCCAATATAAGGAAAAATTTTAAGTGTAATAGGTCAGTGCACATAAAAATTTCTTTTTCTAAATATGTTTTTAGTTTTCAAAACAAAGAGCAGCCCTGTTTAAAGACAACAAAATCAAAACCCTCAATGGCATAACATTTAGACTGTCCAGCATCCAATAAAAGATTAGTCATGCCAAGAAAAATCTGACCTATATTCAGAAGAAAAAAATCAGCCAAATAGAAATAGATGCAGAACTTATAGAGATCAAAAAGCCAACAGAAAAGTAAAGCAACTATTATAACTATGCTCAAGCATTTGAAGAAAAACATGAACATGAACATAATAAGAGAAAGATCTATGTATGTGCGTGTGTATATATATATATCTTCAGTGAATCTATCATCTTGCTATTTGCTTTCTATTTGTCTCATCTGTTCATTTGTTCAGTGTGACACTGTGTATATGTGTGTGGGGGGGTGTATGAAACTTCTGGAACTGAAAATTATAATATCTGAAATTTAAAATTTACTATGTTGGCTTAACAGCAGATTAAATACTGTCGGGGAATAAAAAAAAGAGTAAATTTGAAGACATAGCAATAGAATTTATCCAAAATAAAGCATAGAGAAATTAGACTGAAAAAAAATTGAGGAAAGCCTCAGTGACCTGCAGGCCCACATCACATGTTCTAACATACATGTTACTGGAGTCACAAATTGAGAGTCAAGAGAAGGAAAGAACAAAAAAATATTTGAAGGAACAATGGCTTCAGAATTTCCAAATTTGATGGATATTATAAAGCAAAACAAAAGTTGGTTATTTGAAAAGATCAACAAAATTGACAAATCTTTAGCTATACTGACCAAGAAAAAAGGAAAGAGGACCCAAATAATTAAAATCAGGAATGAAAAAGGGAGGATCATGACCAACTTTATGGAAATAAAAATAATTATAAGGGAATACTATGAACAATTGTATGGCAACAAACTAAATGCCTAGATGAAATAAAAAATTCCTGGAAAGACACTCCCAGATCATTCTATGAGGTTAGTATTACTTGGATACCCAAACCAGAAAAGACATCACAAGAAAAGAAAATTACAAACCAATCGATATTCCTTATAAATAAGGATGCAAAAATTCTCAATACTAGCAAAATTAATTCAGCAACATATATAAAGGATTATATACCATAAACAAGTAGGATTTATCCAGAAATGCAAGGTTGGTTTAAACATATGAAAACCAATCAATACAATAAAACATATTAATAGAATAAAGAACAAATACCACATGAGCATCTCCTTAGATACAAAAATTTTAAAAACCATTTGACAACACCCAATACTTCTTCATAATAAAAACATTCAACAAACTAGGAATAGAAGGGAACTTCCTCAACCTGATCAAGAGCATCTATGGTAAACCTGCAGCTAACATTATAGTAAATAAAGAAAAGCTAAATGTTTTCCCCCTAAGATCAAGAACAGAACAAAAATATCTTCTCTCACCACTTTTATTCAACATTATACTGGAGGTTCTAATCAGAGCAATTGGCAAGTAAAAGAAAAACAAGGCATTCAGATTTGAAAGGAAGAGTAAACCTACATTTGCAGATGACATGATGCTATAGAGAATCCTGAAGAATAAGTTCAGAAGGGTTGAAGGACACAAGATCAATATAAAAAAGTCAATTATATTTCCATACACTGGCAATAAAAAATCTGAAGTTAAATTAAGGAAAAAAGTTCATGTATAAGAGCACTAAGAATAATAAAATACATAGATATAAACTTAACAACAGAATCCCAAGACTTGTACTCTAAAAACTAAAAAATATTGTTGAAAGAAATTCAGGAAAACCTAAGTGAATGAAAAGCTAGTCCATGGTCATGGATTAGAAAACGTAATATTGTTAAGATGACAATACATCCCAAACTGATTTACAGATGTAATGCAATGCCTATCAAAAACTCAGCTCACTTTTTTTCTTGCAACAAATGACAAGCTGATCCTAAAATTCATATGGAAATATAAGAAACCCAGAGTTGGCCAAAACAATCTTGAAAAGAAACAGAGGGAAGACTCACACTTTCCATTTCAAAGTTACTGCAAAGCTATAGAATTCAAGACAGTGTGGTACTGGTACAGCATAGACATATATATCTAGGTAACAGAATTGATATTACAGAAATAAACCCTCACATTTATAGTTAATTAATTTTTAACAACAATGTCAACACAATTCAGTGGGGGAGGGAATAGTCTTTTCAGCAAATGTTGGCTGGAACAACTGGGTATCCTCATGTCAAAGAATGAATTTGGATCTTTCCGTCACATCATACAAAAAAATTAACTCACAGGGGATCACAGACATATATGTGAGAGTTAAAACTATAAAACTCTTAGAAGAAAATAGGAATAAATCTTTTTGACTAGGGTTAGGCATTGACTTCTTGATAAGGGACTTGTATCTAGAACATATAAAGAACTCTTACAACTCAATAATAAAAAGACAAGTAACCCCATTAAATGTAGGCCAAAGATTTTAAACAATATGTCTCTAAAGACATATGAATGGCTAATAAATACATTAAAAGATGCTCAACATCATTAGTCCATAGGGAAATGCAAATCAAAGCCATTTCACACTCACTAGAAGGGTATAATAAAAATATGTCAACAATTAAAATATATAAATCTTAAAATAATACATACCTATTTATAAAAGCATCAAAAATTTAAATACCTAGTAACAAATATTTAAATATTTGTGGAACAATATCTTCACACAGAAAATTATGAAATATTACTGAGAAAAACCAAACAGAGGAATATATGTTCAGGGACTAGAAGACTCAGTATTATAAAGATGTCAATTCTCTCCAAATGGATCTGTAGATTTGACACAGTACAATAAAATTCCTAATAGATTCTGTATGAAATGCCACTAAATGATTTAAAAATTATATGGAATGCAAAGCAAAAATAGCCAAGATACTTTTGAATAAGAAAAATAACATGAAAAGGCCTGTGTTAGAGGATAGTAAGACCTTATTGTAAAGACAAAGTAATTAAAACAATAATAGACCAACAGAATAGCATAGAGAGCCCAGAAACAAAGCCATACATATTTCAACACTTGACAGGACAAGGTGGTAATGCACAGCAGTGGGGAAAAGGTGTTCTTTTCAATAAATGATGCTGAGTTAACTGAATATCTATATACAATGAAAAAAATTTCAACCTTTATCTCACACCATACATAAAAATCAATTCCAGATGGATTGTAGCTCTAAAATTGACAAGCAAAACAATAAAGTTCATAAAAGATATGAAACATAATTATGACCTTAAGCTAGGGAAAGATTTCTTAGATATGACAGAAAAAAAAATGCATACCCATAAAGGAAATCATTAATTGGACATTTTAAAATTAAGAACTTCCATTTATTAAAAGACAGCATTAAATAAGTAAAACAGCAAGCCACAGAGGAAGGTTATTTGCAACACATGTTACTAACAATGACCTTGTACCCAGAATACTATATGAAGAATTATAACTTAAGAGAAAATCCAATAAAAAAAAACAAACAGGCAAAAAACTGGAACAGGAACTTCACAAATACATATATCAGCGGGTAATAAGCATCTGACAAGGTGCTTAACCCCATTAGTCATTAGGGAAATGCAAATTATAATCATAGTGAGACACCATTTTACACACCACAGCATGGCAAAACTTAAAAAGACTGACAATGCTAAGCTTGTGGAGCAATGTGAACTCCCTTAGACTGCCGGTGGCTGTGTATATTAGTGCAATCACTTTGGAAAACAGTTTGGGTTATCTACTAAGGCCAACATATGCATACTCTTTAACCCAGTAATTCCACTTCTAAATGTATACCCAACAAAAATGTATGGACATGTACACCAAGGGACATGCATATAAACGTTCACAGCAGCACCATTTTTAACAGTCCAAACCAGGAAACAACTCAAATGTCCATTACCAGCAGAATGAATAGTGTCATATTTGTACAATGGAATAGTATACAACAATGAAAATGGACAAACTCAAAATATAGATACATTTATCAACATGGGTAAATGTCATAAATATTGAGTGAATAAAAGGAAAAATAATATATGATTCCATTTATAAAAATCTCTAAATACACAAAACGAAATTACAAGTCACTGGTTATTTGGAGGAGACAGGAGTAGGGATTGAGATTGAGGAGGAGAAGGAAACCACTGAGATGTAGCATGTTTCATATTTTCAATCAGGTGATGGTTTTATGGGTATTTCTTCTATGACAATTCATTGAGTTCATGAAACATTTGTATTATGTACTTTTCTGTATGGGTATAATGCTTTATAATAAAAGTGCATTCTATGAAGTATTACTAAGACTTTATTATTTATTTATTATCAGGTTTTTCTACTAACAAAATACAGAAAATTTGGATCAAGTACTTTTCCCCTCCTTATCCCTACAGGTGACTTTTTCTAGCCTTTCTCAATGTATCTGGCATATCAGATGTCAGTTCTACGACCCTATGGCATCCTGGTCACAAAGACATTGTTTTCCAGGAAAAAGAAAAACTCTTCCTTCCCATTGTGGAATCCAGAGATCCACTTTGTTTTACCCCATCCTTGCATCCCTGGGATGAATCCCACTTGATCATGATGAATAATCTTAATATGTTGTTGAATTTAATTTGCTGGTATTTTCCTGATTATTTTTACATCTGTTTTCATCACAGATATTGGCCTGTAGTTTTATGGATTTTTGTTGTTGTAGTATCCTCATCTGGTTTTGATATCAGGATAATGCTGCCCTCGTAGAATGAGTTTAGAAGTATTCTCTCCTCTTTAATTTTTTTGAATAGTTTGTGTAGAATTGGTAGTAGTTCTTTAACTGCTAGAATTCAACAGCAAAGTGATCAAGTCCTGGGCTTTTCTTCGATGAAAGAATTTTTATTACTGCTTTACTCTCATTACTCATTATTGGTCTGTTCTTGTTTTCTATTTCTTCATGGTTCAATATTGATAGGTTGTATGTGTCCAGGAATTTCTCCATTTCTTCTAGGTTTAGCAATTTGTTGGTGTATAGTTGTTCATAATATACTCTAATAGTCCTTTTTATATCTGTGGTATCAGTTATAATTTCTCTTTTTTCATCTCTGATTTTATTCATTTGGGTATTCTCCCTTTTTTCCTTACTTAGCTGAAGGTTTGTCAATTTCATATTTAAAAAAAACCAACTTTCATTTTGTTGATCTTTTGTATTGTTTTTTAGTCTCAATTTCATTTCTGCTCTGATCTTTATTTCTTTCCTTCTACTACCTTTGGGTTTACTCTTGCTTTCCTAGTTCCTTCAGGTAGCATTAGGTTGTTTATTTGAAATCTTCCTACTATTTTGACATAAGTGTTTATTGCTATAAACTTCCCTCTTAGAACCTCTTTTGCTATATCCCATAGGTTTTGGTATATTGTGTTTCCATTTTCATTTGTCTCAAGGAATTTTAAAATTTCCTTTGAAATTTCTTCATTGACCCATTTTTGTTCAGGAGCATGTTAAGATACTTCATATGATTTCAATTTTTAAAAATTTATTATGCCTTGTTTTGTAACCTGACATGTGTCTACCTGGAGAGTATTCTATGTGCTGATGAGAAGAATGTGTATTCTGCAGCTGTTGGATAGAATGTTCTGTAAATGTCTGTTAGGTCCCTTTGGTCTACAGTGCATTTTTTTTTTCTTTTAGAGATGGGGTCTCACTGTGTCACCCAGGCTTGAGTGCAATGGCACAATCACAGCTCAAGCAGCCTTGAACTCCTGGGCTCAAGTAATCCTCCCACCTCCATCTCTCAGGTTGCTGGGACTACAGGTGTGCATGACTACGCCCAGCTAATTTTTTGTAGAGATGAAGTCTCGCTGTGTGCTCAGGCTGGTCTTAAACTCTGGCCTCAAGCCATCCTCCTGCCATGGTTTCCCAAAGTGTTGGGATTATAGGCATGAGCAACTGTGCTTGGGCTATAGTATGTTTTAATACCAATGTTTCTCTATTTTTTGTTGGTTTTTTTTTTTTTTTGTCTGAATGATCTGTCCATTGCTCAAAGTGGGGTGAAGTCCCTTACTATTATTGTATTTTTTGTGCAATCTCTCTCTTTAGGTGTATTAATATTTGTTTTATATATTTGGGTGCTCTGGCATTGGGTGAACATATATTTACAATTATTATATCATCTTGCTGTATTTATCATCATTATATAATCGCCTTGTCTTTTTCTAACTGTTCTTAACTTAAAGTCTATTTTATCTGATATAATAACTACTCCTGATTTTTTATTTACACTTACATAGAATATCTTTTTCCATCCCTTCACTTTCAGTCTGTGTGTGTGTGTTTATAGGTGAAGTGAGTTTCCCATAGACAGCATACAGTTGGGTCTTGTTTTTTAATCCATTGAGCCACTGTATGTGGCTGAGAATTGGAGAATTTAATCCATTTACATTCAAGATTATTACTAATAGTAAGGGTTTACTATAGCCATTTTGTTAATTGTTTTCTGGTTGTTGGTAGATCTTTTTCTCTTTTCTTACTGTCTTCCTTTGTGGTTAAGTGATTTCTCTAGTCCTACGTTTTGATTATGTGCTATTTATTTTTAGTATATCTATTATAGGTTTTTGCTCTGTGGTTACCATGAGGCTTACAAAAAATATCTTATAGTTATAACAGGTTATTTTTAACTGATGGCAACTTTAATCACATAGAAAAGTAACAAACTCTATACTATTCTCGCCCATTTTTGACTTTTTGATATTTCCATTTACATCTTTTTATATTGCCTCTTAACCAACTATTGTAGTTACTGTTTTTAATAGTTTTGTCTTTTGTTATTCATCCTTAAAATACAAGTGGTTTACTTACTCTAATTACAGTATTCGAGTATTCTGAATGTGTCTATTTTCTTTCTTTTACCAGTGAGTTTAATACCTTCAGATATTTTCTTGCTATACATTAGTGTCCATTTCCTTCAGATTGAAGAACTCCCTTTAGCATTTAAGACCAGTCTAGTTTTAATGAATTCCCTCAGAATTTGTATGGGAAAGTCTTGATCTCTTCTTCATGTTTGAAGGATAGCTTTGCTGTGTACAGTATTCTTGGCTAACAGGGGTTTTTTTTCTCTTCACTTTTGTGAAGTATCCCACTTTCTCCTGCCCTGAATGGTTTCTGATAAGAAATCCACTGAAAGCTGTATTCACAGCTCTATTGAATGTGATATGGGTCTTTACTCTCGCTGCTTTGAGTATTCTTTGTCTTTGATTTTTGCTAACTTTATCATGATATGCTTTTGGGATTTCTTCTTTGGGTTGAATTTGATTAGGTCCCATTTATTTATTTTTGTTGCTGCTGTGATTGCTTTGGGGGTCTTCTTCATAAATTCTTTGCCTAGGCTGATGCCTGTAAGAGTTTTTCCAACATTTTCTTCTAGAATTCTTAAGGTTTCACATCTTAGGTTTAGGCAAGACATGCAGCCTACTTAAGCATTCTCTTGATTGATATACCTTTGTATAGCCTAGTGGCATCTGTGAAGTTATCAGGCTGTTTGGACATTACTTATCATGTATTATATCTTCTGAGTCTACTCTATCAGCTACCACTGCTGATCTGTTTTTGTTGTAAACTGATCAACCTTTCATCACATCTTCTACTCTTTGTCATCTTCTTTCTTATTTTAACTTTCCTTATTTAATACAGCTGTTCTTAGTCTATCACACAAAAATATTTAGTTCTCCAAACAGCCAGTGATGTGGATATTATTCTTCCCATATTGAATTGAAGAGAATTGAATCCAGAGAGGTTATAAAATTGTCCTTTTTAGAAGATCAAAAATCAAATGAGTATCCTTATGATGCACATTTCAGTGTGCATCTTAAGGAAGCACATTTACCATCTGACAATATAGTGATCATCTTTCTCCCTACAGATGTTAATTCCACATTAATTCAAACCATGAATCGCAGTATTACTTGGAATAAGAGCTAGTATTTAAGAGCACCTTATAGAGTTCTCAGCACATAGGTGCTCAATTATTGTTAATATTTGAATATTTTTAATTGCATGTTCATCATGCAGTTGTAAATTTTGCTTATTTCTATGAATTCTGTTAAAAGAAACATTTGCTTGAGTTCTTTATAGATTCTAATATCAGCCCTTTATCAGATGTATAGCATGCAAATATTTTCTCCCATTCTGTAGGTTGTCTATTAGCCCTAATGATTGTTTCCTTGCCTATGCAGAAGCTTTTTAATTTGATCAGGTCTCATTTATTTATTTTTCTTGTGGCTGTGATTGCTTTTAGGGTCTTCTTCATAAACTCTTTGCCTAGGCCAATGTCTAGAGTTTTTACAACATTTTCTTCTAGAATTCTTATAGTTTCACACCTTAGGTTTAAGTCTGTTATCCATTATGAGTTGATTTTTGCGAGTGGTGAGAGGTGTGGATCCTGTTTCAGTCTTCTACATGTGGCTATAAAGAACTTAAGCAAATCAGCAAGAAAAAATATAAAAAAAACCATTAAAAAGTGGGCAAAAGACAAGAACAGAAACTTCTCAAAAGAAGATAGACTAATAGCCAACAAGCACATGAAAAAATGCTCAATATCTGTAATCATCAGGGAAATGCAAATAAAACCCACACGAGATATCACTTAACTCCAGTGATAATGGCTTTTATCAAAAAGTCCCAAAACAACAAATGCTGGTGTGTATGCAAAGAGACAGGAACACTCATACACTCTTGGCAGGACTGAAGACTAGTACAACCTCTATGGAAAGTAGTATGGAGATACCTCAAAGAACTAAAAGTAGAACTACCATTTGATCTAGCAATCCCACTACTGGATATTTACCCAAAGGAAAAAAAGACATTCTATTAAAAAAGACAGTTGCACTTGGATGTTTATAGCAACACAATTCACAATTGCAAAGTTGTGGAAACAACCCAAGTGCCCATCAATACATGAGTAGATTAATAAAATGTGATATATGTATACTACAGAGTACTACTTAGCCATAAAAAACAATGGTGAACTAATACCTCTTGTATTAATCTGGACGGAACTGGAGACCATTCTTCTAAGTGAAGTACCAACAAGAATGGAATAACAAACACAACATGTACTCACCATTAAATTGGAACTAATTGATTAACACTTATATGCACCTATGGAAATAACATTTATCAGAAATCAAGCAGGTGGGAAGAGGAAAAAGGGGATGGGTAAATTCACACCTCATGGGTATAATGCACAGTATCTGGATGATGGTCACACTTTGACTCAAATGGTAAAAAGGCAATTTATGTAACCAAAATGTTTGTACCCCCATAATATTCTGAAATTAATTAAAAAAACTCAAACATTAAGGAACATGTAAGGAAATTAGTCTGATCCTCTGGTTTTGTGGTCTTATGATTACAAAAATATCCTTTTCTAAATTGTAATACAGTCATTTAAAATACTCATTCCTTAAAAGACTAAGAATACCCTTCCTAGCAAAGAATTTATTGAAAGAGGTGAGTTCAAGTTGATATATCATGTATTATTTTGTCAGTGATATAAGATGTTTTGAATGGTATTATTCAAAGGAAATTGATATTGACAGGCTGAGTATATTGTGGGGATCATAAAATCTTAAGGTAATGATGCTTTTCACTTTATTTAATATAAATCTTGCTTATGAAGAATTACATGTTTTTAATAACTGAGAAATTATTTAAATTTAAAAATTAGTCAAACTCACCCTGCTTACATAGAAACATACCAAGGTGCAAAGAATTGATATATCTAAGGGGCTTAAACAGGTGGTCTAATTACCCTGAAGTTTTTTTGTTTGCTTGTTTTTTGGTAATATGAAGCCAGAGTTTTTCTTCACTTGAGAAATCCAGAACTAACAAAAAATCTAAAAAGTTATATTCTGATAGCTTATAATTTTGCTTTGAATAATAGTCTGTGCCATTAAATGGTCTAAGATTTGCTATGATAGCTGTTTGAAAAGGACCACAAATACATGAATTTTGAAGATTATTTTCTTAATTGGTAGCTCTCATTCTACCTTACTTAAAATAAATAAGGCTGGAAAACTGAGCTGTAAACTATTACTAGTTATGTAAGGAATGCAACTTTGAGCATAGAATTTGGGGAGCTGAGAAGACTCTATAAAAGACTATAGCAAGGATTTATGGGAAAATGTATAGGAAGACAAGAAAAGAAAAAATAGCAGATTCTTGTGAGAGTGATACTTTAAAGCATTTTAGGTACCTGGATGCATAATTTCAAATAAATTTCGAAGCACTAACTGTTTAGGAATCATAATTGACTATAAATCCCGTGGCTTCCACTCACATTCTCTTTTCTTCTTTTCTTTCTCCAGCGTGAATCACTTGTAATCACTGTGGCCAATACTCTTACAGAGTCCCAGCTAGAAAATTTCTTTACAGCATTAACATTTTTAGTTGATTCTAATCTAAATTTTTAGTAGCTGATATTATCAGAACATGTTTAATCAATTCATTATGCCTGTTGTTACTAAACTGTAATAAGGTGGATGAATTATAATATACTAAAGATAAAAAAGGTAACACCTGCTCCTTTTGAAACTATAGCTTATGAACTTCAGAATGGATCCTCATGCCAATGTCTTGCTTTTACTTTCAACAGAAAGTTGGATGATGGCTCAGATAAACCAAAGAAAAGACAAGACTAAGAGAATCCTGGTGGTGCTTGGAACTTCAAAATACGATTTTTATAGAACAAATTCTGGATTTAAGTTACTCAGAGGGTTAACAATTCTCTTTCACAACACCCTTACTTCAGCAAGAGTGGATGTTTTGTACTGAACATGACATTTGAAAGCTGAGAGCTCTTTTTCAGATTTGTCATCAAGAAAGAAGATGTCTGATAAAAGGTGGAAAGATTTATACACTCTGAAGAGAAACCAGAGTATGGGAAAGTTTGGTAAATATGTTTGGTATAGTTTGTATTGTGTTTGTATTAGGCAGCTTCTACTATATCAATAGGTTATTAAATATTTATATCAAGTAATTATAATCTCTTTAATATAACAAATGTTCTTGAATATTACCATAAAAAAATCTTTTCTTTGAAATTTTAACATAGAATATAGTTGAGGTTTCTCCTACCTTTGGATAATGTTGGCCCCTTTCTACTTATCACATATTTTCCTTTAAAATATTCTTTAATTAATCGTACAAGTATAGTATACTTTTAATCAAGTATGGAAAATCTTACATACTTCATTCCTGCTTCTTCTCTTATGCCTTTCTCCCCACATACTGCCCTGTACATGTGTTAAGTGCATATGACAAATGACACTCAGTTCTTTGTCAGCTCTTCTAGGTGGATAGACTAAAATTAATGTTGTGATTACCTAGTGCTAAGGTTATTGAGTCACCTAGCAAAGGTTAATTTTGTAAATATATCAATATATTATTTAATATTAGCCAGAATAACTTTTTTGCATATTATTCTTTAAAATATTTATAAAAGGGCATCTTGTTCTAAATTATTAGTTTGGTTTTTTTTTTTACCGGTCTGTAATGGCTTAAACTAGATGAGTAAAGCTGAAGGTTTTAAAAAATCAAACTAAAGTGAATATATAGCATCAATTTATAATCAAGTGTCACAGTGCTAATGATTAAACAAAACCTGAATCAGGGTACTACCCTACTCACTTTAGTCATACTGAATAGTGACTATATAAAATGAGAAACTGTCTACATCATATGAACACTATTAATGACAGGACTTTTTTTTATTAAAATGGCAAGAATACAAATAGCTTATAATAGTAAAATACAGTAGCATTCAGGCTCTAATATCAACATTAAATCAAAGCCTATGGACAGATAAGGTAAGAGATTTAGGATAATTTGGAAGAAAAAAAGGCAACATCACTGAATTTGTTATTCTAGATTACAGACAGCTGCCACAGGCAAAAATAAAATAAAATGGCAATTAAGTTGGTTGTAGTACTTTAATGTTTTAAAGAAAAGTTATTAAAAATACAGATTTTTAAGTCTTACATTCTTGACAGATATATATCATCACCTACCTTTCTAAAAATAGGAGTAAACACAATTGTAGAAAATGTATGTTAATTAGTCTTTGAGTGGTACAATATCATGGATTTAAAAACCCTGACACACTCCTACTTTCTGCTGCTTTGAAATCAGATTATAGCATGGAATATATGCCAGGTTGGTTCCAAAATGGAATATTGGGTCGCAGGCCAGTATTGATAATCTGTGCCCATTTTGGCACAACTTCTCCAGCCATGAAAGCATCAGAAAAAAAAATTAACCAACCAATTATTTGAGATACCAAGAAAGGAAAGGAAATCAGTTTTGTAAAAACACTTTTCCCCGTTTTTATAAGGTTCTTTATTTACTCCGGATAGTTAACAGAACAGTGTTTAATAGTGAAGTAAGCAGATTTTACACTCACTATTACTGTATGAATAGAAAGAGCCATATGCATTTTTGTTTTTATAAGTCATCTCAGATCACTGCGATATGGCACATGAAAACAGTGATTCAGAGACATAAAGTTAATAAATACATTCAACATCGTCAAGCATTCAAAAGATAAATGCAATCATATAGCAAAAAAAAAATCGGTTTGTAACTTTGACCTTTCCCAAGGATGTGAGGAATCTTTTCACATGTCAGAAATCTCTATAGCAAAGATTCCTATAAGAGAGAAAAAATTATGCAGATTAATATTTTTAACTCAACTATTTAAACATGTGTAACATGTATTCTAGCATTACTTTAGCAAAACTTAGGATTTTTCCCCAGCTTCTGTGAAGAAAAACAGATACAATGTATTTTTTTCCACTAAGTTTTCATGAATTGTGGTATTAATATATTCATACCATGGAGTACTGTTCAACAAAAAAAAGGATTGAACTATTGATATGTACAACTTGGATGGATCTCATGGGCATTATGCTGAATGCAAAAGGTCAATCTCAAAAGGTTACATATTGGGTATGATTCCATTTATATAACATTCTCAAAATGACAGAATTATAGAGATGGAGAAGAAATTAGTGTTTGCTAGGAGACAGGGATGGAGGAGGGCAGGGCTACATCTATACAGTGTTATCACAAGGGAATGAGTTCCTTTGTGCTGATGGAACAATTCAGTATCAGCAGTTGTGTGTGTGGTTTGCAAAAAAAAAGAAAAAGAAAGAAAACTACACACATATACAAATGAGTACATCTAAAAACTAGTGAAATCTGAATAAGGCCTATAAACTAGTTAATCATATTGTACCAATGTCAGTTTCCTGGGTTGTAAGGTAGTGTCACTGCTGAAGTGGGGATGGATATGTAGGAGTCTCTGTACTATTTTTGTAACTACCTGTGAGATTGTAATCATTTTTTAAAAAATACCTGTGGCACATCCATAGTTTTACCTACTCAGCAGTTAAAAGGAACATGCAACAACTACTAATACATGCAACAACCTGCATAAATCTCAAATATATTATGCTGAGTGAAAATGGGCAACTAGAGGCTGCATACTATATGATTCCATTTATATGTAGCCTGGGAAAAGCAAAACCAGAGGGACAGGAAACAGAGCAGTGGTTAGAGGAAAGTAAATTCAGTACATTGTCTGTTGTCTAAATAAGGGGCAGTCTAAGGCCACAATCTAAAACTGACAGTGAAAGGTTAAGTAAGAATAAAGGGGATTAAGGGCATTGTTAAAAGTATTAATAGAAAGGTAACAAAATAAAATCTTCCTAAATACCAAAAGAAATTTGTTAAAAAGCAAAGAGACAAACCAAATGCAGAAACACAACAAATATCACATATTTTACAGATAGTAATCATAACATAATATGACCAAGTTGAGACCAAACATAACGGTCATGTCAATAACACAAAGGATTTTAACTCACCCCTTAAAAAAAAGATTTTCAAAATGGTGCTCATAAAGCAAAACTCAATCACAGTGTATACAAGAGATATACTTAAAATGCAGTAATTCAAAACAGCTAAAAATAAAGACATTTACCAGGCAATAGAGACAGTAAGAAAATAAGATTTGCAACTCCAATACCAGACAAAGTATAGTCAAGCCAAAAAAAAATTTTTTTAAATGCATCAGAAATGGACACTGTATAAAAGCCACAATGAAGAATGACAGTTCAGAATACTTATGTAACAAATTAAACAGCAAATCATCTATATAAAGCAAAATTTACAGGAAATTCAAGAAGAAATAAAAAATACTAATAATAGGAGACTTTAAAACACCACTCTTAGTATGAAACAGATCAAGTGGACAAAAATTAAATAATGATATAAAAGATCTACATAAAATCAAAAAGGTAAATCTTTTAGCTATATATTGAATACTATATTCCTATAAGAAAGAATATATCTTCTCAAGTGCCCATGAATTGCTCACAAAAATTGATCACGTAGTAAAGCACAAAGAAAACATCAGTAGGTTTCATAAAACAGAAATGTTATAGACAATATTTTCTAATCACAATGCAGTTACATTAGAAATATAAAATGAAACTAAAACACAAAAATTCCTTTCAACTGAAAATTAAAAGATTTTTCATCAAATAACTCTTGAGTAAAAATATGAACAGAAATTACAGAATTTCTGAAAATAATAATAAAAACATTACCTATCAGAATATATGACATATATTTAAAGTAGTAACCAGAGGGAGATTCATAGCCCTAAATATCTATATAAATAAAAAGAAAGAATGGCAATAAATGAATTAAGTTCCCAATTCTAAAAGCTAGACAAAACCCCAACAAATTAAAAGATAGCACAAGGAAGGAAATAATAAAAATAAACACAGAAATTAGTAAGAGAAAGAAAAATAGTAGACCAAATCAATAAATGAAAATCCTAGTTCTTCGAAGCAGTGAACAAAGTAAACAAATCACTAGTTAATACAGAAAACAAGTAGGGGATGGCAAGGTAGGACACATAAAAATAAGAAATGGCAACAGGGATATAACTATTGATACAGGGAAAATTTAAAAATTTAAAAGATACTACATTGGTCACTTCTGTGTAAATAAATTTAAAAACCAAGAGGAAATGAATTTTTTAGGCAGAGGAGAGATAGAAAGCTTAAAAAGATCAATTGCCAAAGAAGAAATATAAAGTTATCAGTGAAGTACACTACAAAAAAAGAACCAAGGCAATGTGGTTTCACAGGTGAATTCAACCAAATTTTTAGAGATCAGATAGTCCCAAACTAACATAAATTGTTTCAAAGCATAGAGAATATAGTTCAAGACATAAAAATAGTAAAAGAAACAAAACTATCTATTTTTACAAATGACATGATAGTATACCTGGAAAAGCCTAGAGAATCAAAGTTATAACTTAATGAAACAGTAAAAGTATTTAACAAAGGTAGCAGCATAGAAAATTAACATGCAAAAATCAATAACATTTTTTGAAGATATAATGAATAGGGAAAGATCCCATTTATAATAGCAACAAAAAAGGTAAAATTTAGGAATAAATTAACAAGAAATGTTCAAACTTATATAAAGAAAACTATAAGCCATTCCTGAAAGATAAAAAAGTGAATCTGAACAAATAAAGGCATTTCTTCTTCTTGGCTAGGCCGTCTCAACATTATAAAGATATCAGTTCTCCCCAATTTAATTTACAAACTTAATGTAATTCTCATAAAAATTCCAATGGGCTTTTTAAAATGGACCTAGACAAGTTGACCCTAAACTTCATATGAAAAATAAACTCACAAGAAAATACAGGTAAACACTTAAAAGGAAGAGCTCTTGGTGGGCACTAGCCCATTGCTGTGCTGGAGGTGACCTACAGCTGATTGTAAATTTTGAATAATTTTGTGATCTAGTGGCTAAACCATCGGCAGCTTGAAACTGGCCACAGTTAGAGTATTTACAACACATAAATTGGCAAGTGCTACAGATAGGCCTCTCTCTCTTCCCCTTCGGAGTGCCAGTTTAGTGGCACATCACTGGATTTTTCCTGCAGAACTATAAATACCACAAAGCCTCTGTAATTAAAATAGTGTAGAACTGGCATATAAATAGGCAGATTAATAGAATAGAAACAAAAAGTCCAGAAAGAGACTTGAATCACTGGGACAATGAGTATTTTCAATAAATGATCTTGGGACAACTGGATTCATTTGGAAAAAGATAAAGTCAGATTCATTCCTCAAACCACACACACAGTAAACTCCAATGGATCAGAAATCTAAATGTAAAAAGTAAAACTGCCTAAGTGCTAAAAGAAAACATTCATGCATTCTTCTATTATCTGGGTAGAAAGATTTTCTATGAATAGAAAACCAGATACATTAAAGGAAAAGATTTAGAAATTTGACTACATAAAAATAAAAACTTATACATGGAAAAAACAGTACTGTAAAATTAAAAGACAAATGACAAAAATGGAAGAAAATATTTGTAGCATGTATTACTGATAAAGGCCTAATCTGTCAATTTTAAAAAATTTTAACAGACCAAAAATTTATTAGAGAAATAGAACAAATGAATAGATAATTCAGAAAGAGAGATATAAAAATAGCCCTTAAACCTATGAAAAGATATTCAAATTCACTCATAATAAGAGAAATGCAAATTAAAACTACATTGCAATACCATTTCTCACCCACCATATATTGGCACAAATTCAAAAGCTTGACAGTATGCTCTGCTGGTAAAGCTGTAGAGGAACAGGTACTCTGACACATTGCTGGAGGGAGTGCAAAAGGGAGGGGAATTTGGCACTAACAAAACTTCCTCAACTCAGCAATCCCACTTCTAGGAATTTATTCTGAAGATATTTCTCCAACAATACGAAGATACATATGCACAAGATTATTAATCACTGCCTTGTTGGTATTTGCAAATTGTTGGAAATACAAATGTCCAAGTATAGGAGATTGGTTGAATAACTATGGGATATCTGCAAAATGGAGTATTATATAGCTGTAAAAAGGAATAAGGAGAATTTCTATGAATCAATATGGAGTTGTTTCCAGGAGATACTGTTAAGTGAGAAGAGCAATGTGTAAAGAAACGTATATATCACGCTACTTTTTGCATAAGAAAGGAAAAATAATAGAAAAATATATCTACATATCATTAGCATAAAACCACAAAGGAAGGAGGTGGAGGCATGGGTGATGCGATGGAAGGCTGATTATTACTTTTTGCAGAGTTTTGACTTTTAAAAGCATGTCAACATACATATTCAAAAATAAAATTAAGTCAAGGGAAAAACTAAAAGGGGAAAAATGAAAGAAAATTGAAACAAATGAATCTAATGTTATTTCAAGTGAATATCATAACCACGGTAAAAGGTGGGGAAAAAAAGAATTAACCCAAGTAATTTATGTATTCAGTATTTGACTATATTGTCCTCAAGGCTTGTGAAAGGTAGTGTATGGGAGGAGGAAGGAAGAACTGCAAAAAGATCCTGAACTTTTTTTCAGTTGGTCTGTTTATTGTAGAGACATAGGTGAAGAAATTTTGAAACTATTTTAGATGCATTCTGGGATTTAGCAAATGGGTAACTACACTGATGTGTAAATGTGTTGATGTTGAGCCTGGGTTCTCACTGTAGAAGAAAGAACATAACAAATACAGAACAGAAGAAGACAAGGAAGAAACGTGAGGATGGTTTGGGATCCAAGGTTTTGGTTATATTTTAAATGTGTGTGAGCATGTGTGTGCACATGCAAGTGAATGTGTACATGTATGTGTGTGTGTAGTGAGAGAGAGGGAGCATATGCAAGAGTATGAGTGCGTGAGACAGCACATGTGTATATGATAAAACACACGGGTAAAATTTTTTAAATAGTGAGTATGGGTAAAGCGTATGCAGATAGTCTTTGAATTATTTTTATTTTTGTAACTTCCAGCAAAGTTGAAATCATTTCCAAATAAAAAGTTTTTTATGGAATTTGTAGCATATAGGAAGACACCTAAAATATTTTCCTCTGAAAAATTATTAATAACTTATTGCTTTTCTAGAACAAGTATATTTTATACTGCTACAATAACCAACATTTCGTACTAAAAGTACACAAAAGAAATTTATGTTGTAGACATAAAAAGAAAATCAGACTTTTAAAGTATAATTTTTATAATCATTAGATAAAATATTAAAGATCTTTCACTTTAGTATAGTACTTATATAAAACTCTATCAAAATCTTTTATTTTTACATTAATATATCTTGGTAATCATGTTTAAATATCACTATTAATGATAGATTGTTTACTGAGTTTCCTTATTCCCTCAAATATTCACTGTACTATATTGCTATGTGGTCCCAAGAGAATGGATCCTTAAATTGCCTTACTCTTCTAATGATCGATCTAGGCCTCGGTCAGGAGATCGATGGTGAGCACGTTCTGGTGAATGACATTTTGCATTTGGTTTCATTGAAGAACTCAAATGATAAGCATTACTTGAGTAATTCTGGCGGCGAAGTTCTTGTACAGCCCTCTCCCTAAAGCAAAATAGTAATGTTTTTAAATTTTACATACAGTGAAATTATTAAATCTATCATAAAACTTTAGTTAAATACATACTTTAAAATCTAACCATCATAAAATAATTAAAACCTATTGTTACCTAAAAAAAAAAAAGCTTTCCAGGTTGAACATTGCATAGAGATAAACTTACCTTTCAAAGCGCTCTGTCCCTAGTTGTCTTTTGGTAATATCCAAATCAGCTTCCAATTGCGTTACGACATTTCTGAATTGGGCCACGTCTCTACTCTGGATGGCCCTATACAAAGGAAGATACGAGTGATAGCTAATTTAACTTAAAATATGGCTGTGACTCCTAGGATACATCAAACCATGTTGGCAATGGTTTCTCAGCCGGATCCAAGTCACATTATGATTTTTATGAACAGATTTATTAGTACATCTAAAATATGTCAATTTTAGATGCACTAAGTGTGTAAAAGTAGCCTACTTGAAAAGTCTAAGCAATCCCAGCTCCATTTAATTAGGTAAATCTTCTCTGTCTCAGTTTCCCTATGTATATGTTAATATATGTCATCTATCTGTACTATTTGCTGTAAATCATTTTTATAAAGGTATTTGAAGTATTATATTAATGTAAAGTAATAGTATGATCAAATAATTAACCCTAGAATTCACTAGCACCATGATTAATATGGTCTGTTTTATATATATCAATTTAACCAAGTGCCTTATATGCACTTATAATGGTATTTGATATATGTCCTATTAAAAACACAAAAATTCTTCAATTTAAGGATCTTCCTTAAGGCTGAACAATAAATACCTCAAAAACCCTGTGATAAGGCACAGTATCATAAGGAAGATAATGACAGATAAATGCTGCTTGCATAAACCATTCTATCCTCTTTGCTTGCTTTCAGGACAGCATTATAGATTGTTCAAATCTAAACCTTAGAGACTAAGAACACAAGTATTTCTCATGCTAACTAATTCTAAGCGATAGTACTTACCAGCCAGTCTAAAATAGAGTGTACCCTTTAAGATGGGAATTTTGGCATACTTCACTAAGGTAGATTACCACCTACCACCTTGAAAAAGTGATCTGGCAAAACCAGTTGAAAATACCACAATAGCCCACCTATAGTAACTGAAAAGAATGACTCAGTCACAGCCCTGGCTCTGCAGCCTTTGCATAGTCTGGGGCTCCTTGAAGTGGCTGATCACCAAGACCATGATTCCTATTCTTCCCCAGGCCCTTCCCCAGATATGAGGACAGAATGGTGGCTAAATGAAAACAGGGTTGTAAATGGTACAGATAAGAACAAGGGCTAAGGGTCCTCATCAGTTTTTGTGAGAGGTGACCAAATTTAATAATAAAACATTCACTAACCAGGATGCCATGTCCACCCAAACCTCCAGGAAAGCAAGGGACTTCTAAAAAAGTACTAGTGGTGCTAGGAGTCCAAACACAAAAACAAAAACAAAATCAAGGATCTAAGGACGTCTTCAGCATTTTGTAAATGAAGGCTTTCTTCCAGGTACTCAGTATACACTCATAGGTACATAAGGAAATACTACATGGCAAATGGAAAGATTAGGTTGCAACACAAGGAGGGTCCATGAATATAAAACAACTTCTGGTTTCAGAGTGCCTAATTTTTTTTTCTGATCTAGTTATGTTTCCTAAGGGTAATATTTTAGATCAGACATTATATTATATCCAAGACTCTGTTGGAAACAATCAACAGAAATGGTTAAACTTAAATTTAGATAATAAAAAGCATAATAGAAATAAGTAATCTTATGCAAACCACAATATTTCTGATCCTCAGTTTAATAAATGGCAAACTATGGGAGCTAAATTTTCTAAATTCTAGCTTTAAAATTCTAACATATAGATTTAAGAAATATGACTTTGTTATTATATTGCTAACCAACTCACATTTTATTTTCTGCCAAACAAAGGTGTTCTTTAAGAAGCTGAATTTCAGATTCTTTTTCTTGAAGTGCTATCTGAGACTGATATTCTTTGTCTCGATTGGCCACCAGCAAAGCTTCTAGATTCTGCATGGAGATTCTCTCATTTGTCATCTGACTCCTGAGGAGTTCTATTTCAGAACGAGCAGAATCTAACTCATTCTCCATCTGTATAACAATAGGAAGATATCTACACTTATTCATTTACTTAATTCATATATTATCAGGGACTCATAAATTTTTTGTAGTATGTTACAAATTGACAACCACTTTTAATTTGATTTGAAATTGTGTCCTCCTTCTTACCAAATACACATACCACATATACACACATGGTATCACTTTCCTCATCTATCTGATCGTATCATAAAATTCATGAATTTAAGTAAAGGCTTATTAATTCCAAGCTGCAACGAATTTCCATTTCCAGCTCTGATATTTATATACACTTCTGCAAGACTGACATATTGATACCAGTGGCTACGGCTTTGTCCTGAGTTTGATGAGTTACAAACACTTAATTACCTCATAGAATGTCATTGTACTCCATAATTAAGGAATATAAAGAATAACTGCACATTCCCTCTCTTGCATAAACCTATGGAAAGCTTCCTTTTTGAAGATCATCTTGAGTCTAAAATATGCTCTGAACACCAAATATTTCTTCAACAGGAGGAAGAATGGTCATTACTATTCAGAAAAAAATTATTCTTTATCTCATAATACACAATAAATTCTCTATACATTAAAAAAGTTAGGCCAGGTGCAGTGGCTCACACCTGTAATCCCAAGAGTTTGGAAGGCTGAGGCAGGAGGATCACTTGAGGCCAGGAGTTTAAGACCAGCCTGAGCAACACAGTGAGAACCCATCTCTACAAAAAATAGAAAAATTGGCTGGGCTTGGTGGTGTGCACCTATAGTCCTACCTACTTGGCAGGCTGAGGTGGGAGAGTTGCTTGAGCCCAGGAGTTGGAGGGTTGCAATGAGCTATAATAATGCTGCTGCACTCTAGCCCAGGCAACAGAGCAAGGCCGTGTCTCAAAAAAAAAAAAAAAAAAAAAAAGTTAAATGTGAAAAGATAAGCTTAAAATTACAATAGAGAAAAATAAATAAAAATGAGATTACTAGGGAGGGGAATAGGTAGGTAGTTATGGGAAGAACTTTCTAAGTTAGATACAATGCAAAAATACATTTGACCACATAAAAAATAAACATTTGACAGTCAATATAAACTTAACCAAAATTTGAAAGGAAACAAGTGGAAGAAAATAAACTCAGTAAAGAATAGTTAATATCTTTACATATTAATATAAATATATAAATTGATGAGAAATATGAACTAATGATATGATCAGAAAATTTACAAAAGAAGAAATATAACTAAATAGTAAACATATGGGAAAAATTTACCCTTACAAGTAATCAAAGAAATAGAAATTAAGACAAGATGCTATTTCTAGTTCGGGGTATTTTTATTTTGACAGTACTGACCTTTTGGGTTGGATAATTATTTGGTATGGGGGGCTGCCCTATGTATTATACAATGCTTACTTCTGTTTAGCAATATCCCTGGCCTCTACTCAATAGATGCCACTAGCATTCCCCACCCTAGTCATGACAATCAAAAATTTATCTAGGCCAGGCGCAGTGGCTCACGCCTGTAATCCTAGCACTCTGGGAGGCCGAGGCAGGTGGATCGCTCGAGGTCAGGAGTTCGAGACCAGCCTCAGCAAGAGCGAGACCCCGTCTCTACTAAAAATAGAAAGAAATTATCTGGCCAACTAAAAATATATAGAGAAAAAAAATTAGCCGGGCATGGTGGCACATGCCTGTAGTCCCAGCTACTCGGGAGGCTGAGGCAGTAGGATCGCTTGAGCCCAGGAGTTTGAGGTTGCTGTGAGCTAGGCTGACGCCATGGCACTCACTATAGCCGGGCAACAGAGCGAGACTCTGTCTCAAAAAAAAAAAAAAAATTTATCTAGACATTACTATTATAATTGTCCACTTGGGAGAAAAATATCTTTCAGTTCAACTGAAACCACTATCTCCGTTTTCCCCCTACTCCCAGCCCCTGGTCACCACCATTCTATTCTCTGCCAAACTCATAGTAGCCGGGATAGTTTTGAGACAAGTCTTTGGGGCTTGCTCTGACCCCAGGAGGGCTCTTCTTAGCTGTCACTGTCCATAGTTCTCTATTCAACTTTTAAGTGCTCTATTGTTTTGATTTTTGATATCATGAAGCTAATAGTTTCCTCTTAATTATGGAGCATTGCTTTTTGTAAGCCAAAATTTCTACTTCTAAGAATCCATCTTAAGGATATAATGCAAAATGTGATAAAAAGTGTTATGTAGTATTTTCCATATTGTTTTATAAATAATTTAAAAATCTTTATACAGAAATGGTAAATAGTAGGATCATCAATTGTAATATACTATTATTGCAAATATGCAGAAGAACACACAAATCTAACTAGGAAAATAAAATATATAGAAGGAAATGTAACAAAATGTCTACAGTGGGAAAAAGTCCCTTATTCTAGCTAGGCTCTGAAACCCACTGCAGCCTAGGATGATGACCACACTTTTAAAAATCCTTTGCTTCATTCATTCTAAAATTATATGAGATTCTCCAAAGCGCTCTTAATATTATTCCTAAGGAAATCATCCATAAAATAAGTACTAAAGAACATTAAGGGAAAGATATATAGAATTCATGTTTTCTCAAAATTCCTTTTGAGAAGAGTTAGTGAACAGATATACTATATTGATTTATTTTGAAGACAGAAAACTAAGACCAGGGTAAATTATATGATATGTGAATTATATCTCAATAAACATATCTTAATAAATATCCTTTTTAAAAAAGAAAAGCAAAGAAAACTAAGACTGAAAAAGGTTCTAGAAGCCCAGTGCTTTAAATCTTTTTTATAGAAGAGTAAAAGTGGCAATATAGATCTTTACCCTTAACCTCTCCTTTGTTATTTAAAATTATCTGAGTGATTTCAGGGATGCAAGCCTGGTTCAATATATAAAAATCAATCAATTTAATCTATTGTATCAACAGCCTAAAGAAGAAAAATCATATGATCTTATCAATAGATGCTGAAAAAGTATTTGACAAAAATTCAACACCCATCCATAATAAAAACTCTCAGAAATATGGTAACAGTCTACTTAATGGTGAAATACTGAATGCTTTACCCCAATAATAGAAAGAAGGCAGGATATCCAATTTTACTACTCTTATTTGACATAGTGCTGAAGTACTAAATAGCGAAAAAAGGCAAGAAAAGGTAAATAGTTCAGAAAGAAAAAAGTAAAACTGTCCTTATTTTCAGATAACATGGTTGTCTACACAGAAAATCTCAAGGAATCTGCAGAAAAACTCCTAGAACTAGAAGGTGAATTTGGCAAGGTTACAGGATATAAGATAAACATTTAAAAATCAATTGTATTTGTATATACTGCAATAAACACATTGATAGCAAAATTAAAGCTAGAATACCAATTACAATAGTCCAAAAGAAGAAATACTTCTTTCCATTTTGTAGATGAAAATCTAACAAAACATGTACAAAAATTACATGCTAAAAACTACACAAAGCTAATAAAAGCAAAGATATGTAAATAAGACATACCATGTTCATGGATTAGAAGCCACGACATAGTAAAGATGCACATTTTCCCCAAATTCATATATAGGTTTAATTCATTCCTATCAAAATCCAAGTTAGATTTTTTATAGATATAGAAAGATTATTCTGAAATTTATATGGAAAATCAAAGAGACTTGATTAGCTAAAACAATTTTGAAAAAGAATAGATAGACCTGAATTAAAGACTTACTATATAACTAGAGTAATCAAGATTGCAGAAACTAACTTAAAATGGATCATGAAAAGAAATGTGAAAAATAAAACTATAAAACATTTTTAATAAGACCTAGGAAGAATCTTTGGGATCTACAGCTACGGCAAAGAATTCTTAGATATAAAACCAAAAGCAGAAACCATAAAAGGAAAATTGATAAATTAGACTTCATCAAAATTTAAAACTTTTTATCTGAGACAAGATCCTGTTAAGAGGATAAAAACCATAAGCTACATACATAGTGAGAGAACATATTTGCAAACCACATATCTGATAAAGGACTAATATCTAGAATATATAAAGATATCTCCATATTGAACATTTTAAAAAGCAATCAATCCAATGAGAACACAGACAAAAGACATAAAGAGAGATTTCACTGAAGAAGATATACAAGTGGCAAATAACCACACAAGTAAAATTTCAACTTCAATAGCCATTAGGGAAATGCAAATTTAAAACCACCATGATATAACACTATACACATTTCAGAATGGCTAAATTAAAAAATAGTGACACCACCAAATTCTGGCAAAGATGTGGAGAAACTAGATTACTCATACAGTTGGTAGGAATGCAAAATGGTACAGACACTTGATAAAACAGTTTGGTACTTTCTTAAAAATTAATCATGCATCAACATATGAACCCAAAATGGTACTCCCGGGCATCTAGAGAGAAATGAAGACACACGAAAACTTGTACACAAATGTTTATAGTCACTTTATTTGTAATACCCCAAAATTGGAATAACCCACATGTTCTTCAATGGCTAAACAAACTGTGTTACACCAATAGCATGAATACGGCTCAGCAATAAAAACAAATGAACTATTTATACATGCAACAACCTAGATGAATCTCCAGAGAACTAAGCTGAGTGAAAAAAAAGCCAATTCCAAAAGGTTACATACTGTATTATTCCATTTTATATAACATTTATGAAATGATAAAATCATAGAAATGGAAAACAGACTAATGGTTTCCAGGGGTTAAGGAGGTGTTGGGGATAGGAGGGAAGTGGATATGGCTACAGAAAGGCAACATGAAGGATCTTGTGATGGAGATGTTCTGAATCTTGCCTGAATCAATGTCAATAGTCAATATATTAAAGTTCTGCTGTATATATAGTTTGGCAAGATGTTAGCATTGGACAAAACCAGGTAAAGAGTACTCAGGTTCTCTCTGTATTATTTCTTACAACTGTATCCAAATCTACCATTATCTCAAAATCAAAAGCTTAATTTATTTAAAAAAAGTATTTGAGTGCCCCTATATGCACAGATAGCTGAAGAAATAAAAAAATACACAGGATGGTCCTTGCACTTGAGATTACAGCTAATTGAGGAGATAAAGATATAGATGTAAATAATTAAATTCCAAGGCAAAAAAAAGATTAATTGTCAGGAGTATTTTAAAGCACTATGGGAATAGGAAATAGGCTAAAAATTTGGAGTAAACATCCTTAATATATTTTAAAAATCAATATAAATCATTATCAAGATTTAGATATAGTTTTGCTAAGGGTAATGAATTCAAAACTTTAAGAAGATTACTAGAATATACCCTACTTGATCACGGCATATTATTTTTATAAACTTTGATATGCTATCTTCTGCTATTTCCGCTTTATAGTGTGTTGGTTGTTGCTACAGCAACATGTAGGACTTTTCCAATCTGAAAACATCAAGTGAAAAAACTTTTTTAAAAGGATGTATTGTTTGAATTTTTACAGTGAGCATCTATTCATGAGTTACTTTCATCATTAAAAAGGTCTTGCTGAAATAAAAAATAATTTGAAGAAGAGCCTGAGAATTCTGGCATATACCACTTCATTAAAACATTAATAGTGAATTCTTACAAACTAGACATGATTCCTAAATGCATAATCAAACAGTAGACTAACAAACTAAGAGGTTCAATAGGGTTTGGTAATAACAGAAATGTAAACGTGACCAAAATTTGCTGATATTTCAATTATACTACGCAACTTCTGTACATATCCCTTTAGCATCTGGGCTCCATCTTTCTCTCCAGAGTTATCCCAGCCACTTCCTCCTGTGCCTGGTACTCTTGCCAATACAGATTATTTTACTAATCACTCAAGAATATACATACACCTCCATATCATGCTGTTCTTTCCCCCCTCTGAATGGGATGCCTCACCCCTTCCAAACTCAGTAGTACCTCCTCCAGAACTCCTCCCAGACACCTCTCGGCTTAATAGGAATTTCCTCTATAAAACCTATCGTATTTCTTAGTATTACATTCATCTCAGATTATTTGCATGTCAACATGGGAAGGTCCTTGAGAGCAAGAGGCTGTATCTTGTGAACATTATATCTTCAGTGGCAAGTACAATGCCAGGCACAAAGTAGATACAATCAACTGAGTTACAATCTAAAAGAAAACAGCCCATTAGTAAATAAATGTAGCTTAAAAGAATTATCATTAAGGTTAAAATTTAACTGACTAAATCTCAACCTCATGGTTCTTTGTTGACTGCTATGTCAATACGTTTTACAATTCTTCTGGATAAAACTAAATGTAAATTACATGGTCAAAGGAAGAGTTTGTTTCGTCCTTGAATTGTTTGGGACCCAGCTGTCATAAATTAACCTCTTGGAGTTTAAAAATAAAATATAAAGTTGAAAGACATGGATTGATGTAATACTATATTAAAAAGAATTTATTTTTCTAAAATTATACTAAGTTTACAGTAATAGCAGTTTTTAAAGAAACTATAAAAAATGTATTACATACCATTTCTATTTCTTGATCTTTAGCAACCAGCTGTCGATTAAGAAGTTCTTTGCTTGAGTCAAGTTTAATACAGAGCTCCCTTGTGGAAGACAAATCTGCAAGGGCAGACACTTTTTCAAACTGAACCTTCTGAAGCTCCTCTTCCATCTTTACAACAGACTTGTGTAAGGTAGAAATCTGGGACTTATAAGACCTTTCTGCATTTAAGTGCTGCAAGGACAAGATTATTATTTCTATATATATATGTGTGTGTATATATATATATACACACACATATATATACACATATTTTTTAAACTGGAAAAAAACTACAACATGGAAAATAAAGGGAGGCAAATCTTCTAATGGTAGTACATTTAGGCTATAAGAAGTTTTAGATGATATAGGTGGTAATAGTATGTACAGAACACTCTAGGAAAGATAAATCCAGGTTTCAAATTTTTTTTACATAAAATCCATGAGCAGGTGGTCAACTGGTCATTATTTTTAATGTACTTAGGAAAAAAAACCTATCCCACTTAAAGGTCTCCAGCTCTAGAGCTAGTTGAGATATATTTGATGATATATATATATCATGATGATATATATATATATATATATATCTAGTTGAGATATATTTGAGATATGTTTGATGTTTGATCTATATTTCTATCTATATTTGCCAAAGTTTTAATTATTCTGTAATACAAATGTTATTGTTGTTGTTAAAGACAAAACATTAGCCACTGTTTCATTTACAACATCTATTTTCCAATTCTTGACTGGCATGTTGACATCAATCATAGTATCGTAAAATGACGACTGATAACTCTCTAATACTTACTAATACCTCTGAGGAAAAAAGACACGGGGCAAGTATAAATTAAGCACAGATCCACATTATGGGAAATAAGAGCATGTTTTTTAAACCAAAATATTAGATTCAAATTACATAAATGCTTTCAAATGTTCAAGATAATTCCACTCCCTCCCTTTGTTTTTTTCAGAAAAATGTCTTATGTAAGTGCACTGCCACCTACAGAGAAGTATTTGTTTGCTATCATGTGAAGATAACAGAACTGAGAGTCAAAGAAATTTATGTGCTTTTACAAGTGCTTTTATAAGTTAAAGCACTAAAAATTGCTCCTGGAATAAGTTATTTGGCCACAATTCACTCCTACTTTTCTCCCTTTATCCCTTTCTTCCTTCCTCACTCACTTTTCCTTACTCATTCTTCAAATCAACCTCTTATCCATCCGTCCATCTATGGACCCATCCCATATTTATTGAGTATATTTATGTTCCATTCACTGTGCCTAGACACATATTTAATGGTAAGTAAAACTGTATCTGTTATCATGAAACTTCCAGACCACTGGAGGAGTCATATATCTTCAAATAATGACACAGATGAATGAATAAATATATATTCAGAAAATATTTCTGGAGATTTCTCATCTTTACAACCTGGGGGAAAAAAAGGAAAATATTTTTGGAGAAAAAGTATATAACAAAGGAAACTGACCTAGACTGAGAAAGGGAAGTCAGGAAAGGCTTCCCTGAGTAAATGACACTTGAGCTGGGATCTTAATAGTGAGTAAATATTAATTAAAGTATGTTGGAGAGAGAAGCTTCTCAAATTGAAGGAATGCTAAGTGCAAAGGTCCTGTGGAGGCAGAGAGAATGACATGCTCCAAGAACTGAGAGAAGGCTAGTGTGGCCAGAGTTGAGAGTCCAAAAAAAGGAAGTGTGTTAGGAGACACAGTTGAAAAGATACACAAAACTTAGAAGATAGGGCCTAGTGAGCCATGTTGAAATTTTGGTCTTTATCCTAGGTGCAATGAAAACCTACTCAAAGATCTTTAATAGGTAGGTGATATGATCAGCCTTGTTTTGAAATGATCATTCTTGATGTTTCGGGTTCTATGAATAGTAAGATGGTTGATTAAGAGGAAAACCTTCTGGATAAAACAAAAAATATGTATTTTTTGCAATTCATAACTGAGCTTGCAGGGAAGAAAGAGAAATTCTCACTGACAAGAACAGAGGAAATAAAGCCACAGCAGGACAGAAACAAATAGGCCTGAAGCTAAGTTAAGGGTAGAGAGACCCAGTATAGTTAATGGCTTACGTTTCAACATTCAAGCAAGGATAGAAGCCACAAATTTAGGACTAAAGGAGAGTTAGACTGAGACTGCTACATACTCTGGGATCCTTGAAGGTGGTACACTAAATAAAAGGAGGCTCTAGGGAAAAAAATCCATTCAACCTCACAGAAAGACTACAAAAATTTATCATGACCCAGTCTCTAGACAGGTAAAAAATTTCTTCTGTGAAAAACTGAAACCTTAGGCCCAACTTCACTCAGTTTTGGAGTCTGCCTTTATACTACCCATCCCAAATTCTAAACTTTAACATAAAGTTTGTCCCATGCCAATGATGACCCAGAGCCACTTCGTAGAAGCAAATCCATTCTCCTGGAAGGACATTACCACACCTATACCACACAACATTCCATAAGAGAGAAAATGTTCTGCTTAAAAGGAGCTTACAATCAAACACAGGAGGACATAACCCACTGTGACTGACAGTCCAAGCAACGTGGTAGGACGAGACTTCTAGAATTTCAAATTATTGAACAAAATATTTTAGAAGGCATGGAAAAGTGTGCTTAAAAGTATTAAAGACATTAAAGAAGGAATTTTTAAAAAAAGAATAAGGTGGAAAAAAAGATTTGAAAAGGAATCAAATAAAACCCCTGGAAAGAAAAGTAGTAGCTGAAACAAAAAAGTTAATAAATGCATCAAAGAACAGACTGATACAACTGAAGAGGGAAGAATGAACTACAAGACAGGTTATAGCATATAAATATAAATATATGGAAACTATGATAAAAAGATTAACAAACATGGCGACTAAAAGGAGAAGATTTAAAAAGCATAAGAATTGAGGGAGATACCATAGTGAATTTGGAAGCAGTGATATGCAAAAAAAATAACATGAGAATTTTCCAGAACTAATAAAAAGCATGAATACTCTGATTGAAAAGGAACAACAAAACCAAAGCCAGAAAAAAACAAATCCATATCTAGATATAACAATGAAGCTAAAACCTTAATACACAATGCAATACTTACTATTCAGCCATAAAAACGAATGAAATCATGTCTTCTGCAGCAAAATGGATGGAACCAGAGGCCGTTATCTTAAGTGAAATAACTCAGACACAGAAAGACAAATACTGCATGTTCTCACTTAGAAGTAGGATCTAAGCAATGTGTACGCGTGGACAGAGAGTGTGGAAAGATGGACAGTGGAGACTCAGAAGGGTGGCTGGTAGCAATGTGGTAGATGATGAAAAATTACTTAATGGGTACAATGTATATTATTCAGGTGCTAGATATCCTAAAAGCCCTGACTTCACCACTAGGCAATGTATGCATGTAACACAATTACACTTGTACCCCATAAGTTTATACAATAAAAAAGAAAGAGTATCAACTAGAAGGAAAACAAACTTCTCAATCAAAAAGGACAAAAGTTATTTTTAAAGTCACCAAGGGAAAATAGCTCTCAATATAGAATTTTATACTCTCAGCTAAACTAATTCTCAAGACTGAGGGTAAAATAAGCCATTTTCAGAGAGACACTGAGAAAATTAACTCACAGATCTTTGCTGAAAGTACTATAGTTTCAGAAAAGGAAGTGAACTTGGAAAGAAGGAATAGAATGCAAGAGGCAAGAATGAGCAAAGATTTTATAAATGCATGGGTAGATACAAATAAGCACTGACTGAGAAAACAATAATAACAACTTATTTGGAAGGATATAAAAAAACAAGGTGGAACTAAAATAGTACACAACAGTATCATGAAAGATTGAGAAGAGTGTGTCTGAGAGAGAGAGAACAAGTGCAAGTGAGCGTGCAAACTAGTAAGCAGGCTGTTGTACTCATTATTCAAATATTCTCAGGTCCATGTACTGTTTAGGAGGAGGACTGGTGATATTAACAGCAGACTTTGTTAAATATGCATACTGTAATTTTAACTTCCAAAAGAATAGAAAAGAATATATAACTTCCAAACCGATGAGCAGTAAGGTAGGAAGTGTGTAAAGAAAATAAACACACAGGACAAAAAAGTAGAAAGAAAACACAGTCATGATAAATAGAAAGTATATAATAAATAGAGAGTAATTAACCTAAGTGTACCAGTAAATACAAATTAAAATGGATCAAACTTATCAGTTAACAGAAAAATATTCTCAAATGAGATTTTCTTAAAAATCAAGCTATATGATGTTTATTAAAGACAAATAGCTGAAAGTGAAACGATTAAAAAAAGATATGCCATATTTCTGTTTCCAGCCCCAACAGGGTACCTGGGACTGAATGTATCCTACCATTGTAAACAACTGGAAAGCTGGTTAAATAAAGAAAAAGAACAAGAAACAACTGCTTCCAGACATTGGACAACACGTAGCTGTGATCTCTGAGAGAAAGAAAATAAACAAGATGAGTCCTATGAGCACCCCAGCTTTCTGTCTGCAGACACTTTCCAGACTGCAGTTCAGGGAAGAAAATTCCAGTCAAATCATAGCGTGTTTGCTGAGTTGAGAAACAGAGACAAGATTCTGAAATTTGTGGGGCAGAGTTCCAGAAATGAGGGGTCTACATAAAAAAAGATCTCCAGAAATTTGCCTAGGGGTCTCCTTGAATGTATCGCTGAATACTAACTAAGCCACAAACGTATAGAGCAGAACTCCAGAAGGCTGGGCAAAGAACAACCAGGTAGCTCTAAAATAAACAATCCTATAGCTGATACACGGTTGAGGAGGCATCAAAGTTTGAAGCTGCCCAAGTGGAAAGTCCTTAATGAACAACCTTGAGCTGGGCATTTAATAGAGACCTCAGAAGGGTCACAGTCTTTTCCTACAGAAAAGACTACTTTAGACATGCTCTATCAAAGCTTAAAAACAATCTTGAAATGATCAGCTGATTTGCAAGTAAGGAGTCCAACACTCTTTATAGAAAGATGGCAAAGTCTAGCATTCAACAAAGTAAAATTCACAATGCCCAATGTCCAGTTTTAAAAAATACCAGACATGTAAAGATGCAGGAAAATGTGACCCATGATCACAATAAAAATCAGTCAATGTAAACAGATACAAAATTGACAGAGATAATGGTATTAGACAAGGGCTTTAAAACAGCTACTATCTAGACAAAAGGGAGGGTAAGAGGGTCCAAATTCTCTTGTTTCCAAAAACAGAAATTAAGGTGAAATAAACACTTCAAAAACAAACAAGATCTGAGATAGTTCAGTGACAACATAGCTGCATTAGAAAAAATATTTAAAGAAAATTCTTCTTACAAAAAATAAATAATACTAGATGGAAACTTGGATCCACCCAAAAGAATTAGGAGCACCAAAATGGTAAATATGTAGTTGAATTATAAAAAGGTTTTCATTTACCTCATATTTTAATTTCTTTAAAGATAATTTTTAAAGTAAAAATAATAATAATTTACTAAAATGGAAGAGCAGTAGGATGAAGGATGAGAGAGAAGAAATAAAAGTGTACTGTAAAGTAATATATTACCTGAAGGTAGACTATAATAATTAAAATGTGCATGGCTTATATGCTAGATCAGTGAAAAAATAAAGATATATAGATACATTATATTCATACTGCAGAAAATCAAACACAAGGAGAAAATCCTGAAAGAAGCCAGAAGAAAAAATAAAAACATCTTACCTATAGAGGACCAAAGATAAGAATTACATCAGATTTCCCTCAGAAATCATGCATGCAAGGAGAGAGTAGAATGAAATATTTAAAGTATTAAAGGAAAAAAAACCACCTACCTAGAATTCTATATCCAGAAATACTATCCTTCTAAAGTGAAGGAGAAACAGACTTTCCCAGACAAACAAAATTTGAGGGAATTTATTGCTAGTAGAACTGCCTTGCAATAAATGTTAAGAGAAGTCTTTCAGGGATAGAAAATGACATAGGTTAGAAACTCATATCTACATAAAGAAAGAAAGGGCATTAGGAGAGGAACAAATAAAGGTAAAATAAAATTTTTTCTTTTTCTTATTCTTAATTGATTGAACAGCTAACAGGTTATTCAAAATAATACCAACAATATACTGGATTATTATATCACTATGGTTAAGTGAAATGAATGATAGCAATGTTGTAAGGAATGAGAAAAGAAATTTGGAATACCACGCTATAAAGTACCTGCAGTATACATGAAGCAGTACAGTGTTATTTGAAAATGGAATTAGATCAGATGTAAGTGTTTACTGCAAACTTTAGGGAAGCCACTAAAAAAGTTTTTCTTAAAAATATAATTAATATCCTAAGAGAAGATACAAAATGGAGTAATATGAAATGCTCCATTAAAACAAGAAAAGGCAGAAGAAGAACTGAAAACAAAAAAGAAACAAAGAATACGGCAATAAATGGAAAATGGTTACAAATGTGGTAAATAATAATCTAACTATAATCACTTTAAATGTGAATGATCTATATACCCCAATTAAAATATATTCTCAGAGTGTATGAAAAAAGACCTAACTATATGAAACTCACTTTAATATAAAAATGCTAATACTAATCAAAGGAAAGCTGGGATAGCTATATTAATTTCAGACAAAGTAGATTTCAGAGCAAGGAAAATTATCAGGAATAAAGAGAAGGCATTACATAATGATAAAAAAAGTTAATTTTCCAAGAAGACATAATAATCCTTAATGTGTATGTTCCTAACAACAGAGCATGTCAACATATGTGAGACAAAAAAAAAAGGGATGGCAAGGAGAGATATACAAATCTACTATTATAGATTAATATATATTAGTAGATTATTATTGGAGAATGCAACACCCATAGATCAGCAAGGATACACTTGAACTGAATAGCACTATCAATCAACTGGATTTAATTGACATTATAGACTACTTTCAACAGCAGAATACATATTCTTCTCAAACTCACATGGAACATTCACTAAAATAGATTGTATATGGCCTATAAAACACATCTGAATAAATTTACAAGAACAGAAATCATACAAAGTACAGTCTCATAACACAATGGAATTGAACTAAAAATCAAAAACAGAAGGATAGATGCAAAATCCCCAAATATTTGATGACTTAACAACACTCTAAATAACACATGAGTCAAAGAAGAAATCTTAAGAGAAATTTTAGAATATTTCACACTAAACAAAAATAAAAACACAACTTATCAAAATTTGTAGCATGTAGTTAAAGCAGTACTTATACGAAATTTTCAAACAAGAAATTAAGAAAACAATCCCATTAACAATTGCATAAGAAAAAAAGATGACTTAGGAATACATTTAACCAAGGAGGGAAAATACCTGTTCTGTTCACTGAAAACTATAAAACATTGATGAAAGAAATTGAAGAAGACACAAATAAATAGAAAAATATCCTATATATATAGATCAGAAGAGTTAATATTGTTATAATGTCCATACTGCCCAAGGTGATCTACAGATTCAATGTAATACCTATCAGAATTCCAATAGCATTTTTCACAGAAATAGAAAAAACAATCCTAAAATTCATATGGAACCACAAAGACCCTGAATAGCCAAAGTAATCTTGAGCAAAAAGCACAAAGTTGAAGTCTTCACACTACCTGACTTCAAAATATACTACAAAACTATAGTAATTAAAACAAAGTGGCAGTGGCATAAAAACAGACATGTAGACTAACGGAACAGAATAGAGAGCCCAGAAATAAATCTATTATATTTACCGTGACTGATCTTTGACAAAGGTGCTAAAAAAACACAGTGGGAAAGGATAGTCTTTTCAATACATGATATTGGGGACCAAGCACAGTGGCTCACACCTAGAACATTACTTCTCCTAGATATCAAGATAACATAAAACTATAGTAGCTATAGGAGTGTATTATTGGCAATAGATAAATAGACCAATAGAGCAGAATGTATGGGAATTTGTTTTTATGACAAAGTAGACTTATATTTCAGTGAAGAAAAAATGATAGATGTTTATCCATAAAAATAAAAGTTATATCTGTACTTGAAGCTACAAAAAAAAAAATCAATCTCAAGTGGATTAACACATTGCTTCACTAGAAAAAAAGTTTTCCTTGGAGCTATGGTGTTTTATTACAAAAATATAATAAAAACTTTAAAAACAAAATGATCCTTTCTAATTTAATGAAAAAATTGTTATTTTTTTATTGTTTTCTATGCGTGAGTTATATGTAATTAGATTGTCAACATTAATTGTAACAATAAGAACATCAGTAAGATTTTCATGAACCAACTATACCATTTTGCCCAGGGGGCCACCCATCACATAACATATAGCATGACACCGTGAGTTGCCTGCGCACTACACAGCTCCCATGGTAAAGAGATGTGTGAGTTACATATGCTTCACAAGGCCCCGGGTGCAAAATTAGCATGAGTTAAACACAACTCACATGGCAGTTAATATGTTAAAGACCTAAATGTAAAGGGCAAAATTTCCACGTACTTTCAGACTTTCAGAAGAACTTTTAAATGAAAATGTAGGAAAATCTCTTTCTGGCCTTGGGATAGTAATGGATTACTTAAAGAAGACATAAAAGCATAAACCATATAGAAAAAGACTGATGATAATTCTGAGTGTATCAGAATTTAACATGTCTATGTTGCAAGTAAAGTGAAAAGACAAGTCATAGACAAGGATTATCGTAATATCTTTAAAAGGATTATTATCAAGAATATATACATAATTCCTTTAAATCAATATAAAAAAGATAAACTATCCAACAGAAAATGGACAAAGTTTATGAAAAATTCATTCAAGAGAAATTCAAGAAAAAATTCATAGAAGAGGAATCCTACTAATAAATGGCTAAAAAACATGAAAAGACCTCAATTTCACTTGTAGTCAAGGAAGCACAAAACAAAAAGCATGGGAAAATTTAAAAGTCTGATAATATCAAGTATTGATTAATATTTGAGAAAATAACTCATGATTTCTACTGGGAAAGTGGTCGTTTAGAGAGCAATTTCACAACACTTAGGAGAGTTGAGCTTCCACATATCTTAGATCTAGTTATTCACTTCCATGTACAAACCTAGGGAGACATAAGACTAAGAAGAAATGTAAAAGGTTTGCTGCAGTGTTTTATTACACAAAAAAATGAAAAAAATTAAATTTCATTCAATATGGGAATGAATTTTAAAAGAAAATATTTATACAATGAATACATACAACTGTTTGTAGTACACTACCTATATTAAAATAAATTTCCAAATTATAATATTGAGCAAAAAGGGCAAGTTGCAAATGGGTATCTCCAGTAAGTTCATTATCACAAATAAAAACTTAAAAAATACAAAACAATGTTATACATCGTTTGCAGGTGATAAATATGTATAAAAAGCATAAATCCATGCAAAAGAAGTAGACATACTGACATGAAAGTCCTAAGTACCAACAATTAGAGAGAGGAGGGGAAAGTACGAGGAGTGTTTTTTTTCTTTCAACAGAGACATTTGAAACAAATGTGACAACATGTTATTAGCATCCTTACATCTGGAAGGTGGGGATATGTTTGTCTGATATGTTACCTTTTTTGGCACTTTTTTCTATGTGTGAAATAGTTCCTAATTTTAACAAATGCGAATGATTGTTCTGGTTACAGCGTAAATAAGATATTGGAGGAGAACCTGAGGGAGAATGGCTAGCATGCTACAATTTACAGCATGGTTAAATAATTTAAGTACTTGTTTATATGATTTTAATTACATAAAATATATTAATTTTTGGAAAGCCAAACAAAACTCTTTTAAATATGATGCAGGATGTATTATAAGCATATTTTCCCAAACTTACCTGCTCAACCTCTCTGTTGAGGGAATCTACTTTTTCTTTTAATCTGTTACCCTCTGCCTCAGCAGTGATAAGTTCCAATTTGAGGGTATTGTTTTCTGCCTCTACTTGACGGGCCTTATTTTCCCAGTTTTCAGCATCTTCATTGGCTTTTCGGAGCTGCTCCATCATTTGCTGGTTCTCAGATTCCTGAAAAGCAAATCTTAGCTATTACTTTAAAATGTTTAAAAAAAGTTCAACATATGATACAAATTAATTTCCAGGTCACAGGGAATTCACTTGTTATAAGGAGCATTTGTTATATAACCTTGAGGAAACCTATCTATATTCTTAGTTTAGAAAACTGATCATCCTGTAATTAACAAAAGGGAGTGAGATCAGGATCTGCCCTAGCTCCTGAGTCACACTCATCCCACTGGTAAACATAAGTAAATTACTCTTATCTTCAGGACCTGGATCAATATTTTCTTTTATTTCCTTTTGTTCAAACAAAATCCTCCATTGCCTCCTTTTCCCATACATCTGTTACTGATTACTTGCTGCTCTGGTTTCTGAGCCTCTGACCTCTTGTATCTGTGGATTTCCTTGTTCCTGACCAACGTACTGGGTTGTACGGACTATAGAGCTTCTCGGCTGGCATATCTGAAGTGTCAACTTCTGATAATTCTCTTGGTTTCGCATATTTTCTGTCTGGTTCCTGCATATCATTCATAGTCCCAGTCTTAATTTTCCTAATCATGAGCTGTTCTAAGATTCACTTTTACCTGCTAGTCTAGTAACTTACCTGAAATTTTTCACAAGTAAAATATCAAACCTATGCCAATAAACACTAGCCATAAATATGCATTCATGTATAAATTGGCATATAGTATAAATCAGATTTTTTTTAAGCCTTCAAAATTCTATCGTGAGCAGATTGACTGAAGTAGGATCTTATTTCTAGAGGGAAAAAATATCAGCTTCAAAAATAATATACTATACCGATTAATCATTATTAGGCTATTTTTTAAAACACATTTTATAACTATGGTTTGGCAAACTAGTTCTAAAAAATAAGTTATAATCTTAGTAATTAATTTTAAAAAGGCACTAGATCTCTTTCTTTCCTACTTGTTAATAAATAGTACACTTCCCTATCAGAAAGCATGGGTTAAATAAAATGACCAAATAGCAAACAATAATGTCTCTTCTTATAAGCCTTTCAAATCAGATTCCTGTTCTAACAATTATGATTACTTAAGACTGGTTGAAATTCAGCCAGTATCGCCACCTTGTGGCCTCTGATATGAAAAAATTTTTGCGAAGTCTGTTAATCAATAAGCTAATATGCTAAACTACTTTATTAGCTTTCAAGATTCAGATATTCCAAATGTACCAGTAGGAACCTGATGTGTGTTTTCCATGATTGTACTAAAAATAATAGTTTTTTACAGAGTATGTACTTGGGAGGTACATGGTACAATATACAAATTTTACATACTTCAATCTTTATCCTCTTTAACTTTCTGTAGTACTTATTGCCTATCTCATTCACTTAGAACTGCCTTACAGCTTGATGTTGTTAGGTGTAAATGTACTGTCTCCCTGATAACACCTTGTATTTCTCGAATGCAGGAACCATTTTTTTTTTTTTTTTTTTTTTCGAGACAGAGTCTCGCTTTGTTGCCCTAGCTAGAGTGAGTGCCTTGGCGTCAGCCTAGCTCACAGCAACCTCAAACTCCTGGGCTTAAGCGATCCTACTGCCTCAGCCTCCCGAGTAGCTGGGACTACAGGCATGCGCCACCATGCCCAGCTAATTTTTTTTCTATATATATTTTTAGTTGGCCAGATAATTTCTTTCTATTTTTAGTAGAGACGGGGTCTCGCTCTTGCTCAGGCTACATTTTTTAAATATTAAGCTTAGTTTTGTGACCAGGTAATACATGGTTCAAAGTGAAAAAGGATTGCCATAAAATGTGTCTCCTGCCTTCCTCCTCAGTGGCCCTCCCTCTTGGCAACAAGATACTGTATTTTACCCTTTTTTGTAACACCTCCCCCGCAGAGGCCTGAGCAATGTGGGGCCTGAGACAGGCAACATTGTAAAGAAATTGAAACTGTTCTTTGATATTCTCCATTCCCTGATTTCAGTACCTCTTCACCTCTGTATGGTGCCTCCACATCCTGCACTCAAAGCTCCCACTAAGCACCCACTGCAACACTCCACCTGCTTCAGCTGGAATCCTTTGCATTTCCTGCCTGAATTATGAATACAACTTCTCCTAATTGCTCTCTTCTTTCTGATTTTGTTACCCATCTGATTTATTCTTCTTGACATCTCCAGAATAATCTTCCTAAAAGGCAACTATCAAATAACTTCCATGTTTTAGTTCTAACAAAAGCATCCTGAAAATAGGATTCAAAAATGGTCCTTATCACCCACCTATACACTGTACTCTAGCTACAGGAGCTACTTTTTCCCCTTATACCTCTGCTCACGTTGTTTGTCCTGCCTGGAAAACCATTCTGTTTCCCCTCAGCTTTTCATGTCTGGCACCCAGCACCTGACACACTGCACGATGAATGAATGAAGTGCTCCACACTTCTTAATGGCCTCTCCCTACCAAAATGATTCATTTTCTCGGTGGGTGCCTGGATCCATCCAGTGTTGTGAAAGGCAATCTCATAAACAAACTCACACTAGGATGCTGAAAGCTGAGAGAAGCTTAAAAGTATAATTCCAGAATCTAAAAGCTCTAATCTCTAATGGTAGAATGTCAGGTCTATGTCATTCACTTAAAATTGCCTTACAGCTGGGCAATAAGGCAGGGAGATAAAGAGAAGTGTTTAACACTGGCTGAAAGCTCACTCCATTAAATGGTGCTCTGGATATTCATTTACTTATTTCTGACCTATTCCATAACAGATTCAGATGGCTTACTGTGCTAAGTGTTTTAAATACTTTATCTTATCGACTTGAGTGTTCTTCCCAGTTACAGATAGGAAACAGAGACTCAGAGAAGTTGAGTAGCCTCCATAAGTCCATTAATGAGAAGAGGAGCCAGAATCTGATTCCAAAGCTTCTGTCCATTTATGGTATTACATCGCTGGTCCCTTAAAATCAAGTGTAGAAAACCACCTGCTTTGCCTACATAAGGCTGCTGCCTTGCTACCTGAAAGCAAGTATTGCAATTTAGGAGTCCTTAGAATCTCTTCTCTTTCAATGCCCTGAACAGTTCTATGCACACTATAAATGTATGGTCAAGATATGTTTGTGGACTGACATTAAATGACATGCTAAATAAAATAAACAGTTAGGGGGGTTGTTTCCATTAATAGTTTGAGTGGTATGTAGATAACACCACACATATTATAATAATCCACCTACACCATTTTAGATAGTTTACCTAATGGACATATCTAACATCCTTGGTTAAGAGGCCTGTTTATTTCAGCATTGCCACACATGTACACACATGTATTTGGAATTCTCTGATGTCGCATACATGCACTTGGTCAAACAGTTGCTAACAGAGAAGTGCAGAAGAAAGCCATCTGCATGCTGGTCCTAAGAAACAGATACCTCATAACAGGGTAATTAATTCTGATCTGCTACACAATCAGGTGGAGCCTCTTTTGCTAGAGGTTTATAATTGAAAACTCCATCATTTTCAAATATAAGTAAGGCCAAATTGATTCTGGCCCTTTGTCCTTCATCCAGTTAGGAAGATTATTCTGACCTAGAGAGTGGCTGAGTACCAAACTGACAGGGGCCTATTCTTCAGCCATCTTTCTGAAAACTGGGGATGTTCTAAACATATAGTTAATCCACCAATGTCAAAACTAAAATATGCTATGTATTAAAGAAATACTTGATTCACCTGTTCCTATGAGTGGAATCAAGTACTAAATTAAGTCTAGTGAAAACTGTAGGTGTCATGAGCAAAGAGAAAAAAACATATACGTACTTCAGACTTTAATATATTCTTCAGTTTGTTAACCTCCAAATTAGTATCTTGGACTTTCTGTTTTATGTCATTAAGTTCATTATGAGTGTCATTCAATTTTTTTGACAGTGCCTATGAAAAAAAGGTAGATTTGATTACAAAAAACAAAAAATCCTATATCTCAAAAACATCCTAAATGTTTAAATATTTACAGCAAATAAGATAAAATTAATATAGCTAATGTATAAAACTCATATAAAAACAATGGGAAAACACAGATCCAACAGCAAATGGGAAAAGGACCCAAAATATTCACAAAATGGAAGCATCAGTAGATAACACTTGAAAAAATTAAACTTTACTAGTAATCAAAGACACGCTACTTAAAACAATGAACTATAATTTTGCCTATTGTAAAGATTTAAAGCTGTTCAGTTATGGTAAGGAATGGGCATTTCCAGATGCTGTTGGAATAAAGGTAAATTTGGAAAAAGCAAATTTGTGATCAGCTATCTAGTGATGTATCAAGACATTTTAAAATGCCTATTAAAGAAAAGAAAAAAATGTTGATTATTGCCAAAGGTGGGAGACGGTACATGCAGATTCACTATATTTGAAATGTCCATTTAAAATGTTTTTTAAGGGCGTGCATAGTGGCTTATGCTTGTAATCCCAGCACTTTGAGGGGCCGAAGTGGGAGGATCACCTGAGGCCAGGAGTTTGAGATCAGCCTGAGCAACATAGCAAGACCCCATCTCTACAAAAAATAAGAAACATTAGCCGGGCATGGGGGCATGTGCCCATAGTCCCAGCTACTTGGGAGGCTGAGGCAGGAGGATCACTTGAGCCCAAGAGTTTGAGGCTGTGGTGAGCTCTGATCATGCCACCACACTTCAATCTGGACAACAGAGCGAGGCCCTGTCTCTAAAATAAATAAATAAAATGGTTTCAAAAAATTAAAAAAAAAAAAACCTCATAAGGCTGCTTCAGTTTGAAATGAAATCTAATAAAATTTAATGAGAGACTGTTCATTAAGACATTATGCTATAGTGACAATATTTAACATTAACTGAATGATGCAGTAAATAACAGTGTATCTACATAATAGTGGTAGAACCACATAGAATATTATGCATCCATGAGAAACGTTTGGAATAATTTTTAGTAATAGAGGAAAATGTTCATCTATATTAAGTGAAAAAATCAAGCTTAAACACAAAAATACCTCATTATCCCAATTTGCAAAAAACTGTGATATCAAGGATAAATTTTTTTAAAGTTTCTGCTTTCCAAATCTTCTACAATACTGGTTCTTAACCTGTGGTCCACAGATAGATCCCTCCTCTACCTTGGGCCTATAACCCAAATGAAGGAAAAAGCTATTCCTGAACATATGTAAATTGTTATGATATCAATTGTCTTCTGACTATAAAAAATGCTTATGACGTTTGAACATGGCAGGGAAATGCTTATCATATTACAGTAAGCTAATAATAGCTACAAAATATTTATTGAGTGATATTATGTACACTATAGTGCTTTCCAGGCATAGTTTCATTTATTATCCATTTTTACAGATGATACACTGAGGTTCAGATAAGTTAAACTATATGATCACACAACTAGAGAGTGAGATTCAACCCCATGTGAGCCTTAAATACTTGGCTGTACTGTCTCCTCATGTAGGAAAAAAGCATGATATAAAGTGGTATGTGGTTTCATCCCAGCTACATTAAAAAGCACATATAAAAAGTAGTTTTAAAAATTTTTTAAGTGTACTGAAAATCAGTAAAAAAAAAAAAAAATATGTCAAATGTTAACAGCGACTAACTCTGGGTTTTGGTTTTTTTTTTGAGACAGAGTCTCGCTGTGTTGCCCGGCTAGAGTGAGTGCCGTGGCGTCAGCCTAGCTCACAGCAACCTCAAACTCCTGGGCTTAAGTGATCCTACTGCCTCAGCCTCCCCAGTAGCTGGGACTACAGGCATGCGCCACCATGCCCGGCTAATTTTTTCTATATATATTTTTTAGTTGGCCAGATAATTTCTTTCTATTTTTAGTAGAGATGGGGTCTCGCTCTTGCTGAGGCTGGTCTCGAACTCCTGACCTCGAGCGATCCACCCGCCTCGGCCTCCCAGAGTGTTAGGATTACAGGCGTGAGCCACCGCGCCCGGCTTAACTCTGGGTTTTTAAATTTTTTCTTACTTTTTTCTTGAAAAAATGACTGTCTATAATGAGTTTCTATTTCTTAACTAATCAAAAAATATTAATAGAAACTAATTTCTAGTTTTTCATGAATATAAGTTATATCCACCTTTAATCTATTTGCTCTAACTGGTAAATAGAGTACAAAAGGATAGACTATAAATTCACATCTTTTGGTCTTTATTGTCATTCATCAATTTTTTAAACAAAGTTTTATTTTAGAATAACTTTAGATTTACAGAAAAGTTGTGAAAATAGTACAGAGAGCACCCATATACCTAATACTCATTTACCTCTATTATTAACATTTTGTATTAATATGGTACATCTGTTACAGTTAACGATACAGAAACGATATTAACACATTGTCTAAAGTCTACATTTTATTCAGATTTCGTTCATTTTAATATAATGTCCTTTTTCTCTTCCAGGATCCTATTATTCATTAACTTTTGAACAAAGTACTTTAATGCCTCAAATAATTTTTTATAATTAACAGAGTACTGCATCTTTATAGCTGTTTATATAAACCAAAAATATTTAACAGTTAAAGAATGCAGACTTGTATGATGCAAACTAAACACATTGAAAGTGATAACAAAGTGGGGAAAAATCATTTGGACTGAAGAATTCTGAGAAGGGAAGAAGTTTCCAAATATAATTTTTTAATGTTTAAGTTAAAATAATGTTATTGGAAATGAGAACAGTATATCAGACTGAAATATATCGCCTTTGAGAGAGTATATATAAAGAGGAATTTTCCTAGAAAGAATCACGGAGCTAAAACAGACCAAAGAATGTGACACAGTCCATACATTCATACTTAAACAGAATAATACACAGTCCATCAAATAAATCTCCCCCCTTTTCTTTAAAGTTTCTGAAGGTTTTTATCTTCATTTGTTGATTTATTCAGATATTTATCCTTCAATAAGGAAGTATTTTCTAATACAAATCCATTAAATCTTTGTTCTGTCTTTTCTTTAATATTTAACACCTTATGTTTGAGAATTTCATTTAGAAATTATGAGGCATATTCTGTTCTAAAGGTAAAAAAAAAAAATGGCTAGTTCCATTGTCTGAGCTTTTCTACAAAATGGAATGAGGGCTGTCCCTCAGAAGAAATGTACTTTTTTTCCCCTGGAGAAAAGATTCTAGAAACAAGTATACCTGGTTTTCTTGTTTAGCTTTAGCAAACTGTTCTTGGAGATTATCATTATCATGAGCCAAGATATCTCTTTCCCTGGCAATTTGAGCCAGCTCATCATTTGTTTCATCCAATTGCCGACGCATTCTGGAAATGTCTTGTTCACACATAATGAGGGCTTCAGTAGACTGTCTATTCCAAAAATCAAACAGTACATAAGAAGAGACATTTTACTAAACAGAATAACAAATTATCACAAGACAGAAGATGGACAGTTAGTATGAAAACATTTGAAGAGATGTTAAACCCTTAAACCCCAATTTACCACCATTTCTTGTGTCTGGGTAATCTTTCTAAGGTAAAATCCTCCTCAGAATTCTTTAATGATTTCTTATTGTCCAAAATATAAAATCAAGATTCCCTTGTCTATAACAGAGGCCTCTTCCTGCCTGTTTAGCCTCTCCTCCCTTCACTTCTCCTCTTACACTCTGGGTTCCAATAACACACACCTACTTGTAGCTCAAGAGGCTTTTGAACATGATATGAGTTTCTTTGCTAATATTATTTCTACTTTGAATACCCTTCCCTTTACTTGGCAAACACCATCCTGTCTTTTACTTCCCTAGACAGACTTAGGCCTCCTTTAAACATTAAAGAGTTATCACCTTATATATAACACTAAGCCTCGTTTCTTCCTATCTTTATACCTAACATAGTACTTTGCCCCCCATAAGTGCTCAAATATTTGCTGAATGAATGATTTACCTTGATGCCTGTTCCATCTCAGCAATAATATTCTTCATGCCTGAAATGGTCTTTTCCTTGAAAAGTAATATAAGTATTAAATAAAAGATTATCTTAAACTGATATTTTTGTTAAGACTGAATGAAAATTTTTGTTATAATAAAACAAAAAGAACATTTCCTCTCCGCTTTAGATTTACATTTGGTTTTAAACATTTATATCCTATTCTTTTCCACACTTCAAAGCCTAGTATATCAATGTCAATATTTACACTGGGTAAAAGCAACAGATTATGTTCATTAAAGTAAGGGCTACACTTAGGTGTAATGATATGAGATCAATATATCAAATACTTTGTTAAAAGATGTTTTGTGCAGTTACCCAGTAACACAAGAACTCCATAACCACCCTGTTTTTAGAGGCAAACCAATGGTTTGGCATTGGAATGTTCTACACTGGGAATAGAACTGATTCACTTCCTCACATTCTTCATGTTATGAAACCCAGGGAAGTCAATAATGTATAAGTAAATTTAGTTATTGAGAATAACTTTCAGCATATTATTTAAATTAGCCAACAACAGAATCTTCAAAAAGCTGCTCCAATGGAACTACTTATAAAAGTATACTATTAATATTTAGGTGTGAGCTAATAAGGAGGCAAACATTAGGCTTAGAGTAAAGGTATAAATAAATGAACTATTTATATTCTCCCTTTTCAAATGTGTGGCAAGGGAGTCAAATTAGTGGAGTCAGTCAAAGCTGAAACAGGTTTGAATATCCTGATGCCTCAATACCACTTCCACACCTCCTTTTAAAACTTTCACTGACCTTGAACTAATCTAACTATAAACAGATACTTAGAGTTAACATTAGTCCTAAAAAAGTAGGAAAATTATTATTTCACTAATAATTAGATTTCACCTTACCCTTTGGATTGTCAAATCCTTAGTAACCAAGTAAAAGGAAGAAAAACCAAACTTATATTTTCTAACCAGTTCTGTTCCTGTTTCTTTAGAGAGATAGTTTTGGACATGGGAGAGGGTGGGGTGTGTGTGTGTGTGCGTGTGCTATCTTTCTTTACTCATATGCTTCTCTCCAGGATATTTTTAGCTCCAGTTTCCCATTCTACTTTCTGATAGAATGGCACAGACTTCACATCTGACAGTGATGGATATTGGAGGAATGTTAAGATATCCATTAGCAAAAACAGTTAAACCAGCCAGGCACAGTGGCTCACGCCTGTAATCCTAGCACCTGGGAGGCCTAGGCAGGTGGATCATTTGAGCTCAGGACTTCGAGATCAGCCTGAGCAAGAGCGAGACCCTGTTTCTACTAAAAATAGAAAGAAATCAGCGGGACAACTAAAAATATGTAGAAAAAATTAGCTGGGCATGGCGCCGCGTGCCTGTAGTCCCAGCGACTTGGGAGGCTGAGGCAGAAGGATTTCTTGAGCCCAGGTGTTTGAGGTTGCTGTGAGCTAGGTTGACGCTATGGCACTCTAGCCCGGGCAACAGAGTGAGACTCTGTCTCAAAAAAAAAAAAAACAGTTAAACCCCTTTAAGAAGGACAAGCCAATGGAAGAAAACTTCAAACAAAAAAATACTGCTTAAAGTGGAATGTTTACACGTTTTAGAAACATAATATATTTCTAAAGAAATTCTGAAAAACTAATTGAACTAGTGCTTCTGAAAGTCATTACTTTGTTAAGCTTGAAATACATTTTATAAGCCTACAAAGGACTTTCCTTTATCAGTAGAAGTTCACCTTGAAAGTAAGATTCTCTAGGAACATTGTAAAGTATCCAGGGCAACAAAATTAATGGAGTTGAATCCAATAATATATCCTCTTTGCCTGTTTTTCTCTCAATATGACCCTAATACCTCCATTCCTCAAATGTACTATTATTCTTTGTACAACCTCAAAACATTGTATAATACATTCCTTCTAAAAGTTCAATGTTTAATAATTTTTTAATAAATATTTCATATTTTTTGTGTAGCTTCATATGTTGTCCAATCAGGGATACAGACTCAGGTTAACTGTTAATTCAGTCTGTACAGGATGGTCAAAGTGTATTTAGAAAAAAGAAAAAAACTAAAACTTTACATAAATAATTCTTTTCTTACTCAAAAATCTATGAACTTGCTATTGAGTTTTCTAACTTTAATTGGTAGCAAGTAGTAGAACATCTTTTTAAACGATAAACACCAGAAAAATTTCACCTTATTCCTATAATGCAGACCTTTCCATATTAATTTATTGCTATAATATCCATATACCAGTACCACTTTTCATTGAAAGGCCTTTGTTAGTTCAGCTCTGAATTATCATTGTAAAGAACATCTCCTCTCTTGACTACTTCATGCTGTCTCACAGTTATTAATATCTTCCCTTCAGAGGATGGATATGTTTACTCTCATAAAATCTTATATAATGTTCTTGATTTTGAAATAGACTCGTAACTCAGTATTACTTGTGCAGAAAAGGTAACGTTGTTACAGTTAGCAGAATGGAAGAAATGTGAAATATTAGATATAGCAGAAGAAAATGAGATTCAGAAAGGTGAAGAATTTTGTTTCTAAATGTTAGTGCTTTAAAAGGTAATCATACTTAACTATTCAAAAAATGTTTTGAATATAATGAGAAGCAAAATTCCAGAGAAAAAAATCATAAAATTTCAAAACTACTGAGTCAGGCTTTTCCACAAGTAAACAAGTACTTATTATCTTATGCCCTTTCCTAACTTCATTTATGCTCATGATTCCCAAATTTATTCACTTCAATTTTTTTCTCCAAATCTAAAATTCCAAGAGCCTGTGAATATTTCACCTATGTGCTCCCAAAACAATTCAAACTCAGCATGTCAATAATCTTCCTTTCTAAGCCTGTTCTATTTCTTGTGTTTCCCACTTAATACACAGGAATATAAATGTAGTTCCTAAGCCAGAAACCACATCTTGTAAATTTTACTTCCTTAACAGATCTATTTCTCTCAGTGATGCTGCCACTATCTTAATACAGGTCTCATCACTGTTCTCTTAACTAGTGTCCCTGTCACTATTTTCATTTCCCTATAATCCACCTTTTACATAGATTTACAAGTGCCAGAATACTTCTTCTAAAATAAAGTTCTAATTTTAACATTTCATTTATATTATGTCAATGACCCTCTATATTCATGATGATATAGTCTACACTCAACATCACATGTATTTTTATGATTTTTTGCTTTTCTATTCCATCTCATCTTTTGCCCTCCCATACCTATCTCATTGCAAACTATTCTCTGGCCATACTAAACTATTAGAAAGTCTCATGCAATTCTCTCATAAAAGCCACTAGGCTCTTATGTAAACTGTTCTACCTGTCTGGATCACCCTTTCTCACTGTCCTCTTCTCCTAAATCTTTTCCTGGCTAATTTCTACTCATTTTTCAGGGCAGCCGAGGCACTGTCATTTTCTGGAAGGTTTCCCAGATCTTCCTCCTCCCCTAATCCAACTCCCAGGCTGAATCAGGTATATTTCTGCCACACTCCAATAACACATTATATATATTTCATTATGGCAACTTACCATATTCTATCATAATAACATCTTTACCTTTCTATTATATCACAGGCTTTAGAAGACAGGCCACTCACTTTCAGTTTGTAACATAATAGCTGGTACATGTCAACAAATGTTTATTGAATGAATGAACAGATAAATCAATGAATTAATTCCCTTATAATTCCTCTATTAATTGATTGATAAGGGAAAGACCTTATTCCAATAATGCTGCCTTTGCTTAAGACATCTGTGAAAAACAGTTTAGGAGTTGCCTTCAGAATCAGTTTATGCAGTAGAAAGGGGCATCAATATCCTTCTGCAGTGTTGGCAACATTTTAACAACAACAACAAAATGTGGGATGCATCTTTATTCACCAGCCCCACATGATCTATTTTCAAAGGTTTAGGATTATGTAAAAATGTGCTCTTAGTTCTTGAACACACTAGAATGGCAGTTTTAATGGAATAAACATATTGCCTCTCCAGATGACTACCTGGAAATATGTTTTTAAAAAGAAATAAGTCTTACTAGTTTGTCATGCTTAACATTTTGATATTTGAATTAGTTATTATCAGTAAATGTTAATCACTAATTCATGATAGAAAATTCAATTTAAAATATTAGCCAGTAGATTTGTATACATACTTCCTAAGACTATCTTAAAATATTTCAAAGTCAGATTTTAAAGTTTCAGCTCTCTAGAAAAAAATTTGAGAAAATCTTATTATTTTATTCAGATTCAAGTTCTTTTAAGTCACAGTTTAACATTTAAACATTTCATTTAAAAATTTCTTGTAAACCACAGTTCTCAGAACATACTTTCATTGCCAAACTCTCTCCAAGGGATGCAATATTCTCAGATTTTTTATCCAAACATGCTTGCAGGCATTCCTTTTCTTTAGCCAGATCATTGAGGGTTGCACCAAGAATGCTGATCTCTTCTCGCTGTGCAATACTTTGCCTTGTAAAATTATCTAAATATGTAATCATAAAGGTGTTGTTTTAATCAAGATAAAACCTTTTTTCTAGTTCAAGCAGAATGAAATACATTTCAAAGTAAGTTCTCCTACATTATATTCAATGACTAAGAATAAAAGTACTATATCCCAAATAAAAAATGGTTTTTGTTGTTAGTGATCAAAAATTACAATGAATCACAAAATTTTAAATGACTCAAATATAAAAGCACAATACTACTGAATTAGAATAGCAAAGGAAAGATCTACATCACAAGTTCTCAAAGTAGATATACACATGTGGTAGGAGAGGAGAGAGTGGGTAAGATGAAGTAGGTGGAATATCAAGACAAACTGTGGCCCTTCTCCCTGCTAGTTAGTTCCCCCTTCCCTTCCTCTAGCCTAGAATCACTGTTGTATATAAAGTTGGTAAATAACTTGTATATAAACTTGGTGAGTAACAGATCTTAACAAAATATTCAATTAAATCATCTTTGTAGTCAAATGTCTTCTAATTTTGATTTTTCTAAAGTAGTGTTTTAAAAATTCCTAGGGAAAGAAAATCATCCCAGGAAGTTTGGTTCGATTTGTGGGAACTCTTGCAAGCCAATGTCAATGTCAAAGGCCTAAATGACTGGTATAAAGTGGCTTTCAAATTGTGGTTTCTCAACCAGCACCACTGGCATCGCCTGGGGAATGCAAATTCTTAGGCTCCCACCCCAGTCCTACTGAATCAGAAATTCTGGGGGTGGGCACAGCAATTTATGTTTTAACAAGCACTCCACCCCTCCCCTGCCACAATGATTCTAATGTATACTGAGGTTTCAGAATCACTGGTCCAGAGCAGAGGTTCTAAACTACCAGAATTACTTAAAGGAAATTGATATAGACACAAAAGATCTGGTCCCAGCCTACATGAAGTAACCTGGCTCCAAAGATCTTTATTAGCTCTTCAGGTGATTCTGACACACATGAAAGTTTGAGAACCACTGGTCTAGAGCTCTACAAGGGGAGTTCTGTTAGAACTTCTACATTTATCCCTGCTAAGTTAATCCTTGCCAAGGGCCATCCAGGTGCAGTACTAAGGGAGGTACTACCATACTGTCATTTGCCAAGAGCATGATCTATAAATACTGGAAAATACATCATGTCTCTTTTTGCAGGCAGTACTGCCATTAAGGCAACCCACATGTATTGGGTGTTGTGATATATGAGTTCATTCCCAATGGCAATCAATCAGTGAATCTCTAAAGTAGCTCTAGTATCTCCTAACTTAAAAAAAAAGTCCTTAACCTCACATCTCATTCAAACTACCACCCTATTTTCTTGCTATGCTTTAATAGCCAAACCTCTTCAGAAAGTTTTTGGAGACTTTTCTATTCTTTTCCATTTCCACTTCCCATTTATTCCTCAACCCACTCTACCTTTCATATCCAACACTCCATTCAAACTCTTTTTGGTTAGTGTTTCTAAACAGTCCAATGTGCCAAACCCAATCGATATTTTTCATCCTCATCTTATTTCACTTCTCAAAAGTATCTGACAATTGATCATACCCTCCCTTTTTAAAACACTCTGCTCTCTTGCCTTTCAAAATAACACTCACTTCTGGGTTTTCTTCCTACTTCTTTGGTTTCTTCTTACTCAGTCCTGGATCCTCTCCTCCTCATTCTCTATATTTCCCTAGGTGATTTCATGGTTTTAAAATATCATTTATATACTGATGTGTCCCAAATATATATCTTTAGCTTAGATTTCTCTTATGAGATACAAACTTAAATATTCAACTGCTTACCTTACATCTTCACTTGGGCTTAAAATATCCAAAAAAGGATTTCTCCTTCAGTATTACCTTTTACATTTCTCTTTTAATATTTCCCATCTTGATAAATAGCACCTCCATCTACCTAATTGTTCATGCCAGATATTTTTGAACTACATAATAGCAAATGTGAAAAATACTTCCCGTGCTTGAAAAAAGGCTCTGTTATCACCTTGACAAAAATTTTACCTTATAAGATTATCACCACATTTTCTTACAGATCACTGATAAAAAACATAAACAGGAGACTTTATAAAAGTAATTTTCTCTATAAACCTAAGTAATATCATAGGCATAGCCAAAATATATACACTTTATACTAAAAGTATTATATATGTACTATTTCATTGCAATAGCTATGGACAAGCTAGAATATTATACCAAAAAATTATAAATTTAAAAGTAATCATCATAAATTTATAAATTGTTGCTGGTGTGTTTAGCTATTACTTCATTGACAAATTTTAAGTTAATACTTAAATTATAAGTAATCATGGTCTTAAACCTAAGTAAAAAAATTCATTGTCAAGGAAAATTGCATATTCCCATCATAAGTTAAGGGCTTATTTACAAGTTTATCTATGTTATAACCGAAGATAAGAAAATATATTTTTCTACCAGACTTAATAAAAAGTATCAGGAGAGAAAAACTTACCGATTTTTTCATCCAAGCACATAATTTTCTCCTGAGTAAGCTGTAGCTCATATTTTTTCTTAGCAAGGTGTCGCTGAGTATCAGAAAGATCTTTTTCTGTGTTTTCATATAAAAGTCTGCAAACATTTTAATAATAAAACTAATTCTGAAATTTTTATGTTTTGTCATCTTTAAGTATTTTTAAATCTAAAAACTTTCGAGAACATTAATATGCTTTTTTTCTTTTTAATATTTTTATTATAAAAGCACATTATAGGAAGTTTGAAAAACAAAGGCTAAGCTACTATTAGCATTTTGGTGTTCACTGTTTAGTATTTTTTTGCTATGCACATTTTAAAGTTACCATACTACAAATTCAAAATTGAATCATAATTTTTCTCACCTATATTTAATCTTTAATATTTTTCAGTCTTATAATACAGCCCTCTAAATCATTATTTTCTGGCTGAAAAATATTATATGGGTAATAACCATTTACTTTTAAGTAAATATTACCTTTACTTAACTACTCCATTATCAGACATCTAGGTTCATTTTAGTTTTTCACTTTTATGAATAAATCTGTAATGAACAGCACTTTATTAATTCCACAAACATATATTAAGTGTCTAGTATCATACCAAGCACTAAGTGTTGAGAAAGCTATAGTGAACTAGATTGACACTGGCCTTGCCCTCATGGAGTTCATAATCACTAGACAAATAAACAATTTGATTTCTGGAATATGAAAAAAGATGAAAAACCAAACTGAAAGTATTCTCACCACAAAACACCGAGACATGTTGACTAAAATGTAAGAAACATCATTTAAATGTATAGCAAAACTTATAAAAATGTATAAGGGAAGTCCTCTAGTGCAAAATCACAGCAATAAGACTAAGAACTGATGCTATGTTAGCTATGGTTGGGGTTTGTCTGTCCCAGTAGCCTAGGGTCTTGTCTTTTAACTCAGAAAAAAAGATGAGGCCATAGAGATATCTGCAACAGAAGGAATAGAAATAAGATTTCCCACATAAAGGCACTGAAAGTTGTATTGTTACCATCAAGGGCAGACTACAGAAAAATAGCTTGTGAATTTTTATTAGGCTCAGGGAAAGAATAACAAGTCTCCCCTGGGAATTCTGAATCTCAAGATAAGAAATCGAAATAAAATTTGATTCCAGGTTGGTCATATAATCTGTGACACTTGGCTAAACTTCTCTAGAAACATGCCATCAACCCAGGCACAAAACTAAACCCCAGATAAAGGCCTGTTGAAAATGACTGCACAATTCAAAACTAAAAGACACATTAAGAAACAATCCAACCTTAGTAGGAGTTGAAAGACACACAAATTAAATTCAATCCTCAAGAACTTCAGGTTACAGCACTATCAAATATAAAATGAGAAATATATGTGTTTAAATACAAAGACATAAAATATGTAATAGAATATATAATAAAAAGAAAAAATAAATAGATTTGGAAAAGAACAAAAGATAACTTCAGGGAATTATACTATCATTAAACTCTTTAAATAACAAAACTCAGAGAGCAGAGGAGAGCTTTAAGATGGCTGATTAGAGGCATCTCTTACTCACCTCCTCCACTAAGGAGAACAAAAATAGTAAGTAGATAACTACACTTCAAATAGATCATCCAAGACAGAACACTGGAATTCAACAGACAAGTGATAGGAAACACCTAAAGCAAGGAAAGGGAAGGAAGTGAGGAAGCCTGCTCTGCTGGGATCGGCTAGGAGTCAGGAGAGATTCCCAGTGCAGAGAAAGGGTAAGTGAGAGACCTCCCGTGGTCCACATTTCCTCCACAGACTCCTACAATCCTAGCCACAGATAGCCCTTTGACCCTGTGAACCCCAATACTAACACAGGGAGCTCCCTAGAAACTGTGCAAAGACATTGCTCCAGAGAGTGAGCTCATGCTGGGTCCTATAAGCTCCTAAGTTGTAGACAGAGGCAGCACAGCACCACTTTGGAAGCTTAGCCCACACCAGACCATGTTCTGCCCTGCAACCGCGGCAGAGGTGGCAGTGTGGGGGAAAAATCACACAGAGAGGTGGCCATGCATTCTCACATGCCCCAAAGACAAATTCCACTGCCTGCAACTGCCATAGATGAAGACTGCTATAGGCTGAGGCACAGGTGAAGCCCTGCCTACAGCTGCTCCCAGAGAAAGCAACGCCACCATCCTCAATAGCAGAGCCAAAGCACAGCCCAGCCACTGCCGCCTCCACCTGAACATTCCACAAGCAGCCTGAAGCTTACCACACCCCTGCTTACCACAGCTAGCATCTTTATACACCACTGGGGAACCTGAAGGCACAGCTTGGCCTGGTTCCACCCCCACAGTACCAGAGCACACCATCCAGGGGCCTGAGGATCACCCAGCCCAGTCCACCACTGGTGGCACGTGAGCACTCTTCCCAGGTTCTGAATTTAGGTTCATTCAAACTACCACTACCACACAGCTATCATTCACCACCATGTGCCACCTGAGAGTTTGGGGACCAGCCTGCCTAACCCAATGCAGCCACCACCAACACCAGGGCAGACCACATGGGTCCCAGTTGTCCCATCGCTGCTAGTGCTATCACCCATACCATGCCGCTGCCCAGGGGCTTAAGAACCCAACCACACATCCAGTGATCACTGCCATTCTCAGCACCTGAGAAAGCCTGGAGGCCCAAGAATTTGCTGCCTGGACCCACTAACACCAGTGCTAGCACAGGCTGTACTATCAAACAGAAAATGAGAAATAAATGTGTTTAAGTACACAAACAAAAGAAAGAATCTCAGAACTACAAGACAGGTCTTTTGAAATAATTCAGTCAGACAAAAAAAAAACAAAAAAGAATAAAAAAGAAAGAGCAAAGCCTTTGTGACATATGAGATACTATAATACACCATAAAACAGTCAAATATTCAAATTATTGGGGTCCCAAAAGGCAAAGAAAGATCAGAAGGGTTAGAAAACTGATTTAATGAAATAATAGATGAAACTTTCCCAAGTCTAGAAAGAGATTTAGACATCAAGATACAGGAGGCCCCAAGATCTCCAAACAGGTCTTCTCCATAGCACAATATAGTCAAACTGTCTAAAGTCAAAGACAAGCCAGGCACAATGGCTCATGCCTTTAATTCCAGCACTTTGGGAGGCTCAGGTGTGAGGATTGCTTGAGGCCAGGAGTTCGAGACCAGCCTGGACAACACAGAGAGACCCTGTATCTAGAAAACTAAAAAAAAAATTAGCCAGGCATGGTGGTGTACACCTGTAGTCCCAGCTCCTCAGGACGCTGAGGTGGAAAAGATTGCTTGAGGCCAGGAATTCAAGGTTACAGTGAGCTATGCTCAGGCCACTCTACTCCAGCCTGGGTGAAAGAGCTAGACCCTGGGTCTTAAAAAAATTGTATATATATGAAATATATATATATAATAAAGTCAAAGAGAGAATTCTAAAAGTAGCAAGAGAAAAGTGTCTAGTTACCTATAAAGGAACTCCCATCAAACTAACAGCAAATTACTCAGCAGAAACCTTGCAGTGCAGAAGAAAATGGGCTAATATATTCAAAATGCTGAAAGAAAAAACTGTCAGCCAAGGATACTATATCCAGCAAAATTATCATCCTTCATAAGCAAAGGAGAAATAAAGCCTTTCCTAGAAAAATAAAAGCTGAGGTAATTCATCCCCACTAGACCAACCCTACAAGATATGCTCAAAGGAGTCCTGAAAGCAAAAAAAAAAAAAAACCATTTACTGTAACAAAAACACATGAAAGTATTAAAACTAAATGGCAAAGCAAACACACAAATGAGGAAGAGAAAAGACTCAAACGGTACCACTACAGAAAACTACCAAAACACAGTGAAAAACAGGGGAAAGAGAAAGGAACAAAGAATATACAGAATAACCAGAAAACAATTAATGACAGGAACAAAACCTCACATATCAATACAACTTGAACGTAAATGGATTAAATGCTCCACTTAAAAGGTATACACTGCCTGAATGGAGTTTTTAAAATGACCCAACTTTATACTGCCTACAAGAAATGCACTTTACTGTAAAGATACATATAGAAGGAAAGTATAGGGATGAAAAAAGGTATTCTACACAAATGGAAACCAAAAGTGAGCAGGAGTAGCTATACTTACATCATATAAACAGACTTTAAGTCAAAAATGGGGAGGGAAAAAAAAAGACAGAGAAGCTCCTCATATAATGATCAGCAAGAGGATATAACAATTCTAAATATATATTTACCCCCAAACTAAATATATGGATCACCTAGATTCATAAAACAAATATAACTAGATCTAAAGAAGGAGATAGACTCCAATACAATAATAGTGGAAGATTATAACCCCCTCTCTCAGAGTTAGACAGATTACTTAGACAGAAAATCAACAAAGAAATACTGGATTTAAACTAGCTCTTACACCAAATGGACCTAACAGACATTTACAGAACATTTTACCCAACAATTGCAGAATACACATTCTTCTCATCAGCACATGGAACATTCTCCAGGATAGACCATATGTTAGGCCACAGAACAAGTCTCAACAAATTCTTAAAAATCAAAATAATATCAAGCATCTTGTCAGACCACAGTGGAATAAATGTCAAATAACCCACAAAAAGGCAGGAAAAAGAAAACAGAAAAATTAAAAACAGAAGGAACCAAAAAAAAAGGAGAGTTGAGCCGTAACAAAAATTTTATTAAGTGCATATTCTCTACCTTATTTTTAACAGCCAAAAACTAGAAATAGTTGAAACGTCTCTCACTATGTGAATAGTTGAACAAATTGTGGTACATCCATACCATGGAGTATTACTCAGCAGTAATGGTAAGCAGCAAATTCTGATACACAATACTACTTGGGTGGATTTCAATTACATTATTCTGAGTTTTCAAGACAATCTCAAAACTCCTATCTGTATAATTCCATTTCTATAACATTCTTGAAATGACAAAATTATAGAGTTGGAAAACATTAGTGAGTGTCAGATAGTAGGCATGGTGGGCAGTAAAGAAGAGGAGTTATAACTATAAAGAGGTTCCATCTTTGTGGTGATGGAATCTTTATGCTGTGCCTTCAATGTGGTAGCTGTTACATGAACTACATGTGTGATAAAATGGCACAGAACTATGCATACACATTGTGCCAATGTCAGTTTCCTGGTTTTGACATTGTATTACAGTTATATAAAATGTAATCATTGGGGGAAACTGGGTGAAGGGTATATTGACTTCTCTGTCTATTTCTGTAACTTCCTATGAAGTATGAAATTATTTTAAATCGGTAAAACAAACTGCTACATCTAGCCCATGCAACAAGACCAATTAAATAAAAATCTCTAGGGATGGGAATCAGCATCACTAAGCTCCTCATTAGATTTCAACATGTAGCCAAGACTGTTAAGGAATGCCTCCTAATGTCACTTCACCCAGGAGAACAAAGGGTGAAAAACTGACAAAGGAGGTATATGTGAGACAAACAGTGATTGCTGTTTTATAGTGTCAGTGTCTCTCCCATCTTAGGGCTTTTCTGTTCCCCTGTTCCATGAATTTAACAAAGCTGACACTGCTGTTCCCTCAAAAGCATTGTTTGACACAGTAACTAATATATATCTCCATGGGAAAGTAATTTTCATGAGATAAAATCATAGGACATCTGAGGCCAATCATTTAAAAACAAGACAAAACATATTGATTACAAAATCAAGTAGAAACAGATATATTAAACAGATCAAAAAATTTTAATAAGCCCAAAAAACATATTAAAAGAAAGTGGTAGGCCAGGCGCTGTGGCTCACGCCTGTAATCCTAGCACTCTGGGAGGCCGAGGCAGGTGGATTGCTCGAGGTCAGGAGTTCGAGACCAGCCTCAGCAAGAGCGAGACCCCGTCTCTACTAAAAATAGAGAAGAAATTATCTGGCCAACTAAAATATATATATAGAAAAAATTAGCCTGGCCTGGTGGTGCATGCCTGTAGTCCCAGCTACTGGGGAGGCTGAGGCAGTAGGATCACTTAAGCCCAGGAGTTTGAGGTTGCTGTGAGCTAGGCTGATGCCACAGCACTCACTCTAGCCCGGGCAACACAGCAAGACTCTGTCTCAAAAAAAAAAAAAAAAAGAAAGTGGTATCTTTTCTGGAAGTTCTAGGAAAAAATTTTTTAATAAATAAAAGAAAGTGCTAGATATTATCAATATGAAAAAAGAACCAAGGAAAAAAGCAGAAATAACAGTTATAAGAAATGTAGTACCTGAAGTTAAAAAAAAAAAAATGTGTGTGAACAGCAGAATGGATAAAGCTGATGAATGAATTAGTGAACTAAACAACCAAATTGAAGAAATTTCCCAGAAAGTAGAAAAAAAAGGACAAATAAAAAGAAAATATGAAATAAAAAGTTGGAGGACTTACCTTACCTTACCTCAAGACTTACTACAGTAATCAAGACAGTATGGCATTAGTATAAAGGTCAACAAATACGTTAATGAAGCAGAATACAGAGCACAGAAATAGACCCACGGTTATACAGTCAACTGGTTTTCAATAAATACATCAAAACAATACAATGGGGAAAAGAAACAATTGGTGCTGGAACAATTGGATTGCCATGTGGAAAAAAAATAAACCTTGACCACTACATCACACCATACAAAAAAGACCTAACCATAAAAGCTAAAACTATAATACTTTTGGTATAAATCATAAATATATATGTAAAAAGTTTTAACCAATCTTAGTAAATCAAATCAAACAATATATAAAAACTATAATATTAATATATCATGACCAAGCGGGATTTACCCAGGAATGCAAGGTTGGTTTACAATTTGAAAATTAATCACTAATAACTCACCATATTAACAGACTAAAAAAGAAGAAAAAACAGGCCGGGCACGGTGGCTCACACCTGTAATCCTAGCACTCCGGGAGGCTGAGGCGGGAGGATTACTTGAGCTCAGGAGTTCGAGACCAGTCTAAGCAAAAGCAAGGCTACTAAAAATAGAAAGAAATTAGCCAAACAACTAAAAATAGAAAAAATTAGCTGGGCTTGGTGGTGCATGCCTGTAGTCCCAACTACCTGGGAGGCTGAAGCAGGAGGATTGCTTGAGCCCAGGAGTTTGAGGTTGCTGTGAGCTAGGCTGATGCCACGGCACTCTAGCCCAGGCAAGAGAGTGAGACTCTGTCTCAAAAAAAAAAAAAAAAAGAAGAAGAAAATAAAATGTATGATCATATCAATAGCTACAGAATAAGCATTTGACAAAATCCAATATCCATTCTTCTTAAGAACTCTCAGCAAATTAGAAATAGAAGACAGCTTTTAGGCATCTATAAAAAGCCTACAGCTAACATTACAATGATGAAGCTGAACGCTTTCCTTCTAAAATCAGGAACAAAACAAGAATGACTATTCTCATTCTTCTATTCAACATTATACCAGAGGTTCTAGCAAATGAGTAAGTAAAGAAAAAGAAACAAAAGGCATCCAGATTAGAAAAGAAATAAAAGTCTCTTTATTCACAGATGACATGATAATCTATGTAGGAAATTATATAAAAGCTACAAAAAAAACTATTAAAACTAATTAGGGAGTCTAGCATTTTAAGATGCTAGAGTGATATATGAAAATTCATTTTTTCTATATACTAGCAAAAAACAATAGTAAATTGAAATTCAAAAACATTTATTATAGCATTAAAAATATGAAATACTTAGGAATAAATTTGATAAAAGGTATGCAAAATTTGTGCATTAAAAACTATAGGAATACTCATACACCGATGGTGGGACTGCAAACTGGTATAACCTCTGTGGAAAGTAATATGGCGATACCTCAAAGAGCTACAAGTAGAACTACCATTTCACCTAGCAATCCCATTACTGGGCATCTACCCAAAGGAATGAAAGAATTGTTTTAAAAAGACATCTGCCCTAGAATGTTTATAGCAGCACAATTCACAATTGCAAAGATGTGGAAACAATCCAAGTGCCCATCAATACATGAATGGATTAATAAAATGTGGTATATGTATATCACGGAGTTCTACTCAAACACAAAAAACAACGGTGATCTAGCACCTCTTGTATTATCCTGGAGAAAGCTGGAGCCCATTCCACTAAGTGAAGTATCACAAGAATAGAGAAACAAGCACCACATGTACTCATCATCAAACTGGTATTAACTGACTTAACTGACCAACAATTAAGTGCACATACAGTAGTAATATTCATCCGATGTTGGGCAGGTGGCGGGGGAGAAAGGGATGGGTATACTCACACCTAACGGGTGCAGTGTGCACCATCTTGGGGGATGGACATGCTTGAAGCTCTGACTCAGGTGGGGCAAAGGCAATACATGTAACCTAAACATTTGTACCCCCACAATATGCTAAAATAAAAAAAATAAAAATTTTTTTAAAACTATAAAACACTGCTGAGAAAAATTTTAAAAGACAAAAAAAAAATGAAGAGATATTCTGTATTTATGTAGTGAAAGGCCCAATATTGCTAAAAGTCAATTCTTCTAAAATTCATCTATAGATTCAACAGAATTCTAATCAAAATCTCAATAAACTTTTTGTAGAAATGGACAGGTGAATCTAAAATGTACATAAAAATGCAAAGAACCTAGGATAGCCTAAAATAAACTTTGAAAAAGAACAAATCTGGAAGACTTACAGTATCTGATTTCAAGATATAAAGCTCCAATTATTAAGACAGTGTGATATTAACAAGAAGACAGAAAAATAGATCACTAGAATAAAATAAGAGTCCAGAAATAGACTCACACACAGATGGGCAACTGATTTTTGACAAAGATGATAAGGAAATACAACGGTGGAATGAATAATCTTATGAACAAATAAGAACCAGTGGACATCCATATACAAAAAAATAAACTTCCATTTTATCTTATACCATATATAAAAATTAATCCAAAAAAGATGATAGGCCTAAACATAAGAGCTGAAACTTAGCTACTGAAAGAAAACGGCAGAAATTTTTAGTGACTCTAAGTTTGGCAAAGATTGCTTAAATAGAACACAAAAAGCCTGATATCAATAAAAATTAATTTCAATCAATTGTACAATACTTAATCAAAATTTGAGCTGGGCACAGTGGCTCATGCCTGTAATCCTAGCACTCTGGAAGGCCAAGGTGGAAGGATTGTTTGAGTTCAGGAGTTCGAGACCAGCCTGAGCAAAAGCGAGACCCTGTCTCTACTAAAAGATAGAAAAATTAGCCAGGCATTGTGGCATGTGCCTGCAGTTCCAGCTACTTGAGAGGCTGAGGCAGAAGGATCACTTGAGCCAAGGAGTTTGAGGTTGCAGTGAACTATGATGACACCATTGCACTCTACCTGGGTGACGCAGTGAGACTGTGTCTCAAAAAAAAAAAAAAAAAAAAAAACTTGAACGCTTTGCACTCCAAAAGACATTGTGAAAAGATTCAATACACAGTGAGAAAATATTTGTAAAGTATATATTTTACAAAGATCTTGTAGCTAGACTATATAAAGGAGTCTTACAAGTTAATGATAAAAAGATAACCCAATTAAAAATGGTCAAATATTTGAACAGACATTTCACCAAAGAAGATATATGGGTGGATAATAAGCAAATGTACAGATGGTCAACATCATTGGTCATTAGGGTAGAGCAAATTAAAACCACAATGAGAGGCAGGGCGTGATGGCTTATGCCTGTAATTCCAGCACTTTGGGAGGTTGAGGAGCGGAAGATCGCTATAGCTCAGGAGTTCGAGACCAGCCTGAGCGAGACCCCGTCTCTACTACAAATAGAAAAGATTAGCCAGGCATGGTGGCGAGTGCCTGTAGTCCCAGCTACTAGGGAGGCTGAGGCAGCAGGATTGCTTGAGCCCAGGAGTTTGAGGTTGCTGTGAGCTAGGCTGACACCACGGCACTCCCAGCTCAGGCAACAGAGGGAGACTCCGTCTCAAAACAAACAAACAAACAAATAAAAAACCACAATGAGACACTACACACCCACCTGAATGGCTAAAATTAAAAAGATAATATCAAGTGTTACCAAGGATATAAAGCAATTAGAACTCTCAAACACTGTTAGAGGTAACATATAATAAAATGGTACAATACTTTTGGAAAACAGTTTGACAGTGTCTACAAAAGTTAAACATATATCTACCACATGACTCAGCCATTCTATTTATACATATGTATTTACCCAAGAGAAATGAAAGCATATATCCACACAAAGACTTGTTTTTGCAGCTCTATTTAAAGCCATAATCTAGAAACAAGCCAAATGTCCATGTGGTACACTGATATAACAGAAGACTACTCAGCAATAATAATGAAGAAACTACTGATACACACAACATGGAATAATCTCAAAATAATCATCCTCAGTAAAATAGTTCAACAGAAGAACACATGGCATGTGATTCTATTTATATAAAGTTTTAGAAAACCCAAACTAATTGCAAATGATAGAAAGCAGATCAGTGGTTGCCTGGGGATGAGGTGGTAGGTGGAAGTAGTGTGAGGGAGAGACTACAAAGGGGCACAAAAAAATTTGAGGGGATGGGGATATGTTCATTATACTGACTATGAGGAATAATTTAATGGGTGTATAAAAATGTAAAAGCTTATAAATTATACCTTTAATGTACCTTTAATTGTATGTCAATTATACCTCAATAAAGTTGTTTAGGCCAGGGGCAGTGGCTCACACTTGTAATCCAAGCACTTTGGGAGGCCAAGGCAGGAGGATTGCTTGAGGCCAGGAGTTTGAGACCAGCCTGAGCAACATAGCCAGATCCTGTCTCTACAAAAATTAAAAATAACTAAATTTTTTTTAAAAGTTGTTTTGTTAAAAAAAAAAAAGTTAAAAGGTATAGTATATAAAAGTAGAAATGCTAATACAGATTGAGTATGCCAAATCCCAAAATCAGATATCCAAAATGCTCCAAAATCCAAATATTTTGACAACATGCTCATTAGAGCATTTCAGATTTCAGATTTTTGACTTTTGGATGCTTAATCAGGAAATATAATGCAAATATTCCAAAATTCAAAGAAAAGTTCAAAATCTAAAACACTTCTGGTCCCAAGCACTTTGGATAAGAAATACTCAACCTACATCTATGTAATATAAATCCCCTAACAATTAATATGAAAATAGTAAGGTTGAAATACTGGAAGAAATAATGAATATCAACTTTCCAGATTTAAAAAAAAAGATGGAAGGGCTCACATTGATAGAGTCCATAGTATACCAAAGAGGATAAATCATGAAAAAGCCATACCTACATACATAAAATAAATGTTAAGGTTCTTTAAAACCAGAGGATTTCTGCTTAACTAGCAACAGTTTAGACTATTCAGACCAATGCTTTCAATGAGAACTAGAAAAGCTGGGGGAAAGGAGGGAGGGTATCAGCAGAGAGTGAATAGGCAGTGAAGAATTATTTGAACAAGATTTGAGAGGAGAAGGAAGAAACCCCAAGAGTAAGTTTGGAATTTGAGGGTTGTTTTTCCCCTAAAGGAAATCTGCTGATTTGGCCAAAGGTAAATAAGAAGTTAAAAAGCTGAGCAGCAACTGTCACAGTCTCAAGAAGCTAGGAGACAAAAAACAGGAGTCCAGTACCACCAAGAAGAGATGGAAGCCCTGGTAATCACCTCCCTTTCCCTACTCCACACATAACATACACATTCAGTTGGGACTCTGAATAGCTGAACCGAAAGACTTAAGCACAGCTTCAATTATCTTCAAATTATCTCAATTCTGACATAAGCAAATATATCCCTTCAGAGGAAAATAATAATCTTGGCCTCAAATGATTTCTACAAATTATCATATTCAGTATTCTACACTCAATCAAAAATAACCAGATACACAGAAGACAACAGAAGTGAAAAATAAAAGAAACAAAAGACAACAAAAACCAAACTGGGAGGAGCAAATATAGAAAGAGATTTAATGGAAATAGAAACATATAGAATCAAGATAGTGGAGTTATCAGAAACAGAACTAAAAAATAACTTTTTTAATATATCTAAGGAGATATAACACAAAATTGAAGATTTCTCAAGAGACCTGAAACTAATTTAAGTAACAAATGTAAATTCTAGAAAATGAAAAATGCACAAGCCGAAATTGAGAACTCAATTGATGAGTTTGATAGCACATTAAACACAGATGAAGAAGAAATTAGTGAACTAGAATAAAGGCTTAAAAATCCAGAATAAAGTATGATGGGGTAAAAGAATGAAAATATAAAATAGATACTTACTGCAAGAAGATCTAATATAAATTTATTTGAAGTACCACAAAGAAAGAAGAAAAGGGAGCAAAAGTAATACTAGAAGAAGAAAAAAATAACTGAGAGTTTTCCAAAACTGCTGAATGCTATCAAGGGGCAAATTTTTAAAAACTTACAAACCCAAGAATGATAGATAAATGAAAAGAAAACTATACCTAGCAATATATAGTGGATGAAAAGTAAATATAAAGAGAATATCTTAAAAGTAGGCAGGGAAGAAAAGACAAATCATATTAAACAGAGCAGAAATAGAATGATGGGGTGGTGGCTCTGAGCACTCTGATCCTGGCACTCTGGCTGCCCCAAAAGCATTAGGAAGCCACCACTGCCTCCTTGGGTCATGGAAGTAGGGCAGTAAGGATTAACAGTGGTGCTACCACACAAACTTAACCAGCTTTTGGTGAGAGAGCTGTTCTGGACCATGGAGACCAATATCCTATGTAACATACCTGGCTGTGGCAAGATCATACCCAACAAACACATATTCAGCATGTGTCTAGTAAAAAACCACTGCTTAAAGGATGGCAAAGTAAATCAACAACAGGAAAATATCTGAAGTTCAACTGTAGTTCAACTGAAAAATTCCTCCAAATTCCCTATTTTCTTAGCTTTTTTGTTATAAAATAGAACTTTATAAAAATTCATGCTAAAATAAGAAATAGAAATGTAAATAAGTATATCAATTCATACGATATTGAATGAATCTTGAAAAGACAAGCAGAGGATTCCTGCAAAACCTTCCAGTGAGGCCGGGCGCAGTGGCTCACGCCTGTAATCCTAGCCCTCTGGGAGGCCGAGGCAGGCAGATCGCTCGAGGTCAGGAGTTCGAGACCAGCCTGAGCAAGAGCGAGACCCAGTCTCTACTAAAAATAGAAAGAAATTATCTGACCAACTAAAATATATATAGAAAAAATTAGCTGGGCATGGTGGCGCATGCCTGTTAGTCCCAGCTACTCGGGAGGCTGAGGCAGTAGGATCCCTTAAGCCGAGGAGTTTGAGGTTGCTGTGAGCTAGGCTGACGCCATGGCACTCACTCTAGCCAGGGCAACAAAGCGACACTCTGTCTCAAGCAAAAAAACCTCCCAGTGTATTGTGGCTATCCTTATGCTGTTGAACTGCATTACAGCCAAGTATTTTCCAAAACAGCCATAAGATCCCTGCAGAACACTGGGATCCATCTAATAAGAACAAAGAAAATGGAAAACCACATGCATAATCATAACTTACCAAATCAGGTCATTAAATTAAACCAACTCCTAAAATAGACATTCAAGTAATAGAAACTTTAGAAACAAAACTGCTTGTTTCTTTTGCAGAACGTTGCAACTCAATTATCAGAAAGCAGACTTTTAAAAATCTTCCAAGATGTATTTGGAGTTTGCTTTTAACAACATCCAAAGAAGTTTTGTTAAGCTGCCTAAAATGCAATTTCCTCATTTGCCCATGTTTGGGCTTACAAAGAACTCTTCTGTGAAGCCTGGGTAGTAGGTATTCAAAACCAGGGTTCTTCCCAAAAACTGAAAACAGGATCTCAAAGAGATATTTGCACACCCATGCTCATTTCAGCATTATCCAAAAGGAGGTGGAAACAACTCAATTGTCCATGGATAGATGAATGGATAAATAAAATGTGGCATATATATATAGAATGGAATATTATACAGTCTTAAAAAAGAAAATTCTGTCATATGCTACAACATGGATAAACCTTCAGGACATTATGCTAATGAAATAAGCCAGTCCCCGAAAACATAAATACTGTATGATCCTACTTATATGAGGCTTCTAAAATAATCAAATTCTTAGAAACAGAAAGTAGAATGGTAGTTGCCAGAGGGTAAGAGAAAGAGGAAATGAGGAGTTGTTCAATGGATACAATATTTCAGTTTTCAAAATGAAAAATTTCTAAAGATCTGTTATGTAACAATGCGCTTATGTGACAATGTACTGTACACTTAAAATAGCTGAGACTTTTTTATGTTATATGGTTTTGACCATAATAAAAACAAACCAAAAACCACAGTTCTTCCATGGGTGCTATTTGTTTAATTCCTTTGTCAACAGCAACTGTAATCCTTGGCCTATTTTAAGACGTTTTCTCTTTGAAGGAAAGTCAACCTCTTTCAAAAATGGAAAATCCTGGCCGGGTGCGGTGGCTCACGCCTGTAATCCTAGCCCTCTGGGAGGCCAAGGCGGGTGGATCACTCGAGGTCAGGAATTCGAGACCAGCCTGAGCGAGACCCCGTCTCTACTAAAAATAGAAAGAAATTATCTGGACAACTAAAAATATATATAAACAAAAAAATTAGCCGGGCATGGTGACACATGCCTGTAGTCCCAGCTACTCGGTAGGCTGAGGCAGTAGGATCGCTTAAGCCCAGGAGTTTGAGGTTGCTGTGAGCTAGGCTGACGCCAAGGCACTCACTCTAGCCCGGGCAACAAAGCGAGACTCTGTCTCAAAAAAAAAAAAAAAAAAAATTGAAAATCCTAATTTTGTTAAACCAATTAATATAGCTAAAAAACTGGACATGGGTAAAAGTCATTCTAATATTTTATGAGAATTAGGGAAAACAGTTAAAATATTATTTCTTTGTACTTTTTACAGTTATGTTTTATAACCTTACAAAACTTTAAACCTATACCATGAGATTCCCCTGATTCCTCTGTATGGTTTTATTTTCAGACTGATTTGCTATTTCATTCTCAAGTTACACTTTCCATTAGTGCTCAGATGCATTTTTGACCAGTTCTGAGGGAACTTCATTCACAGCCAAATTGATGCTATTACAGATACTTGTTACTAGTCAAGTGGAATCTTCAGAGAAAAACCACCGAAACAGAGAATCCTAAAGATAATAGAGCACTCATAAACCCAAGCTATAATATGTGGTGATGGTTTTTTTAATAGTTTCCATTCATTAGTCAGAGTTTTTAACAGATATTACAAGCAACGGATTACCAACAGAGAAAGAAATTGATGATTCATTACCTAAAATTGATTCTAAGACTTTAAATTCAAGATGGGAAAACTTCACTTATTACAAATTTCAGTGCACAGAATAGCATGCTTCCTTCAAAAACCATGACATACTCAGACCCAAATGATATATTTTTAAAGTAATTTTGGAAAATGTCTTTTCAGGTAATTTGCCTGGACAGAAATCAGGTAATTACAGTCCTCAGTCTGCACTAACACAAGACCTGACACACAGATGCTATATGAACTCTAGTACATTCAGAATCCTAGAATACATTTTGATACTAAAATATTTTTAGCCTCAAATACCCAAACTTACACTGAACCAATCTTGGAATTACTGGACACATTGACCCAAACTAACTTTTTACTTATAGATAACTCTTATCAATTATTCAATTGTATGGGAAATGCTAACTACTTGGGCCTAGAGATGCTTGTTGTGCAGATGCAGACAGATTTTTTTTTTCTTTTTAACTGCCTCTGGGAAGTATTCTGAAGACACTTCAGCTTTTCTGTAAGTATTGATTTATTTGATATAAAAACCCAAACAGAAGACTTCTGCTAATAAAATACACCTGCTTAGAAAGCAAAGCTCATTTGAATAGAAACATGGATAATGAGTTTTGGTTTTGAAACCATGGGGATTTTGTTCTTTAACAAAAGTGAAACTCAAACAGTAATGGATGTATTTCTCTTGGCTGATTTGGCCCAGAAAACTATGGAGCCTCAGTTAGAATATAGAGAAACCCAGATGTGTGCCAAACTGGGCTCAAGAACCAACTTTTAATACATGGAGTTCACACATGGGACAAATTTATAATTTTCTTATCAACTGACCAGACGGAGAACAGACACAACAGTGTTTTAACAATAGTGAATGTAGCTGGATTATGTAGGTCCTGAGTAGGTTCCTTGTGATTCTTCACATCTTGTATTTGTAATTAGGAAACCTATCATAAATTTGAGTATATCATGATAAAGTATAAGATACTGATCTATTTTTTAAAACACGCTGACAAGACAGCTGATGTCTCAGCAGAAATAAAGAAAGTCAAAAGATAGTGGAAGGATACCAAAGTGTTAAAATAATCTACAAACTCATTATCTGTGCTTCTGTGCTATTCAAATTCTGAAGAAAGACTCAACTAGACTGGATATGGATATACAAATAAGATAAACTGAGGATCACTTCAAGGTTGCAGGCCAAAAAGTATGAATGAAGTTTCCATTTACTAAGATTGGGAAGACTAAAAGAGTAGAAGCCAATCCCTTATTTACACTGGAAGACCTTGCAATAAGTGTGAACCAAAGAAAACCATAAATACTAATAAATCAGCCTTCAGCTAATCTATAAACTATTGTGTAGGTCAGAAAATCATGAGCCCTGAATGTGGGTAAAGTGATGGGATGTTTGTACCATAAGATATCTTAGAAAAGCAAAAGAAAATCCCGTTATAGATGGAAAGTAAAGTAATTCTAAACCTCAAATTATTGTTCTGAAGAAAATTTCAAATACAATGTCAAGCATGCAAAGATAGCCAGACATAAGAGGAAACAAAAGAGTCAAAAGTATAAATTGACATAAATACAGAAGACAGAAACACAACTATAGGGACTCTAAATATTGAAATCAGGAACCTCAAACACAAACTGTAAAACATCCAAGGTAACTATCCTTAAGGAGATAAAAGTATAAAACATTGATGATATACTAGAAACTGAAACAAAAAACCTTTACTGATCAGAAATTTAAGAACAAAAGATAAATTCTTCTAGAAGAAAATACAGAATATTTCAAAACCTCAGCATCAGCAAAGATTTGTCAAGATACAAAGTAAAATACAAACCATTTTTAAAAATTAAAAATTGAATTTCAGGCCAGGCACGGTGGCTCACGCCTGTAATCCTAGCACTCTGGGAGGCTGAGGTGGGTGGATCGTTTGAGCTCAGGAGTTCGAGACCAGCCTGAGCAAGAGTGAGACCCCAACTCTACTATACTAAAAAGAGAAAGAAAATTAGCTGGACAACTAAAAAATATATATAAAAAATTAGCCAGGCACGGTGGCACAGCTACTGTAGTCCCAGCTACCAGGGAGGCTGAGGCAGAAGGATCGCTTGAGCCCAGGAGTTTGAGGTTGCTGTGAGCTAGGCTGATGCCACGGCACTCCAGCCTGGGCAACAGAGACTCTGTCTCAAAAAAAAAAAAATTGAATTTCATCAAAACTAAAAATTTTTGTTTATCGAAAACCAAAACAATTAAAAAAAAGCCACAGCCTGGGAAAAAATTTCATAGCACATGTTTTAGACAAAGGGCTTCTATCCACAGTAACTCTTACAAATAAAAAATAAAAACAAGCAAAAATGGGCAATAAAATACTTTACTAAAGAAGATATACAAGTGGCACACAAAAAGGCACTCAATATCATTAGGAATCAAGAAAATGCATATTAAAACCACAATGAGATACCACTTCATGTCCAGTCAACTGGCTAAAATCAGAGACTGACAACACCAAATGTTGGTAAGAATGTGGAGCAAATAAAACTCTCATACAATATTTCTCAAGTAGGGTTCTGTGTGAGAATTGAGAACTAGATAAAATTATTTCAGTGACTATTTTCTCAATTCTCTTAAGGAGAGCACAAAGCTAATACCATGTTAGATTCATAGGAATTCCAGGAGAGATGATAATTGAGTACAGTAGTACTCTCATCTGTGGTTTTGCTTTTTGTGGTTTCAGTTACCCACGGTCAACCAAAAATATTTTTGAGAGAGAGAAAGAGAGACCACATTCACATAACTTTCACTATAGTAAATAGTTAATAATTGTTCTATTTTATTATGAGTTACCATTGTTAATCACTTAGTGTGCGTAATTTATAAATTAAACTTTACCATAGGTATGTACATATATATAAAAAAAAAACATAGCATATAGAGGGTTCAGTACTATCTGCGGTTTCAGGCACCCACTGGGAGTCTTAGAACATATCCTCCATGAATGAAGGGGGACTACTGTATGTACAATGGATATCTTAGCAAATTAGAGCCCAATTCTCAGAGCCCTGATTAAGATGGGCTGCATTATAAATTGCTAGTAGGACCATAAAATCAGTGTGGAAAACCGTTTGGTCGTTTTTTAAGAACTTGAACACATACACTTACCATGTAACTCAGCAATTGCACCTTTATTTACTCAAAAAAATAAAATGTCCACAAAAAGACATGTGCAAAAATTTTACAGAAGTCTTATTCCTTACAGCCAAAAAAGGGTAACTAATCCAAATGTCCATCAACAAAGTATGAATAAGCAGATGTGATTTATCTATACTACGGGCTACCACTTAGCAATTTTTTAAAAACTGAACTACTTTTATAAGTGATAATATGGATGACTTTAAAAAAACATTATATTGAAAAAAATAAGCCAGATACCAAAAAGTACATTGTATCAGTCCATATGTTAGTCAGTCTCAGCTTTGACAGTCATGCAGGACCTAAAAAATGACTGTACAAGCTGATCATGCAAAGCAATCTTTAATAATCAATAGGAAAAATTATATTTTTCCATGACTTTTAAATATTTTTGTCAAACTTAACTCTCCTACTGTCAGTTATAAACAAATGTATAGAGAAATGAAAAAATTAAAACTAATATTTATTGAGTACAGTGTAATTTAAAATATTAGATACACTGAAAATTAACATGTTTTATTTCTTTATAAAAAGCTTATCAAGAGTAGTTTGAACAGTGCTTGCCTTCTTCCCATCATAACAAAATACAGTGCAAGTGTGTTTCTTTGAGAATTCCTTTAATGTGCTGGTTTTGCCAGTTTCATTTCCACTGGGCCACCTTTATCGTTTTTGTCACAATTACTTCCAGATTGATGTTGATATAGTTATCTTTACTAAATTCTCCTGGCTGCATCTCTAGATTCTCTTGAATAGCAGCAGAGTAAAATTCCAATGCTCAGCTATTTCTTCTATAACTTCATTTACATTTGACTCAAACTCTACTTCCAGTGTTATAACTTTGTTTCTTTGTTGCATTTTCAACCTTTATGGCCAATTCCCCCTTTTAATTATTCATTTTATAAAATGTCATGTATGTTTATCACTGGGAGACAAGGAAGCAACATAACAATAGGCTTTGCTGTCTATGCATAAACTGATTAACACATGTCTCTGACCATCACCAACAGACTTTGAAAGAAGTGATGTGACTGATCACTGGTCATGATTGACATCTGTTATTTACATAGTGATTTACAGATTAAAGAGCTAGCAACTAAGTTTGTACTTCACGCAATTATTCACAGTTAATATATTGTGGTAATTGAAATTTGAACTGTGTTGATGGAGAACTGATATTATTTTACTAAATCCTATCAACCAAATTCATGCACACAGAAACCATGCAAAGTGGGTACTGCCTGTATGAAACCCAAATACAGGCAAAATTAAGCTATGGTAGTAAGTGTCAGGTAATGAGGAAGAGAAGAATTGACTGGAAAGAGAAATAAGGAAACTATCTGAAAGAAAAGAAATGTTCTATTATCTTTTTTTAAGTTGTGGTTACACAGGTATACACAATTGACTAAATTCATCAAACTGACCACATTTTATTACATATTAATGATCTGAATCTAATAATATATAATAGGACCCCAAAAAAGGTAAAATTAAAAAAAAATTCTAAAAGAAATTCTAATGGGTATTCTTCTGACAGAAAATAAAGGATCCCAGGTCATTCAAAGGTGGTGAAAGGAATAAAGGGCAATGATAAGGATAAACGTACAGGCAAATCTAAACAAATACTGACTGAGCAAACAATAATAGTGTCTTATTAAGTTTACATACACATATACAAGTACATATATGTGTTATTAAAATACTTGGACAACAACGGCATGTAAGTTGAGAAGGGGTTAAATAGAATTATTATTCTAAGGTCCTTGTAATCTCTCAGGTAAACACTAATAAAAGAATAAGAGTTTATAACTTCTAAGCTGATTTCTAAGCTCATAGATAAAAATAGAATGATTTTAAAAATATCAATCCAAAAGAAGGCAAGAAAACAGAAAAAAGAATCATAATAGACAATAACAAGAAGTATTTAATAAGATGTTAGATTTAAACCCAATGATATCAGTAAATATAATAAATATAAATGGACCAAATGATCCAGTTAAAATACAGAGATGTCAGATTAAATTTTAAAAATTTAATTATATGCTGTTTATGAAAGATGTCTAAAACATAAGGATACTACTGAAAGGATCACAGTAAAAGGATAGGAAATATTTTTCATGAAAATGGTTACCAAAGGAAATCTGGTGTAGCTATGTTAATATCAAACAAAAAGGTAAAAAACATGACTAAAGATGAAGAAGGTCACTTAGTAATATAAAAATTATACATTTATATGTACTTAAGAACATATTCTCAAAATATATAAGGAAAACATTGACAGCTCTATAAGAAGAGATAAATCCACAATCATAGTGGAAATTTTTAACATACCTGTCAGTAACAGACATATAAAGTGGGCATAAAATTTAGTATGAACATAAAACATTTGAATAACATAATACAAACGTACTAGGCAAATATAAAACACTGCTCCCAATTCTTTCAAAATTTACAACTTCTCAAAAATACACAGAACATTACCAGAAACTAAGCATAAAGCAGAGGTCAACAAATGTCAGAAAAATGAAATCTAACAGTATGTTCCACAAAATAATGTAATTAAGTGAGAAATCAATTGTAAAAAAATAATTAAAATTCATTGTGGTTTTGGACATTTAAAAGCATGCTTATAAATAATCAATGCATAAAATAAATAATCATAATAGAAATTAGAAAAATTTTATAAAGAGTACATGTCAAAATTTATAGGATATATGTAAAGAAGTACTTTGAGGATAATTTATGGCTTTACATGTTTATATTAGAAAAAAGTCATGAAAAATAAAAATGTAATCATTCATCTGAAGAAATTAGCAAAAAAAAAAGAAATCTAAAGAAAATAGAAGAAAGGAAATAATAATGAAAGCAAAAAGTTGGTCCTTTGAAAAGACTAATAGCCACCAATTCCAGAATAGAAAAACAGGAAATCACTACAGATACTGTGTGCCTCAATATTCATAGGATATTATAAATAACACTACATGAGACTTTTTTAAAAATTTAGACAAAATGGACAATGCCAAAAATATATATACTAACTGGCATAAGAAGAAAATTCAAATTATTCCTTTATGTATTAAATAAATGAAATAAAATCTTCCCTTAAAGAAGAGTTGAAATCCAAATGGCTTCACTGGTAAGTTCTACAACTCCAATCTTACACAAATTCTTCCAAGTAAAAAAAGAAGACAAATGAATTGGAAAGAGTATTATACGGTGGGTTTACGTTACCTTGATACCAAATATGATAAAGAAGCCACAACAAAGGTAAATTATCAGTCAATATAAACTATAAAAATAGACATAAAAATCCTAAACAAAATAGCAGTTCTCTACCAAAAAAAAAGTACAAAAGATTTTAATAGGCATTTTACACAAAAGTAAATAAAAATGGTCAATATATTTTTTAAAATCCTTGGTATCATTAAAATAATTTAAAATGTGATTTTCTATGAAATTAGAAAAGATTTTTAAAATGATATTTAATGCTCCTAAAGACATAACAAAACATGCTTTCTTATTCACAATTTGGTAGGTAATATAAATCAGTAAAGGTGTCCTGAAAAATAATATTGAAAAATATATTAAAACCTTTA